>NW_027509802.1:3057500-3672500 GCF_048541705.1 Temnothorax americanus
AATAAGACACATGAAACACAATCCCAATCCCAATCTTAAAAACGTAATTTTGCTGCAGCGTCATCATTCCGATTAGTGGAAAGTATATCTACGGGTTTATGCGGATATCCAGATAATGCGTATATGCGAGCGAATGGAAAATCTCGAGACGTGGAGATAATTGTGGGAATTGTATGTGTGTACGCGTATATATACTTGAGTGAAGTGTAGATAAAAATATATCTGTGCACGATTCACAGCCGTCCAAAGTAGAACAAATAAAGTCTATTACAATTTTCTGCCGATCGGTCGCATCGCAACGCTAACGTGAATCTGTCCCTGAGGGCGCGGAAAGATAATTTTCTTCGCAAAGTGCAAGACAGTATAAAAGAAACCTAAACACAATTAAGTATGGACGGTATGTTTCCAATGAAATTTCATCCTGAAATTGGATTAACGAAACAGAATTTTAAAAAAGTTATCAAACCCCGCGCGAAAAGCACGAAAAAAGAATGCGTTAAAAAAAGTAACATAAAACGTATACACGCGTAATCGAGCCACGAGAGTTAGATAAACCAGAACGAGAAACAGTTTTCGATCCCTATACTCGATACGCACGACCGGTCGGCAGATACGTACACACACATGCACACGCATACGCACAGATATACATATTATATATATGTATATGTAAGTATACATACAATTAGATATATGTGTAGCGATTAATATATAGCGAAAGTTGATTTGCTTGGTATTTTTATGTAATAAAATGATTAAGTACCGCGGGGAATTGTCGATTCATTCTGTCTGCCGCCTTCTCTCGCGTACCCCTGGAAGTCATCCCTAGTGGCAGCGGTTTTTGCCCTAGAAGCCGATCTCCCTTTAACTACACATTGCAACACACTGTTTGACTTACTGCTAATCATCGAAATGATATGCTTGGCCGCTGCGGTTCATCTACAGAATGATCAGAATCAGAAATGAGCTGGTGTATATAAAAACACCGATGCGATATATCGAAAATATGGGATTATCTGTGCAAGATTTCGTGCTCGGTGTGTTTAAAACACAAGACGCAGACGCAAGTAGAAAGACTGAATGATAGACACGAAGGTACAACGAGCTGTTGGACATCTGTGAATGGGGAAAAAGATCGCACAAAATAAAAACGCGAAAGCATATTATTCACTCAATTCAACGATTCTGAATTTACCGCGAACGGTATATATATTTTACAACCATGCTACGAGAACATCACGAGACGCGAATGATTCTTTGACCTCGGACGATGTGTTGTGCAAGTCGTTATTCGCAGATAATTCTCTCGCTGAAAGAAATGCATCATTAAATTTGTCACGATTAAATACTAAAAATCGTTAAAGAGTATTTTTGGATCGAAGAACGAATAAAAGGCACATTGGGGAGAAGAAAGTATCGTTGCGTATATGTATATTGGCAGTACGTAGGCGACGAGTGCGATAAAAAAAAAGTAGATATTCGCGGTTCGTAAAACTAACAAATTGGTAATACGATCGCCACGAGAGAGCATCCTTATATCGTTCAACGACACCTACATATCCGTGTTCCACGCGGCAGTGCGCATTTGATATCCGTGTGTCAATGCGATCTCTCAGCATTACGACATAACGAGAGACGATAAAAGCGGGAGAGCTGCTCCATTGATGACCGAAAGCGCGTGCGTAACAATGAAACCCGTCTGGTTACAAAAATTTCACGCTCGGTGTCCTAAAAACAATGAATTTAACTTCCACACGCAACGCTAACGTAAATCGTAACCGCGAAGTAAGAGCACACCAATGAGGCAGAGTGAAAGGAGAGGACCTTTACGTCGCGTATCCGCGCCTCGTCGCAAAGTATAACGACCTGCATAAAAGACGTCGTCCGCGCCGTTCTCGGTACGCGAACGCAAAATGAGGAGCCTCGGGGCGACTGTCGATGGGCGTTTAAGCGCGCGTTTAAAGTAGGCGGAATAGTCTCGCATCCGCAGGTACCTGGCGACGCGAGGAGCGTGGTGGTATTATACGCCCGACGAGATACAGGCACGGGTAATAAATAGAAGAAGAGTGCGCGCGCCAGGGCGCGGTAACAGTAGCAGATGTCGTTGCGGCGAACGGAAAGAGGGACCGCGGAGTCACGCGTCGGGGAAAAGTGCAGAGAATCTTAATTTAAAAGTTAGACGACACCGACTCACCGCGTATAAATCACCCCAAGATCTTACCACCCCATTCCTGGCGCCGCCTTACGCCCACTTTCGCACCGCCGTCGTAGTCATCGTCGGCAGCGGCGGCGGTGGCGGTGGCGGTGGCGGTGGCGGTGGCAGTGGCGGTATCTCGTTTGCGTTTCTATTTCTCGTGAAAAAAATTTCGCTGAGCTGCGGAAGTTCGACCGCGCGAGGAGCACGGGTAAAAACCGCGCCGACGAAGACTCATTACCGAGATAACGAAATTGGGTAAACTCGAAATGCCGAGTACACCTACCTCCGCTCGCTATCACGCCGGTGAGCCGTGATCGATAACGGCGAGAGAGCGAGACTTTTTAGATATTACGGCGTTTAAGCGTGCGATTAGGTACTGTCGCATCGAGTCGCGCTATCAGCATCAGGTGTCAGAATTATTCTGGGTCTGGGATCGTGTGGTTTTTCGCGCGCCGCAGGTGCGCGACTGCTGAAAACGGACTAGAAATCTTCATTAGCGTTGATTCCGACGCTGAGAAACGCGAGAATATGGACGGTGGAGAAGAGATTACTTATAGAGACTAGACGAGAAGTGGATTATCGCTGGCCGGATCGATCGTGCGGCAAACGTTTCTCCTGGCAATTAATTTGCTCTGCAAATATCTCTCCTTCTTTCACCCCCTCCCCTCTCTGATGTCCTCGCGGGGCGACACGTTGCGTCTCGCGCTTGAATCCGGATTTTCCCCGCAGGTCCCCGTTAAAAAACGGGCGATCGCCCGGGGTAACATATGAGCACACACGTAACTTACCTCGCTTCTACAAACTAATTATCTATTCACTAATTGTATTGTGCATCTACGAATGGGAGCAACAACACCACCGTCGGGCAAGCCCGTCGCTTCCCTCGCGCGTCGTACGCAATTAAAGCGATTCTCACATGTGATTACTCGTCGTTATTCGGTCTTAATTTACTTGCGTTACAACTGGCTGCGCGCAATTATTTCTGTTCGTAAGACTTTTCAAAGAAACATATTCGATTAGGTACACTTCATCTTATCCCGAATATTTGTTACGGCCAGACGCTTCATGACCATAGTTTTACTTTGATTCCTTAGAATCAAAAACCGCAAAAAATAAAATAATCGGTTAAATTAAAATTGGAATTGAAATTAACCGACATGGATGTGCGAAACCGATCGTCAATCTCGTCATCGGGCAGGCGTGTGATCGATCATCCAATGCACGTTGTATCCTTTTTTTCCCTTCATCTTATAGTTCGTTCAAATAATATTCACAACAAAGGCGATTAATTAATAAACATCGAGACTGTCACGCGTTCCCGCAGAGTTTACCGCGCATCGTTTCGTCGAAAAAAATACAGGGGGAAAAAAGTCGAGACTATCGGTCCGCATTACCGCTATTATTGGCATTTTTATTGAAGGTAGACAGACCGTGCGTCACAACAGCATGGCGCGATGCAGTCGCCAGTTTCTGTGGAGTAGCGACCGCTTATTGATTCCGGCCTCCGTGTTTATTCCCAAGCTATCGCGCAGCGATCAAGAGGAAATATCACGTAGCGACATATATATAGTACACAGACAGTCGGCCTACTGTGTCTCCACCGACAGAAATAAAGTGGAGAAGCGGATGTCTCGGGGGGGGGAGGGTGAGGAAGAAAAGGTGAAGACGGGATCAAAGCTGTACGGCAAAATCTAAGCGGGGGTTGCTTTAACTATTTGCATCGCCGGATATACGGTAGGCGCGTATATGCGTAATGCACTCCGCGCCCACATGTTTGCGCATTTACATGAATCCGTAATTACCTGTATAAAATAAATATCACTTTAGTTTGCGCGAGAAGGCAATTTCGTTTAATTTCATAGCGAGCGGCATTACGGGACATTCACTCCTTCCTTAATTCCTCAGACATATTAACCGAACGCTTTGCCATAAATTAATTGAATTAAAAGACACGTATTCGACATGGTTTAAATGGCACGCAACATACGCAGTACCGTTAGAGCGTGAAAGTAAGGAGCAGTTATGACCGACTCAATTTCACACAATTTCTCTTTTATTGGACCGGTTGTCTATTTTCTCTGCGATAGATTCAACAACGTGCTTTAATTCCTGCGTAAAAACTAATCTAGATGTGCGCGTTGCGCCAGATTTATGAATGAGAGAGCAAGGACTCCATATAAATAAATAAAAAAGAGAAAGATTTAATACGGCGCCGAAACCTTGTTCGTCCGACCGTCAAATTGCAATGTCTTCGGATTAAATTTATACGAAATACCGTCTACTCTCCGTCTCTACCTTCCTCGAGAAGATTCGATTCTGTTGTGTCGCGTGAGTACGTGACGCAAAAAAAAAAGAAAACTACTGCGGTGCACATAAAACGCTACCGCGAGCGCTAATATAATTACGGTTATCGCGAGTACAGTACTCTCTCGTTTGTCACGCGGGCGATCAATCATGGAAAATGGTCGGCGCACGTTGCGCGGACAAATTAGTCTGTGAACTCCCACCGGAACCACTGTGTAACGCGCCGCGAAGAAAGGAAGAAAAAAAATAATGTAACGCGCATCGGTGTTCCCATCGGTCGATTTAAAAAGCGGTATCGTACGCAGTTTTCTCATTGCTCAGAAGTGGGGAAAATGTCAAAGTTTGTCCAGCCTCCGTTCATAAGTAACGAACGGCGCGGAGGGGTAGCGAGGAATGTGGATTCACGTGATCTTCATTGTGCTCCCGATGACATTTCGTAACCCCGTTTCGCTAAACAAACACAAACACACACACAACACACACACACAACACATACACACAACACACACACACACACACACACACACACACACACACACACACACACACACACACACACACACACACACACACACACACACACACACACTACGTTAGTTTATTTCCCTTTTTATTTATTTATTTTTATTTTTTTAAATTAGCCTTATTGCTCAAGAGCTCAAAGTTATGGTCGAATTAACTTCAAAAGTAAAGCTGCGGAAATGTTTAATCTTATTATGCATCGGTATTGTACGTGCCTTCAAACGCAGAGATTTGTCTCTCGAAATCAGAGGAGGTAAGTGACAAATCGGTTCGCGCTAACGAAACGAAGGGTCAGAAGTGCACTCGTAAAATCAGGAGTGCTGGAAGGAGAAATGATCTCCAAAATAATCATTCGGCGGGTTCGAGGAGAGCACTGAGCCTTTGAGCCGGCGGGCCTTTTTTCTGACCAAGTCCTGGCCGGTTAGAGGTCGAAAGCTATTCAGAAACGAAGAAGGGGCAGATGTTTGAATTCGCCCACGTGCTGGCCGCGTGACGTCACGGCCAGCGTGTGGGCGTAGCGAGGTACCAAGAAGGAAGAAGAGAGACGGGGTGGAAATAGGAAGACCACGGTGAAGGGTGGAAGGGTGAGAGGGAAGGAGGGAGGGAGGGAGGAGGGACAGGGAGAACGAGAGAGAGAGAAAGAAAGAGAAAAGCAAGCAGGGCGCAAGAGAGGGTTGGAAGGATGGGTGAGCGAGGGGCGAGAGGATGCCAAGGATCAATGCAACGGCGAGACCGGGAGGACAGAACCTGAGAATTCCCGCGGGATACATCGGCGCGACGCGGGACGCGATATAAGTACACGATCGCGGTGCACTGTGATCGAGGATTTAAAAAGGACGGATGTCCTCTTATCTTTAAGAGATGTCCCTCCTCCCAATCGAAAAAGACACGTATGATCTGATCCGGTCAATACTTCACGGCAGGATCGCTGGGAGGACCAGAAGGGCATCGAGCGCGGTGGCCATTATAAAATCGATACGTGCGCATCAAGTTATATAACGTGGCATTTCACGTGTGCGTTACCATGCACGATGCACTCGCGTGGAAATTATTAAACGCGACCGTATTATTCGTCGCGATTCCGATTGCCATTCGCGTTATCCGTAAAATTCGCACGAGGGTAACAGAGTTGCGCGCGTCTGGGTTAAACCCGGGTCGACTGATTCTCCCCGAGAGAAATTTTACGACGCCGTCTCGCACAAGATTTGATTTACGCTCAGTCATCGATCGATGTGTTATCGTGATTACACATGCGATGACCCAAGATGCTCAGACACGAATTTCGCACTAGGGATTCTGTTGTGCGATCGACGCAGAAACTCGGCGTATCCGACCTTCATCATATGGAAAAAGTGATGCGCGGCGAAGGTAGGCAGAATACAGTTTATTTCTGTACTCTGCAAGAGAAAGAGGGAGAAAGAGAGAGAGAGAGAGAGAGAGAGAGAGAGAGAGAGAGAGAGAGAGAGAGAGAGAAAGAGTTCACCCTACAGGTGCGCACCTGGATGAGTCGGTTCACAGTTCGTCGATCTCGCGTTTAATCAACTGTGAATCGCATACAAACATCGCACACACGGCTCCCTTCCTCCAATTTTTGGAAACGAAACGTTCTCCACGAAAACAAACGCGACGCCAAAATATTACTGGATATGCGCATGAAATTTACGAGCTACTTTGATGACCAATTAAAGTACAGCTAATCTATTCCTTTATTGAAGTGTCTCATAATTGAAACGCGATGGAATCTTGCGTTTTTATTATATTTTGAAAAAAATGTAAAGTTTTTATATATAAAATTAACTCACAAAGCGCGCATATAAATCTCCTTAATTTTTTTAGCTAATAGCAATCATGAAATAATTTCATTAATAAGGTTTAAACAAAAACTGTCGGAACGAAGAATTACATATGTAATTGAATCTTTCTTTTATCCATGTCGTGTAGGTATTAAATTAATTTAATAGCATTAGTCATATTTAATACAAAATGTTCCAATTGATATTATATTTTATAAATACACGTTATCTTACTATCAAACACGAGCATTGGATCGATCGATTACACTTTCCATAACCGCCTTATGTACAAATATCGTAAATACACGTTCTTTGTAAACCAAATATCTATTGACACGGAAAAGACAGACTAATCCTTTCTCGTGCATTTCTTTTGACTTTCAAGGGCAAGGCCGACTTTTCCGATCACCTGATGTTTCCATTGTACATTTCAGAATAAATTCAGCAGCAATTGACCATTTTTAATTTTACTAATAGCATATTTTGCAGAAAATACCATTAGTTATAATTATCGCGATATTTGTAAAGTTTTATTTCATCAATTGATTAAAAAATTAATGCAACAAATGAATAAAAAAAAACTCGACTGAAAGTACTTTATACAAACGCGTACTACTGTTATACCGTTATAAACCGTTTCGTATATATCACATAATTTGGATTAATCCAGATTACACTTTATGATACAAATAAATTATCTTTAATTTTATAAGTTAAGTGAATTTTTAGAAGTTTTTATTTTGTGAAAAGTAGAACTCTTCTTCAAAGAATTCGAATAAAATTTATATTGCGAGTAATATCGATCAAATGAAGTACCTCGTTAATTTATATCGAGTGGGTGTATAATTAGAGATAAATATTGGGATTGGAGGATTCGCTTACCCTTCTCCGATTCGTCCGGCTCGTCGCTGGCGCACTCCGGTGTGCTTCGCTCTTCCTCACTGCTACTGAAACTTCTTTGTTGCGGGACGCCCACTGTTGATGCAGGTTGAGTGGGACGTCCGCCCTGCGTCTGATGCAACGAATGCTGCTGAGAGGGATGCACTGCGGTACGAACGGAGCCAGTCTCCATCGGTGTCTGACCATAAGTCATTCCAAGATCTGTACCTTGATCCTGCGCCAAATAATCGATATGTTTTACAAAACTCAAATATAATTGTCGTTAATTAATCATAAAACATGGTACAATTTTAAGAAACAAAAAGATTTGAGATTTGTTATTCGATGAAAAATTAAGGTAATTAACTAGCATTTTTATTTATAAAAAATTTAAATTTTTCAAATTTTTTCCAGATAAATGTACCTATATAAAAAAAATTATACACTGTTTTATTTTATTAAATTATATACTTATTATTACTTTGTTAAAAACGAAATTTGCAAGTTTCAGACGGAACGTGGCCGGATTTAATGCGGTTTGACATTAACGAATTATCTTCGATAATTTTGGCAAGATATCATTCGAAATTATTGTTCTCTTACTTGATAAGTCGACCGTTGCCTCTGATAGTTCTGCGGATGTTGTCTCATCAGACCGTCGAGCTCGCCTCGGTATAAATTTGGATCGTCGTCAGGATAGGCTGCGGGATGCCTCGGAGTTTGTTGCACCGGGTAAGAACCAACCACGTGAGGGGTTGGTAAAGTTCTCGCGTGAGGCGAAACGGACATTTCCACCCCACTGTCGCTCGTGGACATCCGGCGACCCGAGATCTGCAACCGCAGGAACACAGACTCACTGAGTGCTCCGTGTTATACGTCGCGAGGGCGCGGGCTGATAATCCTTCGTTTATGTGACGGGAACGCCTCGATCTCTTTCCTTCCGTTCGTAAATAAATAAATCGCGGAGATATCAAATGTGCGAATTATTGCGAACTTATCACGGTGCGACGTTACATATTATTCATGAGTGTAGGAGCATCCCGAGCATTTACGCGCGCAAAAATATATATGCCTTGTAAATAAAAGAGTGCGTTCCGACAAGAATATCGGGCGAGCGAGGAGAACGTTACCTGCTCTTGCTGGGAGTACTGTCTCCTGAGAGGACAGTTTCCGCTTCTCTGTAATAACGGCAAATTCTCTTTCTCAGCCGCGCTGTGCGCCCTCTCGAGTTTCGGTCTTTTATCCCGAGTTTGGTCCGCGAGTCCCTGACGACCACCCACCTGCAAGTCCTCCTGCATTTGCCGCAGCAACGCGCTGTCCACGGCGCCTGTCTTCGACATCCATTGTCCAGTCTTCGAGAGAAGTTCCTGCTTCTTCCGGCAAAGTATGCACACCCATATCACCTGCAACCAGAAAAGTAGCGTTCTCCTGTTGACCGCGACTAAAAATAGCGCGAGCATCTTCTATTTGTAACTCGACACTGGAAGGAGATATTTCGGGACGAGTGCTCTTAAAGAGCTTGCACGGTGTGTGCTTTATTAAGGATTGCCAAGGGAACGAATGAGTGCGCAAAAATTTTATCTCTCCAAAGCGCAAAAGTATCTTGAAACTTATCGATCCAGGTCACCGCGTGCGGCCAGTGACGAGGATATTAATAGGACATTACCTATAGGAAGTCGGCCGGTTACCAAGCTAATTGGAATGTATAAAGCGGCGTGAGATTGATTATAGAAGCGAAAGACACGCCAACTGGAGTAGCCTAGACAACGTATCTTATTTTACGGCTTACTTGTCGCTCTGGGCGCGTTATTTTTACGATAAACACAATCCGGGAAACGGAATCAAAAACGCGCTTTAAATCAAATAAGTACGGCGTGTATTTAGAACAATCGTATCCGCTCTGCTCCGCAAGGTTTGAAATCTCGCTGGTTTTACAGAGAGAAAATGTAAATTCCTCTCCAAGTTTCCGTCGTCGGACCGGGCCATTGCCTTGGGCTATATTCTTATGCAAATCCACACGGAGATCTGAGTAATGTTAAATTAAATTGAACAGATGCGAACGCGCGTAGAGCTGAGAAACGTAACAAAAGAAATGCTCGCAGCGCATACGTAGACGATTAAAAGATAGTTACGATTTTTCTACGACCTTTTTTTATAAATCTTTATTAGTAAGAAAAAAATTCCTTTTTTTGCAAACGTTTATCAATTTGTCTTAAATGTTAATTCGCATTTTAATATAATAAAATGATATATAAAATAAATGTAAATCAAAGCCGTTTCCAAACTTACACAAACGTGTATTCGTTTATAATATTAATATTTATAATTTATAATATTAATAATTGGAGGGGTAAAAACTATAGTGATAAATTTTTTAAAAATATCCTAGAAAATTTGACTTACACCACTATGACTTTTACCCCTCCAATTATAACTCTGTATTATTTTTTAACAATATTTCTATTTTTGCATTTTCAGCTTTGTGAATATGTGTCAAATATATATGTATCTAATATTATTTAAATAATCTGTTTTTAAAGAGTAGTACGAGACAATTATTAGGTAATAATAAATATCTGCTAAAAAAACTCTGCTATATTCTATTGTGATTATTAGTGTATATATATATATATATATATATATATATATATAATCAGATTCAAAAAACTGTCCCGAAAATTGCCGTAGGACATCAATTTTTTCCAGGACAGTCCTGGAAACTGCCAAATGTCCCGGAATATACCGATATCAAAAATAAAAGTCCCGGAACATACTTCCGGACCTATATATATATATATATATATATATATATATATATATATATATATATATATATATATATAGGTCCGGAAGTATGTTCCGGGACTTTTATTTTTGATATCGGTATATTCCGGGACATTTGGCAGTTTCCAGGACTGTCCTGGAAAAAATTGATGTCCTACGGCAATATATATATATATATATATATATATATATATATATGTGTGTGTGTGTGTGTGTGTGTGTGTGTGTGTGTGTGTGTGTGTGTGATATTAGTACATTCTATTGTGATTACAAAGAAACAATAGCATAACTTAATGCGGCATATTTAAATAAAAGATTAATCGTTTCAATAAATTACCTATAGAAAGTGTGCCATGCATTCTTATACACAACTGTTGTGTATCAAATATAATGAGGGTTCACAATTAGCGAACTACCGCTCGAATCAAGTAGTTTGCACTGTGAATAGGAACTAGTAGAATATTTCATCAAGATAGAGAGTGATGGATGGAGCGTTTAGTTTCAAACTACAAAACAATGCCTATGCAAACTCTCATCGATAACACTTTGCTGCCCACTCCGGCGTTACATTGAGAAAATCATGATGGGGATCAATGACGCTTCCAAATAATGTAGAATTGGAGGTTTCGTTATTCCCTAAGAACGGAGTACCGCACGCGACAGGAGAAAACTTTAATTATTCTTCTACGAATCCAAATTTCAAACATAAATTGACGTCAAATATGACAAACTTTATTTTACTTTCATGACGAATTTGTTGAGAGCTGAGAAAGTAAGTGCCTATCAACCTACTTCGTCTGAACGCTGCGTGCCAAGTGAACGTGATTCAGTATCATGAATTCGCTGTAGTTACTCTGTCAAACTCTGCCTCAAAAGAACATATAATTTCTGTAGCGGAATGAGGATAATATTGGGCGATGTGTAATTTTAATAAATGCAGATGACTACTCAATTCGCTATTGCAGTACTGTATGGTAATTTTTACATATAGGTCACATCTTTTTCTTACATTTAATCCCAAGTGAAATATCCCACATGCATTACAAAATTATTTCATTAGCTACGTATAAAAGTACACACAACTCTCTGCAATATCCATTAATTCTCAGCGCTGTTGAATAAAATTAGTCACTTAATAAAATTGCCAAATAAAGTATGTCCATAAAATATGTCATTCGTACGAGCTATACTGAGATTGTTTCCCCTTTAATTAAATGAAAATTATGTTACACACACACACACACACATACTCAACTGCAACCATCGAGAATTTATTACGATGCTACACTCTATGATTTTCACAGACAAATACGAAGACGTTCAGACACTTGGGCATGTTTCTCCTGATTCGCACGTTTCGTTAAATATTTCTTTAAAAATTATCGGAAAACTTTCGACATCATTTCGCAGCGAGGCTGTAAGCTTACCGTTCTAGAATCGGAAAGAAGAATTTCCAAGAGCGAGGTCGAAAGCTATGAGAGGTACGCACGGAGAACGCGGTAGAAGAAAACGAGTCGCGTACGTGTGCACTCAAGCTTGTTACCTCAAACCGCGACCACGAGACAAATTTCCCGGTGAATTCAAATACAATCGACGTCGCACGTGCGTACGACGATCGAGGTACGCTTAAGCGAGTATAACCCGACGAGGTACACCGACAATACCGCGATGCAAACTGACAGCACGTTTGTAAGGAAGAATCCGCGAGGAGTGAAGAAGAAGAGAACAACAAAAATGCGGGGAAAAGGAGCTCGGAGCAAGGGAGGAAGCAGCAGCGGCAGCAGCAAAGATAGATGTGGACGGAAAGAACTTGAAGAGCACTTCGTTGAGTTGCCTAGACAGCAATATGTCAAGAGTTCAACCCCTTTCTGCGGCCTCCCTTCGCCGGCGTCTTTCGTCCGCCGAAAATATTTCGTACGTATGTGTGACATACGTGAATTATCTGTCAATCTTAAAAAAAAAAAGGAGAGAAGGTCTTCCCCTCCCCTCGAACTGTCCCGCCTGCGCAATAATTCAAGAGAGTCCGGTGCCACGTAAACGATCATTAATTCGGCGGATTGACCCGCATCGGTAATTTGCATTAATTAATTAGAGACAAATTAATTCAGATTACTTTATCACGACGCTAAATACGTAGTCCCACCGGCAGGGATACCGCCGCCAGCCGAGCCGAAATGGCAACGGCGATGACACACCGGCGTCGTCATCGACGTCCACGTCCCGATACTTCGAGCACGAGGAACGATCGATACACACAAGCTCGTACGAGTCAATCCGATAAGTCACTACGACGTCACCGTTGCACGGCACGTAATATTCGCCAGAGAATCAACGTGATTCCGTCTTGACTTCGGAAAATGTGATCGATGCCAGCTTTGAATATATATATAAATCCTGTCACACATGCCATGCCAAATTATCTCTTACCGGTAATATTGATCGAGGAAGAGAGAAAGAGAGAGAAAGAACATTATTTAATAAATTACATAATTCGATCGTAAATCTCATTTAATTTATATATTCACATGTCCTAAAGAAGAAAAAAAATTTTTGATAATAAAAATACGCGTATTTATTATATTATTAAACTATAATTTAAAATGAAACAATATATATATATATATATATATATATATACATATACATGTATGTATCCTATATATTCAATATACTCGTAATATCGTAACACCGTTCTTTCAGACCTTCCTCTTTGATCACTCGGAATGAACTCGAAACTAAATCAACTGAATCCGCAGTCTTGTCTAAAGGAGTTTCCGCTTTCTTGAATAAAGCATTGTTTTTCGAAGAAAATAGTTCTGTGAGATCGTCGCGCGTCGCGAGACAAAAGAACCGACTTCTTTATTGTCAGCAATCACCTGATGGATGAGAGAAACGTAGGGAATGATAACGAAAAGAACACTATGACGCCAAGGGTTGCAGTCGCGCAACAATCGTCTACGTGTAGAACAACATCCGTACTTAGATCGCCCTTCAGATCCAAGTAGAGCTCGCTCCGTATGAGCTCTCTACCGTGGCATCGTATCGGGTCACTTCGGAAGACCAACCTGGAATCATGCTCGAGCATATAATACAGACGAAGTACGTGGGGAACGTGCACAAGTCCGGCTTTCGTAAATGACGGCCAAGCCTTTGAAGCAAAAGCTGACGCAATTACGAAGTGCTCTCGTTTTAGGAATCAGTTTGCATACACACGAGTTCGGCGGAGTTTCAAATGATACCACCACCAGCCTCAGCGGATTATTGTGTACCGCCGAAGGATGTTATTGTGCATGGCACGCCGCTATCAATCGTCAGTAAATCACATTGACGTAATTAGCATAATGCGAAATTAACAACGTAAAGTAATACCAATAAACACGTATACACGTGTACTTATCTACTTATGACTGATGATGATTTTTACGATGTTTCTGCGCGTGTAAAGGTGCCCAGATGCACAAACATTTAATGAGCGATAAAGATTTGTCTTAATGAGAATTTACACTGTGCAGCTTCATTCGCGAAACTCGTAGAATTCCTCGTCAAATCCTTCACGTCGCGGAAATTGCGAGGATTTCGAAAGTTTACACAAAACGCAATTTTATATACTCCGCTCCTTTTAATGACTGACTTTTGCACTTTTGCATCCTTCTGATAGGAAGCATAGATCTATATTAGCGTCAAGGGCTTATACTTTGTCCGGCGAACTTTTCAGGTGTCCTACATATAGAATGAGCGGTCGAGGGAGTCGTATTCCCAAGTCGCTGCTCCACGGAGAGCGTCAGTTGAGAAACGACAGATGCTGCCCGTAAGTCAAAGTACTGGGTCCTTAGCGAACTTTCGATCGTTAATACCCCATTGGGAATGTGTGTGTTGGGAATGTCGAGGCGCCACGAAAGTCGCATATATTTATTATCGTCTCACACACGTAACTCTTATAATTCGTTTATGATTGCCGACGTGCGAGATGCAGCCGCTCTGAATTACTAAAGCGAACGAGAAATATTTCAGTAAAAAGACACCGTTGCACCATACGTAAACTTCTGCGGATTAATGCTTGTTGTTAAATATTAAAGCAGTTTGTAACCTTTTTAAAATTTATCAAAGAGTTTGGAGGATCCGAGTACTCTCTAAGAAATATTTCATCGATGCTCCAAATTTCTTTGTAAAAAAAAAAGAAAGAAAGAAAGAAAAGAAGCAAAATCCTAGCAACATCAAAAGACTATAAAAATAAACGAAGAACAAAGTACTTATTGATCATTGTAATATATATTACGGCATCCGTCCCAATCCTTTTCGAGCGAAAGAAAGCGAAGTAGAGAACTGCAGAAAACCGTGAATATCGCATCGAAACTGCAGAACATTATATGAATTTATTTTTAACATCGGCGCTTTTAAATAACGTAGCAAAATTTGCCAAAAGCGTAAGTGATAACAATATTGCGAAATGATATTAAAATTCGTGTAAATGCTTGCTTTTCTTATTTCAAGTCATTTTTTAACACATTAATTTTTTAAAGCACCACCAATTATTTAAAAGCTAACGTCCGCGATATTGATTTCGTATTATTTTGCAACTGCATTTTGTATACAAAAATATATTTTGGGAGTATTGTCTCAGTCATTTTTCTCTTTGTCTATCTTCCTTGATATAATCTTAAAATAAGAAAGTACATAGTCACATCTAATCAAGAAAAAGAAGCAAGTCACGTTATCAATGTCGACCCAGCATAACAGAAGCGCGAGGCAGGAAAAAGACCGTACAAGATCGCACATGATTTTGCACGATTCTGCGATATGAAAAATAAAGACGATCGGAATTAGAGTGGCCCCAGCAATCAATAATATAGATTATGGAAAACGATGAAATGGAAAAGTCGACAAGTATTTTAACGTTATACACATGTTCTCGTTGCGAACTACCTCGTGTCTTTCTAAATAACGCAAAATCTCGCAGGAGTGATTCCCCGCTATGTTACTGTCTGTGCTTGCGCGATAATAAAGTATTCGATAGAACCGATTTCGTAGCGCGAGCATGTGTAAGTCGCGTTTCAATCGCGGGGTATATCATCGGACGTATAGTCGATTTCCAGCGGAGGAGCTGCAACCCGAAGCGTAGATAAACAAAATGGTCGCGGAATGGGTCGTAAACGTCGCGTATTCAAGCCATCGACATTTTTATTATGACGTCGCTTTCCACATCGCCATTTAGGTATTGCAAATTACGTTTCATTCAGAAATGCTTTTGCTCTTTACGTCCACGAGACACTTTCTTAATTCATTAGAGTTTAAAGTTCACAAAAAAAAATATTCGATTTAATATTTTCTGGCAAATTAATTCAATTGTAAAAATGAGGCAAACAGATAAAAAAAAAAGATAATAAAAATAGATAACGTACGACATATTAGGTACGCTTGCAGTACACAGTTAGGATCTATATTGTAATGGCATGCACGTTTCATGAATAAGATCTAACGCTCCATAAATAAATCCCGTAAGCAATAACAAGGCTTCTCGGTTCCGTTTCGAGGAATTTATTTCCAGAAGTAATCAAGTGCTCGACACGTCTCTCCAAGAGAGATCGTTTCTGTCTAGCAATTCGATGCCAATCTTCGTGTCGCGCGATTGCCATTGTAGATCGCATAACGGTTGTTCGTAATGTCACAGATCTTGTTATTCCGTCATCCCTCTTTTTCTTTCCCTCATTCTTATCGACTCTCTTTGCAACTGTTATCTTCGACGTCTACCCGGTAACCGCGGCATCAAACGGCAGACGACAGACGAACTATTTATAAGTTCGCCGTCTTCCCGATCCCGCCGTAACTCGAGAGAACAACACACGATCCTTGAGTAAAACTGTGCGCATCGACAAATTGCAGAAGAGCGTAGATTTGACGGATAGCGTGTATTTTATATTCCGCCCTTCCTTCCACTCCCCTTATATACCACCCTCTCTGCCGCCTCCTCCACCGTGCTCCTCTACCACGCACCCTCCCTACCAAACTTAGATCAATATGTTGCGTCACGTACCCCCCCCCGTCCCTCCCTACCTCGCACACCGCCCAACGTCTCACCGTCCACCCAGCCACCCACTCCTCCGGCATCCCCGCGCTCCAACCACCCCCGGCACCCACTCCCTCCATGTGAACCAGCGCGACGAGTGACGTCACGCAGGGACGCGCCCCATTCATAGGCTCCCACGCAGCGTCCAGGCCGCGAGAACGGAAAAAAGAACGGGACAGAGGGAAAGAAAGAAACCCGTTGACGACCGACGGGCGACGACGACGACGACGCACAGACGTAGTCGGACGAGTAAATCGCGACGGGTTGCGTATATAAAACGAGCGGTCGGTATCGATTCTCTTCGAGTGAGACATTTAGATAGCTCTGTAATTTCGTTTGTTTTCGCAACGGAACGCAATTAAACGGTCGACGCAACGCGACGCGACGCGATTGCGGAGTAGGACAGTTCCCGCTCATTTGAAACGAAGAAAGAACCCTCTTTTCCATCCCCCTGTCCCGCCGTTCCCGTCCACCGCCCCCATCGTTTCCACGGGCGCGGATCGATGATGTAACGACGCTCGCTCACGATGACGTTTGTCATTGTACTTGCGTGCGGCCATGACGGAGCCGTGCGTGCGTAGCGTGCGCGCACGTGTGCAACCCGCGGCGGCGGGGGTGGCGGAGGGAGGGGAGATTTACTACAAAACACCCCACCTACCCCCGTGTCCGCTTACGTTTATGCGCGCCCGACATTTCCGTGCCTGAGCGCCGTTAAATTTTACGCGGGCGCGCTCGTGAGCGTCATTGATCAGCGCCCGGATTACTTTTAATAATCCGAAAAATGGAGCTTTTTCTGTCTCCGCGCTGAAAGAGATGAAAGATGCAGCGACGCTCGCGAAAGATAAAAGCTATTACATGTTCGCAGTAAAGAGGTGTCCTGCGCGAAATATCACACACACACACACATACGGCAGGCGAAACGTGTGATTCGCGCCGCGCGTATTATACCCAGAAATATTCTCTAGATTTCCTTTCGGTAATTATTTCGGTATTAAATCCGTAAATTATCTGTCACGAAACTGGGTCATTAAATAAAGCCAGAAGACACGGTGATCGATGAAATCAGTGCTCCAAGCTAAAAATAATAAGGAAGAAATCTAATATTATATATTTCAATTGTTCAAATCTCTATATTTATGTTCGTATACGCGTGCATAAGTCGCATATATATATATTGCGGCTGCCTCTTATGTACGCCTATAAGTGAAATATCTCCAACGGCATACTTAAACTTAAACGTATCGCACATTCTTGCGTATGCGATACGGTAATAAATAGTGCATAGTTACACCCCCCGTACGAGGAACCAATAGAATCTATCTCATATCTTACTTCTATATATTATTAGTACGAGGATTACGCCGGAAAGGCTACGATTCGAATATGGTAGATCGATATTGTAATACCGCGCGAGGACGAGAACGTAACCACTCCGAGATGCGGAGATAAGAATAATATTTGTGCGCAAGTAGATAATCGCGTTAGAACGGTATACGGTGCAAATTCGACGAGCGCGTTAGTTTCTGTTTGCAAAAATCTGTACGGATCTCGGAGAATGTGATGGGCGCGGATAATAGCAAAGTTTTAAAAGCACACCCGCCGGCGTTCGCCCCGCGCGCGCGCGCCGAACTACATACGGTTACGTCCCGCTCGCCGGACGTTAATCTTTCATCTCTATACGGATGAAAATCCGGAAGATCGAAATTTTGCGCGAGTAGAAGCGAGTCGAAAACGGCGAAATAGACTCTCGACGAAATAGAGAGGCAGAGTATCCGCGTGGCGGCTATTTACGCCCACGGATACCGTACTTATACCGCGATAAAGGGTTAATTGACGCACCGGCACGGGGACGATGACGCGCTACCGTAAGGTCAATTGTTTTGACGTATTCCGCAGTAAGCGTCCTCGAACGATACTCACATACTCACCGATTATTATCTTTTACAATGCGACTGCTCTTAATTGTTCCCATCAGAAAACCCGACATTTGCCGCGGCTCCCGTATCACTGTCCGTCCAACGTTTCCCTCTCGTTTCGTTGCGATTCGATAACGCTGTCCGAGCTAAATTCCCCCTCCCCTTCTCCATCAAATCACGCGTTATCTTCTTACATTATCTCCGCCATCGCGGAATACATGCGCGCTTAATGAGGCAATTGCGAAATTTCTGTCTGACCGGAGAACGAGGGGCTTGGCTTTCACATTCACGCCGACCGTCGAGGTTTTATGAGAAGTACGGGAAAAAAAATTCCACCAAAAAAAAAAAAGAAGAAACGTTTCGACGGCGAGGCTAATTTGCGGAGCAGAACGGTACGCTGCATATGTGTCAAATCTTTCTGGAGATCGTGCAAAAGGTAGGTGTATCCATACAATCCATCGCGTTTAATCAACTGTGATTTTGAGTTGTGTCGTTCACCACATCACTAATCAATAAATTGTTCGTATCACGAAATTTATAAAAATTCGATAAACTCGTGCGTTGACTTTATCACTTATTCACCTGTTTGTTTGCTAAGAAACAAAGCTAAATAAAAAAGACAAATAAAAAGCACTACGCCAAAGTTCAAGATAAAATCAAGACAACAATATTTTTTTATCTCTATAATATATATTTATATCATTTATAAAAAGTTCGTTCTAACAGTGCGGGCTTAATGAGTTTATTTTCCACACTTCAGACGTTGCCTCGAGCAACACTCGTTTGCATCGCAAAGCAACATTTTTCGGTCTACGTGTCTTTTTTTCTTCTTAGTTATTTCGTTAAAATGTATATCCCTCATATGTTCTGTATCGCTCGACGAGGGTACATTATTCGCATCAGACGCGTTAATATCAACTTGATCGCCGGGCATCACACGACGATGGGTATCTCTCTATTTTTATTTCCCGCGTGTGATCTTTTTACGCCGAGGCCTTCAAAAGATTTTATTTCTCCACGGTATGCCGAGTGCGAAAGAAAAGTGGCACGCGTCGGGACAGATACTCGCAACAACTCGATCAATCTGACCCCCGCGATTCTTCCGGCCGTTTATTCGCGTACTCCTTTTGCCCGTGCCCTCTTACCTTGCTTGACCGTAAAGTGACCTTTCCGCCGCAGCGTGCGCAGCATCGGATGTCGCAGTAGTTGCAGATGTGGCCGACGCCGTCGGCGAACTTGGTTTTCAGGCATATGTGACACGTGGCGTTCAGCTCAACCCCGGCCTTTTTCTGTTTCTCCGAACGCATTCGTATCGTTTCCTCGAGGACCTGCACCTCATCTTGCTTTCGTCTGCAAATCAATAATCAACTATTAAGAAAAAGCGAAATTTGAAAAAGCCGAAAGTTAAATGTATCGTACATATATAATCTATCACGTTTTGTTAGCACATACTAGTTTCATATTTTTGTCCAGGCTTGAATGACGACGAGTTGTTGAAAATTTGAAACCGGCAATCTTTATGACATGGGAGAGTATAATCAAGAAAAAAACAACTAAATTAAAAAATGTATCCTATTTCTATCACTTCTGCAATATGATTTTAAACAGATTTAATGTTTAGTTAACAGCCAAACGGTCCAAAGATTTCTTAGTTTCCGTGTAGAATTACTTCTGACGATCTATACGAAGAAGGATGATTATAATCAATGTCTACAGAATAAACGACGGAAAATTAACAATACTGCCATCGTATTCAATGTCCAACTGAATTCGTACCAGTAAAGCCAAGAAAATTACCGGCCCCTGATATGGAAGCCGCATTTCGCGAGGACGGCAGCCGAATTTGTCAATCCTAATTCTGCCATTTGCGAACTCCGACATTCTACCAAACCTCAAGATAACGAATCACACCTAGATTTATTTCCGCTCCGTAAATCGCGCCTTAGAAACGTCTCCGAGCGGTCGCAATTTCTCCCTGAAAATGCGACGTGACGATGCCGACGTCACCGTTGGTTGCGACTCTATTCCCGTTCCTAACTCGCATTCATTAAACCAATTTAGGGCCGTGTGTTTTGCATGCTTGAAATCAAGCTGACGACTCTGTTAAAGAGTCGTTTACGTCATTGCCGGATGACTTAACGTCAATATCGACGATTGTATCGATATCGATATTGTTTGCTACAAAGATTTAGACAAAATATCATTGTATATCAATGATATTTAATTAAATTAAATTTTAATTAAGCAAACTCTTTTATTATGCGCCATAAAATTAATCAAGAAAGGAAAACTGTTAAACCGAATTTAGATCACCTATTTATAATTTTTTAGTGTTATGAGACTATGGTATTAATTATCGTTCAATCTTTTTCTTTTTGTATATATCATAATTAAAATAATAAGTTATAAATACAGCAAATAATTAAAATCACTTACTGACAAATTATCATCACTCGTCAAGTTTAGACTGTTGTTGCAACTCATTTTTAATCGCATAAACTTTAAATAAGCGTGGTATAAAAGTATTTATATTTATCAACTTTCCGTTCGAATGCAACGCGCGTCACATTGTCAGGGGGAAAAAAACAAAATTTATAAGCTTTATAGTTGACAGTTATTGCAGCGCAATCGTCCGTTGAAAAACACGAAGCTATATATGTAAGGTCACGTTTACTTCGTACCTGTCCGACCGTAATCACATCTTTTGTTCTTTATGTACCTCCGTCAACTAATTACGCGAAGATCTCTCGCAAAATGCAAGTGAAATTAATGAACCTTAAAGAGATGAAATAAACATCGCTTGTACAATGGACTCGACATCAGTATATTTAAAATATATCGCGGACCGCAGTCGAATAAACAGGACCGCGTTCTATTCATTAGAGAATCAGATCTGCCCGATCTTTTTCCCCGTTTGTACGTTCATTCCGCTTTCAGAGAGAAAGACAGAGAAGGGGAAGGAGAGATAGAGAGACAGAGAGAGAGAAAGAGAGAGAGAGAGAGAGAGAGAGAGAGCGCTTTTATTAATTATCGACTTTCGTTTATGCCATAAAATAGGGCCGTTAAAATTACCTCATATTTATTCACGCAAATCTTGAAAATCTAATTCGCGCGTGTGTGTATGTGTGTAAAGTAGATGTGTATTTTTTCCGTTAGATATTCGGAGATTGAAGGCAGAAATTATGTTCAAAAAAGAAGACCCTACGTCGATCAACGAGATTAAACAAAACCGCTTGCCAGTACACCAAATTTTCAAACGTATATTTGTGCACATAAAATTTGCTATGTGTCAGACGCTCGTCTGACAAATATATATAAGCCGCAATCACCGCCATATAGCTGCAATAAGTAGAAATAAGTGAGTACTTGGCGGCATGTTGCGGTAATTTTTAGGATTTGTATTTTGGATCACGTACGCAACGGCGAATCAGACTGCCGAGCTTCGACCGGGGGTTGTTGGCACTGCGACGTGCCGGCTCCACCCCGATAACGGAAACGTACCGCGGACACGCAAAAAAAAATTGACTAAACGCGACTCGCGCCGCAGAGCAAAATTTTGATAGCGATAAACCTACGAGCGTCGCGTCGATCCCGTGGCCAGGAAGACGTATAAACTGAATCTCCTTACCCTTGACCGATCGTCAAATAAAGGAGACAGCCGCGTCACGCATCTTGACACCGTAACCCAAATCCTGGAGTTTGTCGATAGAACAAAAGCCGGCGCGCGTTGTGTTACAACGCGGCGGGGAAAAGGGAGTACAGTTGCACCGCATCTATATACCTATATTTCTCTAATTACTTTACCGATAATCGAGTGACTCGCGCACGCAACGGTGATCACACTCGACAAAGAGTCGCACAAGACTTTCCCACTTCTGCGTTACGGAGCGATCGTGGAAAGGTCGCGACACGCAAGAAACTCTCCCATCGACATGAAAGGACTAAAAAGAAGCTTATACCAGAGAGATGAAGTATCACAGCAGATACGTCCCCCCGTAGTTTTGTATAAATTTCTCATATATACTTCCAGCGTGCCCTGAAATTGAGTTTCAGTCTATTGCTGTCCTACATTTTGATTTCAACATCAATAAAATAAAATAAAAATATATGGTAATAATATAATTCGTTTATTAAACTTTTCTTAGATTGCAAAAGTTTTCTTATTAATCTAATTTCTGAGCAAAGAGAGATTCTAGTTTTAATTTAAATTGCCAAAGGAACGGCGTTATAAAATGTGACACACTTTTCATATCTTTTACATTTATATATTCTAACGTATTTTAATATAACATCCGCGATGATGCCATTTTAATATAATCTATAAAACAATCTGCCGGTATCACGGAAGCATTCAGTATGAAAGAAAATATCATGCAGTATATCTCAGTACAAATGTCGTACAAATATCGCGTAAATCATCTCTCGCGAGCGTTTATAAAATAAAATAAAACAAAAACCAACGAAACGTTAATGCGCGATAATGCAGTGACCGTGTAATGGAACGAAGGGAGCGACTTCCGATTCCCCGAGATGTACCTACATTCATTCTTCCCGGGGACGACCACGCATTTCTGAGATGATTTATCTTTCTTTCGGAAAAAGTTTCATTTACATATACTTTTTCTAAAATCGGAATCGCTGGCGAACCGCGGCAAGTCGACGCAACGACATAATTGCCGGCTTAACCCTTCACCCGCAAACCTGAGTCATTTATGTCCGGGCGAAAATCAAATGTATTATAGTTGTAACTTTTGAATACAAATTATGTGGAAAAATTAAATTGTTTATAATTTTATGATTGATATTTCAAAGTGAAGCTTTGAAACAGCTTCATGAATTTTTTCAGATTTTTTGCAGCCCTTTAACACTAAAAAAACATCTGGACCCAGGTTTGCGGCGTAAAGGTGCCAAAAAAACCTTTGCGGACGAAGGGTTAACTTTCTCGCGTCGAGTCTCGACTGTCTCGTTATTCAACGGTATTTGCACTCCTTCACCCTCTCTCCCCGCCGCCGGCAGATACGCGCTACCTATCTGTAGAGGACGCGTATATATTTCACCCTCCAAGAATTTACCGTGCCAATCCAGGCGCTTTCACACCCCGTCCACGAGCTACGGTCGCACACACCTATGCCATACTGCAGCTGCAGCAGCTCGTTACTACGCCACGTCAAGGCTCGTCGCCTTGCATTTTACATGCGTCCCTACACGTACTTGTCGTCTACATTACACGATCTCGCGCGCATCGGTATGGCACAGCACGCTTTCCTCATTACTCTTTCCCTTCGTTCTCACGTTCCCGTTTTTCGCTCGGTCGCGACGACCTATCAATAAAACCTGTTCACTGCGCAACGCCTGGTTGCCCCCTCCCCCCCCTCTCTCTCTCTCTCTCTCTCTCTCCTCCTCTCCTCCCCTCTTCTCCGTTTACAGTTGTCGTTAGCTATACCGCAGGTGGAACACCGATCTCCGCGTTCGCGCAATTACGCACTCCGCCGTCGCCGGTCCTGTCGTCGCCTCCTCGCGATAAGCGGATCACCTCGCGGATCACGGATCGGCCGTCTTATTTTTATCAGCGATACGCGCGAGACTATATAATCGCAATCAGTCGTAACGTCGGATACGTCCACGTGATCGACGAATCGATCGCACGACGCAACGGGGAACGCATCCGAGACGCGCAAAACCTTGTTGCGAAGGCACAAGGGCGAGAATATTTGCGGACGTCGAAGACACAATTATAAGCGATTTTTATTTCTGACCGCTCGATACAAAAGAGATGAGAGCCGACGCGGTAATCGGGAGCATGTGCGGGGCCGTGGATACACAAATGGAAGATGTAGGTGTAAAGCGGTCAAGGACTAATGAGCAGGTGAGCCGGGAAAATAGGTGAAACGAGCCGGAGCAGACCTATCGGTCAAGAAATAACTTTATCCAATCGATCGGTTGTCGTTTCGTCCGTCTGCCAATTGCGGTAAAAACCAACTAAACGACATCTCACTTTCGCGCCGCTACCTCTATACGCCGACTTTTGCGCCGGGCTCCCGATCATTAATATCTTTTATCCCTAATTCCGATAACTTTTAAACTTAGCCGAGGCTTGACCTTGACGGTTATCATCTGATCCAATAGGAGTTAAAATAGACCCCCCCGTTATCGCAATTAAAGTTATTATACTCTCTTTATAACGCATATCTTCGAATAGATATTAGTACATTCGATTAAATTACGAATAGATAAGTCAACAAAGATGTCTCTCGATTAGTTTTAACCTTCGTCCAATAATTATCCTAAAGTTACGTTGAAAAAATAATCTCTTGCGTAAATCGAGAAATCGCAGAAGTATTTACGTACATCCGGCGCTTAAGCGTTGAACGAAACGTCGATACTCTCAATAGTTTTCATCCGATGCTATGCAGTTTCACGGTTATATTTGCGGCAGTCGGGAATAAAAATGGTCCACAATTACCGAAAGCGCGACGGACAATACCGGCCACACGCATCGCGGTACGTGAACGTTATTACGGGCATTTGACCAGCTTGACAATATCCGGTGCAATAGAGAATCCTAAATACCCGTGTGAAAGCTCGCGCGTCCCGCTTGTGAAACGATACTTCATCGATAGTTTCCAGTTATCGCGCGAGCCACGCTACGACGCGATAAAAAAAAAATCCCAACGTATATTCGCGCTTTAAGATTCGATACTGCACGACCGTCATTGGAGAGAGAGCAAAAAAGTTTTCAGTATCGTTTACAATGATATTTCGAGCTCGTTATTTTAACAACGTAAGTGGAAAAAAACGATGTTAACTACTGCCACATCGCCATTCACGTATATATTTCGTATATTCGATAAATAATATAATTATTTGTCGTACATATTAATCGATCGCTTCATCGATTTTCTATCATTTTCTCTTAGATGCAAATTATTGAATGTTTCTAAATGAATAAAATTATATAATCAATTATTGAACGTTACTGGATGAATAAAATTATATTATACTATTTTTTTAGCTGTTTCACATCGTGAGATTATATTTTGTCAATTAACTCGTCTCGACAAGTCTTTACATATTTTTCATTTTTTTGTTTGCATACAACATATATTGCATATTGTGCCGCATATTTTGAAACGCGATATTATTTATATCACAATGACTACTACAGTTTTATTTCTTGAAGCTACTGTCTAAATTATAAACAAACGTATCGTATACGTAAAATCGTTTGCGTTATTGTTTTTATTAAAATCTCTTCGATAAGAGGCTCGCAAAAATGTCCACGCGTCCACGCGCGATTCAAGCAAAATTATCGAAAAAGTACACGTACGGGAGAGCATGGTCGCCTACCTCATAATCTCATGATCCTGTTCCTCCTCCTCCTTTTGGCGCATTAAAACACCCTCTATGATGCGCCTCTCCTCGGGGGTGAGGTGCGACATGTCGGGCTGAGGTAGCTCCGCCATCACGGTGGTGGTGGCGACGATGTACGCGGGTGCACCGGGTATGCGGCGTGGGTATGACGCGGGTAGGCAGCAGGCCGGCGCACCGCCGACGACGTCGACGTCGACGGGACGTTACCGTTGCTCCGATCGGGCCGCACCCAAGACGCGCCTCTTCCACGACAGCTCTCGTTGCGGGATATAACGGTCGGGACAATGTATAATAACCTTCTACGACTACGAAGCACGTCTGTCGTCCTGGGGAAGTCATCCGACACCCGTTGACCGCACCACCGCACCGCACCGACGCGGGAACGCGAGCGCACCGGGGTTACGTCGTCGTCGTCGTTGTCGTTGTCGTCGCGTCGACGGTCGCACCGTCGTCGTCGTCGTCGCCGCCGTCGTCGTCGTCGTCGTCGTCGTCGTCGGCTCGGCACTCGCGATACGTTGCACTCGCAGGTCGTGCCAATCGGGACGCGGGACCTCCTCCGTGGTCGTGGTCGATGACTTCGGGGTGGCCTCCTTCGCACGGGATAACGATAAGGGAAGGCGGTAGACGTCCTTAGATTTTGCGCCGGTCGATGTCTGGCGTGATACGGACTCTTTTCCCTGCCGCAGCCTTTGCCGTTGCTGCTGCTGCTGCTGTCGCTGTTGTTGCCGTTGTTGTTGCTGCTGATGCGTGGGAGGGCAATCGGGCAGTAGTCGGGCTGGTCTCATGCGAGCGCACAGCGTGCTCGTGGCATGGCCGCGGAGTCGGGGATCGTCGTCGTCGTCGTCCTCCTCCTCTTCGTCGTCGTCGTCGTCGTCGTCGTCGTCGTCGTCGTCGTCGTCGTCGTCGGTGTCTCTCGTCGTACGATTACCGCCCGTCGCATGTGTATGACAAATCATGTTCACAGGCTGCGAGGAGGCTCTCGCATTCTCTCTTGCAGCCCGGGCTCACGCGCTGCGCTGCCCGAATGCACCATCGGACGATACGCGATGGATCTCACCGGAGGTGATATCCTCGGATCCTCGATCTCGACGGGCTCTTCGCTCTTGCCCGTTGCACCGTTGCCCGCCACCCCACACCGAGGCGAAATCGGCTAATCGGTACGGAGCAGCGGCACTCGAATCGCGCGACCCTAACCAACGCGCGCGATTTCGCCCGCGGGACGGTGCGCGACGACGTCGGTTGGACTCCGCTTGCTAGATAATGGCTGCGCCCTTCTGTCCCTCCGATCCTTCGAAACTCTTTGGAACCGCATCGATTGAAAACGAAAACGGGTCACTGGGTTGCCGTCGCTGATAAATAGGACTCCACTTTCGCGGCACGGTCTTCGCGCGGCCGAACACCGCCGCCGTTACCAGCGGTTACCGCTGCTGCTGCTGCTGCTGCTGCTGCCGCCGCCGTAGCACCGTAGCCCGTAGCCCCTTCGCATCTGTCGGGATTACCGCTACCGCTTCGTTATCCTCCGGACCCTGCGACGCGGACGAGGCGATGCGTCATCCCAACCGTCGGATCTGCGGGATATATTGCGTTTCGTTAACTGGATCCTGCCGTGCCCGGGAGGGACATGCTCGACGAGTGACGGAACTCGTCCATTCGACGGACGGGCGGACACCGATCACCGATCCCTCGATCCCCCCGGAGAGAACAAGTTCACTCGCGAGTCGCGATTCACGTGGCAGCCGACACGACAATGGCGCTCGCGCTTCTCGGCGCGCCTCTAACGGCCGCCGCGACGCCCACGCAGTCGATCGTCCCCGAGCGGACAATTACACACCCACGATAACCGTTTCCCCAGCTGATGACTACTGTCGTACTGTCGCGACGCGAACGCGAAGGGCTGAAGGCTGAAGGGGCTCGAGGGTTGTCCGTCGCGCCGAGGAGTTACGGCGCTGCTCTATCGTCGTCGTCGTCGGGGCCGCGGTGCCGTCGCTGACGTCGCGCTCGTTATCGTCCTCGCCGTCGTCGTCGTCGCTGCCAACGCGAGAACGCCCTCGTAGATGCGGCCGCTGCGTGGTCGTCGCGGAATTAAACTCACAGACTCACATCTCGTCCCTCTCTCGGCTCGAGATTCCACGCGTACACCCCCCTCCGGCACACAGCACTCTCTTGGTGCGCTCCGCGTCCCGCGTCGAGCCGCGAGGAACTTTGCGTCTGTCACGCACGGGTCGCACGGTGTAAGCGAGGGAGAGCCAGCGCCAGGTGCCTGCGCACTCGCGGCCGCCTCGCTGGTTGCGCTGCGCTGCGCTGCCGCCGCCGCCGCCGGCTCACCTCGCCGACGAGTTTCACTTCCGCGCGCGCGGCAGTGCCCTTTCGCCCCTCCTCGATGCGACGCCGGAATCCGGAATGCGACCCGCGAGGGCCGGCGAGTGCGTTTATTCTCCTCTTCTACACCCTTTTCCGCTCTCCGCGCGCCCACCCGCGACGACGGTGTCTCGCGGCCACGTCGACGTCGACTCGCAGCTCGCAGGGGTAGCGCTCGCGCTCGGTACCGCTCACCGCTCTCCCTCTCTCTTTCTCTCTCGCTCTTTTTCTCTCCGTCCTCCACCCTCCACCGCGCACCACCCGACTGCTTCTCCCGTTCTCTCTCTCGCTCCCTCCTTCTTCCTTCCCTTCTCCTTTCCCGTATATGTCTCGACTCTCGCACGCTATCTGCTCAGTGCGCTCACCGTGCTCACTTCCCGCGACCCTTCCCTCGCGACTACCGCGGAACGGGATGGGTGGGACGCGAACGGGGCTAATTTCCGGTCGCGAATCGACTTCCCGTCGGGACCGTCACGTCGACGTCGAGGCGCGTGCTCCTCGCGTTCCTCGCGAGTGGCCCTTGGCCCTTCGCTGGTTGCACGTCGATGCACGTATCGCTCGCCGAGAGACCTCTATCCGAGGCCACCGAGCACCGAGGGAGGGCTGCCTTATCACACATCACACTCGTGTGTGCGACCGCAGTTGCGCGAACCGAGCTTTACTCCTCCATCCCTCCTATTCCCCCTCGTCCGTAGCGATATATGGGGTGGCTCCGATATTACGCGCGCTTTCTTTAATTCTTTGAGTATAGGTTTGTTAATAAGAGTTGCACAACGAGAAATATGATGATTGTTTCGCTGTCAATTTTTTTCGTCCTTAAAGATCCAAGAACTCTTGCGCTAAGTTTATTTTAGAGTGTAAATTGCATACGTAAGGACGTATATAGAAGAACTTTATTTTTTATTTTATTTTTTAAGTAAGTTATATTTCTGTGTAAAGCTTCAAAATGTTTTCAACGAAATATTTAATTTTGGAAATGAAGAACGCGTGCTCAAGTAACCAACCTTCTAATATTCTCATTGAGCAAAGTTTGAGCTCAGATTCTCCAGAGAATACGAAAGGGACATGGGGTTTTTCAGGTATGTGACGCGAAACTGACGAGTGACGCCGAGTAATGCCGAAGAGAGGAGGAAAGTAGAAAGACACTTGGAAGCGCGGAGGTCGTTCGAGCAGCGTTTCGCTCTGGTTTTCGTGCAATCGTAATAAATCCAATAAATCTCCGCCACGTCGATCGCGATAGCCGTCCCACAATCGCCCGGCCCGGGTGACAAATGGTGCCTGACGAAATATCGCATTTTCGCGCGAACTTAATAAATAATGGGATTGCGGCGTACGTTTCGACCAATGGGCAGGCGGGACGCGACTTACGTCGCGGAAAATACCGTATTGATCGCCGAGCGGACCAATCTGGCGCGAGCTTTGATCGCGACCACGTGGCGCTGTATTTGAAATAGACTCAAAGCTAAAAGCCCCAAAGTTGGGATTAGCTTCGAGAGATGTTTCACTCCGCTGTGCTTCCGTGGAGTTTTTTTCGGCGGCCACGAGAGAAAGCCAAACCTGCAACGACGAGCGCGCGTCGACCTCTTATATCTGCGTCGCGTTGTTGCGTAATCTCGTCGTTATAGCGATAAAAATCTAAGGAGAATTAATGAAAGAACGTGCTTGACGCTACGTGTGATTTCCGACTTTTGTCGAAAAAATGGAGCGCGAACAAAGACTGCGGCATACGCGACGGATGCTGAAGTGCGACTTCTGATGCCGATGGAAGAAACTTTTGATGGTGCGTCATCGGGCAGGACCGTCCGGCCGGTCGACCGCCCCATTCCCTCAACATTGCCAAAGTTTCGTATATCACCACGTCACGTGGCTATATATGAGAGATCTACGTCGAAAACTCCTTTCTTTCCCCTCTTCGATGAAACGCTAGTATACGAGCGAACTTCGAGCGAGCAGTCAAAATATCGCGAAAAAGCTACTAACGGTGCTTGTCTTTCTAAAATTAGAGTTCGATCTAATTATGTCGTAGTTAATAAACTCTTTCTTCAATTAGAACGATCTTAACGAGTATAACGTACATATCGCTGTATAGTCAAAATACAAAGTCAAATAACTGAAAGAGACCGATCTTTTATTCTCGGCGTCGTCGTGACCGATTGTACGCTTGCTTTATCCGCAATGCGTAATTAATGCGCGATTCGTTATATTTAAGTATTTATTGCATATGCGTTGCGATGCATGAATTATAATTATATAACGTTATGTTAGAATCATTGTTGATCCTAGTATGCTGATATGATTTAACGCAGTTGTTCGATACAAGCCCGCGGTACGCTACATTTAGCCATACGCAGCGCGGTACTGATACCGATACGTCTGACTATACATATACGACAACTACTGCCAGCGTTTACTACTGTACGTCAGACACAATGTCTGCATAAGGTTAAAAATAGAATAGCAAATGTTAAAAGCATAATTAAAGTAAAATAAATTGCGCAAAGTGAGATGTATTTTCATTTTTTATTTTTATCATATTTTTGTAGCTCTTTCATTTATATGTTCAATCATTAATTTACCTGTCGAATAAATGACATGTTCCTTCATTTGTAAAATACTTAACCAGATACTCGTATCACGCAAATAGATAATTTAAGATGTACATCCAATATAGATTTGTACGCCGTAATGTACAAAATTACAACACACAGCATGTACAGAACAATTTTTCACATTGTTAATTTGCTGTACAGAATTCGTTACGTCACTTAGATACGTTTACTAAATGTTCTATTCGTTGACGATATTATACACAATAATTAATAAATTTCTTAGAAATATTTGATATATACCAGATATAGTTACAAATTTGTGCTTTTAGCGATATATCTAAAACTCTTATTTAATTACATTATAAACACAATTATTAAAAATTTGGCACATGTCAATTACATATAAAATATATATAATAATAATAATAATAATAGAGTATAATTATATAATGACTATTACACATAAAGAGAGATATAATATAACATATTAAAGATGTAAATACAATACATAGAAACCTAAAAAAAAAAAAAAAACAAGTTTTAAGATTTGATTTTTCTTATAATTGATTTTTTTTATGGTACAAAAAACGAGTACTTGTCGCAGTGCAACTTGAATTTTGTTCGGACCTGAGATAGGATTTTGAAAATGTTGATGCATCAAGAACAGGAAAGTTTTAATCTCAAAGATATTGTCTACTTACTATCTATATATTCCTATCCAACATTCTTCATGAAATATAACATCGTTATCAATCTCATACGATTATACATATATAAGATAAATTTTAATCTATCAACTATGTATAATCTATAAAAAAACATATCGTATTTAATTATACCATCAGACTATATCAAATAACTTAATGTCTATCAAATAACATATGTAGTTTCAGAATATGGCCTGACAAAATGATTATAAAAATAACTTAAAACTCTAATCGTTTTTTACATAGATAATCGTTTCCTAAGTATAAAAAATATGATCGTTTTCTAATAAATTAAAACATAAAAAAAATTATTATATTAAATTAATCTGTTATATATATGTGTGTAAATGGATCTATAATTTCATATTTTATACGTTAGTATTCTGAAAATAAAAAATGAGGAGAGAGAGAAAGAGAGAGAGAGAGAGAGAGAGAGAGAGAGAGAAAAGTTAAAAAATATAAATAAAATAAAATAAAAAACTGTTATGTACAATTTATACATCATCTGTTATTACGTTATACAAATATCTGTAACGTGATGTTTCTGTCCAATTGTAAAGCAGCCGATTATTAAAAAAAAAGAGATTCACAGTTTTTACATAAAGAAATATAGAGATTCATTAAAATGTACGAGCGACCTTTGCGTAATTTGAACAACTCAAATATGTATACGTAATAAAAATTGACATTAACCAATAAGACAATTAGTGTAATATTTTTAGGACAAATTATATTTTGTTTTTTCAGTCTTTAATAATGACCTCTAATTGTAAAAAATCTTAACTATATAACCTTAATTATATAAAGATAAATAATTGTTAACATAATAATATATAATCATTGTACTGAATTTAATTATAAGAACATTATATATAATTTGTTAAAAAATTATACCGTTTTTCAAAATGTGTACACTATTATAATTCTAATAGGCAGTAATTTATTAATATGCTATATTATATAGATATAGTATATTAAAATAAATTATATTTTAGTGCACTTATACATATATATTAATATGTAGTACACTACTATATTAATATATATGTATAGTACATGAATTTAATAAAACAAAAATGTCCGTTCTTCTAAAACGTTAAATGTTTTGTTGTTAAATGTCGATTTTAGTTTAAAAAACAGCAAGAATTATTTTTACAATTGCATATGCACTTTATCTAATATTACACAGAATAATTTTGATTATTTGTAATCATCATCTCTCATTAAGTGTCTTACAAAAAAAAAGATTAATAACATGTAATATTTATCTACTTTTTTCATAATCGTTATTATTGCACTTTACCAATTTAATGACATTTTGACTTGTTATAATTAAATTTCTTACTATACCTTATATTTCCTATACATATTCTGTAAAATATTCTCCCTAGTTTTTAAATTGTGGACTGCATAAATTGTAAACTGCGTAAATTTGTATCAAAGTTGTACAAATCTTATTCTACATAATATCTACACAAAAATTCAAATGTATTTCCTTTTCATATAAACTTGAAACATTTTTGTTTGTCATGTGGTATTCGTGTTTTAAATAATATCGAATCAGCCCGATATTGTGTATTCAATAGAGGCATATAACCGAACACCTAAAACCAATTATTATGTTAAGTAAAATTTATAAATTTACTTAAATAATAATAATAATTATGTTAGAATCATTTAGATAAATGTAATAAAGCAAAACGTAAAAGCAATTAGCAATTAGAATATTTTACCTGTGAAAAGAAATTGATACATTTATGTCTCTCCTGAAAATGGGTATCATCTTCTGAAAGTGAAACTGGACAACCTGGACATCTGAATGTCCAACGTGATGTTACCTAATGTAGAAACAAGTATTTTAATGTCATGGAATTGCATATTAATACATATATAAATTTTTGAAGTTTAATTGTATAATTAGAATGCAAACAGAAATATTACGTAATTGTAAAATATTTATAAAGCTGAATCAAGAGACAAAACATTTATAATTTATAATTGTGATAGAGTAATGTGAAATAACCGATGAGGTATTAAGAAGGGCTGGCCAGCAGAGGATCAGCTATACAATCAGGCTGAGGAAATGGAAATGGATCGGGCACGTCCTGAGAAGAGACCAAAACAACATCGTTAGGCAGGCACTGGAGTGGAACCCACAAGGCTCAAGGAAGAGAGGAAGACCGGCAAGCACCTGGAGGATTACCATGTTGAAGGAAACAGAAAGTTCTGGGAAAAATCCTGGAACCAAGTCAAACACTTAGCCCAAGACAGGGAACGCTGGAACGGTTTCCTGGAGGCCCTATGCTCCACTCAGGAGTAAAAGGAACATATATATATATATATATATATATATATATATATATATATATATATATTGTAAAATGATCATCATCTTTATAAAAATATATTAAATGTCTTACTTTAACTGGTGGTTTTCTTGTAAGATGCGATATTAAAAAATTCATCGCAATGTCTTCACAGTTCATGTATTCGTCAACTTTATCACGTATAGCCTGTGGTAGCCAATGCGTGTATAGATATGTATAATGTTTGTGGATGAAAGCAGCTCCAGTTAAAACCATGGATAGTTCGCACGAATAATTAGAATTGTAATTCCAAGCGTTATGATAATTCTGGTCCCATGCATGAAAGCGACCAGGAAATCCAACTACACGATCTCGATGTTCCCTCCACACTCTGAAGACGTATGTATAATAAATAACAAAAGTTATGTGGAATGAAAAGATTGTGAAAAGTCAGATTACCTAAAACCAAACATGATTTCATCGTGTCTCAAATGAGCATCATCGTCAATAGAAAGGACAGCTTCTGTCTCAATTGCGTCAAATGGAAGGAATCTATTATTCAAACTATTTCTTGGAGCTTTTATAACCTGTTCAGATGTATTTGAAAAGTATAATTTTAATGTGATCTTTGAGAAAACAGATGCAGATTTTATAGAATAATAAATTAAAATTACGTGTATAGGAACGCCGATATCAGGCCACTTGAGATCTTCTACAGGTGGTTTCGGACTGTTCCACACTACAAGTACTTTGTTCAGATAAGGCAAGCCGTAAAGACGTGCCAGTGAATTTATAAGAACCTGTTCCCTCTCATAGGTTAACATGACAATTGTAAATTGTTCTCTTGGATAGTTTCCTCCTAATGACTCACTAAACTCTTTTCCAGCACCTCCAGCACCTTTACCGATGGGTCGAAAACCCACCTCTGAACCTATAAAAGAATAAATATAATATAAGATTAAATATAACATAAGTCTCATGTAACAATAATCTCTGAACAAATGATTTTACCAAGAAATTTGGCATCGCTGGGAAGAACAGTATCAAAAGGTAATTGCGGATATAAATTAAATGGATCCATCCAATCATTCCAAATTTCATGACCTTGGATTAATAGTATTGTATAATTTCTTTTAAAAGCAGGAGATGGGTATGGCGGTTCTAAAGGACCCAAACTTTCTTCAGCTTCAGGTTCAGAGATGATGGTATCCGATTTTAAAGGCTTTAAAATAAAAGGTAATATAAATTATAAAATTAATTTTGTTCTTTATGTTAAAATATATACTACATGCTTTAACATAAAAAAAGCATATCACATTAAAATACATACCACAAAACTTTCATTAAAAACACTAGGACTGGGTGTTTGAGGCGCTGGTAATGGAGGTATACCAAGTCTGTCTCTGACTACTGCTATGGTCGTATCCGCTACACCTTGAGCAGTACTCATATAACGCTCCCACATTAATCTACCTTGTCTCCGCATAGTCAAAAGATCGTTGTCAGGAACAGCACGCAATAAAAAGTGCATTTCGGTCACTCTGGCCTAAAGTTACATTTTTGTTAGCTCTATTTCAATAGTGAAAAAGAAATTCGATAATATATTACTAGAAAAATTACTTTAGGTAGGAAAATAACTGCTCTCCTCCAAGCAATAACTTCGTTATAACTAAGCACAATCTGATCACCACCGAGAATAACTGGTATTGACCCAGCTCGTAATGCTTCGTACAATCTTGCTTGCATAAACGAAGTAGTCAATAATGTAGCATTACTGGGAGCTAAGATCAATGCAAATGTTGATTCCTTTAATATAGCTCTTCTGGAAGAATCAGTTCCGCAAAGAGACCAGTCAAGAGTTTCCGCAGGCTTACTCTCCACGGAAGCCGGTATACATTCAAATTGAATGAAAAATTTGTCCAGAGTTATTCCGTTGCTCATATCTTTTAAATGTTGGATAATAAATGTGTCTATATTGTTATCATCGATTATTAATTTTTCCAGATCTATATCGGCATCGTCAACTTGATACGTCATCGGCGTGCCTATAAAAGTTCTCATTTCTCCTTGGAACGACAGCAAATATTTTCTTCTCGCCGGTAACATTTGTGCACATTCTTGCCAAACATCTCCGCCAGGTGGTCCCAGAATTGGTGGAACAATTAAATCAAAACCATCGCGAAATTGATTTCTATAAAACGTGGACTGTATTACTATCGCTCTGCCAATATCCAGATTACCGAAGATATTTCCAGAATCCGCAGATAAATCTCTACGTGCAAGATTTAGTAATATGTGATTTCTACCATCTCCACCCCAATAGGGAAGTGCGTGTAATTTTTTTATATCTAAAGGTTTATCATAACGTTGATCATTCTTTTGTTGGAGGCTTAACGCTTCACCAACTAAGACTATGTAAACGCATGCCTCTGCTGGATTCCTAGCAAGATGTGGATTATATCCTACAATCAATACAACAAATTACCATAGAAAAATATCTCGTAAAGCAAAAACGTCTTTAATTGCAATATTATTTATTTCAATATATGTAATAATATAGTTTATTTATATATCTTTAATACATACCTAGTGTTTGTTTAATAGTCGTTTTTAAAAAACCATCCACATCCCACCCTGGATTAACTACCGAGAATTGATCTGGATCATACAAGTATACGGGAAAGCCGCTCGTCAATGCACATCGGCTGTGATCGAAACAATTATGCATTCCGCATGATCGCGGATCTGTGCTGGGTAATGTAACTGGCAGGGTGTTAATCAATATTCTCTTAGGTGGTGCCAATTCAGGTGTGTTTCTCTCCACCGCCTCTTTCCGCGCCACCTGTGCTTGCTCCACACTTATCTTTAATCTGTCAAGATCCGTTTGCTGATGCAGCAACTCCTGCTTTAGCTCGTCTATCTTCTGCGTCAAGCTATTAACTTCGCCCTGAAGTCTTTGCCTCTTAGCGCTCAGGTCTCTCAACTCGTTACTCACCGAAATTTTTATGCGGAACATTTCCTCTATTCTCATCTTCAGCTGTGACGCTTTCATAGATGTGAAATCTTCAAAAGCTTCCAGGGTTGAAAACGTTCTATACATATCCCTATCTGGCGTGTCAGATTCTACCTGAAAGGGTATAATCTCAAAGTTAAAGCAAAGCGTAGATTAATAATCGTTAAAAAAGCTTGTATTTGCTTTCTTCTTTAATTATACCTTGGATAAATAATAATGTGTAAATAATGGCACGATAAATAAGACCACAGACGTCAAAATTATTATTCTTGACAACTTGATATGCGCCAACCATTGGCACATCTCCCTCCCAGCTCCATTGTACAACGGAAGTACTCCCTCGTAAGTATTCCCCACCATGTTCATCTGTCTAACAAGTACTGAATACTTCCATCTAGCATTTTCTCAGATTTCTGCAAGCGACATTACATAAACGTTAGAGAGTAAATTCATGAAATGAGTTCCACTTATCAATTCATTTTGCATCAAAACAAAACAGTTCTTTTTTCATCAAAGCAGAATTTCTCGCAACACTTTAATCTAAGAGGAATAAACTATAAAAATACACAAATCGTGTATTACATTAATAATACCTGCGACACTAGAAACCGACATCGAGATTAAGACCGGGGATTTTATCAGAGCGTATCGCGATGCCGTTGGCAATCTACGCGACCTCGCGGTCTCCTCCGTTTTTCCGTCAACCGGATCGAAAACATCGCGAACCGGAGTAATATTGACGAGGAGCACTTTCGACGGGGTCACATTCTACGTCGCCCGCGGTCGCGTCCCGTCCACGCGTCGAGGTTAGCGCCGAAAAACGCGTTTCACTCGCACACGGTGTCCATCCGATATCTCATATCTCCGCTCTCGCGGGATCCGGCGTATCCGCCCGATCCTCCCAGCGCGCCGGAGTCGTGACTCGCGTAAACGGCGTGGCGAACCGCTGCGTGCGGCTGTCCAGTGTCCAGTGTCCGGGAGTTTGTCTGTGTCTGCGGCCCTCGCTCCTCGACTCACGCCTTTTTCGTCGGACCGTACCGGTACCGTGTCGAAAGTCGAAGTCGAAAGCCCCTGTCCCTGTCAGAGAGAAACCTGAGACAGGCCATCCGCGTGTCCGCTGTCCGCTCGCCGTCGCGTTTGCGCGCGTTCTGGAAAAATGATAGGTGAAAACGTCATCAATATGGCGGAGGTGCTTGATCTTCCGCGCGGATAATTTGAAATTTCTCGCGTTCCGAAATAGATATATCCGCGACATTTGCGACATTCAAAAAGACGATTGTATTCTTATCGTTAGATCTACAGTACAAAATAAAAATATTTTATTAAAATACATAAATTTTTCTTGTAAAAAAACTTGGCGCTGCTAGACCTTTTAAATAAATAAGGACAACAATAAATAAAAATAATTCAGAGAAGAATACAATGGGAGTAATATTAAATGATTATCAGCGTGGATGTGGGAGTGAGTGATATGGGTGTGCGTGACTACGCGGACGGCGGATAATGCGGCTTATAATTAAGTATAGAATAAGTTTATTTATTTATTTAAAATTTTGAGGTCTAGCAGCGCCAAGTTTTTTTACAAGAAAAATTTATGTATTTTAATAAAATATTTTTATTTTGTACTGTTACTTCTGTAACTCTTTGTGGCCATTAAAAAATACACATGTAAATAACTTTGTATTTAAATATCTTGTATTCCCTTGTTAAATTTAAATAAAATTTTTTAATCTTATAAAATTGTTATTATACATTCTTTTCTAATTGACACAATGTAAAGATTTTTCAATGTAGTGCAACAATTATTTTTTGAGGCAATATACATGTTCTCTCTGTAATTGGCGCTCTAACTTAAAGAGATATCATTTCTTTTTTGTAATTGTAATAGATCACTTGAAGCGCGACTCTTCTTTTTGATAAGGTGACATAATTTTGTGACGTGTATCACTTGGGTTATAATTTTTCGGAAATAAAGATACTACTGCTTAGATTTTTTCGAGATTTTTCGAGATATAAAGATCTACCACTTGTTACTTAGGTTTTTTCGAGGTATAATACTACCACTTTCTTTTTTTTTTAGGTAACAACATATACACTACTATACGTGTACTTGGCGCCTTTTTTTACCTTTTTTTAAAAAAGGTAATTTTGTGTGGATATCACGCCTTTTTGTAGTATATTACGCATTGTATAAACAGTATGTACAGGATAAAGCTATTTGGAGGTATAATACTACCACTTTGTTTTTTTCGAGGTAACAACATAACAGGGTAACAACATAATACATATACACTATTATGCGTGTACTTGGCGCTCATTTTACCTTTTTTTTAAAAAGGTAATTTTGTACGGATATCACGCCTTTTTGTAGTGTTACGCATCTTAATCTAATCTCATAAACCGTATATAATACAAGGTATGAAGCTAAAAGTGTTACGGACTATTATTTCTAAAGAAAACAACAATTTAATATTTTGCTCAGTTTTTTAAAAATAATAATTTGTAACCCTTTTAGTTGTACACCTTGTATATATTTTTCAATTTCAACATAAAACATAATCGCAATAAAGCATGATTAATGTTAATAAGTCGTTAACTGTAAAATTCTTTATTTATTTTTATTTGCGTGTCTTACTGAATGTTGTTCGCAACTGTATATGTACCGATATCTTCAGGTATCGATATTTTTGATAATTATTTTTACGTCAGACATAATTTTAATTCATCCAATTTTTAATATGTCTAAACATAATTTTTGTCCAATTTTTATTATGTCTAGACATAATTTTAATTCAGCGATTTTTATTATGTCATGACATAATTTTAATTCTGCCGCTAGGGAAATTTTAAGTCGATTTTTATGAATCAAGCTTGAATTCAATGTTTAGGTGTCCCAGGTTGCCGATGACGAGGTCCACATAGCGCGCTCTATAGTTTTCGGTGTCCAGGTGTATTAATACCGTGAATTCGATGGCCACGTGTTCCAAGTTGCCGATGACGAGGTCCACATAGTGCGCTTCGTAGTTTTCGGTGTCTACATGTATTAATATTTCGAATTCGATATCTACGTGTCCTACATTGGGTGCGTTTAGCCGATACTTTGCTAGCCTAGCAATCGTGAGCAGTCGCTCGTTTTCGCTCGTTTCCTCTTTTTTGACTTACTAGATTAAAAAGAGAGGAAACGAGCAAAAACGAGCAACTGCTCACGATTGCTAAGCTAGCGGAATATCGGCTGAACGCACATATTCAGATTTAAAGTTATTAATACACCTAGACACCAAAAACTATGAAGCGCACTATGTGGACCTCGTCATCAGCAACCTGGGACACCTAGAAATCAATTTCAAGGTATTATTACACGTAGACACCGAAAACTACGGAGCGCAATATGTGGACCTTGTCATCGGCAACCTGGGACACATAAACATTGAATTCAACATATTATTACACCTGGACACCGAAAACTACGGAGCGCATTATGTGGACCTTGTCATCGGCAACCTGGGATACGTGAACATCGAATTCAGGGTATTAATACACGTAGACACCGAAAACTACGGAGCGCACTGTGTGGACCTCGTCATCGGCAACCTGGGACACGTAGACATCGCATTCAACGTATTATTACACCTGGACACCGAAAACTATGAAGCGCACTATGTGGACCTCGTCATCGGCAACCTGGGACACGTGGACATCGAATTCAAGGTATTAATACACGTAGACACCGAAAACTACGGAGCGCACTATGTGGACCTCGTCATCGGCAACCTGGGACACCTAGACATCGAATTCAACGTACGATTACACCTGGACACCGAAAACTATGAAGCGCACTATCTGGATCCCGTCATCGGCAACCTGGGATACGTGGACATCGAATTCAAAATATTAATACACGTAGACACCGAAAACTACGGAGCGCACTATGTGGACCTTGTCATTGGCAACCTGGGATACGTGAACATCGAATTCAGGGTATTAATACACGTAGACACCGAAAACTACGGAGCGCACTGTGTGGACCTCGTCATCGGCAACCTGGGACACGTAGACATCGCATTCAACGTATTATTACACCTGGACACCGAAAACTACGAAACGCACTATGTGGACCTCGTCATCGGCAACCTGGGACACGTGGACATCGAATTCAAGGTATTAATACACGTAGACACCGAAAACTACGGAGCGCACTGTGTGGACCTCGTCATCGGCAACCTGGGACACGTAGACATCGCATTCAACGTATTATTACACCTGGACACCGAAAACTATGAAGCGCACTATGTGGACCTCGTCATCGGCAACCTGGGACATGTGGACATCGAATTCAAGGTATTAATACACGTAGACACCGAAAACTACGGAGCGCACTGTGTGGACCTCGTCATCGGCAACCTGGGACACGTAGACATCGCATTCAACGTATTATTACACCTGGACACCGAAAACTATGAAGCGCACTATGTGGACCTCGTCATCGGCAACCTGGGACACGTGGACATCGAATTCAAGGTATTAATACACGTAGACACCGAAAACTACGGAGCGCACTGTGTGGACCTCGTCATCGGCAACCTGGGACACGTAGACATCGCATTCAACGTATTATTACACCTGGACACCGAAAACTATGAAGCGCACTATGTGGACCTCGTCATCGGCAACCTGGGACACGTGGACATCGAATTCAAGGTATTAATACACGTAGACACCGAAAACTACGGAGCGCACTGTGTGGACCTCGTCATCGGCAACCTGGGACACGTAGACATCGCATTCAACGTATTATTACACCTGGACACCGAAAACTATGAAGCGCACTATGTGGACCTCGTCATCGGCAACCTGGGACACGTGGACATCGAATTCAAGGTATTAATACACGTAGACACCGAAAACTACGGAGCGCACTATGTGGACCTCGTCATCGGCAACCTGGGACACCTAGACATCGAATTCAACGTACGATTACACCTGGACACCGAAAACTATGAAGCGCATTATCTGGATCCCGTCATCGGCAACCTGGGACACGTGGACATCGAATTCAAGATATTAATACACGTAGACACCAAAAACTACGGAGCGCACTATGTGGACCTCGTCATCGGCATCCTGGGACACGTAGACATCGAATTCAACGTATTATTACACCTGGACACCGAAAACTATGAAGCGCATTATCTGGATCCCGTCATCGGCAACCTGGGACACGTGGACATCGAATTCAAGATATTAATACACGTAGACACCAAAAACTACGGAGCGCACTATGTGGACCTCGTCATCGGCAACCTGGGACACGTAGACATCGAATTCAACGTATTATTACACCTGGATACCGAAAACTATAAAGCGCACTATCTGGACCTCGTCATCGGCAACCTGGGATACATAGACATCAAATTCAAGCTTGATTCATAAGAATCGACTTAAAAATTCCCTAGCGGCACTTTCTGCCAAGCGTAGAGAACCTTCTTTTCCGTTGACTCAATATTTATTATATATATACCTAATTTACCTAAATAGAAATCTTCCTCTGACCGATAAGTCTATCGACCTAATTTCGAAATACGCGCGCGATATCGAAACTGGCGATACCTGCGCCGCCAGCGTCGAAAAAGTGAAAGTGACGTTTCTCTGATAGATCGCGGCGTTAGGAGGAGGAGTATCTTAAAAATAAATTTTCACATTTGGACTTTGCGTCGCAATATCTCCGCTCGTAAGGCACGTAGCGGAATATTATGAGAGAAACCCCCCCCTAATTGGACCCCAAGCTATCGATCAAGCCTACTTAGAACTTGATCCGTTCACTCGTTATCGAGATCTCAACATCTCGGGTACTCGCAACCCGTCGCGTCGCGTAAAAGAGTCACGGTCGGTCTCGCTCCGCGTGTACTTGGCGCGAGACACTACCGTGTCTCTTGATATTCCGCTCTCCGCTCTCAGGTTTCTCTCTGCTTAACAATTTATAGCGAAGACTTGAATTTTCGATTTAGTGGAGACTCGAACCCGATTTAGCGGAGACTCGAACCCTATTGATGGAGATTTACCAATCGATTGACAGCGACTCTCAGCGACCTCAGCGACTCTGCGTCAACCTGCCCGACTCCCGACCCGACTCCGAGACTCCGAGGCCCTCGCTCGCCGACATGCGCATGTTCATGTCAAGCGTAGTGCGAGGGGAATAATATTTTGGCTTTCGGGGGCCTTAAATTAGCCGGAAAATGGTAAGCTTTTCGGGAAAAGCGCGATTGTACGCCAACAAAATTACGCTCGTGTCGCGTTATCGGTCGACCAGGCCCGTCCCCGCGTTCGGGACTTCCGCGCTTTCATGAGCTGTCGGAATAACCTATCTCCGCGCTATTAACGTTTAATGGTGTTTTCCACGCTGAACGTCAGCCTCGTCGTCCGGGACGACGCGAGAGGCGACGCGGGGCCTCGCTTTTCCCGCTTTAAAAATATGGTCGCTTTAAAACACCGTCTGACGCGACGCGAGACTGTCGACGTACCGAAGCGTCTTTTGAATGACGCGAGCTGTAGTTTTTGCACGTATAATGACTCTCGTTCGGAGAGCCAAAGTAATTGTTTAAATTAAGATTGTACATACAACATACTGTTAGTATATTTAATTGTGACAGTAAGATCCAGACTCGTGTATTGATGTCACTTTCACTTTTACCGCTTTTATAGTTAAATAAATTTGTAAGGTACAATATTACATACCACTTTGTTGCAGCATAAGTTAAAATTTTCACAAAGGGACAAAGTGAAAAAATTTATAACATTTACGCAAACTGGGGAGCAAACTGCGATATATTGTTTAGCCCAAAATGATTGGAAACTGGATCTGGCAAGTGATAACTACTTTCAAAACCCAGAAGCTTATTACAAAGAACCGAAAAATTCTGTTGACAAAAAGAAACTAGAAATATTGTACAGCAAATACCAAGGTAAGATTGTCACGACGATATCAGTTGCAATAAACATTAGTACATGTTATTCGTGTTAAATATTGTAAAAAATAAATTATAATCATTATCTGTCATAGATCCGAGCGAACCCAATAAAATTACGGCAGATGGCATCATGAAATTTCTTGATGACTTGAATCTAAGTCCTGAGAGTAAATTAGTTTTAATTATTGCGTGGAAATTTCGTGCCGAAACACAGTGTGAATTCACTAAAGACGAGTTTATGAATGGAATGATGGACTTGGGGTAAATATTAAATTTCCTTGAAATATATCTACAAGAGAGATTATTAAATCTAACGTATCTTTAATTTTTCATTACGAAACATATGTAAATGTGACTATTTTCATAATTGTTATTTTCAGTGTGGATAGTATAGATAAGCTAAAAGCTCGGTTAGGTAGTTTAGAAAATGATTTAAGGGATCCTCTCAAATTCAAGGATTTTTATCATTTCACATTTAATTATGCAAAAAATGCGGGACAGAAAGGCTTAGATTTGGATATGGCGATCGCGTATTGGAACATTGTATTAGACGATAAATTTAAATTTCTTCAATTATGGTGTCAATTCTTACAGGTAAGCAAATTTCGGATATTGTTTTTAAAATTTATTTCTGGCAAGTTACTTTTTAAAATAATAAACTGATGTATTCTAGGAACATCACAAAAGATCAATTCCAAAAGACACGTGGAACTTACTGTTAGACTTTGCACTTATGATCAATTTGGACATGAGTAATTATGATGAAGAAGGTGCCTGGCCTGTATTAATTGACGATTTTGTAGAATGGGCACAACCTCGAGTTCGTCAGTCTCTCTAACGATTTTCTTCTTTTTGTAACATTCTCTCAGACGTGATAATTTTATTTATTCATTTATAAAAGGTATATTTTTCAAGTTACTTTGTGGAATAATATTTTTTCCCCAATAACGTAACATCGTTTTGCTTTTAAAAGTGATCGATAGACAAATTGATGCACATAATATAACGAATCGTAGTATACGCTATACAGCATCCTGTAATATGCATTTTCAACATTTTACAATATATCGCTTCAGTAGATATGATTTCATTTGCTAAAATATGCAAAGAAAGAAATGTGTTTTGAGTGTGCTTAAAAAAATAACCGAGTTATTTACTTATTTATTAAGTTCAATTTGTGTGAAATCTACTAACCAAATAGGATATACAAGATTATCACTTGTAAAGTAATTGGGACTTTTGATTTATCTTCGAAGAGAAAATAAGCATTGCCTTGAAGTTGATCATATTGTACAAAGTAATATGATGTGTGGGATGTTTATTTACATGTGGGAATATAACAGAAAGTTGCTCAACCATACTACCATCGGTAGTATTTGCAAGCAATTGAAAAAAAAGAAAGAATACTTCTCAACGTTCTTTTAAAGTAATGTATCGGAAGCAAAATTGGAAGAGAAATTAGTCGATACGTTCCTGTAGATAGTAATTTCTAGAAATTGCGTTGTTGAAAATTGTTATTAAATAAATTCTACGACACTCTATTACGCGACACTTAGAATGTACATAAAAGTATAAAGAGAAAGAAATCTGTATTTTAGCCATTATACTATTTCGGCATCGTTCTATTAATTTTTTTTATATTCAATCAGGTTATAATAATGAACAAAAAAAGAGAAACTTATTTCTCGTATCTCGTGTATGTTAGAAAAGGATTATATATATGAAACATTATATAAACATTGTTCTAGAAATCTAGAGAGATAGTATATAAATTTTTTTACGAACTTAATATAATAATTTTTATTTTGGATTATATGGCACAACTTTGTTTATTAAAATTATCATATAAAGTCATATGTGAATATAGTCGTTACAGATTTGATTCTCTCAACAAGTTTGTCATAGGTATTTTGTATGTTAGACATTTATCCCTTGTAACTACATACATGAAAATTTAGCAGCAATATATTCAGATTTTTATCTACACAAAGTGTATGAAGATTATAAAGACGTCATAATGTAAAAAATTATGTACTATTACCAATTGAAAAGATCGTTAGGAAATCAAAATATTGTAGCTATATATATATATATATATATATATATATATATATATATAATATTATAAAGCTATAAAGCAAAAACTTTCGAATAAAATTGTCTCGTCCGCGCGTTTTTTGATTATATTTTTTAAGTATAATGTGAAATATAGACGATGGAAGAAAATCTCAACCGATATAAAACACTATAAACTTATTGTAATATGTAGTTACATATCGCCAGGGATGTACGTTTACGCAATGCTAAACTCATTCAGAGAGGAACGTACCATCATTCGAAATTTATGATTTTCGGATATATAAATTATTTCCTTAATAGTTTTAGCATTGCGTAGACAATAAATTGTTTTATCAGACTTAGAGGAGAAACAGGAAGTACATTGTACATAATGTAAATAAATATATCAGTCTTAATCTATTCAGTTTGTCTGTTTAAACAAACTGCTGAATAAATATACACCACATTTTTGTGTATATTATCTCTACATATGTGTTTAAATAAAAAGTTCTGCTAAAAGTGTACAATTATATTTTGCGTATTACTTATGTGTAAGTTAGAAAGATAATTATTTTATTTTGTAACTTTATAGTCGATAAGAAATAAAATACGTTTTTTTTTAGTATTTAGTTTCAAAAATGATTACAATTTACAAGATTTTTTACATTCGCATGAAATCCCATTATGGCCACTGCATTGGGCATCAGAGGAATATAAGAAAGCTAACTCGTATTTATTAGCTTGTGTATTGTAACAATTCTTTAATACATCCTGAATGTACCAGTTGCATAATGATTCCAATCTATCAATAGTCGTCTGCGTTATATATTTTTTCAGTTAGAAGAAATTAATATTCGTGTTCACATTTTGTCGTTTAGTACTCATTAAAGCATAGATCTTTCCAAATTTACTTACCTGAGCTATAACCAATCCATGATTTAAATCATTGACAGTATGACTATGCGAATCGAACAAAGTGACCTGTGGATAAAACTTGGATCTTACTCTTATTTATACAGGATAATTATTAATTATATGTCAATATTTTAGAAAGTAAGTTTACAACTCAAAATAAAAAAATATACTATGTATGATGATTTATTTATGTGATGGACTTAAATATGGACATATAATTAAGAATCATCCTGTATAATTGAATTCGATTCTAGCCGAATTGCTTACCTTACTGGTATTCTCTTGAAATATAAACAATATAGTACGTCCGCATGTGATAAGCAGCATAAATAAAGTATGAAATTTCGGAGCTTTATACCATTCATATAAAAATGTGTTTATATTTTTGTATAGGCTTGTTTCTATCTCCTCGTGAAAGATATTGAACTTCTATGACAAAGGTATTATATTATGTTATCTAAATGTAAAATATATATACTCAAAAGATTGTTCTATTTATTCAGATAGAAATGCAACTGGATGGGAAATCAATAAGAATTTTTTTAACTGTGAATATTATATATATAATTAAAAAACACATAAAAATTTATATATTAGAATATGACTTATTTAAAATATTCCTATCGTACCCATTCTTTTAATATGTTTAAACTCTTGCCCCCATGTTTTAAAGCATCTTCGGTATTCAAGTATGGATGTGATATAAGTCTTTTCTTAACGAGCCACGCATGAGTTGTATTACCCTCTATCATTGCCTCTGCCATAATAATATTCAATCTCGGACAATTTTCTATATCATAAATTGATAGATTTCCTCTTGATATTCGTACAGCCACAAGTAAACATATAAGTGTACAAGCTTCACTTACTGGGAGTTATTCAGTATACCAAAAAATCAGCATTATTGATACTTGGTGTATACGGATATTCTCAATATCGTTATAAATAACAAAGTATAATTACTTTTTTGTCCTGGTGGATAACGGCTTTGCGTAAATTCAGGATGATACCACAATATATCTACTTCATTATTAAAACACTCTTTCACATATGACGGGAAGTGATAGCTAAATAATGGTGGTAAAGTCATAATTACAAAAGTACCTCTTATTCCGTGTATTTCTCATTACTTATTAATTTTGTTGCCAAATACATCTCTTTGTGTTCATATTTATGTCCTTTATAAAAAGGTTTGATATAGTATATATATATATGTGTGTGTGTCAAGACATTTTGGATGCCAAAATTTTGTACGATAGTTTGGGTTACGATTCGTATGTAAGATACTAGGAAAAACAATTGTGGTGATGAAAAATAGCTGCATTCAGCAGATGTAAATCAAACAATTGAATCGATTGATTGAGAAAAATATAATTTATTTATATAGAGTATTTTTAAAATAATAATTGATATCTGAAAACAACTTGTTTAATGGTTTTGTTACGTAAATGATTACGCAATGAGAAAAACAATACAATTTTCTCATCATATAGTACTTTAAGATCTGTTTTCCAAAAAATAACCCCATCTTACCTAATTATGAGAAAATAAATAAAAAAGAAAATTGTTATTTAATATTTATTATACTTTATATATATAATAACACATTTTTTATTAATTGAATTTCTCTTTATAATGACATTCTTACTTAATTGCAGTGACAATTGACATATATATATATATATATATATATATATATATATATATATATATATATATATATCAATCAATTGATTGTTTCAAAACAATGATTTTTTTCTAAGTGATATAAATTTTATCATTAAATCTGTTATAAAAAAGCATTGTTTCTATGAATGATTCTTTTAGCATTTAAAAGCAATGAATATATAAAATTCAATTTCCAATATGTACGCGCGAGCGAACGTGTATATGTTCCTTGATAATGTACTTTTTATTAGATAAGATATAAAAGTATCTGTGTTAGACATGTAAATAATATATCACTTTACAACTATAAAATTAATAGTCTATTCAATATTAGTCGTTATATACGTTGTATATGCCCAAGATGACACAAAATAGTGGAAATATATCTCATGGATATAAAAACAAAAGACATATTTATATATTTACATATAATATTTACTGTAAAAATAGAAATATAGTAGAAGTTAAATGAGATACATTGTGTTGTAATAGAAAGTGATATTTCATGACACAATGTTGGTAAAAATTCAAATTTTTAAAATGTCATTGATAGCGTTCTTTGTAAAATACAATATAAAAAAAATTGAGTTTTTAATTAAGTACTCATTCAAATTAAAGTCTTCAGTTTTTTTTAAAATAATATTAAGTATATTATAGTTTCCACAAATAAAATATTTTATCATTTATGTCACTTATATTTATCTTCTGTAAAATTTTAATCAAATTTTTTTCTATGTTTAACTTCCATTAAGCAAATCATCAGTTAGTCTTCTAAATCATTAGTTTATTATGAATAAATTTGTGTTTTTCTAAACGTATATTACACCTGACTTTTATTTGACAAAAATGTCTCTTGTCTGTCACTGTTATTACAAAGATGTGTTGGAAATCATTTTCATAAATCGTCTATATCATACTTTCACACATTGACCTCATAAAATCTGAAAGCAACATATAGTTTTTTGTATTATATAGGATATAGGATTATGTAGCAATTATATAAATCCAATTATACTTTCTTCAAATTTTAATCAAACAAATAATCATGTAGATGTATTGTAAAGAGTGGGTAGAGGTAAAAAAACTATTTGTAATTTATCATATTTATTATCATGTACTTTCTTTAATTTAAGATTAAAATAAACAATACTCACCGGTGATCAGAATGATCTATATGTAGTTGGGTAACGTGTTGGTATACTTGTGGTGAGAAGACGTGACCAATGTTCCCATCCCAGAAGTTTTGCAATTTCAATGCACTTTTCATCAATTTCTCGCAGTGGTTTTTCTTCATAATAGCGTGTCAATAATTTCAAGTAACGTCCATAGTGATTATTGATGTGCGCATGCCATAAAGATAAAATAATAACCTAGAGAAGAGAAATAGAAATAAATCTTACTCATTATTTTATAGTATTTTAATTGTTAATTATCTATCGTTTATTCGAGAGAGAGAGAGAGAGAGAGAGAGAGAGAGAGTAAACATAATATATTTAATAAATAACATTATTATTTACCTTATTATCAGTAGGTTCAGCGAATTTCTGTACTTCTTGCCAGTGATGTGTAACACTTTCAAGCAAATGTTCAAAAGATCCATCTCCCTCTCCAGTTTTTGTTCCATGTACATACAATCGCGCCAATGCGCAACCTTTCTTCACTAATCCTTCAATCAAACTATTCTTTTGCTTTTCCATAGTTACTTTGATTTTAGCCGCATCAGGACGCTGATCGTTTTTCAATCCATAATATGCTAATAACTTATCTTGATCAATATTTGTGATCACAGAATCAGCAACTGTTATTATTTGATTAGCAAACACAATAGCGTTTTCTGAAAGATCGTTCTGTGGTATATGTCGTCGTGTTTCAGAAGAATCTAAAGATGTCAACATGGCTGTGTGGACAGGTAAATGATCTGAGAAGGCGCCTTTCAATTCTCCATATAGCGAATTGGTGTGATCACCGGGTTCTGTTATGACAAGAACATATTTCATTAGTATTAATTCGTAAAAATTTTCAATTAAATGTACAATATATGAAAATAAATGTCACATATATTAAAAGCTACGTTTGCATACATGTAGATATTCATGTTAGATTTGTTATATTATAATTAAATGATAACAAATGTCAGAGTTTTCAAATAAATTATATATGCTGTTAATGTAAATAGTCTGTTTATCAAATATAGTAAAAGAATGAAAACTGTAATCATGGATACATATTTGACATATATAAATATCTGTAGAAAGTTAGATAAATGCAACAATTGCAATTACATGCTCAAAGGTACACATGTATCTTATATGGTACAAAAAAAGGACATGGATACATAAATGTTCACATCTTAAATTCAACCCAACTTACTTATAGATGGTGCTATTGGTAGAATATAAACCGGAAAAAAAGATAAAAAATATATATGTGATAGTACTATTGTACATCTATATAAACATTTAAATATCTAAATGTTAGATTACCAAATTTGGCAAGGTAATTGCATTTTATATCTCTTATTGCTTCCTGGTATTCATCCCACTTTGTAGTTTTCTCTTTCTCAGATTTAGGAGTAGGGCTGACATTTTTCTTGGCAGGCTCAGATATGATGTATTTAAATACATGACTATCCACCTTCTTTCCAATATCATCTTTACAGAAAGTCAATGTACCTTGAAGATAACTACCAGGGGTAGCGTATTTGGATACTCTTTGCAAAAAGAAAAGAAAAATATTTAATGTATATTAATTAAGATCAAAATTATATATTTTAATCATAAACATAGCAGTTTTGTTATTTTCTGATTTTTTAATTATATGTATTACATGCTAAAGCCAGATAGAACAAGAAAACAAGTTGAATACTGTAAGAAGAATGGAACAGTAATTATAATATACAACAGAAAATAATGTTCTCGTGAAGAAATAATACATTCCATTCATATCAAATATACTGGCATGTTACATTAGCATACAATTCAAAAGCGTAACATATATATGAGAAATCAAATAATTTCCCGTAGAATAAAATATTCACAAGTAATTGGACAATAAAGTTTAAAAACAGTTATACAAATATAAATATAAAATCTATGAAGAAATTTTTTTAATTTGTAACATTTTTGAAAAAAAGATAATGTCAAATTAGTTGAAAGTAGCAGAAATAGCAAGCAGCTTATTTTTTAGTACGTAGGCAAATTTTTTGTATATATAAGTTTGATCTATGTGTATTGTTTCAATACATGTACATGTGATATATGTTGATGTATTTGTTTAATATTTAAGAATAAAAAATAGGAAAAAAAATTTGCCTATGTTTTTATAAGTATATCTTTCCTTGCAGTAAACAATATCCTGATACCTCGTGTATAATATCTTGATTAAGCATAGACATTATCAGCATGCATTTAAAAATGTGTCGTCATATAATTGAGTAGCAAATGTTTTTGATTTTAATTAAAGCTTTTACAAATGCAAAGTATATATAAAAATTGTATTATAAACTCACTTGTTTTCAGTGCTGCAATGTAAGATAAAAAAAAATTATCTTAGTAGCATCTTTAGCACTAAATAATATATTATTTTACCAAATACCTCTAAAAATAAATGTCATAGAATTTATATATATATTTTTCTTAATCAATTTAACATTGATGTTTTCTTACAAGGATGTGTGCGTGTATGCGTATGTATGTATGTGTCCACAGTTTTTCTTATTTACAATTGATTCATAGGCATATAGACATTTATAGATAAAAATGAAGAATTTTTTAAGAATCAAGTTTCAAAAAAAAAAATAATAAAACTACCTTATTTAAAGACGTTTTATTTCAATAAGATTTTAATATGAAAATTAGTTACTCAATATTAAATGTAAAATGTTTAACGTTAAAAAGATTTATATAAAAAGAATTTCCAACACATTTTTTACTAAGGAAAATACGACTCCAAATTGATCAAAGAAAATGTATGTAAATTTTATGACATCAATTTAAAAACATCTTACACATATATATAAAATATTAAAAATATAATATTCATAAACGTTTCTTTATGCATATACATACATATGCATAAAATGTATAATACATATTTTTTTCATAAAAAACGTTCATATGAATATTATTATTCATGTATTTAACTCGCAATCAAATAAAAATTACTGACTAAAGTCGAACAATATTTTACATTCAACCAAACATACTACCAGAATGCAATATTAATTTTTAATGCGTAAAATTATTAAGAGTTTATATACAAAATATTTTTATATACAAAAAATATAAAATTTTGCATAGAATATTTTAAGCGTACAGTTCATCAATGAAAAAAAATCAAACGTATGCGATAAAGATTTAACACAGTAGGTACAAATCAATAAATAATATATTTTTAATGTATAGCATAAATTCTATATATACGTGATGTAAATTATATGCAATAATGAATATGATGCAAATGTGTACAATGTAAAAAATATGTGTGTAAAGATAAAGTTTGTATATTTAAGTTAAAACTTTGATATATAAAATAATCGATTTTAATAATATAAATTAGTATATCAGTAATTTTTTAATACAAAATGTTACAATAAAAAATTTTAAATAAATATTTTGGAAGTTTTCAGTTCAAATTATAAAATTTTCTTTATAGATAACTTTCAGAGTTGCAGATTAGTCTTATACAAATAATTACTAAATATTCAACTATATCTATCATTATGATCGACAAGAAATTTATAAATGTCAAACTAATTTATATCTATAACACAATAATGCAAATATTAAAAAAAAAAGTTTACATATACAGATATAAATATAAACACTTACTTGCTTTCGTTGGACAATGGAGCAATATACAAAGGAAGAATATGACCAGGTGGAATAGATGCAGCAACCATTTTTTTTCCACCAATAATAGCTTGCGATTGATTGGCATAAATGTCCAAATTAATTGGTGTACTAAGCTTCTGACTCAGAAGTAACGGCATGTCTGTTAATCTTTCCAATAAATCCTTTTTCTCATGACGTACATGCATTTTCAAAGTGTAGTCTCCCTTTTCTAATTTGTGAATTGTATACTATAACAGATTAATATTATTTTCATACGTTAATTAAAACACTAAGTTGTGTACTTATATCGTGGAATTATTATATTATTGTAAAAAATATACAATCCTAAATATATTTTCTTCATTAAAGAAATATTATGTGTATTTCATATATTAATTATATATATAAAAATATTACAATACTTTTCAACGACAAATCTAATATAACGTTTTGTAATATGTTTTAATTAAATATTTAATTTAATAATTTTAGAAACTCACTTTAGATGGATATGCGTCTCCACAACTTATCAGTTGTTTGTTGCAATCGTAAATCATCCACATTTGACTTTCATACTCGCTTTCATACAACAAATCACTAAGCAATGCAGCATTTGGTGTGACCTCAGTTGATTTTGCCGAGTGGAATGTATATGTTAGTTGCAATTCATATATTTGTCGCGATGGCGGAATAATATCACGTGCTCGTAAAGGAGCAATTTTCGATTCGTTAGGCCTATAATGTTGCATGGTAAAACGTATTTCGTAATCATTAATGTAAAAGTAATTATAGATATGATGCAAATCTTAAATAAAACGTACTTTAAGACTTGAACAGATGTTTTTAGAGAGATGTTGGGTACAACTTCTTCATTTCGAAGAGAGCTACGTAATTCAAGGCGATTTATGCCGTCTCCAGACAGCATTGTAAGATTACCATTTATCATGTGAATTCCATGAAATTCTATGGAATAATCGATAAACATATCGCCTAGATTTGCCCAATATTTCGCGATAACTACTTCTAAAATTAATCCACCCTGAAAAAATAAAGATGACATTAATGTATAAAAACTTAAACTAAATGTATTGAGCTTTTTAAAATGTATTTATGTATTCTTAATATAAATTTTGTATACCTGAACAGCAAATGGTTGAACAGTTTCTGATTGAGATGTCACGCTGATTATTCTGTTAACTTCAAGAGTTTTACAGGCTAAACGAGGTTTTAATTGAACAGTGTGCATCACAAATCTACCAGTTTTATCCTTTTCTGTGCTTTTTAATCTGAGAACTAATTCAAACAAAAAAAAACATGAAATATACTATATATAACATTATCTAAATTATATTAAACAATTACATGTGATGAAACAGTCTTGCCATGCTTTTTCATACATGATCTCCTACCTGCCCAAGTAGCATCTTCTGGAACAAGAATAAAATGACGCTGAATTGTATTTGGTTTAAATAAAACACTTGTATATGTTAAGTCTGGCAGAAGTGCAGTCTTCGGTATTGTCATTGGCTGGACAACAGTTACCGGAATTTGGAATACTGGTCCTTTCGCGATATTAGTTACGTCATATGCTCGTACACTGAAAGTCGTAAGTACAAACTGTTGCAAACATTTTAAAATGTTTAATACCATAAAAAAATTTATTTTTTTACCTAGTGGCATGAACACCTTCTGGTAAATTAGTAGCTTCAATTCTAATAGCGAAAGCACGAGGCATGTGCATCAAATCCAGATGTGTTGGAAATTGGACCCAGGAAGCATCACATACGAGTGTTAGCTTCAGATTAAAATCAATTTTGCGTGCTGGATCTACAAAAAGACATTATTTTATATATTATTTATTCTAGAGAAATCTGACATCAGGATAATAAAATAAAAAAGGACAATTGCAAAATATCGTTATATGCAATGTTACCTATATTTTCGCTATTTATAAATACTGGTTCAACCGTAATTGCATAATCCTTTGGGCGATCAATTACACCTGTTCTCATATGAATGCCTTTAGAATTATTAACACCGCAATTGACGGCAAAGCGTACGTCTCTTTCGGGAGCCTCACAACACGAGACGAGATTATCAAATGCACGTTCGACTTGCAACAGACCAGAGCCTTGTGCAAATGGATCTAAATTAGGTATATAAAGAGCGGTATTTTCAAGAGCCCTCTTTATACTATAAGGAGAGTATAAATAACCCTTGGCAAGAAGACCCGATATAAGAACCGCTGAAATAAAGAAATTTGATATAAAAATATTTTTATAATCATACCTATAGATATGTTTCAATATGTAAATAAAAATTTTGATACATACCAACTGCCCCAGTGACATGTGGACTTGCCATACTTGTACCATTCATAAGCTGACTTTTCCTGAGAGTAAAATTTGGAACGCTGGTGATGGCACCTCCTGGTGCACATACCGTTACACCAGCACCTCCATCTATCATTGGACCACGGGAGGACCAAGTATATGGCATGCCTGGCATCTTTTCTCTTAAAGAATATTCAGCTACCATCATATCAGGTGATACATAAGCACCAACGCTAATAATACTGTTTGAACTGATGTCTGGAGGAGTTCCTATATATTTTTTAAAGTATTTGGATATAAGACATAACGCATTAAAATATTAACTTTTTGAATATACTTTATATTCATAATATTAATACAAATTGCATTAGACAATAAAATTGATTCTAAGAAGCTACAACAGAGAGTATACATGAAAAAGAGAGAACTAATAATAGAATTTTATTATATTTACCAATGGTACACAAAGCTGGTCCAAGATTGCCAGCAGATGCAACCCAAGTTACGCCATATTCGTCAATAACTTCGTTCATTAATTCTCCTATTCTACCTGTATTTGACCAATGAGCATGTTCTCCGTAGCTCATGTTTATGACACGAATCTTCTCCTTACGTTGCATTATGTGGATCATCGCTCGTACAACGGAAGTCCCTGTTTCCATTGTGCCAATACGTCCATCACCAACAGTTAGCGAAATAATCTGGGCTCCTGGTGCCACTCCATTCAATTCTGGATTATCAGGGAAATATGCAGCTGCGATTGATGCCACATGCGTTCCATGACTCGCTATAATAAAATTCAATTGAAAGAAAAAACTTAATAGAAAAATCGACATTTAATTTTACAAAACTTTAATGCGATTTTTTATCATACTTACAACATAAGCTGACAATTTCTAATGTATTGCCTTCATCGTGGATATTAATACTAATATTTAACTGGTCTTCTTGAGTGAGAGGAGCAAAATCTCTCGTGACAGAATATTCACCAAGAAAAACACCAGTTTCCAGATTACCCACTTCAGATGTATCAATACATGCTCTGTCATGGAAAAAATAGGCATCAAATTAAACAAGTAAATATAATGCAAATTAACTTAGATTTAAGCTTATCACATACTCGAAATAGAATTACCTCCAAATGTTACCATCGTGGAAAACAACGCAATCGTAAGTAGGTCCTACATCGCAATACTTTTTTTCAATATTATTCAATACTTCAACTCGAGCTTCAAATTCTTCCTTTTGCAGTCTTTCTTCCGAAGTCGATAATTGTGGATTTTTGCTCTCAAATTCCTACGCACATCGTATAATTTACCGTTAATAATTAGCTAATTATTAATAAAAAGTTAACAATGTATTAAAAAATACGCTTCATTTGTAAATAAACAATACACAAACAGGACAATAAACATTTTAACAATAATACAAAATTTCTGCTTATAATAATTTAATTCGACATATAAAACATATTTTTAATTCTAAAAAATTTTTCTACATTGATAATATACTTTCATATATCTTCAATTTCTTACATTTTTAAATATTTTTCCTGTTGCACTTATAAATTAATATTTAAATTATGTACTATAAAAATATCACAAAATTAATAAGAATACTACATATATATGTAACACCCTTATAACAGACTTAAGTAGATATTATATAATGGAATCAATGCCTTTACAATAGATCAATCTGCCAAATACAAATATAGCATTAGATACGGATCACTGTGACGCATTGTGAAACAGTGGCCTCAATTAATTGCATGGTTTGACATGCTCACGGCACTCCTATCTTTGGATCACGTGGACTAAAATTCTAATTATAATGCCAATTAAAGATATTTCTATCGATTTCCAGTAATTATTGCGATACGTCAAATTATATGTACATCAAGAGGAAAAATAGCAACTTGACATTGTAGAGCATTAAAAATTTATAATGGATAAATCTCGAAACATCAAAAAATGAGATGGATAATTAATAGCAGAGATTTAACATTGACACGACGAATGACTCTGACTCGTAATCAACAGATCCTCCATACAATCCTATATGTATGCTTCGGTTTATGTGTGAGATTGTTTGGAAAGTTTTAAAGATGTATCATTCATTTCGGAAACAAATAAAAAGTATTAGTGTATTGTATCGTAATTATATAAAAATATTATACCTGTAATCGTCTGGAAGCTTCTGCAAAAGCTGTTTTATGTCCATCATCCCAAAGACGCTTCTTACGTTCTGCCACCACTCTTTCCTTAAGTTTTGTAGGATATAACGAATACAGATTCTTTAAACCAATATGATATTCTCCACTAGGGTTATTCCAATTAGATGGAACCTAAACATCAAATATTGCAATTCGTATATAACGTGCGTGCTCTTGTAATAAATATAACAGTATATTTCATTATAATTAAAATTATACGACAATCGAGATGACAATATATGTATCTTTATATCTTGCACGTAGCTATGACTTTTATATTAAACTGGCTAGTTCAATGGCTTTTATTTGTGTTTACTCATACTTCTGACAATTTAAAATTCTAAAAGCTACATTACAGGTTATGAATAAAAAATATACACTGACTTTTCATACATAACTCAATCTTTCCTAAGTAACAGAAAAATGTATAAACATACCTTTAATTTACGGCCAGTCAGGCCAATTATATATCCGTCTGGTGCTTGAACAACTTTGCTAGTATCTACATCCCCAGCTCCGCTGCAGTCAAATCTCTCAATAATTTTTGGTTTTCCATCTGAAGTCACCTAAATCCCATATACATTGTATTTCTAGATAATAATATCCATTTTTTTTTATTAAAACTTATTAAAGTTATGCAAAAAAAATTTTACATTGTTACAAAGATACAAATTTAACAAAAGCTACCGAGAGTACAGTGTACGTAAAAGAGAAAAATGATAATTATACACCTTTAAAATTTACCTATTGAACAAATATAATAATATATCGACAAAGATCATGGTATAACGTGAGAGTGCGGCAGCTTTCCGACAGTTAATAGGACGGTCAATAACAAATTCTCATAATGTGACATTGGGATTAAGAGGATCGTCGTATCGGGCAAGAGTAAACGAGCGGCATGACTGTTAACTTTCAAAGGACATAATTGGTGAGATACAGGGGGCCATTCTCGGACCAGTAAGGAACGAAGAAAGAAAAAAGGCAAGAAACGATATCCATTATCGAGTCTACGTCTACCACTGCTCCAAGACTTCGCACTCGCATTTCGGGGAAAGGGCAGTCCTTTCGGGCGAGAGGAATTAGCGCTTTCGCGGAAGGCGTGTCGAACGAAATAACCAATGCTCTCGTGAATTATTCACCCTCGCTGGCTGCGCTCACCTGCATACCCGGGGCCCCGGGGTCCACCCCCGAGTCAAGGATCGCGATAACGACACCCCGGCCATCGTACTCCGGATATTTGGTGATAAACTGAGCGACACCCGTCTCTTTCTTAGGCAGCAGGCCCCAAATAGGAAAGTTACAATCGATGATGTCTGCCATGTTTCGAGTGCCACTGCCACCGTGACTCCGTGTGACTGCAGGAAAACCACCCGAGATGTTTCCTTTGTACTGTGCCGTAGTCTTTATATATCAATCGAAGAATGGACTCTGCGCCTGCGTGCGCGCACCAGTTGGATGCGCCAGGTTTCGAGGTTAGGTTTTTAGGTTAACGGCGGACGGTACATACGACGGTTTTCGATTAATTTATGCAGTTATAGTTTTATTATTGTACAGATACAGGTATTTCATAGATAAAACTGCAAAACTTCATTTTTCCTATAGTTTTCACTTGCATGAATAATAATAACAATAATAATGGAAATGTAATTTTACAACTCGAATATTATCTGCGATAATATTCAATAGAAATATATTTATAAATTGGATACATCTATATAGATTGAGATAATAAATAAATTAATAATATAATCTAATAAAATATATTAATGTAATTAATGTAATCATGAATGAAATAATAATTATATTAATCATGAAGGGGGTGTAAATCTCCGAGTTTCCGAGTGTCGTCGTTTAGATGGCGACACTCGTACCTCCGATCGCTCCGCGTCAATAACCACGAGCGGCACGAGCACGTCGCGTGGCGTGCAGGTGCAGATGCACGCATCGCGGAGCGATCGAAGATCGAACACAACGCGCAACACGCACGGTTCGGTCGGTCGGTGGTCTGGTCGGTGTCCGCGCGCCGCGGAGGTTATGTTCCCTGGTCCCGTGTGTATATTTTAAAATCGGCAGCCAAACTGGCTCGATTCCCCGGACGCGCGTGTCCCGTGTCGCGCGGCGGGAGTACGCGACGCTCGTTGTCAGGGTCAGTCGTGCGTCGTGCCGCGACGGGAGTGACGTAAACGCGACAATTCGAGCGCGGAGCGAGTCATGTGCGAATTTAAAGCATGGTTGTCACGCAACGAAAGATGAAGCAGATCGCGATCGTCGCGGTTTGCGTGCTGCTGGGTGAGTCCACGGATAGGGTTACGGATTACGGAGGAGCCAAGGTCCCTCGGAGCGCCCTCAAGAACGAGGGGGCCCCCTCACCCTCACGCCCCTCACTCGAACGGGGGGCACCGTCAGCTCGAGATCATTCGTCCCCGACTCGTTTGCGCCGCGAGATTTATTCGCCGTCGATGCGCCACGATACGTCGGGACGTGCAATAAAATTGACCGATTGCGATCTCGCGTGTGATCTCGTTTGCTTTTTTCCCCGCTTTTAATTCCCGCAAGTTTGACATCAGGCGACTCCTCGAATCCCTTGATCCCTTCCCCCTTTCCCGGTCGCTTTTTTGTCATTTGTTTGTTCAGTATAATCTTTTTTTTTTTATTTATGTTTACGCGTTACGTTTACGCAACGATAATTGTGTTAAGTAGTTGATCGTTAGCGCTCCACTGCTGTGTAATATGCTAGAAGTCTGGTATATACCGTACGTGTTGTAAAAATAGCAAAGTGTTTTAACATTGCCTCTTTCGTGCGTTTATCTCGTCATGTATAAAACTCGATGAAAGTCGACCTTAACTCCGATAAACAAAACGTGCGATCGAAAGTTCTTTGAAAGTTACGAGTCGTTGCAAGGATGATTTTTTCCGTTAAATTGAGGGGGGCGAGTATTTTCAAATCAACTTCTCGGTATTTTTTTTTTTGTTTGCCTCCGTGCAAGTTGAAGCGCGTAACGTCGATAAAAGCCTTTTACAGTTTGGATCACTGTCTTAATTAACCGCACCGGTGATTACACTTCGCGATCGCGTCGTTATCGAGAGATATAATCTGTGTAACTTTATCGATAACCGAACTTTCCATTTCAATCAAATTCATTTTTTACTTCAAATGTTGACTAGTCCGGATTATTTCATAATTTCGGTACATAAATGTAGACGAAAGTAACTGAGCGCGAATAATAAAAGGTCACTCTTCCACTCTTGTTTTTCGCGAACAAGATGATTAATATTTAATTTATTAAAACGATTAACTAATATATCAAAACAACGAGAATTAATTGATATTAATATTTAAATTCAGTGGCGATCGGACAGCTTTCTCAGAGCGCGAATATATGCGGCATGTATAAATTTATGTAATTCGGTCTTTAACCGACTTTTACCTAACAGTATATTTTGATAGATCATGGCATACTTTCTTTGTAAACTTTTTGAATTTTTGCAATATCTTCAAAATTGAAGAAAATATAGTACACGAAAATGTACGTGACGTCATAATGTTGTTGCGAAATCTTTTGAAGTTGCCGTCATCAAAGAAACTTTAGAAAGCTATAACTTTCTCAAATTTGGGTTTTTTTTTTAATTCAAAAAGTACTAAAAATTGGCTTAGATTCTCTACATTAATTATGGATACCGCTTAATAAAAAAATTTTACTTAAGAACCCAATTATGTAACATTTGGCTGAGCACCGCTGAATGCCGAGCGAGACAATTGTGGTGGTAGACAGTAGCGGAGCGAGCAAATCTTTTGGGCATTATTAGGGGAACGATAAAAAAATTAAATGAAAAAATTAAAACGAAAAGCAAACAGTTTTACCGTTTTATCAGTCTAAAAATTTTGCTGAAATATTGTGGCATCTATAAGAATTTATTTAATTAGAAAATAATTCGATGGACGCGATGCGAATTTTACGTGCGTGTCTTCCATGTTATTTTTTCCAAACCAATTTGTAAGATATATTTATATCCAACTTTATCTGTAAAGAAAATGTAGGTCTCTTGCATTAAGTTTGCAATTCTTTTGCTTATTATTACGATGGCAAATGTAATTATTGTATTTTAAAATTTAAAATTTAAAATTTAATGCATATGAGAAAACAGGTCTGTGTGTGTAATCCCAGATTTGTAATATCGTTTTCTACACTTGTAACAGTCCTGGGCTTTTACAAAACTCTGGTGACCACGGAAGAGGAAAGGTCTTTCAATCGCGGCCGACACCGCGCCGTACTCGACGGAAAAGCTAGTCTAGGCGACAAGAACGAGCTCGGCGAGGTCGCAACGCAGAAGGTTCGCGATGTCGAGGACGAGCCGGCCGACGGGGACATCAGGGACATCGAGGAGGCGAAGGTTCGGATCCGCGAGCTGGAGGGTAAGCTTCAGCATCTGGAGGCGGCGATTAAGAACGGAGTAGCGAAGGACTTCCCGACGGTGAAGTTCCTGAACTACAAGAACCGGAAGCGGATCCTGGTGACGGGCGGCGCGGGTTTCGTCGGTTCCCACCTGGTGGACCGTCTGATGCTCGCCGGGCACGAAGTGATAGTCGTCGACAATTTCTTCACCGGCAGAAAGCGGAACGTGGAACACTGGGTCGGTCACGAGAACTTCGAGCTGGTGCATCACGATATCGTGAGGCCGCTGTATCTGGAGGTCGACGAGATCTATCATCTCGCCAGTCCGGCCAGTCCGCCGCACTACATGCTGAATCCCGTGAAAACGATCAAGACTAATACCTTGGGCACGATAAATATGCTTGGTGAGTTAGCCGTACGGGGCTGAATTGCTGAAAATGAAGATATTCGAGATAACATTGTGTAATTGTTGTTGACGGTATTTCAGGACTCGCGAAACGAGTCGGTGCACGAGTGTTAATTGCGAGCACGTCGGAAGTGTACGGGGATCCTAACGAACATCCGCAGGCAGAAACTTACTGGGGTCACGTAAATCCCATCGGTAAGAATCTGTGCGATGTAAATATAGATTTTTCTTTAAAGTTTAGCGTAGGCGCTTTGACGATTGGCGTACTGTTGAACATAGGTCCGCGGGCGTGTTATGACGAGGGAAAACGAGTCGCCGAGACATTGAGCTACGCTTATATGAGACAGGAAGGCGTCTCGGTCCGAGTCGCACGAATTTTCAACACCTTCGGTCCCAGAATGCACATGAATGACGGTCGCGTAGTGTCGAACTTTATCCTCCAGGCTTTACAAAATGATTCGATCACGATTTACGGCAGTGGAAAACAGACGCGATCGTTTCAATACGTTTCCGATCTGGTGGACGGATTGGTAGCATTAATGGCATCTAATTACACCTTACCTGTGAATATCGGAAATCCTGTGGAGCATACAATTGAAAGTAAGAGCCGCTTGTCATTTTAATCATGTTTTTCCCGATATTTGTTTGTGATATTTATTAAAGTTTAACATTCTAATTTGCCTTAGAATTTGCGCGTATAATAAAGGACCTGGTGGGTGCTACCAGTGAAATAGTTGAACTCGCGGCGGTCGAGGATGACCCGCAGAGAAGAAGACCGGATATTAGCAGAGCAAAAAAATATTTAAATTGGGAGCCCAAAGTTCCTTTGGCCGAAGGCCTGAAGAAAACCATAGTGTATTTCGCAAAGGAATTACAAAGGACAAAACATTCTCAAAAAAACAGTTTTAAACAGTCTTCTTACAAAAACGATCACGATATTGTAGAACAACTTTAGGGATTCAAGTGTAATGATACGATTAATGTATCCACTTTCAGAAGTGGCGTGAAAGTGCCATTAAGCTATGGACCAGTATGTGCCAAAAAATCCCCGTCCAATTTGAATTTTACATAATTTATGTAGCAATTAACACACACACACACACACACATACACACTCGATATGCGATCAGTAATCAGTCTCTCGAATTTCTTCCGATCAGGTACGCGTATGTCACATAGAATCAATAATTTAAAATATATTCCTTTTTCCATGACTCTTTCCATAGCTCCCTCTCAATTGCTCTCCTCCTTTTTATTATTTTTAATTCTAAATATATATATTCTAAATATATTAATAATACATTAATATAATTTATGTATTAATATATTTTATACTATTTATTTTTCTTTTTTTTATTATTGCAAAATAACGTGGTCTATTGATCTATCGCGTCATATCTGTACATTGACTTTAGATCGGGAATAATTTTTTCTTTTATCTCATATTTGTATATGTCACAGTAAAAGCGTGAACCGGTAAATGTATACGCTTACTAATCAATATATGCTTTTACTAGTCAAAATGTATACGTTTACTAAATTTTATGTTTTAAATTTATATCTTTTAATAAGCAACATTATTATCACAATGATACAGATTGGATTGGGTTACATTAGTTTTTTTTTCTTTTTTTTTCTCACTACACTCATATTTATTAGAGCTCTTGTAAGTGTATACATTTACTGAATTTCGCGCTTTTACCGTAATATATATATATATATATATATATATATATATATATATATACACATATATATATATACATATACTCATACATATACTTTCCTAGATACAGAACTGAAAAATGGTGCTGGTGATATAAGATGTTTTTTTCTTTTTATATGTATATTTATCAATCGCATAGCTTGGATATGAAGTAATTTCGCTTAGATACGTATAACACTATTTATATGTAACTAGGAAATGTTTGCTTTTGATTCATTATAGTCATAATAGTGATATTACCGAAGATGTACTTGCAATAAAATCTTGAAAAATATTTATATTATTAGGTTATTCAATTATATAGTAGTAATGAAAATTTGTGGAGTCTCTTATACAATGCGATTGAAACGGATGGTATCCAAGACAGCAAAATAGTATTTGTAATAATTGTAATTTATATTATTTTAGAAATGGATAGTTATACGATACATAAAATAGATATAGTGTGATCGTAAACTGTGAGACTGTAATAACAAACAACGTATAAGCGAGAAAGTAATTTTATATTTTATATGTAAGTGTATAGAAATCACCTTTACGATAATGTACCCTTTACAACGTAACTTGTATAATGTGAATTTATGTGAATTTATTAATGTTAATTCTTATATTGTCGTTATCAAAAATTATGAAATATTAGTTTATCGACAAGTCTCTTTCCTACCAACGTGAAAATAAAAATGATATATAAAATATGATGTAAATAATTAAGCAAATGTATATGAAAATCTCTTTGTATCCAAAATTTAAAAAATATAATAATATGTACGCTCTGAATATGAGTATACTTCAACATGTATAAAAACATATATATTTGGCGTAAATTTATTTCAGTTACATTTTCTCTCGCTTTTTTTTTACTTTTTTTATTTTCAAAACGTAATTATCAAATAGTTTTGTTCTACGCATAGAAGATATAGCTATAAAGATCTAAAAAGGACAGCAAACATTAACGAGTTAAAGCATAAAATCTATTTAAATTTAATGAAATTTAATATTTACTTTTCTAAATTGCAAATTCGAATATTTACGAGATAAAATTAAGCCGTTTCCCTGTTTTCTACAGGTCAAATCTTTTTAAATTTTCTTGATTAACCAGACAATATGATCTCGTTGTGCGTACATAATAAAAATCATTTGCGAAACGACGGATTCCAAGACGGATGGAATTCCAAATGAGAGAATTGTCCATGTCGTTTAGAGCGACTATTTGAAGGGCCGATTAGTCGTAATGAATGTCGCGTGGGCTATGACAGGGCGCGCGTGGTCGGTCGTTGTTTCTCTTCGGAAAAGACAAACGGAAGGTAAAGGAGAAGTAAATGAAAAAGAAAGAGAGAGAGAGAAACGAGGCCCGGTTGTTCTTAATGATAATCATTGCATCCGGGATATACGGCGTCTCGGTTGGCGCAAACGAAAGTGCCACCACGAGGGTGATGATGACGTTGATGATCTAATCGTTACAAAGGCGCACGTTCGTATAACGAGGTATATGCGTCGAAACGCGAGAAGCACGTGAGCGACGCGCGACTACGTGCTTAATAAAATTAAAGAAAAATGAAATGCCTCCCCTCCCCCCACATTGAGGGGGGTTCAATTGCAGATCTATTTATTTCAGCCGTGATTTTCTGCGCTTTCAGCATTCGCGGCCGGAAATAAATTGCGCGACTCGATCGTATCCTTGGCGTCTATTCTTTCGTGTATCATTAAACATACACGTGTCGACCTTACGTTACTCGCGTGAGATGTAATGCTCTGGGTCTACAATGCGAGTCGCAAGAATTGACCAGTCACAGTCGAATTTGAGGAGAATAAATCGACTGTGATTGGTCAATTCTTGCGACTCACGACTTTGCGACTCGCATTATTGTAGACCCAGCATAAAATATACCTCAGCTTTAGAAATTATCTACTAACTTCACATAGTAAAACTTTCTGCCTCTATTCAATTATAAATTAGGGTCCCCATCTCGGTCCCCATTGTCCCCAACCTACAGTCCGCAGGTCGAATTCGGCTGCCGTTTTATCCAGCCCACCAAGAAATTTCGACATTGCATATGTATGTTACGCCTTCGATTCTGCCTTCGGTTCGATCGTCTCTGCATCGGACTTTTTTATAATGCAAAAGAACTTGAATTCGAATATCCATCCTTTATTTCTTATTCGTGATATATGAAAGCTTTTTATTTATATACGGGTTTCGATATAAATGCGAAATGTACATATATTTTTATATGTTTATTTCTTATGCATTAATTTATTATTAACCGCACGATTATTTAATTTTATTAATTGTGTACGTTAATAGTCGAGTAATATGTACGTTGCTTCTGAATAAAAATTTTTCTTACATCTCTTCTTTATTATTTTCTAATTAACGATAGAAATATTTCCATTTATTTTAATACGACAGAAACATTACACGTATGATAATCGCTTCGCATAATCGATTCGACATCTGATTCTCACGTGAGTATTACGTTAAAAAAAACCTCAAACAAGTATAATGCTGGGTTAACGAGACTGACACGTGCCTTTATGCACGTCAGCATGTATGTACTTTCATGCGTAAATAGCAAAGTTCATGTGCGTAACTTTCTTTCAATTACAACAACGATCGACGGACGGGGGAGCGCACGGTGGCGCGTGTGTTCTTGACACTTCATTGATTTTAGCTCGATAAAATAAATATCGTGCTGATAAAAATGCCTCGGATGCACTTGTAAAGGTTAATTGATCTGCAACGCGTTACGTAAGGCGGATGAACGATTTCCCGGATATTCGACGGATGTTAACGAGCGAGATTTGCCTCGCCATGTTCGTTAATCGGCGAAACGATTCGTATAATGATATTAGTACTTCTTCAAACCGAGTTCTATTTTTGATCCATTCTATCTCTTTCAGAACGCGAATTAGAGAAGCACACGCTCGTTAAATTAGGGATGCCCAACCTTTTTCGTCAAAAGAGCCACATATCGGGACATATTTGGGGGTGCACTTCATATTTAATATTCATACATCATAGGCTGCGTTTTGCCGAACCTCCGGCGCTGGCTAAGCCGCTAGGTAGCAATTAAGTGTGATTGGTTGGATCCAAAGGAAAGAACGAATCACATTCTCAATTGCTACCTAGCGGCTTAGCTAGCGGAGGTTCGGCTGGACACGGCCATAGTTATTGATAACAATTAATAATTTGTTATAATAATAATACATATTATAAGATATACTGTTATACATATATATATATATATATATACATATATATAGGTATATGTTGTTACTATTACCATATATATTTTTTAATTATTATAAGAAATTAATTATTATTATTATATTAAATTACCAAATAATTATCAAATCATCAGTAGTTACGATGCGCGAATATCTAGATACGAGGCATATGCGCACAAAATATGCCGCGACTCGCGCGCAAATTCAGGTGTAACTGGGTGTAACGGCATTCTTTTATTATCTCGTGCGCATGTTGGAAATGTTGGAATACCATCGTGGTATTATCGCGGTTTTACGAAGCCACGGCGACTGTCGGCATTCCTATTTCCTCGGGCGTGCCTTCGAGCTTCGGCGTGTCACGAGGGCCGATAATCGAGCGTATCACGCTAAAAAGGGCGTTCCCTCGAAATTTCGGCTTATCGTCGAGCTCGAAATGCCGATGGGGTTCGGAAGACTCGGGGTCAACCTTCGGATCTGTGGACGCGAATTTCTGGCAAAGTTCGGCGGAGGTCGCGCCATGGCTGCGCGAGTTCCGTAAACGATAACGAGGTAAAAGGGAAGGGTTAAAGCGCGTCCATGACCCAGCGATATCTCGGGACGCGCGAAAGTGGCGCGTCATGGCATGGCGCGCAGGTGGACGACGTCGTGCCGGTCATGCGGGCGTAAGTAATAGCAAGACAGACACACACGTAGCGCCCGTCAGTTAATAAAAGCCGGGCAATAAAAGCTCTCTCCTCGTCCTTCTCCTGCCCGTCCTTCACCCGGCGATTGAAACACCCGGCGCGTTGGAACGGGAGAGGGATATTTTACCCCGTCGAGCGCCGGCCGCGTACGTGCCGTTTTCGATACTAATTCTCGCTAAAAGCTTTACGGCCGCGCTCGTGTGACTTTGATACCGTCACCATTATTATTTTGCGTAAAGCGGAAATTTACGGGAATATTTCCGCGTCGACGCGCTTTACGATTATTAGCGCGTTTCCCGGAAATGTTCCCCCGTTTTTCACGAACGCGATTCGTTCCCTTCGACTCGACTCTCCGTGTCGTCCGTTGCGTTTTCGCGCGATCCAAGAATATCCGGCCGCGATATGCATCCGCGTCCCCGCGAGATTCTCTCGCTGCGGACGAGTGACACCGTTTATTGACATCGCGTGAGTGATACGCTAGAGATTCTAGCGCGCGATTCTGGAATCAGTATACGGGATAATAAGCCGGGAATTCTATCAGTTCTGACGCGTTTAGATCGCTGCAATAACAAACTCTATATGAGAATAGAATGAGGAGAATTCAACTCGAGAAATAAATTGTTATGGAATTATTGAACGCGTAAATTGTTCGCGGATAGAGCAACTGCGCGTTACAATAAATAATAGTCGCGATTCGCTACCTTATTTTATTTTTATATCATTTTTATAATCGAATACCAAAACTTCACATCATATTTCGTATACATGTACATATACGTTATCTATATAAACCCGTTTGAAGTTATCTATACTTGTCTACTAATTTAAATAATTTACGTATGCACATTTGGCGTGAAAATATTAGTTAAGGCACTTTTCTTTTTAAATGAGCCCCCGACGCATTCGATATCTAATTAGAGAAACTAGTTTTCTACACGTTCAGAAACCGCATTCTCCCATTGGATATCGAACGCGTTCCGAGAGAATCACAAAAAACGAACGCGACTATCTTCACGTCAGTCAAGCGGTAGAACGCGAGAGGACAGGATCGACATTCGGAAGTCGTTTCTAATCCGGAATTTCGAAACCGAGAATCTACCCACGTCTCTGAGTCTGCGTGACAGATCCTGAAAAAAAGCAGGTGACAAAAAGTTTCTGTTTGTCGTAAAATTCCCAAGTTTCTCTCTTCCGCGCCGATAAATCAACGGCGGAGACGCTCTCGCTCGGCCACCCGCCGGGACACCGGTTTCGCGGGAGAAAAGGCGTCAGTTCTCGCGGAAAGAGATGCGCTTTGCGCCTCGCCGTAGGACCCCGGCGAGGCCGAGATCGGCCTCGCGCAATTTTCTGGCACGGGGGCAGGAGAAGGAGGAAGGAGGAGCGAGGAGCAGCTGTTTCCAGGCTGGTCGGAGCCGGAGCGCCGGCGGCCGGAGCAGCGGTGGCGGCGGGCGGACCGGCGGCGAACTTCAGTCGGGTTCAGTCTGGTTGCGACCGTCGCGCGTTGAGGTTGCGCAGTTGCGTCGCGATCCGTTTATCGCGTGGCGGTATCGCGTCGTTCCACCGCCACGTGCATTCGCGCGCTCGTTCCCGGTTCTCTCCATACCGATCGGCGCGTCCGAATTTCACCGGATCGAAGTTCCGCGTCACCGGAGGACGAGAAGGAGACGCCGCCTGACGCCGCGCCGTCGAGTTCGAAGTTCGGCTCGAGTTCGGGGAAGCAGCGTTGTTGCCGATGAAAGTCCGAGAGAGAGATCGCTGGCTGGATCTTCTCTGCGTATAAGTAAGTCTTTTTATTTCCCCCTTTTTTTCCCTTTCTTTTTTTCCTCGCGGACAACCGAACCCGTATGTACGTACGCGCGCCGCTTTGCGTAATCGTTATTCGAAATTCGAAACGCTTTCTTTGTACGTTTATCGTTAACGGGGGTAACGTAGTCGAGCAAAATGGGCCGGTTCTGACATTGATACATGTACGTGTACGTCACTTAAGTTTAGACGCGACGCTTTGAATCAAGCCGCAATTTCGAGAGTATTTTTACCTTCTTCCGCGCGACCCAAGTTATTTTCGATCTAAATTATTCGCGCGTCGGTTATATTAGATATTCCCTTATTTCGACGCGTTACTCCCGCAATTATGTAATTGTTTCTAACATGTGACAAAAGGCGATTTATATGGCCACGCATTGTCACGATCCCACCGTATGATGTGAAGAAAGGTTAATAGTATTATTGTTAACACTGGACAACCAGCATTATTTTAGTATTATAGACATTCTACATAGACAATTTCGAAATTAAATTAAAGGAAAATAAATTGACATATATATAATTCTTTTTTTATCTCGACAAGAGTCAACGCATAAATTTCAACAAAAGCACAATCATTTCTGTATAATGAAATTTGAAATCCGTCGTTCTGATGGAATTGGTTGTTCTAGCGTTTGTTCGTTAACGCAAAACGCAACGTGACTGGCTTTTTCTAAACCTCGCAGCTGGAACGGATGTATCTCTTCCTTTGTCGATTTGATGTCAAATCGAAAACTGTCGACGGAATCTAAATTCTTTCACGCGTACTACTTATTGTTTTTTTTTCTTTCGTCGCGAAACGAATCGTCCGGATTCGTAGTATCCAATTGTAAACATCGGCGGAGCAGTCATAAAAAAGCGGCGCGGCCGACACATGTCGATAGACGCAAATAGACGTTACGGCCAAGGATCGTCGTACGAGGAACGCTCGTACGATGTTCCCTGGAAACTTTCAAACACTCGAGAAACATTTTCCAAACCGGAAGGAAACTTCGATCGCCACATGCGCCACGTGTGCGAAGTTGCGATGTGATCGCGAAAATCTTCACACATGAAAATTGATTTTCTTACTCGCCAAACAGAGCCACGAATCGCGTGACCGAGCGAAAAGATGGTTGCATCGCGATTTAACACTGTTCCGGTACACCGGAGCGCGTACGTAGCCGCGACGTATATTTATATATATATTTATTCAATAAATTCGTTGATACCCCCCGAATGACTCGAGATGAGGATTTGTCCCTCAAATCGATTCGATACGGATTCAAACGACCGATTTGTTCAGTCTTCTGTCGTATCGCGATCGTGTTGTAACTTTCCATAAATTTTAGACTACGTTAAACTCGGTTAAACTTGTCCCTAAAATGTTATACTATTTTTTTTTTAGCGGGAGATGATTGTTTAAACGGTCGCTTGTTGTCGATTGTTGTCGAAGTTTATGTGCGTACAAGCGTGAGTTATACGCGTGAATCCATTCGAAGGGAGCAAACGCACAATGGTGCGTAATTGTCGTAATACGGCTTTTGTGCACAATAGCGTAATTGAATGTACATATGGTTTGAAGTAGTCGACTACTTCAATTGTTCACTAATGAAACGTGTGGATAAACGAATTATAAGAATGCAAACGTTTTCGTAACAGTAAAAACTGCGATCTATGAGTCCCTACATTTTTGAAGTCGCTAAATAAATTTCGCTTGTGATGATATATACGCGAAGTTAATTATCTATTAACGGTCGCTCTTTCATTTTAGCCATGTGATCGTATAACGGATCGAGACAAAATATATTCCACGTGATCCAGAGTATAGCGTTGCATTTTAAAAATTAAATAACTCTTGAAGTCTGGAGAGCGCATCTAAATTTGTATTGCCCTTTAGATTTCGTGGCAACTTTCGCGGAAAGCTTCGACATTAATAATTGCTTGCTTTATAGACGTACGAACGTCGCAGAACAAGAACGCCAATAATTCGCGCGAGGAATCAATAAATTATTCGACCAAGAAACGGAGAATGAATAAAAACTATATAAATAATTATTCGCGTGAATCGCTGACACCTGCGTTTCACACCTGAGACTCGATGGCATGATTAACGACTCATTGTGCATTCGTACAACAAGGTTATTTATCACAAAGTTTTTCTCTTTTTTTTTTTCCCCGGACACCTGCATAAACCAACACGGAATTTATTGTCCACATTAGTGTCGGTCTCTCACTGCAGTTGAACAGTGCACGATAACTATTATTTCATATGTGAGTAAAATTAGTAATCGCAAAACTTTATGAAATGTGAATCGTGACTAACGCGACTGATATACGTTCTCATTAACGCATTCTCGCGGTATAAATAACTCTCATAATTAAGTATATAGCCCGTAATATTTTTCTCTTTGGAGATTTTGGCTTAAAAGAAGATACGAACTTGATTATTTTTGCTGAATTTTTTTATATGAATTACAATATTACATCTCTCTCTCTTCGAATGGAAATATAAATTCGCTGCTGAGCAGAACTTGATGAGATCCGTTTTTCCATATATGTCAGATTTAAACGATGCGAGATTCTTTTTGACAACGAGAGGACACGCACATTGGAACGAGCTCGCGAATTTCGCGACTCGTCTCGCTCGTTCGCATGCTCGTGAAATACTCTGGTTCTTCTATTTCCGGCGCGAGAAAGCCGCGGCGGCAATGCGGCCGGCATGGAAAATTATTTCGCGTATCGTTTGAAAGGGCCAAAAATAGATCCGTGACGGAAGGCACGCGAGCACAAAGGTCCGTATAAATCACCGTGAGTGCTTTCACATCCGCGCTATTCATTGCGGGGACCTGTCTCGAGGATCCACGGATTCGTCCCGCCGCGCCGCGCGCCGATGTATCGGGCGAATAAACGTAGCCGCGGTTTTCCGGCAAACTATTTTGAAGAGCCCTTTAATGGTTCGGGCCATTGTTACGGTTACAACACGCTAGAACTCATATTGATGAGCGCGCATGCGAGAAAAAGCAGAAAAAGTAGAGCCGCGCTTATGTCTGCTGGCAATCGATTTGGATTTAATTTGACATATATAGCTTTAGTTTTGTAATTACCACGGGATGGATCTGTATTTCGGAAGAATATGATTTAAATTTGGATCATTGCATATGAATTTTCATTGCGCGAAACTGTTTCTTTTAATTTCAAAAAATATCTATTAATTTGATAAGATAATTTTTATGTATTAAAAAAATTTTTTATTATGAAAGGAAATGTGTAGTGAGATTACTCCAAAAGTATCATCGCACATTAGTCTTAATTAAACGAAATTCTCTCGTATCTTACGACGTAAATAAGATAATATAAACTATTTTAGACCACTTTATCTTACTAAGACTTTATCTTTCTTAATGGAAAGAAGAGCTAAGTAGAAGAACAGGAATAAAAATGTTCCTTTGTATTATTTTCTCATATATATTTTTTCTTATTTTATATTTTATGTTCTTTAATGCGTTCTTCTCTCAAAATGTTATTGATGTGTCAATATGCTATTGTTCGCATGTCTTGTACGAGCTATCTCTCTCAGGTTATAAGTAAATGTGTATCCATTTATCTATTTCCAAATCTGATATAGTGACACACGGAAAAGCGCGCGATACATTTGTCTCGATTTAGGCGAAAATGGAGGTTTGTGGTCAAACCTGAATTTCACTGTTTCCGAAATTGGTGATATGAAAACCTACAGATTTATCACACGCTGCACCGGCAGTAAATTTTCATTCCATTTTCTATTAAATATCTCTGATATTAATCTCCAACGGACTGGAACTCATTGGTGTTATATCGATTCAATATTAATCGGGAGAGCTGATCCAAATATGGAATAAATTCGTAAAATCCGGGTCACATGCGCGACATTCTAAGGTATCATACTTGATTTAACATTAATATTTGGCACGACTTCGATGCCGCGTGTCTCGATTGTGTGCAAATATAGGACGAATCGTTTATAGTTTATACTGTTTATAGTTATTGTTGGCATCTTAAGCGTATCCTTGAACGTTTTCCATCAGACTATTTTAGTTTTGATATATAATTTAACATGTCCATTGATTTATCACATACGTCCAGAATACAAACTAATTTAAATAATAATAATAGCTATATATATATAAAAATCCATTTTGCACATGTGTCGATAGAATTACTTTATTATTGGATAAGAAAAATAAAAACGTCTTGAGATGGATTTTATATAGTTTTTTTCGTATATTTAACTAGAAATTTTTCTCTTTATACCTATTTAATTATTCTTATTTATCTATATTCGTGACGAATTTAAATTTAATTAAATTTAGATTAAATTTAAAATAAAATCTTTTACAGATCTTATTATTGTAAATCGCAATATATTACATAATAATAATAAATATATATTTATTAACATTCATAGAAACAGAGTAACTGCGGAAATCTAACTCTATAATTAATGCGAAAAATATGTTTTTTTTTTAGTACACCTAACAGGAATATAAGTTCAAAGTTCAAAGAACGGTAACACACTATTAAAAAATATCGATATAAGAAAACAATCTTCTTTAGTAAGTACGAATTTCTCATTGTGGACGTTTCATTCCACTTTATTCGGCAAACTTGTCACGTAGTATTGTAGTTTCGAAGGAACATTGACCCGGAGAATTTTTCAAAAGATTTGTCCGATATACCAGTCACAGAATTAACTTGTTCGTGAATTCGCTCAGGTAAAATTCCAGCCGCATTTTTGAATGATTGGAATGCAAAGGAGGGGATACAATGGGATCCACCTTTTCTAAAAATATCTTGCGAGAAGATCAATTATTCGATTTTATACTCAATGAATGATATCGCGATTCTTTTGGATTATATTAGTAGCAATGATACGTATATTTTTTGTGTCACTTTAATATATACAGCGTCACCGTTCAGCGATCGAAACTCGATAACCAATTTGAACTGATCATTATTTTTTATCTATCTACTATTATCCTGTTCACACACTTTTTTGCTTCTTTTAATTGGATTACGATTTATTGTTCCTCCGAATGGCGCACCAATGTTGCGTGTGATTTTTATGCATTCTAGCATTCTTTTCTTCTGCCTGCTTAGATATTCCGCATTTCACACATTTCACATATTTGCACCGCGCGCGTCTGAGCCTGCCGATCCTCCATTTATCATATACGCATATATTGATTCTCTTGACAACAATAAAAATTCGCTATTATGACTTTAAAAAAATATGGTAAATGAAATAATTCTAATTTTTGGAAGTGTGGGATTGTGCACTTGTTTGCCTCAAATCGAACAAACATAAATTATAATGTAGAGTTATAATGTGTCAGACGTGATTGACCCGGAAATCGAATTTGAATTTTTTTACTTTTTGGGCTGCTATTCTGCGTAACCATGCCATTGCAAAATCATACAGAACTTAACGATACTTTTTTGCTTGTCTATTTACGTATTACAATTTGATCAGTCAAACAAAACAACAGTCAAACATTTATTTTCGAATTTTCCCTATAGTGCTGTTTTCACACAAATACTGCAAATGTCGCACGATGCAAAATAGCAATCAATGACGTCTTTGCACATAGTCGAGCGCAAAATTACAGCTTGTGCATGCCGTTCACCTGTATGTGGTATGCGAAGTATCGCCTATATCTGCGGTGTCTTGAACTTTTTACTGCAAATAAACATGCATCTTATAAATATAACGACATAGTTGTCACGAGTTACGGTCCTGTAATGTTTAGAATTTCTTTTTTTTTTCCTATTAAGAAAACCGGATTTAAGTTACGTTTTAGTAATTCCATATTCTCATAGAAATTACCTTATTATAATATATTCAATACATGGTTAAATAGAAAATCTTTTTGTCCCCGATACGTATACAATAATGGCGTTTGTAGAACATGGGTTAATGTGCAGAATATGTATGCATATTTGAAAATATGCGTAAGACGCTTGTGTATACGAGAAAAAGATTTATGTCGACCGTACCAAGCAGAAGTAATCTATTTGGGACCCCATAGTCATATATTTCTTCTTGGAGCAAATATCAGACGGTATACATTAGGCATAGAAACGTTAGATATATTACGTATGACTTAGAATTACTCGCGACATTCAAGTCTCCATAGTATTCTAAGGTCGAGAATACTGTCCTGTTACGACACAACGGTATCTATATTTAATGACATTTCTCTTTGCTGATGAATTAAAGGACGAAAATTCGCTACGATGTTGTTTTATCGTTTCAAGATCATATTTTTTATGCCTTTGTTCAACTGACGTTTTGTCTACTCGCAATATTTACAAAGAACGCCGTATTCAGATCGACGCGTAAATCGTTAGATGAGATGCAAATTAAATTCTATGTTAAGAAGCCAAGTGTGAGTACGATGATATCATGCATTGTTCTTGGATTCATCAGCTTCATCACTAATTCGAACCAGTTAATTTTCGCAACGTTTCTCTCTCTCTCTCTCTCTCTCTCTCTCTCTCTCTTTCTCTGTTTCTCTGTTTCTCTTTAATCAGATTCGCATTACGTTCGTTAATTACACATTTCCATAGAGATTACATTATTAATATTATATATGGTTAAATGATTATAACATGATGAAAGCTTCCTCGATATTTTGATTTGTGTTCCGCCACAGCGTATGATGTATGGATACAGTTAACGCACATAATGGCACGTTATCGCAGCATGCCTTGTTAATACAGATTTATTACTGAAAGTCCGGCAGAAGGAAAGGATATCGCTACTTGTCGTGCTGGGCACGCGCGGCCTAAAGTAGCTTTTCTGCATACCTAATTGTTGTATGCACAAATGCTACGATTTGCTCGTACGTTGCTACCTGCGATCACCTATAGATTTAAAACGCGCGAATATATGTACGGGTAAAAGGAAAAAAGATAACCGCACAATTCGAAACAAGAATTAAAATATTCCTGAAAAAAATAAAAATAAAAAATCTATATATATATATATATATAGAGTCCGATTCATATAAATATATAAAAATTACACCATTGCATAATCAACTATCGAATTATTTTCCATTAGATGTGTATACTGGCACTGCAAGTAATTGAACTATATTATGTCGAGCCTGCTGCTTATCAAAACACTCGCGATATATACATCCAATTTCGCTTGCATATTACTTGTTGAAGAAACGTGTCTCCAGTAGTTATCTATATAATCTATGTAACCAATGTGCAAGCTATTTATTAACGCGTCAGCTCAACGACGAGCTAGTCAGTGTTGCTGATGAAGCACACCTCCATGCACACACAGTGATCCTCCTTTTCCTCTTTCTCTTTCTTTGTTATGCATGCTTCTGCACATTTGTGCACATGGACAGATTGCTCCCTACCGTTACCATATAAGCTTCCGTAAATTTATCACTTCGTTCAACTATCTGGATCTATCTTTCTGAAGCTCGCATCTGCGCGATCGTTTTAATACGGAACGTTAAACGCGTCGTCATGATTTATACGGAATTCGATGAATGTTAAGTGAAACGAAATTATTCAAAACGGGAACGGGTAGCACTGGTAATACCGCTTTTATTGCACGATAATACGTACTATATAAATCGCGTTTGTGAACTGATCGGATCAAGATACACTTATGTATGAATCCTGTATTGTGAATCTCGATCGCGTCCATCACGAAAATATATTCGCTCAAGAAACACGTTCACCAAAATAAAATTTTGCGAAATAATTGGCCACTGTATGTGTATTTAATATATCTCTTTAATTGTGTCCGATCAGAGTGAAATTCATGTATTGCATGTTCAATTAACGAAACAGTTCACAGAAAAAAATTTATTATTATATATTTTTGTTATTCCAAAGCTGTAATTAACTGTGAATGAACAGTTATCGCTTTATATGAAATACAAACATGCGCTACATGGACTAGAAGCTATATTTGATTGAAGAAATGCACTAGAGTTCCAGACATTTAACTTGACGTCGTTATATATGTTGACAGTGCCATTCGGAACACTGTCTTCGGGCAATCGTCCAATTTTCTTCTCATGCGTTGACCACGGTGACCGTGTAGCTTAAAAGTGTTAAGATCTAATGATCTCGCCGCTGAAATAGATTTAACTCTGTTTCAGCGGCGTGATCATTACTTTTAGCACCAATGTTACTTAATGCGAATGCTAGAGCTTATATATGTTGAAATATTATGCACATTTATCAAGTTTCTATCTGTTGTTTTCATGTACTTACTCAGCATACTATACTGTTCATAAAGAAAAGATAATTAATTACATGATTTTAATCTCGATTTTAATACTTACACGCATAATTCGATTTTTACAAGCTACGAGCCACAATTTTATTAACACAATTAATCCAGAACGAAATTATATAATTTAATACATTTTAAATGTTCTTATTAGCTGCAATGCAAAAACGCTACGTAATACTTCCTCAATTAATCTCAGCGACAAGAACGTTCTATTTGTGCAACTTGACAGGATATAAAATATTGTTTATAGGAGAGACTGTCCGCGCTGGAAAGTATAGTAGCGAATTTTTCGTTTTGTCGCTATTAAGAATTGCCACTAATCAATTCCGACTATCGTGACTTAATAAACGTGCATACAAAAAAAACTTAATGACAGATGAAGAAATATCGAATCGTTGCCACAGACCGGTGTTTTGCCATCGTCATTCCGGTATTTTCTAAGGCATATATCATACACACATAACATATCTGACAGGCACGCGTATATATCTGTACATACGCGAAGTATACGAACATTCAATTATCGGTAAACGCAATTTTTTTGTCGGCGTGCATTTTATGATACGTCTCGCTCCAGAAACTGCAGGGTCAGGATATCCTTGCCGTAAAATATTGCCTTTTTACGAGCACACTCACGCTATTATAGCTTTGTACCGAAAATAGCCTTTCAGACATTATAACGGCACGAAACGGTTTCGTATGAAGGATTTATAAATAACCCGGCTTAAGTTCTGAATCTGGAAATACTCTACCGATATCGAATTTAAGCTTGCTTGTAAATTTATTTCGGGAATCACGGAAGTTTCGCATTTGCAGGAGAAATTTAAAGATCACCGATGACAAAGCGACATTTTTACTCGATATATCTCTCAAGCATATTGTGTGCTGAAAGTTTTGATCTTCGTGCATCTGTATCGTATATTGTTTAGGTTGATCTACGACTTATTGCGGTAGTAATGTTTGTATATAATGTAAATATTAGATATGATGAATTAAGCAATGGTATCGGAAGATCGCGATCGACATTCTGGTACACCGTTACAGCTTAGAATGTTCGATCTGATGTGTATTTATAGATAACAATGATGCATTCAATTAATCTTGAAACATATACATCTGCTGAAATCGACCTATGGCCGTCAAAGATAAAAACTCAAGAAACGTTTTATCTTGCCACATAAATATATATGCGTGCTGCACAGCTTTTGATGCAATGATATCGCGTTAATATCCTTGTATAATTGATCTATGAATAAATATGAAAAATATACTTAGAATTATATATAAACTATTTATGAACTTTCGAATTCCGCTAACTAAACATTTTGATCTCGTTACTGTGGATAGGAATTTAATTTTCTCTGTAGGGGAAAAGGTAAATGTTCATTCAACTTCTCTCATGCAAGAATAAATAAGCTCGAAATTGAAATTATATCAATAGCGAATAGCTATTTTAGTACTATTATACCGCACAAAATCTCTCCTGTTTTATTTTAAATTTGATTATATATATATATACATATATAGATTATGAAAGAAGAGAGAATTACATTTCCGCGCACATTGATGCATGAGATCAATTTTAGTTTATGTGATTCCAAAGTTTATTAACAGTTTATAAGTCATTCGTTTTTTATTCTTGCACGATGGGAGAGAAGCTAGCTGCACAAAAATTTTATATAGGTAGTCAAGTGTCAAATGAAAAGTTTCTTTTTTATATTAAATTAATATAAATATATAGATTATTTTTTAGTGTATCTTGATTAGTAATAATAAAAGATAAATGAATATCAAGAGAAAGAAAATTTTGCTTGTATATATACACGAAAGTAGATCATATGATATAACGAGCGATTGAACATCTCTGCTTTTCGTGCATATCTTCCTTTGGGCTCCGAGCCGCCACCCTTCCTGCTGTATTCACCATTGTGTGAAAGCAATGTTCATCGAGGCAGTCGTCGCGCATCCTGATCCGAAATCACACGGAGGGGTTTAATGTCCTGTGCAATATAAGGACGATAGAATATTGTCCGACCATATGTTACCAAAACGTTGGTCAGCTGTTCGTGACGGTCGCGGACAGCGGAGACTATACGGCATACGTCAACGATTGACCATTTATCAATCGTTGTATCCTCGCCGCTTCATCGAGTGCCGAACGATGCGCAGCGAACCCCGATGTGCGATTGATTCGGTGTGGGATGGTAAACGAAGGGATGGCAATCCCGGATAGAGAGATACTCCTGTATATTACAACTCTCTGGAAATAACTTATATGCCGATGCAAAATCGCCAAAATCGCGAGGTAAATTATAAGTGAACGATTCTACTCGCGCTGTATCACGCGATTTGGGTGACGATTACCAAAATGTACACGCGAGAACATCTCTTAATTAATTGTATTGAATAACAAAATATTCTTGAATGATTATCGATTCGAATATTTTTGATGCGGGTATTCGGTATTATTGATGTGAATATTATTAATAAATATATCATATTATTACATTCAGCATACATATTACTTAAAAAATAATGTTGAGTGCGTTTGTGAATTAGAGATCTTATACTAATTGATGTAAATATCGGCATTAGTCGAGATAATCCGTACGAAACTTAGGGTTTTTTTTGCAATCTATAGCCGAGTATATACGACTTGTAATTTAAATAAAATACGAAAGGAGTAGTTACTGATGTTAGCCCCTTCGCTCCAATCCCCATGATATGTCGCTCGAACAAAGCGAAAAAAAAAGAAACAGAAAATAAATCAGAGCGTTTGCCTCTCCGTGAAGTACAGGGATCGTGCCGGATGTGACGCATTCTGTTGCACGACGCGTGATTTATGGTAGACCCATCTATATGCGTTTTGAATGGTTCATTTGAAAATTACACGCCATTCTCGCGTCACGTTGAAGCCGACTACTTGGACGTCTTAGAGGCCCTCGCGTGACCCGTCGTGCCCTTGCCGCACCAACGCGGCATGCACCACCGGCCAGTTTACATCAGTCTACATCAGTTTACATGACGCGCCGTACGCATTTGTAAAGCTTGCGATGCAAGCCGCCGCTGCGAGTTCGTCACTCGACAACAGACTTTTCGGCTAAATCGTGATTCAGCGTCTTAGCCATGCACGTTATCTTTGGAATAAAATATAAAATAATTCGTGAACGAACAATAAAGAATCCATCCAAATTCTACGTAATCGCATGGTCAAAGGTGCAGTCTGAAAAGTAGAAAACCTGAATTTGAATTTTGGCTTGGTCATTTTCGATTACATTACATTTTATGTTTATTTTAATTTATCCGTGGAGCAAATAACAAATCCCATTTTTTTAAATTTTGTTCGATTAATTAAACATATATTTTTATTGTAATTTGCATCAATTTACTCGTATGTTTAATCTATATCGGTATTTGTTGTTTGTAAGAAGAATTGCATACAAAATAATTTACGAGGGAAATTTACTCGAATGGAATGCATCATTCCAATGTATAGGAAGTGAAACTATCATTGCAAAGCTCTTTTTGGATTTTAATATTCCTATTTATACAATTCATAAATAATAGCTTACAAATAGTTACAATCTAAAACATATTATTTGACATAATTTCTATTAAAATGTTCTTATTTGTATTATTAACGTCACTTACCCTCATTTTATTGATCGATGCTTTAGCGAATCTGTATTACTAATAGAAAGTTGAAATATAAAGGTGTGAATATCCAAGTAGAATTATTTTAACGTTCGAGAAGATATAGACGGGTCTGTCGTCATAAATCTGTTATAGCAGGAAACCCTATCGAGTTTGCAGGGTATATCGTAAGATCAATGAAACTAGAGTTATTTCTCGACTTGGAAGTCTAAATCTTTGATTAGTATAATATAATTAGTACCTCTTGCACCAGATTTCATCGGTATGTCTATGCTGTAACATTGTTGAGGCTGTCACACTCTAGTATTCATAAATACGTGAAATTCGCAGGATGACTCGTTATATGTATATACAATCTCCCGCCGGTGGTCCACGCGGGCATTGAAATCTCACCCCGTGTCCGAGCTTTTAAAGATCGTTATGAATGCTTAATCCGACCTCGCACGCTATACACCGTGCACCGCGTGCAATATCTTATACGAAGAGATATTTACATATCTTATGCACGAACTCATGTACGCGCAAAACCATCATAATTTCGCGCGGATATCTGTGTGAATTACTCAATTTTGATTTATGTTTTATGGTTTTTATACAATATTTATTATGTCTGTGAAGATATCTGTAATATCACGTTAATCCCCGAAGATGACGGTTTATCAAATGTCGCTTTACGGAGGTCCGCTGGAAAATTATTTTGTTCATTAGCATGAATTTCACAACCTGCAATTTGCAACGCTAGGTGCTACGCTAACGTGTCATTAAAATTACAGTCTGTCAATTATATCATATCGAATTTTCTCGTAACGATAAAGTGTAATTTCTAGCGTCAGCGAACCGTGCGATCTATCAATATTCGCGCGTAAGAGTAATTCGCGGAGAATGTTAGCGTTTTTGTAAATTATGTAAATATCTTATGTAAATTGAAGTTAAAAGTTTCCGAGAATGAACGACCGTTTATTGTCTTGAACAAAGAGCTTGTATTATAATATTAATGTAAAATTATTTTTAAATCAATATATGATTAGATCTTTTTAATTATTGCAAGAAGAATTGGACATTTTTCTGTTCCTACGATAAATGAATAAAAATATCGATACATTTTAAAGCACATGTTTTTCGACAAAAAAATAAATATTGTCATGTTTTGCTTGTCATTTAATTACATTTTATCGCTCTATTTATCTTCTCTTTTGTTCACAATTTTTAACAACGTTGTTGTACACAATGCTTTGTTTTGTTAGCGGTTCATTTCTACGACAAAGCGTATAATGATCATGAATTTCGCTTTAAATGCAGACGTGACACATTCAACCAAAAACTGTTATAAGCAAAAATTGTAAATTCTTGCGTATTCTCTCGGTATTTCGCGGTATTTATGATTTACAATTTGTCCATGAAAATCGATGCTTTACTATCATGGAGTTTTGATTTACGTGCCTCTTATAGGACAGCTAATTAAGTACTGCGAGCACATACGTATGATACAATCGAGAAACAAAACCAATGAGACAAGTTCTTACGGTGAAAGACTCTTTAGACAAATTTTATATTTTATTATCTCGCTATAAGGAAGCGTCGTGACGTTTATGTAAATATCTGTATTCCTTGGTGAAGTGCCGTCAATAACTTCAGCATGGCATAATGCATATCGGTAAGGGAGATGAGGTAAGAACGGAAAGAAGCAGCGCGCGGTGAAAGGAATACAAACGGAGAGAGGAAAGATGGAGAATATGAAAAAAAGGAAATTCTGAATGGTACTCGCGCGTCGTCTGGGCGAAAGATAGGAATTTTCTTAGCAGCTGGAAACTTTCTCAGAGTTTTCCGTCGATTTGACGTCTTATCCGAAGGCTCAGACACCGGAAGACATATATAAATGTTAGACGAAGTGCTTCACACATCGATGTGTTCTGCCAAAAAAAGGAAAACGGCTGGCCGCCGCCGTTTTTATATTGTATAATCTTTAAATATATTTGTAAAAAGGAGTTCGATTCGAAGTCACCCTCATATTCACTTCAAATATCAAAGACACATCACTATATGTCAGCTGAAATAATCGACATCTATTTATATCTGTTTATATATCACGTATTTTAATTCGTGTCGTAATAGAACGCTTTCGCGCTTGTTATTCTGATATTTCGTACTCTCTGTGTTCATTTCTCTGTACCTCATCATGAACACACAACATAGAAGCCTTTAAATCTTTCTGCCGTGAAATTACTATGCGGTAGCTCGTCATTATCAACCTCCGTCCCTACGTAGGTATATAACTACGTGCGCACATTCATGCTATACAAACCCGTCAAAGTAATTACATACACGCGCGTCTGCATCACGCCTTCTCGTATGACACATTTGCTTGCTATTAACAGCAAATAATGTGATGATAAAATAATAAAATTCCATGCACTTTTACAGCTTTTTATTTGTATGACATTTTTGCTGAACTTTTCCATCTATAACGTAATGGACTTACGTTATTTCTTGGTCGAGAATAACTGTACATTTTATTATAATAACTGGACTGTATGAAATAAGGGACCGTGATATTTGCTTTATTTTCTCAAGACAAGAGGTCATTGTAGACAATTTACACGGACCCGAATGTTTCGCCCGAAGCAAAATTTTAAATGTTTCTCGTCTCTCGACTTTTGCCACGCTGTTCTCTCCTCGCGCACGAGAATTAAACGCGGCCGAGTCCGGCGGCAACAACCGTGACCCGAATATTGTTAGTCCCCTTATTTACGTTTAAACGTCTTTTAACTCGCCAATAACGCGAATACTTCGAGCCTTCAACATATGGCAAATTGAACGATCGTGTGTTACGATAGAATCAAAACGAACTGAAGTGGAGCACGTACAATTAATTTTTTTATATTATCAGGATTTTCTCTCTCTCTCTCCGTGGAAAATAAAGTTGTATAAACGACTATTACAATTTCTTCTGGTTACTCCTAATTAAAAAAAGATAAATATACATAATGAATATCGATCTAAGACTTACTCGAATATAACGGATTAATTTAATTAGCAGAATGTTTCCTTAGTACATTTCTTATGTAATTGTATAGCAAATATCATATATTTAACTTACATTTAAATACATAGCAAAATATATATTAGCAAACGTCATTCCAAAGAAATAATTTGCTAAATAACGATGAAGTTGAAATATGTAAATCTATAAATATCTATAAATGTATAATATCTGGAATATATTGTTGTCAAAGTTTCTTGAGAAATATAATTATTCTCTCCCCCTTCTCTTTCTCTCTCACTCACATTGAATTGAATCTAACGCGCACGCACAATCTGATTTTCGAGTAACGTGCCCGTTCGAGCGACATTAATAGCCTTTTCTCAAAAGTATTCTCCTGCTGTGGAGGATGCTGGACGATGCAGTTACCGATATACCAATCGCCTTTAAAAGTCCCTCTTAAACCGACGCGGTGTAATCTACTTATCGGTGCAAAGCTTCTCTAAACCGGTCAGCCGTGAACGCGCTTGGCTTGAAACGCTTTTGCGATCCCACATTCCGCGGAGTTGTCTGTTATCTGAAAGTACCTGCCGCGTCTTCGCGGTCGGTGTATTCGCCGTGGCTATCAAACGCAGACGCTCATCCGCCGATGCATTTAAAGCGGAAGTCGCATGTAAGACAGAGATAGCGTGAAACGCTAGTCGTTGATTAAAAAGACGGGAAGAGGAACGAGAGAACGCGAGAGTAAAAACGACCCATTGAATGCGCGTCCCTTAATGGTATTCACTGTGAACACAATAATATTCGAGACCCCGAGGAATGAGGTTTTGAATGAGAGATTAAGATTCTAAATTCTAACACGCCTACCGATAACGCGGAGATTATTCATCGAGGTGCCGGAACGCGCCTCGATGATTTACCTACACGGAGCATTTTGGAACGATTAAATTTTTTGGATTTAATGTATTCTGTTACTAAATTAATGCAGTATCTTATAAATATCTTACAATCGTTGAAGATTAAGGCTCACCTTGGACGATCTATAATCTATATCAGAATTCAGAATAGACTTCTACTTATAATTGTACATATCGTGTACAATACGAAAGACAGTTGAAAAATTAGCATACAAATGTACATAAAAAAATACACATATATTGAATAAAATACTCGATCTATGAAATTGTGAATAGAATTCTATTCTGTGAAATTTAACGTGAATTACAGATCGTTTGAAGTAAGCTTAAATGAAATAGTACTATGCGCGTATCTTCATGCTTGACGTAATTTCCCAGATTTATTAACTAATAAATGAGCATTCAGTATGCCTATCCTTGTTGTCGTAAATGTTTATCAAGAAAAAGCTCAAGTTAAAAATAAAGCGTTATCACCACATTTTTTACGATAACTTTCTTTGCCTATGAGCAATAGAGAAGCAAATGAAATAGTTGATCGATCATTTGTTTAAACATAATACTTATCCTATTTCCATGGCCATTGCGAAACTCTAGAGCAAATATAATTTTTTAAAATAGACTGTAATGCATATAAAGCACAATTTCTAAACATATGAACTATATATGTATATAAGCTACAATTCTAATTCTAAAATCTAATTTGATTAAAAACATCAGTAACTTCTTGAAATATTTATATGTACAAAGCACAATTTCTAAATATATAGAAAGTTATATATAAGTTCTAAAATCCAATTTCGATGAACGTTGTTTCTAAAATAATGTTTCTAAAATAAAAACAATCTAACGAGTGCTTCTGGCACGTCAAAAGCATATTCTGGTCAACTGTGGATTACGCAGCAATTGATGTGTATAAAAAATACATTGCGAAGTTAAAATCCGCTTACCGCCCACACTGTTCACAATTTCAAAAATTGATTGCATCACGCGCACAACGGCGAGAATATTACTGTCCTATCTTAATGCGTGCTGATTTTGCGTGTCAATTAAGACCGGTATTCGAATAGCTCGGTCGATCTCTGCGGCCGTCGCGACCGAGACGGTTCCGTACGAAATTGAACACGTCGGAATCAATTACGCGGCTGGCTTTCAAAATAATTTCCGAAGGCTCGCCTTATATCGCCAAAACTGTCGGCGTGCAGTATTCATTTGTCTCGCCGTGTGGTCGTGAGTCGCAAATCCATATACAGTATTGAGGGCAACATCTCGCCGACCTATCTTTGTGTCAACCAATTGTCCCCTTATGTCCCTTGTTCAAGTAACTTTTCTGTTCAGGGATTCTTGTCATGAATATCGACAAGCGAAATTAACTGAAAGAAACAAGCTGCACTTTGCGCCGTTTATAAATACACCGAACTTGATCTGCGAGTGAGAAAACAGATCTAAATTAACGAGCCGAATATAAAATACGATCTGACTTTTTAGTGCTATACTATTATTAAAATCCACTTTACACGATTTATAATTTGTATTAAATTTTAAGACAGGGCTCTTTATATTTTGTATTGGATATTTTGATATGTGCATTTTATATATATGCGGTATTTCAATTTTTCAAGTGCTTTTTATATTACACAGCATGTAAAATTAATTGAATTTTATCCCGAGTTATGACACGTGAATTAAAAATCGTTTAAAATGGACTTTAATATAGAATATCAATTAATATTGGCAGTGTAGAATGTCTCGTATGATATTTTAATATTTTGGAAATAAATTAGACTTGAAAATTTCGATACGAAAATCGATAATATATTTGTTATCGACTCTCACAACTTTAATATACAAGTACATTTACTATAATAACTAATATAAGTTGATTACTAATAGCAATTATTAATTGTTATTATACAAATTATTTCATATTCAAAGAAATTTTAAAAATTTATTAATTACTTTATTTGAAAAGAATTAGATTTAATGTTAAATCTAAATATTAAAAGAAATAAAGTTCTCTTCCTCTTTTTTCTTTCTATTTTGTAATAAAAAATGGAAATTATAATTTATTTTTTTTTTCCAAATTTTGACTTCCTGGAAGGAGTAAAATTGTGTGCGAAAAAAATTACTACATATTTTCTACGACAATTTAATTTTTTCCGTTTATATTATGCCAGAATTCTATTTTTCTCATACATGTAATGAACGTAATGGCAATAATAATATAATTAATTAACTTATACAAGTCTTTTTTCGGTTAAAATAAGGTAAATCTCTTCAAAAGAAATACTAGACTTTAACATGCCATAGTGGCCATAGTATACTGCTTCATTCATCGAAGCTGATTTGGAAACGCATGGCAAGAAATGGAAAGAATATTTGTTTATAATACGCGTTTAATATTTCCCGTACGTTAAATTGTTTGTAACGGCTAGGCATAGGAATGCCGCGTGTGACGCGACGGAGCTTAGGTGTTTTTGTTTTTTTTTTCGCGGCGCGGCGAGCGCGAGCGCGCTCACCTTGTCATTCGAGCGGCGAGACTCGAGTAAGCAGGTGGCGGCGTGAGCTGCTCCGTGTGTCGTCTCGTATCATTATCCTTCGAAATACGTGCTCACCAAGTGCCGAGAGATAACGCGATCGTTTTCCACAAACAATTAGCGACGTTTATCCCGCACGATCGATTAATTCGCACGGTTAACGACTACGGTCAACGACTCGCGAGTATATCGTGGCGACGGCTATTTACCGAAATATATTTTTGATGAGACTCGAAAAGCGATAAGGAATTGTTGTTTTAAACACAATTTCCACGAGCGATAGTTCTTTCTTTTGCGATATAATTACTTGAATTTTTGTATCTCGCGTCGCGCTTGGTATTTTTGAAGCGAAATCGTCGACGAATTTCTCGGTCATTAATGGAACAAATGCACTTCGATATAAGCGGCGTCACGATTGTCTGATTAATAAGTAATCAGTTTTTAATTTGTCATTTATACAAATTCGGTATATCGATAATTTATTAAAGCTCCTCGTCGTTCGAGAAATTCCGTTATTCTAATACAAGCCTACAAGCATGCCTTCGAAGGAATCACATAATTAAATTTTCCTTCGCGTTATTCGCAATGTACTAAAATACATATCGCATGTAATCAATATCGGGAGTTCTGTGCAAGTATCGTGTGATTAACGCGTTCTATAAAGGAACGAAAGAAAAGAGGAAGGCCTAGGAGGAGACATTGAACGATGGAATAATCATGGAGTGAGTAACTATCTTTTATTTGTCACAAAATAAGACGTTGATAATTATTTTACATGCGCGACGGTTATTCGAACTATTTATTATTTTATGCATTACTGTAATTTCGGTATAGTTACATTTTACAATTCAACACAATCCGTACTACAATTCCGCTGTCACGCATCGTGAGGAAGAAATCGTTTTTTACTAAAAATTTACGATAATGGATCTGTGAAAGTTGTATTAGATATCTATAAGACGTCTGATGTATCTAAATTTATCTATGTATCAATTCAATAGCGTAAAAATAATACGGAGAAATATAACATAGATTTATTATTTTAAATGAATAGATTAGGATAGATTAAAGCTGACCCTCGAATACGTAATTATTGTATCCGATTTATTGCACTTATATATGTATAAGAGAGAAGCTTGAATTTTTGTAGTAGAAGTAGTAGAAGTAGAAGAACGTTGAATTTATAGACATGCCGCAATTCAATTTATTTAATAAAAGATATATGCTAATGATTATTGATTGTATATATTTATTTTTAGAACGCGCCAATTTTATTTTAATTTTTTATTGTCTATTTAACTAATAGCAAATAAAATTTGTTATTAGTAACCAATTTGACAATATTAGCTGATTATTATAATTTATATATAATAATACTTATATAATACGTGAGAATTAATAATAACAAATGACGGATCTGATATGGGTTTTATTAGCCAATTTTTATCGTTTATGACTCTAAAACAATTCTTGACATTTTTGCATCTAGAATTTTTGATTGTATTTAATCTCCACGTTATTAAAATATTGATAATTATGACATTCTTCATATAGCCATTCATATAAGATTTGTCTGCAAAGATTGTTTACGTAATTTACTATTTTAATTCCGGTAATGATAAAAGATTCTCGTTAATTTTGAATGAGTAGGTATATCGAAGCATAAATTGTTCTCGGATTATGATCAATTAAAAATTGATTTATTTTTCAGCTGATATCAGACTTTTCTCTAACAAAATTCTAATTTTTTTATTAGGACATTAAAATTTATAGTTAATTCAGTTTCATGCGTCTTCTAAATTCAGTTTTCTTTTCTTTAACATCTTATACATTATCGTCATGAATTTAGAGTGGCACTATGCTCAAAAATAAATGGCATCCTGTCGATTAAGTCTTTCATATTTCACAATCAGCGGGTGTGCCGTCAAAACGGGGCATAGATAAATTAACGTAGCACGATGCAATTCGTACGTCCCGTATTGAGCCTTTGAGTTATATCGCTTTGCCGAGTTAAGAGGAGTTAAGAAAGACATAAATGTTGCGATTGAATTGGTAACTCGTGGGAAAGCTATTTTCACGTTCTCGAGCAGGAGCGCGCATTACGTCGCCATCAGCCATAGAATGTACGCCAGCTCCTGGTAAGCGTGATGTAAACAGCTTTGTTTCTTGATACGAACGGAGTTCTGAGAATCATGATACTAAACGTTTTGTCACGTGCCTATAGCCATTGTCGTGGGAAAATCGGGGAGGATGCGCGAGATTGGGATTCTTATTTGTAATTTATGTCTTGTACTAATGATTTGGCTGTTTTTCTTCTTTTTTTCGAAAAACATCTATGAATAGTTAGGCAATTTTATGATTTATGTCAATTATGTCATTTGATGAGATTGTTTGTATTTGTCTCATCTTAAATTACATTGTCTTAGTTTGTACCGAAAGTTCAAAAACAATTTGTCACTCTCAGAGAATTCTATTTAGTAGCAAAACGTTTGATAAAAATAAGCCAATTTGAAAATACTTTATCAATTTAGTACGCGTAGGATCAAACTGTTATGAACGTAACATAAATATAAAATTTACATCACGCGATTGATTGTAAGATAGCCGCGCATTTTTCAACGCGAAAATACAGATTTTATATTTAAATGCTAAATATATTTAACACTAAACATTTTAAACATTGCATGTAATATCAAAGAATCTGTTGTTAAAATTAACGGTAGGAATTTTAAGTATCTGTAGTTTTGGGATATTTAAATAATGCTATCTGGAAATTTTATACGCGATCTGTGATAATTATAAGGAAAAATGCGATAAAAAAAGACATGCCGCAACTATGTAACTTGATCGCAGAAAAAATGCAGAAAAGCTAGAAATCCAATTAAGATTCCTTGGCGCCACCCATCAGGGTACGTTACATTAATTAAAAACATACATATGCAATATTCTTCGACATTTATCTGGTAATTATATGCGAACACCTCTTGTTTGTAACAAGATATGCATACGCATTGTAAATTGCCTCGGAAAATTGCTACAGGAAAATTAAACGATCGTACGATAACTCGCGAACAACAACGATCAATCGATGGCGATGGCAGTTGGCACAAAAATATCGCTCTGCTGGAAGTAATTTATGAATAATAGAAACGTTTAGAATTGCCGTAATCGCTTTTGCTACATGCGTCAAGTTGCACGTGAGTATAACTCAGTATCGGCACATAGAATGCTTTGTATATCGAGCATTAAATTTTCATCGTGTAATTCCTCTAATGTGAAAATGTATTCCTCTCTTATACACGAAGATATATATTTATATAAATTGTTTATATTATGAGATATATCTATTAATTATCTGTTTTTATATAAAACTATGTTTACTTATATTTTTATAAAATAATTTTATTTCCTATTTCGCGAATTGTTTAGAATATATATAAATTATATAGATAGATATATTTCAGAAAATTAATTCAAATTACAAATCTCCATGCTAATTTCGATCGTAATATTGACTGTATTGCATAAGTAAAATTTAAAATTAGACTGCCGTACGTAGCTGAATATATTTTAGATATGAATATGAATATATTTTGTAGATTGGTATTATAAAACGTAATTGTGGTACCTAAAAAATCCAATCCAAATCAAATAATTATCTCGACGTAGTATAGGTTACAATGTTCTTAACGCACTATAGATATATTATTATTGCAATTCCATGCTAGGATAATATGGATTAGCTCTAAGCAATTTGTATATCCTCTGTTTTCGCCCGAATCACCAAGATGCGTGTGTGTAGTTCCTCATACTTCCAGCATCATTTTATCAATTATGATGAAAATTCCATTTCTTTGTTTCCGATTACCAATTGAGAGGATATCCGCATTTAAAGCATTTCTTCGTATGCATGTCGAATGCGTTATACGAGATCAAGAAATACTGCGCGGATACTATGCGTGCTCACTAAGTGGAACCAAGGTAGCGTTTCCGAAGGATAAATACTTAACTCGAGGTTTGTTGCGTCACGAATATGCGTGTCCCGTGTCGAAATAGGAGATGCCCCAAGAAACGCACTCCCGCAGCATTATAATTTACAATGATGCGATTGCAAATTGCGGCCGTAATCCCGCGAATACGCGCCAGCAGGGAAAGCGATCAGAAAAGTGACTTAAACGGCTCACCAATTGCTTTAATTGTGAGCGGGAGTTTTGCCTGTCGGACGATATACGGTATTAGTTCGTCGCTTATTACCGGGCGATTAACTCTCTGACCGCGCCGCGCCCGCGCCGCCTCGGGCTTCCCACTTTCCAAGATGTGTAGATTCGGAACGAATGCACACTGTGTAATTCTGCAGATGAGATAATTGCTAGGAGGAAAGTTCCTCTAATCGCGTGATAATCGTTGATTTCGAATGAAAGGTGAGGAAGATATTTGCTAGAGTGATACTTAATATATACATCAAGCAAATATAGTTAGCATGTTAACAAATCTGTGTAAACATGTCCGTGTAATTAATGCTTTATATAATTTTTATTTTACGAATAATCTGTGTTATTTATAAAAATCTTTGTAACTGAAAGCTTATGTTATTCTAAACTTTGTAACTGAAAGGAAACGAAGAAATTATATCGAACTCCATATGAAGTGTGAAGATTCACATAATATAATAGGTGCACACACATACAAACGCACACCTTCTATGTTAACTTTTATATGTCAGATGGAGTAGATATAATTAATTTCTCGTATACAAAAATACATACAATTGGTTATAATGGAGACAGAATATCTACAAGATGTACGTACACTTAGTATAAATGATATATATTTTTGGATAAGGTGGGGCTTTGATGATTCGCTCCACCGCTAAATTTAAACAAACATAAGTCATTATCTTGCGAAAGTGACTGGGCCGGTGAACTCGGATCCATTTTTCTTTTCTTGATCACGTAGTTTCGTAGTGCCTATGGATGGACACTTTGTGGACTCGACTATATATTTATGTGTTAGTTTTGTCAACTAGACAGCACATTCGTTGAGTTCAACAATTGTGTTTTCCTGTCATTTTCACACCCTAGATGGAGTTAGACATAAATAATTTCTCGTATACAAAAATACACACGATAGGTTATAATAGACCGAAGATATGTGAAATGTATATATATGGAACCTACAGTTTAACGCCGATTTCGAACGGCAATTTTTTAGAGAAGTTCTCGTGGCAAGACATACTCTCGGTGGTTTGCCATTGCCTTCCGAGAGGAGAACGAGCGAATAAAATTTTCTAGCTCTACCGGGAATCGAACCCGGGACCTTTGGCTCAATAGACATTGTATATATATATATATATATATATATATATATATATACAAGGGATTATTTTTTGGAAGTGTGGGGCTTGCATGTTTGCCTGTTTGCCCTACCAATAAATTAAAACAAACATAAATTATTATCTTGCAAAGGCGACTGGAGTGGTAAACTCGCGAATCTATTTTTCCCGGATTAATTAATTTTTTCGTTTATGTTTATTTCAATTTATTGAGGCAAGCTGTGCAAGCCCTACCTTCCAAAAATTATGTTGTATTCGGTAAAAAAGATAGAAAGTCCAGAAACAAAAAATACTCCTTGTTAAATAAGTACTTAAAGTAATAATGTGTTAAATAAGTACTGTTTGTATTTCTTTTATGTACGAAAAATTATTTATGTCTGCTTCCGTCTAGAGTGTGAAAGTTGATATAACCGGGAAAATACAAATGTTGAATATATACATATATATCTATATAAATAGAAATATATACTTTATAAAATATCGTACGTTTGTTCATTAATTACGAATTAATTCTTGTTTTTTTTTTGTATTTTACATTTTTAGAATAATTTAACGAGCCATAGAAAGAGAAAAAGGCTGTGCGCGATAAGTATGCAAATTGACATAAGCGACTTGCTATACCGATATAGTATCTATACGTTTAACCAGTAATTTTGCTCTAATGAATTTAATTGCTTGGTCGAGATCGAGCAATTAGCTGAACATGAACAAATGCATAAACTTGTACATTTTTTTCTCATAACGCTTCATGGATAACCGCTCGTAAAGAGATACTTTATGCGTTTATATTAAATTGTATCAGATTACTTACCTAATTGTTTGATATAAACTTTTCGCTAAAGGATTACACATATATACAGTCATTAATTTGTGAATTATTATATCACAATATAAATATTACAATATTTTAGATTTCTGATTTCAATGTTATACAAAATTGTTCTCTCAAATAAGCATACAAGATCTATCTTTTTTATTTTTGCTTTGAGAGATATTTATCTTCTTTTTTTTTATCAAATGATTAATTGCCACGCGTATTTTTTCTCTAGTTATCTTGACGTAAAATTTTCATTACGTGAATGCTAAATTTGCTCTTACGATAAGAGAACTGGCAACACACTTCTCGCACTGTGTCTCCTGTACTGAGATATTACGAGAAGTTCTAACCGCGAACCGCTGCATTAACTAAAGTGCACGAGCCGTCGCCAATGCTGACATGACGTTAAAATCTGCAGCGCGTCATTTCTCGTTTGAAACCTGTCGAGACTCGATTCTTTCTCGGATTCGCGATTTAATTTACGTCGACCCCGCTTCTATGAACATTTTATCCAGGATTATTACGATAATTGGCATGGAAGATTTCTACACGTATTTGCGATACTGCGGGCAATCAATGCCCGGCGATATTTTTGCCGTTTAACAACAAATTCAGAGAAACATTTTTGCTTTCTTATATATCGTTTTATATCATCTACCGCGACACGCGTATTTATGCAAATTATACGAGCATCAGTCAAGAGGCTACGCAATCATCTAATTAACTTAAGCGTTGCTTAAGTCAGGTTTTATAATTATACGAAAAAAAAACGATTCTTATAATCACTACAAGCAACTTTATAAAACGATTATTTATAAAACGACGTGCGTTTCAGAGAAAATCGAGAAACGAACTTGATACCGGATAAGTAATGCAATTTTGCAGTCGTCAGTGTGGCGCGTGTGTCTCGAAATTGTCTGCGTAGTGAAAACATACGTATCATATTGATCATCCGTCCTATCATTATCACGTAATAATAAATATTCTATTAAAAAGTAATCTACACCGAAAGATCTACACCGAAATTGTAACTTTTTGCATAAACAATGAACAGAAAACAAACTTATTTAAGGCAGTATTATATGATCATCTGTTATATCAGCCCTTCTTTTATACGTTTTAATCGTTGTAATTTAATTGCCTGGATTAATCTGGTATGATGCAATAAATTGCAGCTCTGCCAAATGCTGAATAATAAAATGATCGACGCTGAAAATAGACGTTATATGAATGGGGATGATATATAAATAACTATTGAATTTTTTTCACGGCGGGAAGAATCTTGCGAACGAAGCGTGGATTGGGCATATAAATCTACATTAATATTTCATCGTTAAGCGCGCATTCATAAAACGTCTATACACGCGTACGAGATATACGGATGAGAATTTTTTTCTGAGATCATATATGATTTTAATAAAATAGAATTTATGTAGCGTATATAAAGCAGAGAGCAGGAAGAGTGGCAAAATAGAAATAATAAATATAACCGTGTATATATTTATAGCTTTTAAAATTAGAAATATAGACTGCATAAATATTTTAATAATCTTTAAAGTAAAAATATATGATACTTCTAAAAAAAAAAGTATATCAAGATATATTTCTGAGATAATTTATATATTGCAATATTATGTATATTTTTAACGGTAAATGGGAAGATACATCAGACTAATTCTCACAAGACGTATTCGTGATTTGTGAGGATTGGTATTTAAATGATTGAGATCCCACGGATATGTGTCAATTCGAGTGTATACACAATATCGAACGCGCGGAGAAATACACGTTGTCTTCACCAGAGGCATCTCCGGTGAAATCGGTGCTGTCTCTCCTCACGGTAAAGCCGCTTCACTCATGCCATATTTACACGTTAATGTCGACGCGAATGATGGAAGGGGGAAGGGACCTCTCGGTGTACGCGTATATACGTAGACGCGCGCGACTCGAAGAGGAGCGTCGCGTAGGCCGATAAAGTCGACGCCGCCAAGCAGTCTGGCATTCTCCGCGTTTCTTCATTTCTCGTTCCGTCATTTTCTTGCAAGAGAAGCCTCAATCTTCCTCTCCATACGGACTCGCTTGCCGACCTTATCCTTCGCCGTCATCCTTTACGGTTTACGTCATCTTCTCGCATGTGCGACGCGAACGTGTACGGACATCGTGCTGCGCGATCTTCGCTACATATTACTTTCTTGTCATTAATTCTACGTGATTATTCACCACATCAAGATGAGACATCTACTAAACCTCCTATCAGATTTTTTATTCCGTAAACCGTTCAGTGTGTTGTAAACATAAACCACTTGTCACTTCATTAAGAGATTCATCAGATACTTTTGAATATCAAAAAGGTATTCCTTCTCTTAATTTTTTAAGAAAATCTATTTGAACACTTTATTGCTGTCACGCTAACTTTCTAGTAAAGTTTCACGAACACGTGTTACAACAATATAAAATACAGTACATGATTATCTGGATTTTCCAAAATTATTAGATTGTTTTCATAATTACCGGGGCATATATACATGTATAGAGAAATAAAGCTTTAAAATTCTGACATTTTTCTTGGTTAAATTCTTCGCGCGAGAGATGTTATTATGAAGCATTTATGAGCTGAAAATGATATATGAAGATGCATTCACATCTCTTTGTCTTTTCAAAGACATGAAAAATCCCAGAACTATACGTATGAAGTAATCTGTCATCCATAATAAAATGTATATTTGAGACAGCGATCTGTTAATAACGCCCATTTAAAATTGGACGAAAGATTTTCAAGTTTTAATGTAAACATCACGAATAGATTGTAGAGAGTTTGCGGACGTCTAATATATTTTCACTTTTCACGCGGAAATTCAAAAGCTTTTAAAATTATCATTCACGGACATAACGAGAAAGAGCAGAGAGATATAGATACTTCTTTCCTCTCGTCTTTGCATTCCGTAATTTCTGATTTATCTTCCTCGCGTCCCTTGATATCTGTTGTAAGAAGGAACCATCTCGTCTTTCCACTTCTCTTTTCTTTTATCTCGCGAACGGAGCACGTTCATTTAATCGGGGTCCTCGAGTTTCCGCTCTCGCGATATGATCTCGATCTCTCTCGTGGCTGTCGAGACGCGCTGTGCTCTCCTCAAGAGATCTCTCCCTCGAAATCTCCGGTCTCTCAGCCAAACAATAACCGCCCACACGTCGTTGTGGTGTCATACATGCGGTGCCCTCGTCGTTCCTCATTTTCACGCTCCGCGGACGCTCGTCGGGCTCGGCTTCGACGCCCCTTTCATCCTTCGTCCGCGTTCCGCCCTTCGTCATCGTCCTCGACCTCGGTCTCGGTCTCTTATTGTATCGACGAAGAAAGCTGTCGTTAACAGTGCCGGCTGCCACGAATTGCCCAATCGTCTCGACGCCAGTCTCTTCAAGATTAGGCGATGGTTGACAGCTCTCTTTCCGCTATTAAGAAATACAAATACAATTTGCTGTGAGCGTCACGCGTTTTTAATAATAAAACATAGTACTGATAGTACATTAGTATGAAATGAAACATGATTTCTATCTGTCATAGAGAAAATTGCATATATATTACAAATTTGCGAGTATACATTTTTGGGAGCGAGTAAAATCTCGTGTTTCCCATTTCAAATAAAATTTGTTCTCATAAAAGATCAATTTCAGCTTATTACTAATTAATATTGAAAATCCGAACAAAATGAATGAAATGCTCGAATAAAATGAATGAAATTTTGAGAAAACATTCTTTCTTCTTTAACTTAATCGCACATTATTTCTGAAATTAGTGTCACAAAATTTTAATAGTCTTTGCTTTGTTGTCGGATTTATATACAGATAGAATTTATACGATTGTAAAATATTTCTCGCATGCATTACTCGGGAAAATTGTGTACAATAAATGGATCTGCAGATTGAAATGATATACACATATCATGTCCGATACGTTTGAGTAATTAGCTGACGAGTACATGCGGTATCAAAGCAGACACAGGAAATAGCCATCATATATACGATCGTTTATGCACACGCAGATGTACACATGGATATAGGCAATGCGAGACAGGAAACGTTTCTTGTATTAAATTTGCTCGATCCGGTGTGTCCATTTCGAGTGTCGAATGCATTATTTTCGTGTTTTTATTGTTGCGTTTCTTAATCCATATTCGCACATTGTGTCTATCTAATATCATTATATAAATCATAAGTTTTTATCGTCGCAATATATTAGTAGTAGGATTTGAAGCACATATAGCAAGTGGCTATATATCATTACTCTATCAAGACATTAAATGACAATTTGCAAACATCAAATCGATATATAATTTCGATTTGAGCACCATTTTATAAACTTCAAATATCTCTTAGATCATTTGATAAAGAAACATTAAATAAATGAAAAAGAAAAACATAAAGTTCTGTTGGATATCAACGAGTATAAGAGAAGCGGGCTAAATGAAAGCCAGACGCGGTTTGGTTATAATAGACAGAAGATATATGAAATGTAATATTAGATTTATTTTATATTATAAAACTTACTTTTATACAACTTATAAATATTGGCACGTTTATGATATTTTTTGGAAGGTGAGACTTTGCAAGCTTTTTTTTACGCCTCGCCAATAAATTGAAACAAACATAAGTCATTATCTCGCGAAAGTAACATGGGACGACAAACTCGGGACGGACACTTTAAAAATTTAGATATTTTCCAGGAGAATCTGTTCAATCACAACGCTAATGTATTAATGTATAGTTGGAACATAGGTGCATTGCAATATAAACGGCAATTTTAACAAAATCATACAGACTTGATGAACGAAATAAAATATTAGCTGACATTAAAAAGTATTATAATTTTAGTTAATCATTAATAATAAGTGTGTATTATCTATAAGTATTAAATAAATCAATTTTCCTTAATTACTCAGTTTTGTTATAAAATATGTTAGAAGTTATCTTGAAAATCTTGTGCATACTTTCTAGATATTGTATAAAATAACGTTAAGAGTATATCAAACAAAATATGAATTATTTAATGAGAAATAATTATATATTACTTCGGCTTCGCCTCGGGGCATCATGACGCGCAGGGCCGAAAATTCAACTTTCGGCCCTTGTAAATATACTATTTCAGACAGTTTTTTATTTACATTATGTCGTGGCATTAATTATTATTATTATTAATATACGACTAATTGATTACTTTTCTAATTGGCTTTTTTTTCTTTTCTTATTTTCTATCTCGATTTCGGTAATAAATTTTAAAAACTGCAATAAACAACTCGCACATCTCAGCATTTGTTATTAATAATAGAAGAGTTTCGCAGTGTATTACGACACTCATCGTTATATTGCAAGGAGACAGTAGCAGCAGGATTATATTTCCAAGCCGCAAGGTGCAATTCAACAATGACAAACGGATGCAATGCGTGTGTTATGTAGGCATACATGATACATACGCATACTCGCGCGTTGCGGAAAGTCAAAAGATCTATGTGCCCGTGTGCACTCGTTACATTATCTGATTGTGCTAAATTCAGCGTGTGTTCGTTTCTGTTACTCTGTCCAGGAAGTGACGTCAGAGATATCGCACAGTATATGCGCGGCAAACGCGCATGATCGGGATTTACGTGTGTCGGCGCGAGGACCGTTAATGATGTGCCATTTGTTTACTTCTCTAAATTCATTTGCCCGAAAGTAAGTTCTGATCATATTTCTGGTTGTATTAGTTTTAAGGTAATAGCGTAAATAGCGAACTAGTATCTAAATAATTTTTTACGTAGATATCTCTTAATATCGGATACAGGTTTCCCCGTTATTCGAAAATCTTCCCCCCCCCCCATCAAACTGACAACGTTTTATTATGCATTTGCTCATTGTTTTTTTATTAATTTCCAGGAAAATATGAAATAGTATTTCTGCGTAAGTGTATGTTACCGCCCCAAGAATCAAAATATTTTTACTACGGTAGAACCTATGGATGGACATTTTCCGTTCGGCTATACATTTATATGTTTACAGTTCTGTCAGCCAAACAACACAATTGTCCCATCCAATAGTTTTGCTTCCTTGATTATGTCACTTTCACACTCCAGATGGAGTTAGACATAAATAATTTCTCGTATACAAAAATATACACACGATTGGTTATAATAGACAGAAGATATATGAAATGTATATATAATACATATTTGACTAGTTTAAATTTTTTGGAAGTGTGGGGCTTGCATGCTTGCCCCACCAATAAATTAAAACAAACATAAATTATTATCTTGCAAAGGCGACTGGAGTGGTAAACTCGAATCTATTTTTCCCGGATTAATTTATTTTTTCGTTTATGTTTATTTCAATTTATTGAGGCAAGCTGTGCAAGCCCTACCTTCCAAAAATTATATTGTATTCGGTAAAAAAGATAGAAAGTCCAGAAACAAAAAATACTCCTTGTTAAATAAGTACTTAAGTAATAATGTGTTAAATAAGTACTGTTTGTATTTCTTTTATGTACGAAAAATTATTTATGTCTTCCTCTATCTAGAGTAATTATGAACAATCGCATATTTAGAGAATACTATATACAAATAATATAAAGTATATAGATAAAACTTTACTTATCAGCGAGTTCAAGTAGATTTCACTCGAGATTTCACTTTGACACATAAATTTTTACTTTATTTTATGAATAAAATTATAGATGTAATTGCTTGTAACAGAGATATTTATTGCGCATTAAAATATTGATGTTCAGATTTAAAAATCAGCCTTTTAATAGAAAGGATTTCAATTTATTGTTAGTTAAAAAATTTATCGACGAAAGAAAAGTAAACTTTGAACATTTGGTATAAATGTAAATTTATTTATATGTATATCTTTATTTTTCAGTTTATTTCAGTATATATTTTCCCTAATTACATCGACATTCACACTCTAGATGGAGTCTGACATAAATAATTTCTCGTATACAAAAATACACACAATTGGTTATAATAGAAGATAAATGAAATGTATGTATATATTTTAAGCTCGTTGTAATTTATTTTTTGAAAGTGTGGGGCTTTACAAGCTTTGCTTTTACCCCACCAATAAATTGAAACGCACATAAGTCATTATTATCTTACTACCGGTGAACTCGGGTCCATTTTTCTTTTCTTGACCACGCAGTTTCGTAGTGCCTATGCATGGATGGACACTTTGTGGACTTGACTATATTCACGAGTTAGTTTTGTCAACCAGACAACACATTTATTGTGTTCAACAATCGTGTTTTCCTGTGTATGTGTTATTGTGTCATTTTCACACTCCAGATGGAGTTAGACATAAATAATTTCTCGTGTACAAAAGTACACACGATTGGTTATAATAGACAGAAGATATATGAAATGTATATATATACATTTTATAAATGTAGGTTGACTCTTATTTTTGGAAGTGTGGGGCTTTACGCCCCACCAATAAATTAAAACAAACATAAGTCATTATATCTTGCGAAGGTGACTAGGGCGGTGAACTCGAATCCATTTTTCTTATGGATCTATTTAATTTTTTATTTGTTTATTTCAATTTATTGAGGCAAGCTGTGCAAAGCCCTACCTTTCAAAAATTATGTCAATAATATTCGGTAAAAAAGATAGGAAGTCCTATAGGAAGATAGGAAACAAAAAATATTTCTTGTTAAATAAGTACTTAAAGTATAATAAAGTTAAGCAAGTACTGTTTCTGCAAGTTATATTTCTTTTATGTACGAGAAATTATTTGTCTCCCTCCATATCTAGAGTGTGAAAGTTAATACAACCAGGAAAACAAAAGTGTTTTTTTTATTATTATTTAATTTTTCTTTATCAAATAATCTGGGAGATATCTGAAGTTTATAAAATGGTGCTCAAATCGAAATTATATTGATTTAAACGCTTCTAAAGAGCTCTTATAATTCTATCGCAGAGTTCTATCCGATATTCTCGGTTTCAAGTGAATGTTTACTTATTGTTAGCCGTTTTTCTTTTGTCACAAAAAATTAAGTTCTTGCCTGTGGTAACGAGAACACAATTTTTAATTTTTGGCATTCAAAAATGTATAAATGGCTTCAATAAATTCTGAGCCGTTTCTTTACTCTCGCATTGTGATGAGGCTATGGTGGTATAATGACCCTGGCGATCGATATCTTATTGCAAGAAAACTTAAGTGCTATTTAACGTGTTTGGTACATGTTTACTTGGAAAAGGAACTAATAAATTACGAGTACATTCGCGCGTAGATCCTCTTCAGATTTCTTGTGGTCAGCGAAAACAGGTTCTAATGTAGATCTTTTGTAAAAACGAAGCGGCGTAAACAGAACTTTCGAAAAGCGGGGGATACCCGTATTAATAACTAGTTTTTAAAGAAAATGTGAATGTCCGAGAGAAGTCGAAATGGATATAGTCTGGAAAAATGTGCTACTCGCAGACAATAATCGATCGAAACTTGGATATATTATACCTACGTCCTTCGTAAATAAAAAAAGAATATAAAATACAATTTTTGTCAAAATTGCGACTTTCTTGGAATTATCTACGCTGCTTTTGCTTTTCCTCTTGATGTCGCTCGTGTTCTCTGTGTTGTCCTCCTATCTGCTCGACCAGGAACGAGGTGGCTATCAATTAGTAGTAATTAACGCGGGATCAGAGGCGCTCGCGATCGAGTCTGGGCCAAACGTGACATTGCTCCCTGGATATCTTTCCAGCCGCCTCTCGACTTGTCGCGCGCGCATATACTTGGCGCTAATTAGTGACGCATAATAACCTATATACTATGCCAGATCGGGCCGACTAAAATATGATATGCCATCATTTCTGGGTAATTACAAAATTATTTGAATATTATTAAACATGAAAATTATTTTAATTTTCTACTATTTTTTTATTGTTCTTTTCTTGTTTTTCTTTTCTCTCATCATGAATTTATCGAAAAATGATAGATATTTTAAATTATAAAAGTAATGCTGTTTATACATGCTAGCACTGATGATATTTTTATAGACGTATCTACTCCCACGAACGTAAAAAAAGAGTTCAAGGATTACGAGCGTACATAGATATCTCGAAGCGTGGGTATTTCTTACGGAATATGTTATAGGTATTCGAAAAATATGATAGAGAGAGAGAGAGAGAGAGAGAGAGAGAGAGAGAGAGATGTTAAACAGTTTTTATTGAATCGTATTTATTTTTACTTTTGCTATTAAACGATATTCAAGTCTAATTTAATGCAGATTAGCAGATTAATCTTGCGGCAAGTCGATCCAGTCGATATGTTTATTTTAATATGTTTATTTCTTCGATGTTATGTATAAAAGAACGGAAGTATCTTATATTTATTTTTGAAGATAGAAGCTTTAAAGCGCACGTTTGAAGCAATATTTTTCGTCATTTCGCGAGTATTACGTATTCCACGAACGATACTCGCATTTTAAGATATATCCTGTACATAAGTGGGTAGAGAAGCGACTTACCTCGCGACTAGATGGATAGTTCGTGTTATCTGGGATTATCATTATCCTTACGCCTCTCTGCGCGATCGACGTGAAATACAACGTGCAAGGTGCCATGGATACGTACGAGATGAAATCTCGCGAATGATCGCGCCGATCGAGGTGGAATCCAAGTGGTATCTCCAAGCAAGTACTGTGTACCTTGCGTAGGATACGTATAGGTATACACGGCGTGTACTTTACGAATGCCGGATTCGCGCGTATATATCAAAGGTGCTCTTCGTGCTTGTACTTATTCGTAGACTCGATCGTATTTTACGCGCGGACAGGATTGAGGCTCTTGCCAAGTGAGCGCCAAGGATGCGTACTAGCGAATACATATAACAGCAGTATAATACCATCAGCATAACAAATAAATTTTCCACAAGAGTATAAACAAAAAAGGAGAATCCTGCAATATAGATAAAAACTTGCTTAAATCGATACTTTGAATTTGATATATAGAGCAGTCGATTTGGTATATGGGCATAAAAATTGAAAGACATTTCGCTATTTTCTTCCAGACTTCTCCATTCTCTAGTGAAATTATTTATTAATTTATTTACGATATAAAAATGATTTTGTATAGATAGGCGAGTCGTGATTTTGGAAACGATATAAGAGAGAGTTCAATTTTATTATAAGATATTATAAATTATAGTAAACTGCAGACGTGAGTGGTACGTTCATTTTTTAGCAAAATTTTAGAAATTAATTTTCAGAAATTACTTGTATTATTTTACGCTATCGGATCAGTTTTATTGAGTGATTCGTGAACTTTTGCGCTGTACTTGTTTATATCTTATTTGTATTAATACAATTCTAGTGACATCTTTAGCATTTGAGCACAAATCGTAAGCACGAAGGCGTTTTGAATATTTATCAATATACAACATCCGTTACGATCCACCTACATTTACGTCCGATCGAGCATAAGTTATTTTAATCGTGGCGCTCTTTCTGGAGAAGTGACGCGGGAAACCATTTTGGGAGATCGCATCGCAAATACGAGAGCCGAATTAATTACAAATGTTAGGATTATCACGTGGGCGGGTAACCATTAAGGTGTCGAAACCGGATTCTGCTGTTGGTCGAAAGAGCGATACATTAATCTGCACACGTGATATATGCGCGTGCGGGTTTATACAGGGTAGATATACAATATTAGTATCTTGTGACGCAATACGAATTTGATCGTTTTGATAGTGGTTCATTCGAGGAACTCCCTTGTACCTGGAGGCAGCTATTAATCGGTAACGTTATCCAAAACGTGATTTTAACATAATCAGATATCGGAAACGCGCAATTATATCTACGCTAGAAGAAACAAAGATGTTGCGGAAATATAAATATTTTAGAAAATTAGAAAAAATATAGAAATCTTATGTATAAAAAGAATTTGTTCAAGCTACGTATAGAAAAAAGTAAGCGCACATGCTTCGAAGCATCATTCGATTTCTGAAAAATCGAATCTAAGGGCAAAAAGAGATGTACTTTACGAGAAATCTAATAAAATTTGTTGCAATAAGACCCGTACGGAAAGATATATACGCGACGATGCCGAAGGCGCTGTGATTTCCGCAAATAATATTCTTCCTTAGCACATTCTCTCGAATCGTGAGAACTCTCCGTTCAGCATCGTGCGTTTACCTGCCAAGCAACCATCCATATTTGACTGTCTGCGAAAACGCGCTCTAGCATTATTCTTCTAACCGTTCAGCCCGATCGGATTCGCGTTCGATTCTCGCATCATTCGATTTCCTTCTAGCTCCCATCAGATGTCTTAAAATACCACCTACCTTGTTGCTCGAAGCACTCACCCTACATTCTTTTATTCGCCTCACGTACAAACGATAAAGCCTTGGATAATAGGAGATGATGGAAAAAATCATAGTAAGTTTCATCGCAGTACCATTTGCGAAATTTTTTTATTGGTAGCCCAGAAAAACCGCCGAGAAACTTAATTATATAAAATTGCTATAGATGTAAAATTTGCTTTTATATTCCTGATTTATTTTAATAATATACACGGCTAGTTGTAAGTCAAATGGATAATTAATTCAGGTTTGCACGCCGACTATTTATTATTTTTTCTTCCAATTCTTCCTAAGAACTTTGCAACATACAGCACGACAAAGCCCGCCATAAAACATGGATCATAGTCTCGTTCCCCTGATGGCTTCCTCGAGCCGGCAAGGTCACATGATTTCTTTTTTTTTTGTCTTTCATCTCTTATCTTTCATTCCTGAGTAACAAAACGTGTTTAGTAGTTAGTTCGGATGATCACATTCGCTCTCGGTAAAGCCTGATGGTGATGGGCATAGCATATGCGGTGTCCGTGGCTAATCGTGTCGAATCGCCAGTAATGCGACCCGTTAATTGTTTCGCACGATGCGTGCAACGATCGCGATGCTGGATCATTTGCCGCGTTTATTGGAGATAATTATCGTACTGCGCATCCAAACTGCTCGTGTATATTAACGGATTACCTATAACGCATTTTGGTCGTGCAAGAATTTCATTTGTGACCATATCGCATTGCACCTCGCGCACAAACACAATCGGATGATTGGAATGCCATTTAATGAATATCTATCGTACGGTATATATACATCATGTGCCGTACATTTCATAAATACCTAATGGTAAAATCGGGTAAAATATAATATAGTTGAAACACGTAAAAATTCCCTTTTATCATAAGAATATCTTGAGATCTGATTTATTTTTAAGCGATTTCAAGTTTAAATGTAATTTTATAATTATCATATAGATTTGTGTTTTATCTATAAATATTATTTGACAAAAAATATTATTATAAAGCATTATAGATCCCGTTTGATAACTGAAAATGTTAATATTTATTTTTATGTGCAATTATTTTTATTTAAGATAATATAGACATTTTTTTAATTTTACACGTTTACGATTTGAATCTCGCGAAACATATTTCACGTAAACGTTCTTTACACGAGTTAGTTCCGTCAATTAGTACAGCAAATAAAGTAACAGCAATTGCGATTGGAACAATTTCCTATGACAGTCGATTTCCTTCCACGCAATTATCTCGTCGTCTTTTTCAATTTTTTTTTCTTTTCTTTCGATCGGAGATACACGTTCTAGATATACGATGCGGGAACGATTCTTTAAGACCCTCTCTTTTTCTTTTTCTGCCGCGCCGCGATCCAATTACCGTCGCGGACTCACGCGCCCATTAACGTGATGCGTGCTCTGTTTTCCCGTTCCAGTCACAACCATGGTATGACACTTGATTGAGGTAGCCAGTCCATAAACGACCACCAACCGCTGCCGCCGCCATGAGCAAGCTATTTCAATTTCTGGCCCTCCTCCTGTTGGGTGTCAATGCCAGACGGACCGACGGAGACAGACCTGCGGATGACGCGCACGTCGGCCAGCAGCGTCGCGGCTCCCTCCACAAGTCGAATTACAACAGCAATAATAATTACAATCATCAGCCGAACTCGCCCTATTTGCCGCACCAGCAGCCCAGGGAGCGGAAGCCCAACATTGTACTGATTCTGACGGATGATCAAGACGTTGAACTGGGTTCGTAGCGACGTACTGGATTACTCGAGCCTCTCGGAAGCTGAGATCAACTCCGATCAACTCCGCCTTCTGTAAATTTCTCAGTTTCAGTAGCAGATAGCACATTAGTTTGTTATTTCATCAACTTTCTCTATATCTTTTATTTCGTGGAGTCGATCAGTTTGATTTCTAAGAGACTCATTTATCGTCGGTGTATAAATGCCTACGTAGAACACAGAGTTCACTTTGTTTATTGCGTGCGACAGCCTGCTGGCGCCTTATCTCGCCATCGCGCGATATTAGTCTCAGTCCTTGCGAAGGCTCGCTTCGAGATATCGCGACACGTATCCGAAGAGAAACGCGTGCAATATGCAATTTTATCTATAACGCCCGCCGCACAGAACATTACGTGTATTTATTTCATTAATTTGTCCGCTAATATCGAAGTAGACTACGGGCGTTTACGAGCAACGCTTGAAATTTTCACCGACAAATATTTCGAACGGTGTAAAATCGATTCTTTCCTTCTTTCTTTTCGGAGCACAAAATTTCAATGAGAAACGATGTCGTCCTCAATTTTCAACGAGATTAATTAAGATATTACTGAAATACAATTCAAATTTAACGAAAAGTACTTGCTTTTATCTTCGTTTTCTCGATCTTATAATTCGATAATAATTGATATTTTATTATGGAAAGTTCACGAGTCCAAATATGCATTTTATATGGTTCATAGGTAAAGACCGTATAGCCTGTGCAATGAGCATAGTTCGCATTCAGCATAACAAACAGAGCATATTGCACCAAGCCGGCAAGCGATTAAGCGATTGCGGAACAATGGACGTGTCTATAGATTAACCGAGTACATGTTTGACCTTATCCAAAATGGTCGTTTCGTGTCCATCGCAGGTTCGCTGAACTTCATGCCACGGACTCTGAAGCGAATAAGGAACGAGGGCGCCGAGCTGAGACACGCGTACGTGACCACTCCCATGTGCTGTCCGAGCAGGAGCTCTTTGCTCACCGGTCGTTACGTTCACAATCACGAGGTCTTCACGAACAACGACAACTGCAGCAGTCCCCAGTGGCAACGAGATCACGAACCGCACTCCTTCGCCGCTTATTTGAGCAACGCGGGATATCGGACAGGTAAGAGAGTGGCTCATCGTTCATCCTGTAAACCCTGGTGGATGATTACAGAGATCTCGCACTTCGCGAAGAATCGCACGCACGCAAAGCATTTAATGATATTATTGCAGTGTTAAAAACGAGATATTTTAATCCCATATCTGCACGTGAAACTTTTTTCCGACACGTTTCGGGTTGAAAATCGAACTTTTTCCATCTTCAACGTTAAATGTTTTTTCCGATAATTAAATTTCCGTTTAATTCGAAACTACTCTAATGCTATAAAACGAAAGCGGAATGACATTAAATGTTAATAAAGCTCTCGGTCGTCAAATTATAATTATTCGAAAATTCTGCAAGAGAGAGAAAATTAAAAACTAGCTTCTGATATAGAGCTATTTATTCAATGCTTCTACATTTATTACTGGCGCGATATGAAGAGAATAGACGCGTTATTATCCATTGCATTGTAACGCACATAACTCGACCTTTGGTCGTACAAACGCAATTGAGAAGTGAGATTTCTATTTACCTCCCTATGCCAGCACAATGCGTATTATGCGTAACTGGAGTCAACGATTAGCGATAAATTCTCGTTACATAGGTCGACTCGAGCCACTTAGGCCGGGATTTTCAATCAGAATAGGTCGAAACCTTGCTTTACTTTTTTCCTTTTTTCCCCCCGCCAACTACCCTCACGTCGCGCACATGAATCAACGTCATCGTAGCAACATCTTCCACGATCCTTATTCGTGCGTCGTTTTAAGCGAAGAGGCATGCAAGTCGACGTCTCCTGTATTTACATACGGATGCTGCACCCCGCGGGCGGCGTATTCCCGCAATTAAAATCTCGATTAATCCGCTCCCTCTCCCTCTGTTCTGCTCCCGACGTTTTCGTGCACGACATACCGGCGTCCCGTAATTTTCATTCCGTGCAATTGGTCGCGCCGAACACGGCAATGCATTCCCGCGAAATTCCCGAGGCTTAATTCCACCAAACCGGGTTTCGTCCCGCGCGATTGTTCGGCGAGTGTTGCAGGCTCCCTCTCTCCCGCAGCCTCCCATCCCGTCGGCGGCGAATCTTGCCGTGATTTCTCTCCGGAGGGCCAAAAACGGTTGTAACATCGCACCTGTGCCGCGACGCGATCGATCATCGATCGGCAACTCAAAATCCAATTGTTCGATCGCGTCGATTGGGACTCGGACTTCTCGCATTAATCACCCGCGATTCCGCGGATATTCATTCAGCGTGGCTCGAGTCACATCCGCAAATTCGCGACTGCGTTTCGATATGAGATCCGATCTAAATATCGACTACATGGGTAATTGTTTGTTCTTTTCGAGTGACGTTTCGGTATACATATGCTACACGCATATTGCATTGGTAATTTATGTCATTTGTTACTTGATGGTTTAGATCTCGCTGAATGTTAACTAGGGGCAGAATCTTAATCCTTTGCTTACGAACTTAACCAATTTATTTCAGATCATGACCCGTGATAAGACATTGCTTGTGCTAGATTATACCCGCGGCAGCATACGGACTGCAAGCAAAATTCGCCGTGTTCGTCGACTTAGCGCAAAGTCTCGAGACACGATACCCGATGATATTAAATGTGCTCTAATATAACGGATAGATGCATCAGTTGCGATGCTGCATCGCAACTGATCGAGAGGCACGTACGAACGTAATAGAATCTGTTCTTCACGGTGGATATCGCGGGTTGTACCACGTTATATTGCACTGCCATCGACGATTTCTCTTATCGCTAAAAGACGTCATAAAACGCGTTAGCGATGTAAAGAATTCTTGATGGATCGTAAAACGTTGCAGCCACCTGTCGTGAGCTTGTATGGAATAAATACCGCATTTCTTTTTCGGCGAGAAACCTGAATACATCAGAATTCCATTGCGTTTATGTATGTGTCAACGATTTGTACCTCCAGAAATCCGATACTTATTTCTAAAATCCTATTTCAAAAAAGATTGATTCATTTCAATTGCGATTTAACTGATTCTCAATCCATTTCTAGATTCTGTCTAGAAAGGGGGTCAGAGAATCAGTTAAATTCCAGTTAATTGATGTTGCTGAGCCGGATGGGGAGAATGCAACGCGACGGTATACATATATTCTGGGGCTCAAAGGTAGGTAAAAATCTTCCGATCGCTGAGGCCGATCGGTGCGCTCGCTCGCCGATGTCGGACCTTGCACAGACGTTCGGGCAAGAGAACGGAATTTCTTCTGCTTCTTCTTGTTCGTCGGCATCTTCCTTTCCATTCGCGACCATATTCGCGTAGACAGGACGTTGCTCCCTGAAAGTGCAGCCAGCCAGTCAGCCAGACTCCTGTTTCGTCGATCGAACCATTCGCCTACATCCGGCACGATTGCTACGATTGGCGATCTTCCAAAATTCGCGTATTCCTCTACTTCCGGCGCAATGTCTGCATCGTCGAGATAAGGCTTCTTCAGGATAAGAATCGCCTGGATCGCGGCCGGAGGTGAAAGCGCGGCTAATTGCCGCGATAAGCCGCCCTGTTTTATGCTTCTCTCGAGAATGATCGCTTATGACATAACATTTCTCGCTTGACGAGCTCGTACCTTGCCCCTAGCATACGTTTCAGTCCGATGGCCCGTGAAACTCGTCCCGATACGACAAATCTTGCATGACCTGATTGAATCGGACCTTTTTTAGTTCAATCTCGCGCTTTTGCTAGATACTTGCGTAATATTATGCAGGACGTGAAATGTTGTTAATTTTATCAAACGCATGTTAATATGCAAGAATTAAAAAAGTATAAATATATAACGTATTTAAACCAGACTCAATCCAGGTATTAGGTATAGAAGGTAGCAAATTTTTATGTCATATAGACAGAAAGTTGAATTAGGAGAAATAATTTCATAGCAACATATTATACGTGTACTTAACTAACTTTATTTAATTACCTTTTTAAACAACAATACAAAAGTATTTAGTCTAGAATCATACCACGATCGTAAAGGGAAAATTAGAAGTAACAAAAGGTACTCGTTTAATTCGTTCGGAACCTTAGAATTTTATTTTATAATATGTGACATTTAAAGAATGTTCAACTTACCGACAGTCGGAATGATCAGGGGCATGATCATCCCGAACTCGCAACGGAACGTGTTTCGCAAAGTACTGATCGATGATCGTTCTTTAGGGAAAGGAAAGAACTTGTTTTGTTATCGCTGCCTGTGTTATGCAGGGTGTCCCTGACCAGAATACCGGGACTGGTTGGCCAGGCGACAAATTTTCTTTGTTATCTTTGCGAGAGAATCTTGTCGCGAGCGAATACGTTATTCGACATCATGCACCATTGAGGTGCGTTCGTGACTTTGGAATTTGACGAGTAAAGATGTATCCTCGTTAAATTATTCTAAAAATGTAAAATACAAAAAAAACACAAGAATTAATTCGTAATTGAATGAGCAAACGATATTTTCTAAAGTTTATATTTCTATTTATATATATTTGTATTTATTCAACATTTGTATTTTCCCGGTTATATCAACTTTCACACTCTAGACGGAGGCAGACATAAATAATTTTTCATACACAAAAGAAATACAAACAGTACTTATTTAACATTATTATCTTAAGTGTATACTTATTTAACAAGGATTATTTTTTGTTTCTGGACTTTCTATCTTTTTTACCGAATACAACTTAATTTTTAGAAGGTAGGGCTTGCACAGCTTGCCTCAATAAATTGAAATTAACATAAACGAAAAAATAAATTATTCCGGGAAAAATAGATCCGAGTTTACCACTCCATCCGTTTTTGCAAGATAATGATTTATGTTTGTTTTATTTATTGGTGGGGCAAACATGCCCCACACTTCCAAAAAATATTATGCTCTGGTTATTGGTATGTCAAAATATATACAATTCATTTATCTTCTATCTATTATAACCAATCGTGTGTATTTTTGTATACGAGAAATTATTTATGTCTAACTCCATCCAGAGTGTAAAAATCGATGTAATTAAGGAAAATATACTGGAAATAAACTGAAATAAACATATACATATAAATAATTTTACATTTATACCGAATATCCAAAGTTTACTTTTCTTTCGTCGATGAATTTTCTAACTAACAATATATTGAAATCCTTTCTATTAAAAGGCTGATTTTTAAATCTGAACATCAATATTTTAATGCACAATAAATATCTCTCTTTTACAAGCAATTATATTTATAATTCTATTCATAAAATAAAGTAAAAATTTCTGTGTCAAAGTGGAATCTACCTGAACTCGCTGATAAGTTTTATCATATACTTTATATTATTTGTAGTAATCTATAAATATGCGATTGTTTATAATTCCAAAGGTCTTAAGGTGGCCTGAGAGATATTCCTAATATTTTTTAAACAGAGAATTAATTCCAAACTAAATAACATTATCTTAGCTAATGTTCTAGTTAGCATAATTAGCTAGATGTATTTTGTTATTTATTAATACTTATTACAATAATATAAAAAAATTGATATAAAAATTTGATACAAAAATGTATTTCAGTGCTTCAATGCATAATTTTACGCTCTTGCAAACTACAAAGCTTGACACATGTCTCGTTACAATTGTCCAAAAATGACTTGATAAATGTTTCGTATTTTATATATTATGAGATATGGCGAATGGAATTCAATACGATAGATCGATAAAGCAAAACACGGCGCAACCATATACATATACATTTCGTATCTGAGAGTCGCTTCATGTTATGTTATGTACTGTTATACTGCGCAAAACGTTAACGAGACAAGCCTTTATTTTATGAGACGCGCAGCGTAGCAAAGCATTTTACTTAACATACTCTTAATTATTCCTTTGCGAATAATTTCCTGGTGAGATTTCTGCAGTGGGTTCTCGACCGCATGTTTAAATGTAATTTTTCCTGTCTATGGCTCTTTTTGCATTGCACCAGACTTTAGAGCCTACAGTTTAATGATAAGACCACGCGTATGTTAAAAGCTGCAACAGACTCCAACATAGATATTCTGCCAGGATAATTATAGATGATTCAACATCATTAATACTATATTAAATTCAACGTATTAAAAGGCCCCCCCAAAAAAATGACGAACGGAAATGCCTCACATCCATATCGATATCAATTGGCTATATCTTTTTACACTACTTTTTTTCAATATAGAAATAGATAGAAATAAGAGTAAAGCTGGACTACATTCTCTTTAAGTCTTAGACATCACCTGGGAAAACATTTTTCGTGATTTGTGCTATTACTAGTTTTGTTTTAATAAAATTGTTGAAGAATGTTAATAATAAAGGATAGAAATGGATTTATGACACAATTAAATACTACAACGCGTATAATTTATTGATGTACCATAAGCTTAAATTGTTTGATAATAAGATAATAATATTGCGTCAGATGGTATTTTTGATCACTTTTTAAAATATAATTGCTGAAGAATTTCATATGTAAATCGAAGGTAACGTGAATGCGCGTATTATATGCAAGTCTTTCAGAAGTCAAGTTATATAATGAAACATTTTTTGCAATGATTTTAATTACCAAACATTTAATTAGTTTATGTAACTTTATCAGTTTTCTCTACATATTGTTTTTCATGGAGTTGATTATTTTGGGAGAGACTGAGATAAGATTTTCATTTTTGCCTAAGAATTTTTTGACGAGTTAGACATATTTAATCCTACCAAAAAATGACCTGTGTCTCATTACAATTAGTCAGTTATACAATTGCGAGCATTTCAATGTGAGATATCGATTGAAAGCAGAGGCAGGATAAAGGAAAAAGTCTTTATGATGCAAGCGGGGTTTGCATGAATAATGAGGCAAATTAGGATCCATTATCTGACCTATCGTAATAAATGCGTAATGACAGCGGCGGAGATGACGCCGATGGCGACGTACGACGATCGTAAGGAGAACGTTTCTGTATCCGTTTTAGCGCTGAAGAAAGCCCCGCCGACACGTGACGCGGTATTGTTTCAAGTGGCTGTAGGAAGTCTGATTACCATAATACGTACTTGTACTTGTCAGTACACGCGGCAAATATCTCGGCTATTTCGCAACTGATAGATGAACGTGATTTCCGGTGTGTGTTCTTGCATCTCAAATAGAAACTCACGTAATGATAATAACACGAAACAATCTCGACGAATGAGAAAAAAGTGCTTTAAAAGGAATTGTGACAGCGATTCACCATTCGGTGTGAAAGCCGGAGAGCTTTCCATAATTCGTTATATTTTTTAATAATATATATATGCTAAATTTTTTCTTTAGCATTAAGACAGTTTTTTGTCGAGTTTTACCTATTTCGGTAATTTATAAGTTGTAGGTAACTTTAAGTGCACACGCACAATCGTTGATTTTATTCTTATTTAATAACGCACAATTTATAAAAAAATATATATCAAACGCCTATTAGTGTACATACATTAGAGTTCAAATTTTTCATTTAGACACTCAATACTCGAAGCGAACGCGCTTGTTTTTTTCCTGCAGGGGTGACTGATCCGCAGTCATTTGGGCTTAGCAAACTCACGGACCCGAGCTCAACACACACTGCGATGCTCGCATACATTTACATATACAATGTACACTCATATTCACACCTTTTCGTTGTGTACGTGACACTGCAATAAACGCTTTAGAAAAAATGAAAACAAAGTACAACTTGATTTAAGAATAATGAGAGAAATGAAAACTATATTTACACATAGGTTTTGGATATAGAAGAAGCAGAATGGTAAAAACTAAAATTCATTTTTTTATTTATATTGCTCAATTAGAAAAGTTTATCGATGAATTTCGACGCTAATGGGAATTATCTTTTATGTCGATCACTAATAAAAACTGATATGTATGTATCAAATAGGACTAATAAGCCTCATATAACACACCTTTTAATGAAAGAACAAATTAGAGGATATTAACATATCCTCTCGACTCTTCGGAGATGTTAAAATTTCAATGCTTATAAGGCATAGGACATTTGAAGTAATTCTAAAGCTTATATTACTTTGTGATTTAAACTTTACGTGAATTTTATCAAGTGTTCTTAAAATTCTCAATTCGCTCGCCCTCTTCCTTCGTCATCGATATACTTTTTCTAACTTTTATTCCATGTTATGGGTTTACGATGTCTTAAATGTATACACATAGCCCACTGTGTGTGAATTTCGATCCGCGCGATTCGCGCACGACGTGAAATCCCGATTTATCATGCGAGTCTTTTTGCGGAAGTAGCGTTGTTCGTTGAACAGCTCGTTAGGCCGCGGCGGCGGTGGTGCAGAAGCATGCGATGTACCCTTAAATCTCGGCACGGGAACGTTTCAGCGCTCGGTCGTGAACGAACGGGGTCGACATGCGAACGAATAAACGATCACGTCGAGCCGAAGCGCGCCGCGCGTGTTTCGATAGAACACCGAAAAGCGGGTTAATGCTCCCGCGGCACGAAACAACTTCCTAAAATAATCGCGAACTTCCTCCGTACCGCCGATATTCCGGCGCATCGCATAATATTCTAAGTTCATTCGTGCCGTTTAACTCCGATGATCTTGAACGGTACGCGCCGTTCATCCGTTCTGAACGAGGGTGTAACTTCGCTCTCTAATGCCGATTCTACCATCAAAACGAATAATAAAAAAATTTTTCTGCAATTGACGTTTGTTATTCTTGACGATGACGTTATCTAAAAATTATTTAATAAACATTTTTTTATACCAGAGCGATTTTAAGTATAGATTTATTAATAGCTAAAGAGACCAGAGAAATCTTAATATAATGTTAATAAGTTTTAAAGGTTTCATTTATCAATATGTGCTTAATTATATTAGTACGGAAATATTAAGATATCTTACATACAAAGGATATTTCGAAATTCTGTTACATTAGGATTATAGTGCCAAAGATTTGTCATTCTTCCATCTTGCCTTGTATTAAATTAAACAGAAATTTTTAAAAAAAGATTGAAAAATTTCTCTGGAAAAAAGGATATAGGAAGATCCATGACGGCGATTTGGCTTTCAGTTTTCTGAAATTTTATTTTTAACGTTATGTGATAAATATGATAAAGCTTTTGCATCAATCTAACACTTCATACCTATTTTTTTTCTTCTATTTTTCTTTAATATTGTATTTTGTATATTATTATCATACAGAATATGATTCTTTAAACACACACACATAGTTAAATTTATGTTTATACTCAGTATTATGAAAGCGTAACCTATAATGTGCAATAATCTCAAGTATAATAATATATCTTAATAATATTGTTTTTGATCTTATGTTTTCTCTATTGACGAAAATTTAACAAGAAACTCACTTATTTTTTATTTTTTTTTAATTTTTCAACATTAATATAATAGGTATCTCTATATCTAAATCTTAAAATTAAATTCCATTAAAATTTCTTTCGATCTCTTATACATTCTTTAAGTCGATTTTTGGCATTTGTCCATCCTCATTTTTACGACGAGTACCGCACGGTGTCTCTCGAGGTTGTCGATATTCAGCTATGAACAGTTTAAAGACATATTTATTTGTTGGCTGATTTATAAAAGATTTATAAAGGAAGAGAATATTTTTTTGCTACATCGAATGTTTTTATCGTTTTATTTTATTTTGTTTTGTTTTGTCCTAACTAAAATTTAATCCGCGACTGGCGCCAGAATACTACTGGCGCTTCTATGTCGCTTCTGTCCTCTTCTTTATCATCCACTTAGCTAATAGAGAGTACATTTTTTTACAATCAAACGTCTCCGAGATGTATTGCCGTTTCTGAATTTTAATTTGCCCTTTAAGTCGCGATTTTTTTTTATTGTGCAGCTATCTCACGTTGCGCTTCTATCTTCTTCGAAGCAATAGGTGCGATGCGTAGTCACAATTCTGATATTATAATCACCCTATATTTCAGGTACATAACTTCTTTTATAAAATTGTTTTTAAATTTTTATATCGATAACATCATGATAAATAACAATAACACAAACTTGATCATGCTATGTGAAATTCATGAACATGCAGAGTAATAATAAATTATCTAAAATTAAATTCTATAGGACAAATCAAAATATAATAAGAAAGTGCATGACAAGATGTTTTTAATTTTATAAAAAGTATACTCAAATCATAGTTCAGAAATGAATATTATTTGATCAAACTGTAAACGCATAGGTATAGATGAGCAAAAAAATATAGATCCCATATATTTGGCAATAAGTAAAAATTTGAAAAATGGAAAACCCGAATTCTATTATTTATCATTATCAATCTGGTTGCTTCTGTTTGATGTTAACAGTTATTGCAATTTATATTTATTCCAGTTTATTTGTGGGAAAGAGGGCTGCAAAGCCTCACATTTTTATTTCTTTCCATTATAACTAATATTTGTATAAGTAAAATTATTTATGCCTAATTACATTTAATTTAGACAATTAATATAATTAAGCAACTGTTGAATGCGATAAATATGCGTTGTCTGGCTGAAAAAACTAGTATGCAAGCCGAACAAAGCGTCCATTCATATAGGCATCATAAAACTGCGTGAATTGCACGATTAAAGAGAAAAACTTGAAAAACGGGGAATTCGAGTTTACCACCCCAATCACTTTTACCTGATGATAATTTATGTTTGTTTCAATTTGTCGGTGGGGCGAGTAAAAACAAAGCTTGCAAAACCTCACCTTCCAAAAAATAATTTGCTGAGAAGATTAATATGGTAGATGTATAATATATATATATATATATATATATATATATATATATCACATCATTAAATTCTCGTATTTTTTTCTGCGTTATACTGTTTTATAGTAAAATAAAAAACCCAAGTGTTCACTAGCTTAGTCACGTTCTTTACCTGCACGGGGATTCTCTAACTTCTGAACGACAGTTTCGGTATCGTTGCGCAGCTCTTTTACCATATATGTATAATACCTGCAATGCGTAACGATACCGAAACTGTCGTTAAGAAGTTAGAAAATCCTCGTGCTGATGACAATTTATGTTTGTTTCAATTTATTGGTGGGGTAAAAACAAAACTTGTAAAGCCCCACCTTCCAAAAAATAATCCCTTGGTATATATATATACATTTCATATATCTTCTGTCTGTTATAACCAATTGTGTGTACTTTTGTATACGAGAAATTATTTATGTCTAACTCCATCTGGAGTGTGAAAGTAACACAATCACACGTACACAGGAAAACACGATTATTGAATACAACGAATGTGTTGTCTGGCTGACAGAACTAGCATGTAAATACAGCCAAATGAAGTGTCTGTCCATAGATGCCACGAATCTTCCTGGTCAAGAAAGAGACTTAAAAAAATGAGAATCCAAATTTACCTGATGACAATTTATGTTTGTTTAAATTTATTGGTGGGGTAAAAGCAAAGCTTGTAAAGCCCCACACTTCCAAAAAAATAGTCCCTTGTTTATATATACATTTCATATATCTTCTGTCTATTATAACCAATTGTGTGTACTTTTGTATACGAGAAATTATTTATGTCTACGACTACAAATGTTGACGATTACAAATATTGAGAAGTAAAAAAGATTATCCAACGTTATTTACTCCATATAGTATATATTACGTGTAGAATGCTGAAAAGATCATCTCCCATGCAACTTTTAATATATTCAATTAAAATCGCGAATTGATGATGTTCAATCATTGGTTATAAATTATCGTGCAAGAAAGACGAATTGATGATTTATGTCAAGTGATTATTTGCAGCCATGATCTATTCCACAGATTTATCGATCGTTACGCTTATTGTCTAGCGAATAGGAATGACGCTCGCAATTTTTATTGAGATGTCACCGATTAGTGCTAAACGAAAGTAAACGTGATTGATCGCGCATGATGGTCTCATCCTAGCAAAAAATCATCTTGCGCGCGCGCGCGTCTGATTTCGCCATCATATAACTGATATAAATAAGCATCGATATATACGTACCGTGTATACGATGGTGCACAAGGATAGAAGGAGGATACGCGAAAGTGGAAGTAAAGAGAGAAACCGAAAAGAACGACTTCACCGTGGTGCCTTTGAATTAATTATTTGATGCCGCTCCGTATGAATAATTCAGGCTTCGGCAGACGGGATGAGTCTTGACGGGAGGTACCTTTACGAGAAGTAGAAACCAGAAAATGGAATTGCCTTTTGATTTATCACCCAGTATAGCCGGGAGAAATGTATACTTTTTCAATTTTTCTGCAAGAAATTTATACAGTCTCGGATTCTCTGATATTTTTTTTTCTCGTATTTTCCACATAATTTTTTTCAATAAAAAATAATTTTTTACATGTAAAAAAAAGTACTGAGATTAACTTACCAAAAATAAAATATTTTAAGTTATTTTCTTCTTACATATTATGGTATAAGATATATCTCATATTTCGCAAAGTTTATATATTCATGACGCACGTATTCAACAGTCGTGTTTCTCTAATTTTATTAACTTGTGTACTCTGAAATTAGACAAATAGTTTCTCGTATTTAAAAACAAGAACAATTACTTATATAATTGAAACAGAAATAGAAAACAGGAATGGAAACATAAATATATTTATATATGTGTAAAAAAAAAACAAATTTTTAAAAGTAGGGCGAAATTAGGATAAACTTCCGAAAACGGCCCCCCTCCGATTTCGATGAAACTTTGTGAAAAGCTTCGTTTTGGGTCAAAATGAAAGCCCTTAAAAGGAATTTTGGCGACTTCTATGATAAAGCCATTTTTTTAGATAAAATGATAAAAAATATAGGAAAATCTTTGTAATTCTACAGGATGTTATTGTAAATAATCAAGGTCAGAAGCTAGTATGTATGTATATATATAAACAAGCTTGTAAAGCACGCCACGAACCCATGTGACATCTCGTTTCGCGTGAAAAGTGTATGCGTGGGGGCAGTAGGTTCCGCCCCCCTGCGGGGAGCTCCACATCTTTTAAACTAGACACATAGTGTGTCTTACAAAGTACATGCGTGAACTATTTCGGGACTACCGCACCTCCCCCGAAAGCACGGGGGGGGGTGTGCGTGAACCTCGGTTCGCGTGGAAAGTGTATGCGTGAACTATTTCGGGACTATCGCACCTCCCCCGAAAGCACGGGGGGGTGTGCGTGAACCTCGGTTCGCGTGGAAAGTGTAATATATTACAAAGCATATTATTTATGTATTCTGCTGTAAGTATATAATAAAAACATTAAATCATTAAATACAAACAGTATATATTCAATTTATAACATCCTGTAGAATTACGAAGATTTTCCTATATTTTTCATCATTTTATCTAAAAAAATGGCTTTATCATAGGAGTCGCCAAAATTCCTTTTAAGGGCTTTCATTTTAACCCAAAGCTTTTCACAAAGTTTCATCGAAATCGGAGGGGGGCCGTTTTCGGAAGTCTACCCGCGAAACACGTATGGCATTAATTCTTATTGTCATAGCTTAGAACGCAGATATAATGTGTTTGCTTTCTTTATTAATCTAGTATTTATCGAATGTGTCGTGCTTCGTATTGAATTCTGATGTTTTATGCGTTAAATTACAAATCATGGAATGATCGGAGAAAATATCCATATGTATCACTTTTTCCTGTATTCTCTGGCCATTAAGGCTCCTGGTCCCTGAGCCGAGAACTCTGCGTTGACGGTGGCGACGCCACTCTCTCCTCTCACTCTCTCCAATGGAGAATTCTGTCTTGTGACATGTTGACAACCTATTTTGTTGTGCGTGCTATTTCTTTATTATTTGCTCTGTGCTTGTGCTCTAACGTTTAACGTATTCGTGAAACTCGTAAAATTGGCCGAAAAGTAAGATTTGCATGCGGAAGAAACGTTTTCACCTTCTTTCGATAGTCGTTAAACGGCTGTTTTTCCCGTATATTTAGGCTTCGTTTTATGGCTGTTTGTTTATTGTCGAGGGAAAAGGGTAGTTTTCGGCCAATTTTGGAAGTGTTCTAAAACGATCTATAATGATGTTTTATTGAAATGTCTTTTTATTTGAAAATGGCATGCACAACAAAATTGGGTGTTTTCCTCGCCTCGATAGTAAGTATCCAATATGGCCGTAGTGACTACCCAGGAGCCTTAAAAAAGTTTACCATGCAGCAATTTAACTTGACAGATGAGGGACAGTAATTTACACATTGCATTTCAATTATGAATTACAAGTGTGCGGAACATAATGAACGGCAAATAATATTTTGCAAGCGCGTGCATCGATAATACAAATTGTAAATTGCATAATTAAAAAAACATATGCTATATTATATCTAAAATTACTTTGCCAAGAAAGTTACGAGAAATTAAAGATTTAATCCACCAAAGCTGCAACTTAATTTCCGCGATTTTGTCTTTGTTTCAGGATACTTCGGCAAGTATTTGAACAAATACAACGGCTCGTACATACCGCCGGGATGGCGGGAATGGGGCGGCCTTATAATGAACTCCCGCTACTACAACTACAGCGTCAACATGAACGGCAAGAAGATAAAGCACGGTTTTGACTACAACCGGGACTATTATCCGGATCTGATAGCCAACGACAGCGTGGCTTTCCTCAGGCAGAGCAAACACAATTTCGCCCGGAAGCCGGTAATGTTAGTCGCGAGCTTCCCGGCGCCGCACGGCCCGGAGGACTCGGCGCCGCAGTTCTCGCATCTCTTCTTCAACGTCACCACTCATCAGTGAGTACAACGGACTTTCTGACTGTCTATTCCGATTTTTTTTGCGAGCGCGACGTTATCTCAGGCCAGCGGAGCGCACACGGTCCGATTCGTACCCGGGACTTATTTTGCAAACCGGTTCCCCGTTTCTTGATGCCGTTTGCTCGCTGATCAGCGATAAATTCGCAGGGACGGCACATGTGTACACATGTCCGTGAACGGAATGTCGTTTTCCGATCGAGAGAATTGTAAATAAGTGAATTACACGTCGTGGCATCTGCTTCACGAAAGTAATAAACGTACTTATTTTATTCGGTTTCGTTATCCTATTGCCTCCCGTTTGATATATGAAGTTCAATTGGAGCGAAGTTTCGCCATTTGATTGGGTTCGATAATATTTGCAATTTACACGTATAAATATACTGTAGAAATAAAATACATCGTTTTACATTATTGCGTAAAATAAAAATTAATAAAACGTTTCGTAAAACATTAATTAGTTTCTTGATTTCTAATCTTGAATGTTCGTTTGCGTGATCGATCCAATCTCAGAAAAAAAGTAAATGAAAAACACATTTATTTTAAAAGTGCAAGTTGTAATTTATGACACAATCCAGTTTGATATCAGAGCAAAATTTAAAAGATTAAGCTTTGGGAGTAAGAATAAGCTTTGCAAATCGTGCCACGCAATATTAATTATGTATTGTGTGCGTGTTCCGACCATTTTACATAATCTCTTCGCGAGAAATGCACTACGCGATCCCTTCTGCTTCGCTGTTTTGTCTATTATCCCGTTTGTGCGATCTCTTTCTCGTTGAGAACCGCCCATCCCAAGGAGGTTTACGTTTCTCTTTCTCCGATTACACTTCGCGATGACTTCATCGTCCCATCATTGAAATGGGATTCAACAACCAAACTACGACGGCGAAGTCAAGCATGTCTTTATGCTATATAGGCTATTTGTGCGACTGGATATGATCTTTGGGGACTCGGTGATCCTGGCAAAAAAAAACGCGAGTCAATTCGAGAACAAGTCAGAGGGCAGTTCTGTATGAGGTTTCTGTATTCTCGACGTTATTCCGGATCGCTCGTCGTCGATATCGCGAGTCTGGCTCACGTTCGAGCCGACGACGCTGTCATGACGACCGCAACTTTATTGAACCCAGTCGCGCGCGCCTATTATTTTTCTGTTGCAAACCGCTCTTCCGCTCGTCCGATAACGTACGACGGGGAACCGCGCGATCCAACAATAAGGATTGTCGCCGCGCGGGGGCGACCTCCCTCCCGGCTCGACATCGACGAGTCGGACCCCATCGCGCTTTTCACTTCTTCCGAACAATGCGGCGCGTGTTCCATCCGCGTCGGAGGCCGGTAAATTCGCGCGGTTTATCTCCGCCCGCGCGAAAATCCACGTCCGGGACACGAGAGCAGGGAACAGGGACGGAAGACGCGAGGCGATATCGAGCGTCAGCGCGCGTATACGCGGTCCTAGACGGGATAGACATCGCGTCGAATGATGGAGTACCCTATAGACCACCATGAGCGCGCTCTTACGAACCCGTCGCACGAGACAGGTATTAGGGCAGAGAAAAAAAGCGACACGCGGCGTGTCGCTCGGAACAGAAGTGGGACGATAGCGGACGCGCTATCCCTCGATGAAGCGCTTTATTTGTCGTCGTCTAGACGACGAAGCATTGATCACGCAATAAAAATAGATTAATGCATCGAAAAATGACACTTAAAAATAATTCAAATTCTAGCCGTGATTCTAAATAATTCGCAAAATGTTATAAGACGTTTAAAGCGGTATCTCTCGATTTTTTTTGGTAATCTGCATGGTTAGAATTAGCGTCCGAAAGAGAGGGAGAGAGAAACATGCGTTTGTGGCGAGCAATCTTGATTGATTAATTTATAAGCGTGTGTATAAACTGATTTTTATTGCAAGCTTTCGCGTGCCGCTGCTGTGCGCGAGTTTTCAGTACCGGGTTTCGCGTGGCACGGACGTCGAGATAATAGCGACGTTGCAAACGCGCGGGCGCGTTTGTCTTCTGCCAGGATGAGTAAAAGGAGCTCTTGGGCCGCGTGCACGTCTGGTGACGGCATGCGATTCATTACTGGATTTCCAAGACACGAGGACGGAAGAAAAACTCGTTGAAATTTCACCTTTTGCGATAAAAGGGACAAAGCTTCGCTTTAGTGATGATTTATGGTTTATCGCGCTTAGTGCTTTGTCGCTCGACATTGCGAAGACACGGAAAAGAACGCGAGAAGTTTGTTTAACAATTCGTTAATCTCTAGTTAATCTCTGGAACGTTAATTATTTCTGTAGAATATGAGCACAAGAGGCTTTTCAATCCAAAGATACCCGGAAAATTATTCATATTATTATTACAGCGAAAATTACGGTGTAAAAAGTTAAACTCCTGATTTGCGGACTCAATAATATAATATTCGAGAAAAGTTTAGAGTTTAGATCTTAAGATTCTTTTTGTCCCAGAACGTTACATTTCCGAGTTCGATATGTTTTCCTTTTGCAAGCCCACAACATGTGTCTGTATAACTTCATTGTCTGGCCCCGACTCTCAATTGTGAAGATTTCCGGCGGGATTGCGGGAGCGATTGTTCGACAAGTGCGTCATTCCGAAAATTCTATTTTTCGAAAGTGACTCGTAATACTGGAAACTACCGGTGGAAATTTAGGGTTTATTTGTCCGACAGAAAAATCGTCGTTCGAGACGTGAAGTCGTATTTGACATTATAAACACGCAGCATTGAATGCACGGTGAAAAATACCATCAACGAAAGAGTACTTGCGGGAACATCGTCGCACGTGCTTTCGCGAAATCGCTTAACGCACCTCGATATTGCATATTATATTTAATTACGGCGCGATATCACGGCCATTTACGGGGTGGTCGCAGAATGTCAACCGGCGTTTTAAATACCGAGGTTTTCATTCTGCGCGCTCGTACATCACGACGTTCCCGTGTCCTGCCACTCAAAAGCTAATCGACAGAAATTAATGTGTCGAGCAGCATGCACAGTAACGTGCTTTCAGGGTGCTTTTATCGGTGCGCCTTTAAGCAATCGCTAGCGCACACAGCCAGGCCCTAATCTAATTCCCCCTCGATCAAAAGGTGTTAAGTGCATCGCAAGATAATTAATATGAATTAATAATGGGTCTTAATGATAGTTTGGATAGCTTGGTGGCGTTACGTCTATGTTTATCTGATTGCAGTAGCTTCTTAACTCTTTTTAAGAGAAAAAGTCTAAAAGTCTGTGTGATCAAATTTAAATATTATTCAGTTTTCTAATTTCGGTCTCCAATTTTGTATGAGATCTTGCGCGAGATGTCGATAACTGAGTCAATCATAATTAATTGCAACTGCGAATAAAACGTGTTTATCCGTATGATAAAAATGTAAACTCATGGCTCGCAAGTTCTTTACGATCCCGTAAATAGGCAAACGTGTTAAAGTACACACGTTAATTTATAGCCGTGGAATTTAGTTTGATCCCTGCGCAACTTCTTGACCGTTAACTCGTTCGACGCGACGGATCTTCGAAGCGTCGAATAAAGCTAGTTTGATTATACTTATGCGTATGATTATTATGCATACGCGTGTGCGTAAATGCGCCGTGCGTAGGTTAATATCGTCGTTTTGTACATACGTCAACAAAGGAAACGATCTGCATGTTTCGCAACATCGCTCGTCTTTTTATGATTTTTTGAGGAAAACAGATTTTCTCATCATTTGTCATATAAAAATATTGAATTAAAGTCACTTAAAAGGCTTTTCTTTAAGTTTCATATATATTTTTTTCATATTTTATTTTAATATTACGATAAGATATATTACATATCCCGTAGGATGCGTTCGGGAAGACACTATTAGTTCTATTTGCTTATTTTATCCATGTTTTACATCTGATGAGCGATTAAGATAGAATGATGCAATAGCACTAATAGCGCGCTTCTCGAACGCAGCCGTAGTGTGTTTACGTGATGGCGTACATATTCAAAACAGTCGTATTTCTCTAATTACATCAACTTTTACACTCTAGATGGAGTTAGACATAAATAATTTCTCATATACAAAAATACACACAATTGGTTATAATAGATAGAAGATAAATGAAATGTACGTATATTTTTTGTTATATTTGTAATTGTCATCTATATTTTTTGAAAAGTGGGGTCCGTAAGTAGCCCCACTAATAAATTAAAACAAACATAAATTGTCATCAGGTAAAGAACGTGACTGAGCTAGTCAAAGAGATATAAGAATAGAGTGCGCAAGCGAGCTGAAAAAGCTATATAGGAATAGAAAGAGAAGGCTGTCTTTTCGCGATAGGAATAGAAAGAAAAAGCTGCAGTATGGGCCTCTTCTGTCTTTGTTTGAGAGAGAGACTGCAGCGTGCTTTTTCTATTCCTATATCGCAGCCTCTTACGTGCTAGCATATGACTCGCGCACTCTAGTCTTATATCTCTATGGAGCTAGCGGACTTGGGTTTTTCATTTTCCTATAAAACAGTAAGTATAACAAAGAAAAAAACATATGAGAATTTAATGATGTTTGATTTTTTATGATGTTACTTTTTCCGCGGATACGTTTGTAAAGTGCAATTATATTTACTTTTTTTAATTTTTAAACAGAACCGTATATGATTTTTTGACAAAAACAGATTTTTTTCATTATTTATCGTATAAAAATGTTGAATTAAAGTCACTTAAAAAGGTTTTATGTAAGTTTCATATTTTATTTTAATATTACGATAAGATATTACATATCTCATAAAATGTGTTTACGATGACGTACATATTTAACAGTCGTATTTCCCTAATTACACCGACTTTCACACTCTTAATGGAATCAGACATAAATAATTTCTCGTATACAAAAATACAGACATTGGTTATAATAGACAGAAAAATGTACATATATTTTGTAGCGATGCGCGATGTATACACACATGATATTTTTTGGAAGATGCGGGGTTTATATGTAGTCTTATCAATAAATTGAAACAAATATAAATTGTCATCAGATAAAGAACGTGACTGAGTGAGTTAGTGAACTTGATGGGTTCGTCATTTTTGTGCAACTTGCTTCGACACTTTTATAATCTATGAACGAAAGATTTAAATTAAATTTTGTGAATTTTAAAAAATGGTACAACCTTTATTAATGTAATTATACTGATTGAGATTGCCGAAAATTTGATTTTAATACAAAAATATTTCGCCCAACCCATTAAGTCCTAAGAGGCTTGAAGCAGCTCTTACGCACTTTTTTGTGTTAAATTCTTAGTAATCTTGTAACTCGGACTAAATTTTCGGAAAAAGCAACTCTTTTCACTTTATTTAAATACCAATTGTAGTTGAAAATTTTTTATTAGGAAAACTTATTGTAAATCCCGAGTTACAAGGATTTACAACAAAAAAGCTCCATAGGACTTTATGAGTTAATAAAATTATACTCACATATTTGTTATAGAGATTAATGATATCCAATTTTTACTAATTTTGAAACATCCAGTATAATATTTATTATCAATAAAAGAACATGATTGTTCTGGTGACGTCCTGTATTTATCTAAAAGCACCTCTTACTAAAAATGCACTCTCTTGTTAAACAAAAAAATATAATATGATAATTAAATACTATGTGCATCCAATCGATTTAATTGACCGTCGTTTTTTTTGCGGGATGTTTGCACTTTATCCATCCCCAATTTGTCCGCGTCATCAAATCATATACGCTTCTTCTTTACCAAAAGAAGGAAGTCGCGTGGAGACGAACGAGGATATAAGAGAGCAAGCGATGACACTCGTCTGGGTGTAAATATAATTTGCTGTGTCTCGCGGGCGAGTTAAGTGGTCATGGGGCGAGACGGCGAACGCAGCATAGGCCGCAATTAAGGAGTCGAGTCGAGACGAAATGAGTGACCCGTACGTGTTACACTGTGGAGACACGATGGTAGCATTCTCCATTCGGGATTGACGCGATCGTCTTCTTCTTGATTATGAATTTTTGATTCGCAGAAAAGTACTAACACAGTTTATCTATTAAGATCTCATAGATCCGACATCGATTATAATAGTTTATAATGACTTCAAAAAATGTTCACGCATTCCTCGGCGTCAGGTTTGATTAATGGATCTATATACGATCATTGACGCAATCATGTCACGCATTTTGTATTAAATCTACGTAGTAAAGTATAAAGAATTTACGGCGACAAACGGACGAGAGGATGCGAAAAGATCGAATAGATACGATAGAATTCATATAAATAGCAGAGTTTTAGTTTAAACTTGGCTTCTGTTCTTGCTTTTTTCAGAAAATATCTGCATTGTTTCTCTCTCATTCGTAATGCATTTAGTGCGTTATACCATGTATTTTTATTTTCTGATAAAAAATATTTACTATACATATAAAACCCGAGGCATAATAGATACGCCGGTTATAACTTGATGTGCGGTGTATGGTATAGACGAAAAAATGAATAATAGAGAAAAATCCGACAGTTCAATGATGCATGATTCTCTGGTGATGTTATTTTCTCCGCAGATACACTTGTAAAGAGCAATTATACTTCCTTTTTTTTTTAACAAAACCGTATATAATTTTTTGACGAAAACAGATTTTCTCGTCGCATTTATCGTGTAAAAATATTGAATTAAAATCACATTTAAAAGGATTTTATGTATAAGAGTCATATTTTATTTTAATATTATTACGATAATATACGATGAGATATATATTACATATCTCGCAAAGTGTGTTTACGTGATGACGTACATGTTGAGCAGTCGTTCCCTATATAATTACATCGACTTTCACACTCTAGATGGAGTCAGACATAAATAATTTCTCGTATACAAAAATACACACAATTGGTTATAATAGAAGATAAATGAAATGTATGTATATATTTTATGCTCGGTGCAATTTATTTTTTGGAAGTGTGGGGCTTTACAAGCTTTGCTTTTACCCCACCAATAAATTTAAACAAACATAAGTCATTATCTTACTACCGGTAAACTCGGGTCCATTTTTCTTTTCTTGACCACGCAGTTTCGTAGTGCCTATGGATGGACACTTTGTGTGGACTCGACTATATTTACGCGTTAATTTTGTCAACTAGACAATAACACATTTGTTGTGTTCAACAATCGTGTTTTCCTGTGTATGTGTGATCGTGCGTCATATTCAACATGTTGTCCCCACGTGTAGACGCTACGTTGCGGGGAGGAGAGAGTCCAAAAGGCCCCAAAAATTAATTTTTTGCAAGTAACTCGGAAAATATCGACTTTACAGAAATTTATGTAGATATAAAAATTGTAGCTTACAAAATTCCACACAATTTCGTTTTTTATTCGAGTCTGTACGACCAAATGGAGCAGAGATAGAATTTTTTTAAACACCGGTAGTTAGTATGTATTTTTACTTTTTATTAGTCGTTTATTTTTCTTGAAATTCGTAACATATGCATTATAATTGGAAATCTGTTTTTGTTATACATAAAAAGTATAAAAACCCGTCAATAAGACAAAGATCCTGCATGCGTGCAGTGTATGAGCTTTTCTAAAGGACGTGAAGGAAGGTGAAGGGCCAATTATCCATAATTTCGTGTCTCGCGTAATTGGAGGAGGGGAAGGAGGCGGCAAAGGTCTCGAGGGTAGCCGCGTCCACCTATATGATTCTCACTCCGCCGTCTCATCGGCGATCTCACGCTCCGGTCACGGGGGATTAATTCAATTTCGGTCTAGCTGTCAAGGATTCCTGAGATAAAACTGTGTTACACGTTTCTAAATCCAGACGGGTTCTCGTTAAAACTTCGCAACTAGCGGATCGCGATTGTGATTACGGATAGCGGCACGTGGCGAGATTTCACAACGTAACAATGAATTAACTGTCGGTCGATTTCTTGCGTAAGAAGGAAAAGATAATTGAAGGGGACCTTAGATTTAAAATCGAAGTCGTAAATTATTTTCATATCTTGAAAACTGATGAGTATTGGAAAACTGTTTATAGTACAGATATCTCTTTCTATAACACAAAAACATGTTATAAGGACATTTTAAGATATATGTTCAGAACTTTTATATAAAGAAACTATTTCGGACATTTGGAAGAGAATAATTAAAACAATATTCTTTTTTGGCTTTGCATTTTACGTTTTCTAGCACAGTAATATGCATACAATATAATGCGATTTAACTAGTGGATGATATCGATATCAAAATTGAATTTTTAACTATTTATATATTTAGATTTATTTCTATTCTAATTAATATAAATTATCCATATTATATGTGTTATGTCAATTGTTATTATCTATTTATATTAATTATTATTCTAATATAAATTATCAGTAAATAACAATACATTTTATCTTATTTTTTATTTAACAAGTTTGTCTATATACTGACTAAATTCTGTCGGAAAATATTTATTCAAACCGTTTTCTCTAATATATAAAGAAAAGAAGAATTAATTTTTACATGTATTTGTGCAATGAGATACATAATTAAATCATATCCGCATTTTTGCATTTCAGCACGCCAGCATATGATTACGCACCGAATCCCGACAAACAATGGATACTTCAAGTTACGCAGAAGATGCAGCCCATTCACAAACAGTTCACAGATCTCTTAATGACAAAGCGACTGCAAACCTTGCAAAGTGTCGATGCTGCTGTAGATAGGGTACGCATTTATGTAGATAAAGTATATACTCAACACTTGTGTGTGTGTGTGTGTGTGCGTATAATTATTTAGAAAGTTTGAAATCTAAAAGGAAATCTAGCTATAGTCATTTCATCTCCGGAGAATTATCTTTGACGAAAGTCCTAGACTTTAATACAAGTATACGATATATACATTTATCTTATGACAGATTTATCAAGAATTGAAGGATCTGGGTGAACTGGATAATACGTATATTATTTATACGTCCGATCACGGATATCACTTGGGGCAGTTCGGACTTATAAAAGGCAAGAGCTTCCCGTTCGAGTTCGACGTACGGGTGCCATTCCTTATTAGAGGTCCTGGTATCGAGCCTGGATCCATGTAAGTCGCAATTACATGTTTAAGTTTAGGTATTCATTGTTATGGGAATTTGATTAGAAATTAATAAAATTTCGATTTTTTTAAATTTCGGTAAAAAAAATTTCCGAACCGCAGAGAGTCCGAATTATGAGAATTATGCTCGTGGATATATATGTGGAAACTAAATTGCGAGAAAGCAGATGCCTAAAAGAGCGAATAGCATTTTTTACAAAATTGAATCGATCTTCCCGAAAATGCTGCATCCTTATAAAAAAAATCTTCAAGAATGGGGAGGAATTGTAAAGTATTAATTAAATTTTTGAATTAATTTTGTGTAGATCATAATTATATTAATTGTAAACTAATAGAAGAAACGTAGAAACAGAACATATTTTCTCTTTCCAATTATGTTTTTATTTACATTATCAAATGAATTATTATCAAATCAGTCAAATGATTCATTTACACACTATCCTCAGATAAATATAAGCTGGAATAGACTTAAATCCAACTAAAGAGTAAAATAGTTCCTTGTAATAACGCTATAAAATTTTTAACTGCCTTACCGTCTGTCTAATATCTCCGAAAGTAAGTAAACATCAATAAATGTCGGGAGATCATTAAACGTTCTTTACGTCAAGTAGTTGAGACGCACTGAAAGTACAGCCATATGGCTATAAGAGGTTTATTGGACGTATGAAGTTGCGGCGAGATCATTATAATGCTGTTACCCGCGCAAACTTTTGTACATACGTTGGCTTTCGTTCGCGGAAACTCGTTTAAGAACAAATAAACGTCGGGAAATGTAAGGCCCGGTATTGAGTCGTAATATGCAATAATAAAACATCCGCATAACGTTGCAGAGTAGACGACATAGTTTTGAACATCGATCTGGCGCCGACGTTCCTGGATATCGCCGGCGTCGAAACGCCACCACAGATGGATGGTCGTTCCTTCAAGAAACTCTTTCTCAAGTGAGTACGTCGGCGGTTTTTCTTATGAGATCGTGCACTTAAATCTTTAAGCTCGCCGTGTCATTGCACTCTAATATAGCATCTCCAATACACGAAAATCAAATGCACAAAGATATGTAACGTATGTTAATATTAATATTAATTAACATATGTTAATAGAGAATGAAAGTGTGTTCATAATTTAAATACTTTCTCTCATTTTTTGGTTAATATTACGCGGAATGTATCATTGCAAAAATCTCATAAAATTCGAGAAATCGTTTACCTATTTACTTATACTGATCAAGTTTGTAAACTTGGCAGCTATCCAGTGAAATTGATTGTATTTTCTTGAAAATGTTCTTAATGAAATTTTATTTTAGCCGAGACTTTTAGCATAACTTTATTTAGAAAATTTAATTATCTTATTTTTTTTCTCGCCGCTGGTACATAACTGCTTGAATGTTGGTACATTGACCTCCGGAGCTTGATCATTTTTATTACGACGCGTTATGTCACACGCGCGATTCCCACGATGAATTCTCAACGTAATAATTTTCAATTGAGTGTTAGAGCTTAATGTTCCAACTTTAATGCAGGTCACGTAATCGGATTTCAGTGTCCATACCGAGCTGAAATTCCTGTTTTATAACTTCATTAATTTGTCAGAACTTTCTGACTCTGTTAGACGAAGTTACATTGTTAAAACGCCCTTTTTGCAGCGTGACTTTTTGCAGGCTTTACCTTGTGTAGCGAGTTAAAATCTCCGTCGTGTAGCTCCATTAAATTATTATAACAGTAATAATCCCTCTCTATCGCGAAGTGCAATATTTTTTTTTCTCAAATAAGTAAGCTTCCCGCGTCGTATCGATCTCGCTTGCGAGTAAAGCCCGTCGTTACAGTAGCAAGCACGGCAGAAGGTCGAAGTTCAAGTGGCCCGACACATTCCTGATCGAGTCCTCCGGCCGCCGTGAGACTCCGGAATCCATCGCTGAGTCGAAGGCGCGGGAAGCCAGGAGGCAAAATGCCACCCAGGCCAAACGGCCATCGAGCTCGGCGCCGGAAGGGGAAGACGATGATATCGCCGATCCAGAGGACACCGAAACGGAACATCGATTTACGGAGAACGACACCGGAAGCGATCAGGATATCTCGGACGACGAGGATTTCGAGGACTCGACGATGGATGAAACGAGTGAGTCATCCGCTTTAGAGATCCGGATTTATTCGACTATCGATCGCGACGAGATCATCTCACATTTTAATTATCGTCGACAGTTTTTGAGAATAATTCTTTACGCGTAATTACTTTCATTAAACACTTTGGTGTAATACGAAAATTAGACGTATTCCAATCGAATAAATGACCGAGGCTCTGACGCTAATGTACAGATGGATAATCAAGTGGATAATTAATTGATGGGGCTTTATTACATTTGTCGGATTATTGGAATTTGCGAGCCGATTATGTGTAAAATTATATTGCAAATCATACTCAATATTAAATTTAGTTAATGGAAGCCGAGCTTAAATTATCGCCAATTAATCACTTTATTATCTCTTTTCTCTTTTATACTGCCGGAAAAATGAAATTTAAAAGTGCCAACTGTATACGTTATAAAATGATTGATTTAATCCGCTCACAAATATGCATGTACAGGAAGCGTCGGGACAGGGTCTCGCGACATTGATCTCACGAGAATCCGGATAGATAGATCCGTTGGTTCGACGACAAGAGCAGATGCTCCGGGCTCTCATGCAGCAGCGTTACGTTATAAAACCTACCGTTACGCCAGATGCTGTATGCGTCGCGTATTACGCGTACACGCGCGGAGGAACGAGTTCTTTCCCTGGTATGCATTAGCATAAATACCCGGTTCTCGGGATCGAGACAGGGCGCGCATCCCTCCTCCCTTTATCCTCCTCTCGAGATTATCGGGAGAGCGCTTTGTCGCGAGGGTATTTTCGGCGATAAACGTATATGTAAGAGCATTATACATATACGATGTATCGATGACGACGATGTTCCTCCAAACACGCGAATTGGGAATTGAAGAATTGGGACGGTTTCTTCTTTTTCTTCTTCTTTTTAAGAAGTTTTATGCATGAGGAAACACGCAATGTTCGAGTTCTAAGTCCGCTTGATCCCGACGGTTTATTTTTTTCCTTCGCGATAGAATCCGCAGTAACATTATCGACTAATTCCTCCTCGTCGTCGCGGACGCTGGATTCCATGCTTCTGCGTCACGTTATATTTAACTTTACGGATGTTTGTTTGCATATATAAAGTCGTCATGTCAATCTCTCTGTAGTTCCGTTTTTCAAAAGTTATAATACCATAAACCACTCCGTTATCATTAGAGATCAGATTTCATCTTGTGACCACTTCGGTTTTCTCGCTGAAGCGAGTCACAAATATTAATATGAATATTAACAAAGCCGCCGTAATATTGAAACGGAAACTTCAAGAAATTCTTTTAAAAAGATTGCGTCGAGATCTCGGAAAGCATATCGAGAAATAATCTAATTAACAAAGTTAATCTGGAATAGATTTCTCATCGCCGCATGATCATGCATTCGGGTTCCAGGCATAGATCCGCATCTCGACAATAGGGTGCATCCGATGCACGCGCCCTACGCGACGAAGCACGAGCGTCTCACGGCGGAGTGCTCGCGACCGGAAGCGCAGACCGATTGTCTCCCTGGGCAGAAGTGGAGATGCGAGAAGGACGGGCACCGCTGGCGACGGCACAAGTGCAGGTACGCGGCACCCCCGCTGCCACAGAGGGTGTCCAAGAAGTGTGCTTGTTTCACCCCTAACGGCGTGATCTACACGAGGCTCGAGTCCAACGATTACGACGGACAGAGATATGGTTTCACGAGGGATCGTCGGCCTGTGGATCCTTACGATGATACCGCGGGATACTTCACCAAACGAGGTGAGTGTCCCCAGCGTTATTATTCTTCCTTTCTGTATTTTTATATAATCTATTATATGATCTATTTTGTATTTTATATAATCTAAAAAAAGAAATAGAAATCTCAATAGAGAGTAAAGCTATTCCCTGATAAATTTGAGATCGACTTTAGCATCCTAAGTATCCCTAAAACTAATGAGATAATTATTACGAAATAAGGTAAATTTGAATTGAATAAATTAAACGAAAATAATTTGATCTAGGCAAGCGAGAAGTATCGAGTGATATGATATCCGAGGAAAGTAATGAGGAATCTGATAATGACATTGACTTGGATGACAGAGACAGACGTGCGATTGACGAGGAAGACGACGATGACACGATGCAGGAGTTAGATATGCCGGCGCAAGAGGTGAACGGGCAATATAGGAAAGATCTTGAAGGGTACGAAAATTATAATTAAATATCACGAAGTTCGGAGGAACTTCATGGTCCATGGATGATGTATATTTCAGGAACGGCAGTAAGACGAGAATTGAAGACACTGATGACGATGAAACTAACGAACTAAACAAATACATTGTCGACTACTTGGATTACGGCTATTCGATAAATGACTTTGATCCCACTTTAGACAAGATTGTTAAAGGTCGATTAAATGTGAACGACGTAATAAAAAGGCATAGGAGGGTACGGAGAAGTGTCTCGAAGAAGGATACTATAGAACACGTCACGAAGATTATGGAAAGTATAGAGGAAGAACTAGATGACTTAAAGGTAACGTTTAAAACGACGATTTTACACTAATGTCATTTTACATATGTCACCGACTAATAAGAATCATTTTAGCAAACTCAAGTTCGTCATTTGTCGTCCGAAGTAGGAAAGTCACTATCGCCAAAATGTTTGGTTTTACCGGAAGGAGGTGTAAATTGTACTCAAGCTATATATCGAGATCCTAATGAGTGGCGAATATCCAGACGGGAGATCGAGCAGCAAATCCGAGAGATGCGAATGCAATTGGAAACGTTGAAAGTAAATTGTATAAATATATAGATATTAATACGTTATATATACAATACAATACATATAATATACATATAGCTTTTTAATAAAAATTGGTAATAACGTTGATGTGTTTGCAGGAGATTCGCCGGCATTTAATGATCAAACGGCCACAATTTCTGGATAACGAGGAGAAACTTGCTGACGCAGAGGAAACTCACAGTTCGCACAAAACTCACCATCATCCTCCAAAGGGGCACGCGAGCCGCCATCATAAAAAGCACGATAAAGTTACTCATACTACTGCAGATATTATCGTGAACACGACCACGGAGTCTGTTACGAAGATTAATACAACTCCGGAGGATGAAAAAGGGTCGACGACGGAAGAAAAATCTGATAAATACGGTACAACTCCTATCGAAACTTTTACCACGGAAACTGTCAGCGAAACGTCAGCAACAACGGTTTTAACAACAGTTAAGCCAAAGAAATCGCCTCGCCGTCAGAAAACTAAGGAAATACCTACAAACAGAACGGAAATCGAAGAAGATAAACCGCAGAGACGTCGGAAAACGCATCATCACCGTAGAAACAATACGCTACTTACGAATAGCGTACACGACGATGTTCCGCGCGTAAATACAACATACGTTACCAGCGATGTGACATTGTCTACGCAAAATCCTACGACTCACGAGAGGCACAATTACAGTCACAAATTTACGACTGTTCCTGCTACCACAGAAGCAAGCAGTACGAGACGAGAAACCCAGTATTCCGGAATTTCCAGGAGTAATAACGACTTCAACGAAGATCGTACTACGGAATCGATTGCGGTTACTGAATTCGGAACGACTGTAACAATGACTTCGACACACATGACAGAAGTGCCAAGAACCAATCCGCCTATCGATAAAAGTTTCGATCAACCTAGAAATTCATCTGTCACGACAACTGTGCCGTCAGTGAAGAGATATCCTAAAGTACAAAAGAACAGGACATCGGGTATCCTCGGACCAGCGAGGATCGACGTTACCATTCTTGAATCTCCTGATAGAAAACACAAGCAAGGTTATTGTTATACATTTTAATTAGTCTCCGTTTCTATCTTTAAATAGTATTTTTTTATCATATAATCGTATTTGCCAATTTTAATAACCGTAATAACCGTTTTTACCGTAGGTATAACTACAACAAGTAACAACGGACGTCTGCCGCCGATGCTAAACACGCCGTTAGAAGCGCGACATAAATGTTATTGTGAGCCGGATACAAAGAAAGATGAGAAGGAGATTGCTAGGGAGGAAAGACGAAGATTGAAGGAGGAGCGTTTAAAGAAGAAGGAGAGAAAGCTCAAAAAGAAAGCCAAGCTGGAAAAGGAGTGCCTGACGGAAAAAATGAACTGCTTCGAGCACGATAACGATCACTGGCGTACCGCACCTCTGTGGAATGCCGGGCCATTTTGCTTTTGCATGAATGCTAATAATAACACGTATTCATGCATACGTACAATTAACAAGACGCACGATTTCCTTTACTGCGAATTTACCACAGGATTAGTGACATATTACAATTTAAGACTTGGTGTGTATGAAAGAAATCTTAAGGAATAAAATCTCACGAGCGAATAATTGATATTACTTTAATTTTTTTTGTCAGATCCATTTGAACAATGGAATAGAGCGTCATCTTTGACATCCTCTGAAAGATCATATCTGCATGATCAATTGGAACACTTGAAGGGATGTAAAGGTACATGGGATTGTACAGTCGGTAATGCTAGAGAGGCTATGCCACAACTGCAGCAACATCAACGATATATTTCGAAAAGAAAAAACAGTGTTGCATTCGGTACGTTTCGTAAAAAATTTAGTTACATATTAAACACTAATCCTATAAATTGTTTTAGCAGAAGAGATGTTTGTACCTTCAGCGTTACAAATTATACGCGAAAGCGAACTTGGCAGTCCACCTAATAAAAGACGAAAGAAGTTACAGAAGTATAAAAATATTTCTAAACATTTAAAATAATTTAATTAAATGTGAATTTAATATCAATATCATTTTTGATTCAGTTGGAATAGGCGCAATAGAAGCTGGCAAAGCAACTGGCGACATCACCAAGATTCAATAAATCCCCGACGTCATAGTTTTAGACATCAATACTGATTTATTTTTTTTTACGCTTCAACAATTGCGTGACAAATTGCCTTAGGTATATATTGATTTCGCAATGCATTTAGTAACCTAATTTATTTAGTAATGAATAACGAAAAAACCGAGCTTATATATTAACTGATATTTAACTCTAGGTATACATATTTTTCGCATACCTCGAAGCCACACTAGAGTTCAGATTCAAATTTTGAAAGAGCACATTTCAATGTACAAAAAAAAATTTGTCGATAATATTGGAATATTATCATGAAAATTACAAGGTTTCCAAAATAACGAATATTTCTATCTTCTGGCGGTTTTGCAGACAGGTATAAAAGTTAGGATTTTTTTTGTTAAAAAATATAAATTCATGAATTATAGAAAATATACTTACTTGCAAAAAAAGTTGTATGAAACGCACACTGGGGTCTGAAAGATTCCTGACTTATTTTACGTATTAATTATTGCAAAACTGACAAACATTGATTGCTTTGGCAATTACTAGCTATCGAAAAGAAATTCAATCTTCATCTGGGGTCTCGGAAAACCCAGAGTGTATACCTAGGGTTAAATTAATAACTCGATTTTATTAGATCTTTATCATCCACATTGCGCATGTTTTCAATACATTTTATGGCAACTGTCGGATTTAACTGTAGGAATATTATATGCACTGTGTGGAGCACATTTATAAATATACAAAACATGTAATTTTTATATAATTTATATGAATTTTATATAATTAGGACTATGAATAATTAAAGAGACGTAGTTAGGTGATTTTGTTCTATTTTATAAATGTTTTTATGATAATTTATTTGTTTTTTGAAGCAAATATTTAGTGAGAAAAATAATTATACGCGCGAATAATTTCTAGATAATAATGTCTAATAATAGCTTGTGATTTTTTAAATATGCGTTATAATTAATTGCATTTGCTTAAAAATTAATAAATTAAACTGTAAATTTGACAATATACATATTACTTTCCTCACTGTTAACACGTCGATAACAAACAACGCCAATATACATTTTTGGTGAAAATTTCTTACTGCGAGAAGTATTTATCAGCATACTATTACTGAAATCAGCTGTGTAATAGAAGACTGAACGCACAACGAAAAGAATAATAACTTTATCTTCCCTTGCCAATTGCAATCTTTCTGCATTGTATTATTTGGGTAACAATCAGAAATGTTTATCAAACGCTGCCATTTTTTTAGCTCTCCCGTTACCTTTCTATGACAAAATGTACACATGTTCTTACGTAATGCACTGCCAAAACATTTATAAGCATCGATATTCTTTCTACATCTTGATATTGATTCTAAAGCAAGAAAATGATCTGAGCTTTAGTTGAATTTTTAAAATTGTTTAAAAACTATAAATATTACTGTAATTACAACACTTCTATTTAGGACTTTATAACTCTTTTAATCTAACGATAAATATTATATTTGTCACCATATTGTTTTAACACAGCTGTTTTAGCGTAGCAGAATAATTATTGGTATAATACATATTAAGGAAAAATAGAATGCTGGCATATATTAATATAATATATAGAGAACTAATTGTTTTTAATTATCTACATTTTTATGACATATTGCATGAATCCCTTTGATACAGTTTATGAATTTAGATTACTTTAGATTAGAATTTAAGAATTTATGTATCAACAGTGTGTGTTAATCTTACAAATAGCATTCTATCTTTCCTGAAGAACTCTGCATTATATACTGAACTGTTATTCATTTATTTTTCTCAGAAAAGAAATGTAACAAAAGGAAACACTGTATTTAAGTCTAGAATTTAGAAGAAAAACATTTTATCTCTGCGGTATTACTCTCTCTATATAGAAAATATTAAATTAAAAATATTTAGTTACCACACAAAAACACACATACAAACACACACATGTGTATGTATATAGATAATGAGAAGTAGGTAAATAATTTATGCATTTAATTGAAATTGTAGGATATTGAAATTTATGGACAAAACAATTTGACATATATTTTCTTGAATTTTTTATGTATTAAATTCTGTAATAAAAAATGTTACTTTTCAGGAAAATAATTAATTTATATTTTAATTAAATAGTATAGTTCTAGCATTACTATTTTGTTATCTTACACAAGAATAGCATATCGATCATTCAAGAAAATTAAATGAAAGGATCATCTAATTCACTGTAAGTTTCAAAAATATTAGCGGCATCGTTATAATCCCTGCTTGATTTACCGCTATCTTGCAAATTGCATTTATCTTCGATGTTAGAATTATAATTAAACCCTATAGAACCTGGAGTCTCTGTCTTATCAGCAATATCTTCACTTTCAAAATTACAATCATCCAAAGTGTTTTCGAAGTTACGTAAATCATTGTTTACAGCATTACGTGGAGATTTCTCATTTGTTATCGTATCTTCAACTTCACGGATATTATTAAAAGATGAATCTTCTGCATCAGACGGATTTTCTTTCTTCGGCGAATCTCGATATTTTGCCCATTTATTTTCAGTAGGTTTATCAATATCTAATTCTTGAGCAATATTTGTAGCGTTACAACCATCATTGCTGTTTTCTTGCTCAGGATGTAAGGAAAATGATGTGTTATTTGCCTTTAAATAATTCAAGTGCTGGACGCGAAGGCGACAGTCTTTGCCAGATCCTTGAAAATATATCTAGAAATAAAAACAACATAATTATAATTCTTAAATACTTTATTTAGTATTTCAGACGTAGGTACTTTGTACATCTTATTATAATTCTTAAATACTTTATTTAATTTAAAGTATTTAAGAATTTTAAGTTTTTTTATTTGTCATCGTTAATAAATTTTTAAACACGTACCTGCCGTACAGATTGCTTTGCATTACACAACTTGCACTGCCATTTGCGTGCTTTTTTCACTATATGTACCTATAAAAATGCAAAGGAAATGAATTACTAAAAGTTACAAGTTATAACGAACGTTACTGTTAACGATATTCACTTCAAACTTACTTGATACATTTTGCAAGAATAACAACACAAAACATTCATTTCTTGTGGCATTGTTGAAAATCTGTTGTAATTCGAGAATTGAGGAAACTATCAGGGCTCATTTAAGTATGACTGCCACTCAGGAAATGATACAATGAATATGAAATAATAAATGTGGAACGGGATACACGAATATACCTAAAAAAGCAAATATCAATTTCTTATTTATTTATTTATTTCTTTAAATATTATTTTATAAATTGTACATTATATTAATGACGTTATATGTATATACACGTTAAAAAAATTAATAATTAAAAATTCTGGACATTTACTGTGCATAGATCCTATCGATGTTCCATATAATTTATTCCAATTCTATTGTACAATTTGGCAGAGCTTCCGCGAGCTCTTTCCTAAGTGAAACTTTATCCTCTAGATATGGTATACCAGCGAGCTTCAGAGTCTTCAGATTTCTATAAAATATAGAAAAAAGAATTCAATATTTTTTAATTGTATTTCCTTTTAATTTAACAAACATTGAAAATAATATTCTTTAATACATTTAACAAAATAATATAACAATATAAAACGCTTACTTGAGATTTTTCAAACTGCGCACTCCTTCATCAGTTATACTCTTACAATCTTTGATTTCAAGAGTAGTTAGGGAATCCTTCACCGCCGATAATAATGGCAATGCGGTGTTATATAAGTAATAACAACGTATGAGTTTTATCTCGTCGATATACCTGCAACCAACTGCATTTTTATTAGTACCAATATTATCCATTATAAATATATCTAAAGACACAACGATGAATAAGAATTTATTTGTAATATACGATAAAAATTCTTTTTTAACCACGAACAGTTTGCAATTATCACGATTGCAATATTAATCACAATATAAGTACATTTAATACTTTTGCTGACTGTATCCAATGGAAATTCTAGATTAATATCTAGTTTTAAACTATATCAAGTATTTAGTAACTGTTGTTATCAAAGATTCTCCGTTGCGATATCTCAATTGCCAAATAATGTTGTAATTTATTATATTATATATACGCGCACACATATACACACGCGTGTGTATACGTTTAATATGATGCTAACCAAGATATGGAAATCCTACATGAGTTATTCCAGAATCTGTAGAATCTACCGCTTGAATGTAACATCGATTTTCTTCTGATAGCAATTTATTGTAATCTTTCAGATGTTCCGAGAAACCTTTCCATCTAACACTGGCACCGTTCTTCAAGAGCCACTCAGCGCAAGCACGGTCGGGGCCGACAGACTGAATTCTATCGTAGTCGACCCTGTGAAAATAAATTATCAATTATCGCTTCAAAAGTTACGTGTCAGCAAGTAATATCGCAGTCAATATAACGATAAGTTTTGCCAAATACCTGTTAAATATTATGGTTAACCAATAAAAGAATTCTCTGTTGGGCACTTTTCGGCAACAACTTGTGGTGGCATTTAATATCCGCGGTCCGTTTAATATCTGTAACACATAATATTCACGACATAACATGCATTCAGCGAATAAATCTTTGCATTCTGTACACCGTCAATAAATTATCTCGTACTCGTACAGAAAACAAAAACACGATTCGAGTTAAGCATTTTTCGACACGTTCAAGAAGTGATATAACAAACGGTAGTTAATTATTGTTAAAAACAAAACAAAATGTAAATGTAAATAATACATCTTACGTGTGGCATCATTGTCCAATCAGCTGTGCGCGCCCGAAACACTGGATTTAATTACTTACCTGTTTTACGAACTGGAGTACTCGGACCGACTCGTCGGACGTTATTTATAACCGGCTCGGCGCTCACTGCGCATTAGTGCCAGTGTCACTGCCAGTGCGCAAGTCCGTTGAAAGGTGGCTTTCCTTTGTAGCTGCACTATGTCATACTTTTTGCACTTAAAATGATATTCGTATTCTCCTTGCGTGCAATTAGATGCAAGGAGAGAAAGAGAAAAGACGAAGAGCACAAAAAGTTCAGGTACAAGTCACTAAAGTATATCTCATCCGTTTCGAAACGAGGGACAACACACGTATTTTAAATTGAAAAACGAAAGGACGCGTAGAGACGGATTTGACTGGAAAAAAAAATATTAAAAACAAAATATTTATGTATTATTTGATACAGCATATGTATATTGCTTCAAATTAAGAAAACAATTTATATGGAATTTCTTATTAAACTTTTATTAATTTGGAAGCTCATTTTATGTACATTAGATACATATATGTATATATAATAAAATAATTGCCGCTGTCAAAATTAATCAAAATACTTTTACGCTATTCGCAATCGGATGCTATTTTTCTTAAATCTCCTTCAGAGAAACGATAACAGTGCCCCTGGTACTTGACTGTCGCATCAACGGCTCCGAGTCTCCTATAAAACTCTTGCGCTGGGTTCCAGTTCAGAACCACAAAGTCCAATTTGTGACAGCCGTTCTCAACTGCTTCCTGCAAAATATTTCATAATCAGGCGCATATCACGTATCATCGTAATCCGTAATCCTAATTAAACGTTATACCTTCGCGACTGCTTTGACAAGCATGCTGCCGACGCGTTTCCCTCGAAAATCCGGCGTCACGTAGATATCCTCTAGACACATGGACTTTCCACACCACGAGGAATAAACGTAATAAAAGAGAGCATATCCAATTATCTTCTCATTAGATGTTGCCACGTTACACAAATATAATGGCTGCCCGTCGAAGCCATCTCTTTCTAAGGCTGTAAACGTAAACGTTTATTTTTTTTTCCTCATAAGACATTATTTTGGAGATACTTCGTATCGTAATATACAAGTATATATACATAAATCTCACCCTTAGAATCAAATTGCGGACCGTCAATCTTCTGGAAGTCCGCCAATTCCTGCAAAATAATATTCTTCGATCGTGTATCGTTTAACCTTCTCACGTCAGTTTATCGACAAAATTATATATACCTGTATGAGTGCTCTAATGGCTTTACAGTCCTCACGTCTAGCTTTTCGTACAGTTATCTCAGACATTGTAAATAAATTAATATAGATCCTGACTTCAAGTATCACAATAAATGTGAATCTTTCAAAAGTATAGTGAGAATGTCAGCTGGGCCACGTTCCGTAACGCACGTATGCGCGCATTTTCTATAGTAAACGTTACGTATACTATATAGATAAATAAATGCGCGCATATGCGCGTTAAGCCCGGTCTGCAATAGCTACGTAGGCCGCAGTTCGCAAAACACACTCACGGTCTACATACATGTTAATCTAGCCTCTGTACACAAAGAGGTTAGATTTAATTGACGTTAAAATCCCATGCGTTTCGAAATGAAGGCCAACACACGTGTTTTAAATTGAAAAACGAAAGGACGCGTAGAGACGGATTTGACTGGAAAAAAAATATTAAAAACAAAATATTTATGTATTATTTGATACAGCATATGTATATTGCTTCAAATTGAGAAAACAATTTATATGGAATTTTTTATTAAACTTTTATTAATTTGGAAGCTCATTTTATGTACATTAGATACAATATATGTATGTAATAAAATAATTGCCGCTGCCAAAATTAATCAAAATACTTCTACGCTATTCGCAATCGGACGCTATTTTTTTTAAATCTTCTTCAGAGATATAATAAGAGTGCCACTGCTCGTTGACCGTCACATCACTGGCTCCAAATCTCTTGTAAAACTCTTGCGCTGGGTTCCAGTTGAGAACCACAAAGTCCAATTTGTGACAGCCGTTCTCAACTGCTTCCTGCAAATTATTTCAGAAGATCAGGCGCATATCGCACATCGTAATCCGTAATCGGCGTAATCCTAATTTAAACGTTATACCTTCGCGACTGCTTTGAGAAGCATGCTGCCGACGCGTTTCCCTCGAAAATCCGGCTTCACGTAGATATCGCCCAGATACATCGACTTTCCACACCATGTGGAATAAGTGTAATAAGAGACGGTATATCCAATTATCTTCTCATTAGATGTTGCCACGTTACACAAATATAATGGCTGCCCGTCGAAGCCATCTCTTTCTAAGGCTGTAAACATTTTTTTTTCATAATGCATCATTTTGGAGATTATAGCGTAATATACAAGTATATATATATATATACATAAATCTCACTCTTAGAATCAATATGCGGACCGTCAGGTATCTTCTCGAAGTCCGCCAATTCCTGCAAAATGATATTCGTGTATTGTTTAACCTTCTCATAAGTTCGACAAAATTATATCTTACCTGTATGAGTGCTCTAATGGTTTCGCAGTCCTCACGTCTAGCTTTTCGTACAGTTATCTCAGACATTGTAAATAAATTAATACAGATCCTGATTTCAGTGTCGCAATAAATGTGAATCTTTCAAAAGTAGTGAGAATGTCACGTATATACAACTGGAAGGAAGCAAACCCAATGCTTACATTGCTTACAAAACCTGCAATTCCTTAAGTGACGAGTGACCTAATCTGAGACAATCTAAATTAGAGCTTATCATTTATTATGCGATAACACCCTGTGTATGATGTGACAAATTGGAGATATATGTATATGTTCATGTGATCGATATGTATGTGTATATTAGGCCTGTTCGTTTGAGCTGAACTCGATCGCAAAGTTCATCTTTTCTTTTTTTCTCTCCAAAGTGAGAAGAAAAAGAGAAAAGACGAATCGTGCAAGAAGTTCAGCTAAAACTGCTAAAACGAACAGGCGCAATATTTATATTCTGTCGCATATATATATATAAGCTCTAATTTAGATTATGGATTCAATCGTTGGAGAGAAAAAAAAAAGAGAAAGGATGAAATGTGTGCAAGTTCAGCTAAAACGAACAGGCCTATTGGAACGTGCAGGTGCGATTACCGACGCAGTGTTCACGTCGTTCTCTAGTTCTCCACTTATCGGCGGACGTCGACGGCGTCAAGTCGACGGGTTCCAAGTGTTTCACGACGGCGCGGGCGCTGCGTTTCCCGCGTCGCGTTACTCCGTGACTGCCGATCTTGGGTTTTATGTGTGTGCCGGCTGTTTCAAGCATCAAAACAAACTCGCGAGGCTCTCGCCACGATTTACTCCGGACCGATATTAAATAATCCGCCGACGTTTAAGCAACCAGCGCGACATGAGTCGCAGGAAAAGAGCAAAGGTGCGCATCTTTTGCATTTCCCTCCCATTAAGGTTCATCCGAGAATAATGGTTTCGATGTTTGCGGTTAAACGAAACGTCGATCCTGACGTTGATACGCTGGTCGGCTTGTGCTTTATCTTTCACGCGATAAGTAAACGAGACGAACGAGTTTTGTCTGATATTTCATGTGACCATTCATGACCATTCATTTTCTTTGTCCAAAAGGAAACAGTTTTTTTTTTTTTTCATTACAAATACATTTGTGGGATAATATATCACTTGGTGATACATATTTACTTGGTTACTATCATCTAGCAACTTACAGTTATATTTGTTATCTTACTTTTAAGCATTTTTTATTGGTATAACATTTCTTATTTATATGTAATAAGTATTTAATGTCAGAAGAGACTATTTACATTACATTCGATCATAGGTGGAGTACAGAGAAATGGAGGAAAAGTATAATCAGCTGGAAGACGAGAATGCCTCGGATACATCAGACAAATCTAAAACTGGCCTCGTAACACCTGAGAAGAAAGCTCCGCTGGAGGCAAAAAAGGAATCTGAGTCTACAGTGCCTGCTCCTGTACCTTCTGCCTCAAAAGCCGAGATTAAGGAAGATGATGATCAAGAAAGCGATCACGAAGATCCACATGGTAAATTTTGAGAATTAATTATTTGAACCTCGTAATGTTAATAGATATATTAATTTGTATTTTTACATGTAGTAAAGGCATTGTTGAATGGATTGGAAGGCGCAGCCTTTCAAAGCCGTCTTCCATTTGATAAATTGACATCCACCGAAGCTGCTTGTTTCCCCGACATCTCCGGTGGACCGCCGCAAACACAGAAAGTGTTCTTACATATTAGAAATAGACTTGTAAGTATTTAAGCTAATCGATTTTATCGCTCTTTCTCTAATGCGATTGAATTTTAGTTGCAAATTTGGCTGGAAAATCCCAAGCAACAGTTAATCATCGAAAATGCATTGCCGCAAATTGAATCGCCTTATAATAGTGATACAGTGCTCGCTCGTAGGATTCATGCCTTTTTAGAGCGACATGGTTTCATAAATTTCGGAATGTTTAAACGTCTTAAGGTAATTTAAGAAATATTTTACATGTGCAAAATTTTAGTACTTATACGATATATAACTGTTAACTAATTGGATCTTTTACTCGACAAATAACTGTTTTAATAGTGCTAGTTAGCACCTCCAATTTTAATATATTAAATCAATATTGCAGTTGGTATCATACTATATATATATATATATATATATATATATATATATATATATATATAATATATATTATTTGTCATCAGAGAAATGAGTAATCTATATTTGTCTGTTGCAGCCCTTGCCAACCAAAAAATTAGGTAAAGTCATTGTAATAGGGGCTGGTATTGCTGGATTGGCAGCAGCTCAACAAATGCAACAATTCGGCTTAGAAGTAATTGTGTTGGAAGCTAGAGTAAGTTCTTAGCAACTATCTTGTTTTAATCTATTTTTGAGTTTACTCTTGTTTTGCTGATCGTTATTAATTTGCATTTTAGGATCGCGTTGGTGGACGAATCGCCACGTTCCGTAAATCAAATTATATTGCGGATTTAGGAGCTATGGTGGTCACGGGTCTAGGTGGAAATCCTGTAACGACTCTTAGTAAACAAATTAATATGGAACTCCATAAGATACGACAAAAGTGCCCGTTGTACGAAAGTGACGGCCAAACGGTACGTTCGGAATATTTTAATAAAATAATGAAATGAGATTTTATTAAATTTCATACAGTTGTTATCATAATGTTTCTTAGTAAAATGAAACGATTATTCTATAATTATGTTAATATATATTAATTATATGCCACACAGTTTAAAAGCAGTACGTTTTATATCTTTTGCAGGTTCCTAAAGATAAAGATGAAATGGTTGAGAGAGAATTTAACAGATTACTTGAAGCAACTTCTTATCTCTCACATCAACTGGATTTCAATTACGTAAATAGTGCGGGATCTGGAGGGCAAGGGGGTAATACGCGTCCAGTATCTTTAGGCCAAGCATTAGAATGGGTAATACGTTTACAAGAACAGGGCGTAAAGCAGCGTCAAGTAGCGCATCTGCGGTCTGTACTTTCGTTGCAAGGACGACTAATCACTAATCAGCATAGAGTACGTATAGTTGAAAATTATTGTTTGATGAAATATTTTTGATTTTATATAAAGTTTTGATTAAATGATGACTAAATTTATGTCGCAGATGATCTCTATTATGGATCGTTTAATGGAATTGAATAAACAATATAAGGAAATGTCAGAAAGTAAATCACAAACTCGAGATATAACACAGGAATTCGTGCTTCGATCTAAGCTGCGTGATCTCCATAATGCTTGCAAGGTACATAATTTAATGAAAGATACAATTTTGTGGCAAAATTATAAATGAAACAAATATAAAATGTGTAATATGCTCATTTCTTTTATTCTTTAGGAGTGGGATCAGTTATCAGATCAGCAGAAAGAAATCGAAGCAAAATTACAAGAGTTAGAGGCATCACCTCCCAGGTAAATATACATTATATATTTTATACATGTGCTGTTCTCAACGTTATATACAAATAAGTTTGATAATTTTTTTTTTTTTTAATACAGTGACGTCTACTTATCATCGAAGGATCGGCAGATATTGGATTGGCATTTTGCAAACTTGGAGTTTGCTAACGCAACGTCCTTGTCAAACTTGAGTTTGAAGCACTGGGACCAAGATGACGATTTCGAATTCACTGGAAGTCATCTAACCGGTGAGTCAATAGACTTCAATTAATTACCTATATAAATCGTATTTGTTTTCAAAGCTACAATGCTTGAAAATTGGCAAATCGAAGAATATGTTTGCAAAACGTATTATTTTGCGCCTGACGTAATTATTTTTCTTTAACCGTAATGTGCACGTTATGCCAATATCTGTGCGCAGTATCAATTTAACAAAAGCTAAAATTGACGAATTAATTATTAATCGCGCGAAATTTAATTTGTAGTATCATGTGGCTCGAAACGTACGGAGATCCTAAGAAATTAGATTCGCGATATACCCGTGTTTACTAAAACACGTGTATCTAAGTCTTCCAACGTTTTCTGGAAATTGCTGAAGTAGAAAGGAGATGATGCAGATAATGAGTGAATTATTCGCGAGGTGCATCTCCTTTATAGGCGTTTGATACTCTCTCTCTTTCTCCTCGCGTCTCCCTATGGCTGACTTTATCAACCTTATTGAAAGCCGATAACATGAGATTCCGTGTAGATAGTACGCCGTATCCCCCGTCCGATCGAGTACCAGAGTTCTCATTATGTGAAATTATACTATGATCATAGCCCGTAAACCCTTACGAGCTTACTAAAGCGGCGACAGAAAAGCCACGCCGTTAAAAATATTTTACGACCGCCGATGTAAACGGGTATTTTTGTAGCTTTATATCGGCAAATAAATCGTTGCCGAGTATTTTAATTTTATGAGATGTGTTTATCAAGACGTGCATGGACGTCCATGTTATTTATTACGCATCATACTAAACCTATACAGATATTAATCAAATTTTACATTTTATCGTGTACTTTAACATGCGTATGTAAAAAGCCATAAAACTGGTATTTGACCTGAATATATACGATTTTCGTATGAGATAACTGACAAATATTTCATTGATTTTGGGAACATTGTGCAATCGTGCCTTGTAAGGAGAATATTTCTTTCTTCTCTTCGCGATCTTCCCTAATATCTTCGCTATATATTGCCTTTTATTATTATTTTTTTAAACATACTCGCCCATGTCATCCTTGCGAACAATTTCGTTTGTCACCAGCTGAGCTAAGAAGATTAACGTAATATTTACGGCGGAAATCCGACTATCTCCTTACGGCCTACGCCGTGCTCGATGCGTAATCGAAACCGATATCATTCGCGTACTAACGCGGCTTAACTGTGTTACTCTACCGTGTTGCAAACTCGACGAAATCGGTCGGAGCAAGTAGACGTTGTTTCGAACACTGATTTCATCGACGCGAAATAGGGCATGTAGGGCGAAAAGAGAGATCTGTCCAGATTCCCGGGATAACCGATGCGCACAACCATTTAGGCTTAGCGAATTCACGAGTCCAAGTCTCAACACACTCGCATATACACTCATGTACACACATTGCTATGAGCAAACGTTTCTACAGCGCAGTAAAAATTCGAGGAGGAACAAAATTCAAGAGTACAACTTGATTTAAAGATAACAAGAATGTGGGGGATAAGAACCAGACCTATAAACGTATTTAATACAGTAACTATCTTGTTTTAGTCTATTCTTGAGTTGACTCTTTCGCTAATCGTTTAGCGAATAGAACAGACTAAAAAAGAATAAAGCAAGATATGCATATAGGTCTGGAACAGAATAATGAACAGAGTAATTAAACTCATTTTTTTTACTTGTATCCCTTAATCGGAAAAAAGTCTTTCGATCGGACCCAACGCCGAATTGCGAAGCGTAAACGGATGCGTTTCGATCGTGCGAGGAATCGGGAACGTGGCAATAGACGAATTGATGTCCGAGGGGGACTTGAATCACGCCCTTCTTCCCATGATTGGCATCGATGTGATCATGACGGTCTATTGCTGCACCGAAGGTCCCACCACCGTTGTTGTCTGCCGCGCGATTAATGAGATGTAAACAATTTAACGCTAAATTAAGCACAACAATAGGGGTCTCTCTTTTTCTTTTGCCTCTTTTCTCTCTCTCTCTCTCTCTCTTTTTGAAGCAGCCCCCTTGGCAGCGCTTCGGGCGCGAGCACCGACCCACCCGATATAATCGGGACGTCCGAGATGGACCGTTCGCGGCGTGCTCTTTACGGACCATCAGTTTCTTCTCGATTTCAAACGAGACTCGCCGACGGGTTAGCCGCGATTTTATCGGGAAACGCACCGAAAGTAAAACAATACTTTATGGGACGTTTCTCCCGTTCCAATTTTTACGGTACCATCCTTTTCGCTCCAGTAACGGTACGTCGCACCGGGATGTCCCTTGATACCTTATCTAGGTAAGAGCAGGCGCTCCTTCCTACGTTAGAATGCTCGGAATTTAATAATGTATATGAAAGATCGGTATGGTATTGACTCTTTGTAAGTCGTCTGTTTAAAATACTGTCGAAACACTTCTTAAATTTTTAATATAAACATGAATTCAGAAATATATCCGTTGTTTTTTTTTTTTACAATTTGACTTGACGATACGCGACGCGAATTTACAATTACGGATTATGAAAAGGGGAAAGATCGTCAAGAATTATTACATGATCTTCCGGAAGAGTCTCTAAACAATGACACCGTCCGGATTGACATGATTGTGTGAATTCTTTTCTCTGACATTGTCATCTCTCGCCTGGCCACCTGCCTGCCGCGTCACGTACCGCGGAAATGTTCGGCAACAGTTTCACATGCACTTTTGATCATATTCGCGAACGGCGCGCGAAGTTACGGCGGAACAAAAAGTGCGTAAAGGCTGCCTTGTTGCACACGGAGGAAAAACACAGCGACGTGATCGCGAGGTTCTATTTTACTCCGATCTCCGTGGACTCCTTCCCCAGTCCACGCACGTTCACGCTCCGAGACCGAATACTGCGAATACGTGCCGCGCTGCGCTCTTTCTTCCCGTACTTTATGCGGTTATTGATCCGACCTATGCAGTCGAATATTCCCGGGGAATATCCAGTGCGCCGAAATTTATGGATGTATCCTCCCGAAGACGCCGGCCGTCACGGTGGGTATCTCGCCTCGACCTCCTTCGCCGTCCTCTCGACAGGCCGTATAACGTAGTCACCGAGCTCTGTTTGCCGACGACGAGACCGGACGATCGTGTCGACGGCGTTTTCAGGATCCGACGACGTCGATTTTTCGTCGTCCGTAGGCAGTTGCATCGTGCACGTGACAATGCACAGGGCATTTGTGAAATTTCTCCGAACTTTCGGCGAATTTACGTGGATTTGAAGACAGTTTCTCCGCAATGAAAGTTACAAGCAATGGATCGCTTTCTTTCCCTTCCATTCTTCAGGTCTTTGGCTCAGAAATTGATAATTGAACCTCAAGTAAAAATATCTCGAAAGCAAAGCTCATAGATTGATCGTTTATGGCTGAAGCGTTATTGTTCAGAGAGTCTTCTCCGTTTTCGCTTTCAATTTGTTAAGCAATTTTATGATCCTACCACGAAGTGCGGTGAGAAGCTCTCCGCGATAGGAAGATCCACGATCGACTTATCTCGAGGGACACGCCCGCGTGACGTATTCACGAAACACCCTGTATAAGCCTCCTCTGTCCAAGAGGAGAGGTCCGTGTACGATCAGGAGCGCAGCGACGGGTCGGGGGAGGGACGGGGGGCCATTTACGACGTATCGAAGACTTCTATACGCCGTTCGTTGACTCCGATCGTCGCATTCCACGCCGTCCGTGTGTCGCTTCCAAAATTATATTGTCGTAAAGCTGACTTCACGCGCGCAGAGTCCTCTTCCCCTCCGCCCCCCGTCCGCGATCTTCCTCCTCCGTTGTTACAGGGGGAAAGTTAGCCGGCCGTGGTAACATCCGCGCGTGGAGTTCCAGCATGCACGCGGATGTCCTTCGCAGGATCTCGCGAGCCAGGCTGGTCCCGCGCTCGCCGTCTCCTCACCTTCCTTCTCTCATCTCCTCTTTCTCTTTTCGCGCCTCCTCGCGTCTCCTCGCGCGCGATAATGCGTGCCCGTTGCTCGCGATATATACCGTACGCGTCGTTAACGCGTGCATATTTTTAAATTAATCAGGATCCGGACACGATAAAGGAGATTACTCGGCCGTAATGCGGCGATGACGCTCCCTCGAGGCGCGAACCGGGCACGCCGTCGGGGAACACGGCGAAATTCCCCCCGGTGCGCGATCGCGCTAATTGACGCGGGGATAACCCGGCGTGCTTTTATCGCGGCTCGAAGCGATTTTTGCGGCGTCCCGCGATAAGAGAAGAAGAAAAATAAAGTAAGAACAAAAAGATAGAGACTGAGGATAAAAAAAAAGGAGGAAAGAGGGAAGGGAGAATTTATCGTACGAGACGGTAGCTTCGAAATATATTTTTTATTTTAGAAGAAAAAACTTCGATATTGTACATACGCACAACAGGTAGTAGCCAAATATTGGTGACACCGTGTGATATATACGGAATATGTTTCGACGCTTATACAACAGAGCGTTTATAGAATATATTACTTACGAATGACGCGGTTTCTCATCATAATAGACGCGTTATGCATCCATCCATTAACAGCCGCGTTCTGCATTAAACTATAATAACGTCGTAATTGAGCTTATCGAAATTGAGCCGTGTAATCGAATAACTTTCGATACATCGCCGCGCAACAACTGTTATTGTTCCCGGCGGTTCTCGTGCCTCGCGCGGATAACGCGCGTACGTGTTAACAGCCGCGTGGACGATTTAGCATCGACAATCCGTATCGAAGGTACTATACCGCGGGGGGTTCACCGGAAGCGAGGAGCCTCCTTCAACGTTTAACGAGTAGGTAAAATCACGCTTCTCTCGGGACGGCCTCGCCGCGCCGCGCCGCCCGGCCGGATACTCATCTCGCATGATGATTCGAGATTATGTCGTTGTTCTTCCTTTTTCGACGTCAATACCGCACTTTCGTTCGTTCCCCTCGGCGCAGCGCAGCAACAGCAGCCAGAAGCAGCAACGGCGGCAGCAATACCGCCGTTGCACAGGCGGTCTTTGTTGAGCGAAGCTTGAGGTATGACAATGCAACCGCCATCGGTTACTTACGTCGAAATTTCTTCCGAGTCCCCTCGTGATAGGACCATTGTGCAGAAAGGTTGATATTAACCGGGCAAGAGCGGCGCACCGCTCTCGAGGCTCTCATTATGTATGCGCCATCGAAATTGCATCGTTGCGATCTTGAATATGCATTTCTCCCCTGCCACCTCCACCCCCTTCAAATATTCGTCCCGGTTGGTCCGCGCGCCGCGGCGCTACGGACATTCTTTTTCGAGCGGATGCACTTTAGAGCAGCGGTATCGCGCGATTCTGAAGACTCGACACGGGCTTCTTGACATTCCAATCGGATCGGATTTGTCCGACATCGGCAAAAATCCCAGCCACTCGGAGCGAGATGCGGCTTATTGTTAGTGGTGCGCGAATTCGCGATATTGTCTCGTAGCTGGGCGCAATCTCGCTAAAATTGCGAAAGTCATGATACGCATGTTACGTGTACGACGGAAGCATCATTGCGCATAATTTCTTCCAAATTCCTTTCTCGCGAACAGTATTAAGAAATATAGAAGGAACGTGCTTTCTCGTGATAATTTATTATCTGAAATATATTAATTTTTATTAGAAAATATATAAAGAGTATTCTCAACGTATTTAAAAATTCTTATACACGAGAAAAATAAAATAACATCTCACATGATTAATTTCAAGAATAGATCCGTTATTGTAGATCGATATTATGATGCAGCGTGCAAGAAATGTCTGAGGATTGCAGATCTATATCCGCGAAAGTGTCAACGCGCGCGCGTCGGCGTCGTTCCACCAATTTCGAAGTCATCCGCGATATCCGAAAGCTATCTCCCCCGAGGACTCGGGGCAGTGTTTTCATAGGGTCCCGATGAAACGAGGGGGGTGGGAGGAGGGCACTCCTCAGAGTCTTCCCTCGTTGGAACGAAAACGTAGGCAGCTTAACATTAGCCGAGAGCCGAGAACTGGACGGCGGGCGGACGGACGGATGGAAGGGGGGACGGGGGGGGGTGGGCCCGAGTGGTAATTTACGAGGTATCGAAGACCTTGTACACTCCTACCCGCCAACGAGCCGGCCTCGCCCCGCGGAATCCAGTCTTGGCCTTAACGCACCGATACCTTTCCCATGACCACTTTCGGGCCTATCCGTGCACGCGGCGGTGCCCCGCACACACGCGCGTACGTCCACGGGCCTCCTCTGCCCTCCACGCCGGTGTCTTTACCATTTACAGTGCCCCTCGTGTCGGCAACGCGGTAGGGTACCTTGTCGATATAGTCTATCTGGGGTACAGTCCGCCGCATGATCCACGTGATTTCTCATCCCGGCTATCGCCACGACCGTCGGCCCGTGAGGAAGGAGCGTCAACGAAGCGATTGCTTCGGACCCCCCGTTCCGTGGAGACAAATGGTCCAGTGGCACATATCGCGCTATTAGGTCAGCGCCGACTTGTAGCGGAGCCGTTGGCCTCCGTCGCGAGATGCAACGGCGACCGAGCAGCACTATCGTAATCGATTCTGGAACATCCGTTTGGTCCGGGGCTCATTAATTTTCACACACGTAAAATCGATTATCTCCCGGCGCACGCATTTAGATACGGTTTAAAATAGTTCCAAGATTACCATAACGCCGGTAACGTTACGCGCGCGCTAATAAAGCAATTATGAAATTATACGTCGATGACTAATGCCGACAGCTTGCCAAATAACTCGAAGCGCCTTTCGAGGAAACGTATATCTCGCCATTAGTTATCTGTTATTTCTCGATCGGAGGTTTTCACAACTCGGTGAACATGACAGTACGATATTCTTCATTTTAGCTTTATTTGCATACCGAACGCCTCCGTCTCGCTCCGCCTCGCGCCTGCTCCATATCGCTGAAAATGCGACGGTGACTAATTGCGGCAACAGAACTGATCGCGTTTGCGCGTTCGCCATTCCGCGCCGCGCCCCGCTATAGCGGTGGTACGGGATACAACGTACGATAGATTGAAATTAGCGTACATTCCGCTGACGTTGGCCAACTTTTATTGGCCATTCTAGATGTATCTATATCTACTGTCCGTATTATATTAATGCTTCCAGTTCGTTACGGGCGGCTTCGACGACGGGCGAGATGCGAAGTGACGCGCTGGAATCGGAGAAATACCGGTTCGACGTTATCGTTAATCGCGCACTTGCCGATTTGAGATGCAACATTGTACCGTCCGTCCGTCCGTGAAATATTCAGGCTTCTAGTTAGATTGTAATTACGTCGTCTATGAGGCAATGCATCACGATATAGACCGGCCGGCGGATAGGCGAAGGCCTCTGGAGACTGCGGCGGATTGGATGATATCGTAAAGCATTCCCAAGCCGATTAATTGTTGATTTGGGATGCAAAATTATACATCCGCCAACAAATATTCAAGCCGCCGGGCGAACGGCAAGATAAACGGGATTTGATGAGAAACGGGAAAAATGCCGCACCGTTCTTAAGGAATTATCCTCGATAGAGCGATCTAGTAAAAGTAATAGGGTAATATGGATGCGCCTACCGATACCAACATCTTGGAAACTTCTTTCCACTCTGCTATGCCGGCTCTGATGATACCAATTTCCTAACGACGGCTCGTATACGCTTCAAGTTGTTACATAAGCGCTCTTACTTTTGGGCTGTCCGCTGTTAAATGATATTAAAAGTAGAAGTTGTGTTTGGATGCAAAACAAGCTTTACGCGTAATTATCCTCCATAAAGAGAGGTACATGTACTACACTACGTGGTCCTCCATTATTTTATGTGTGTGTGTGTTTGCGCGTTTCACAATTTATAAAAGTAGTTTTAATGAGCTATCAATAATAACGTTTCGCGTCGTAATATTATTTACGAAATTTTATGTTCACGTGTACAATGTGAGTGGTATCACGTAATAACTCTGTATGAGAATAGCCTAATCTTAATAAGGATCGCGGAGATTTATAACCGTCCGCGCTTCAGCGTATCTTAACGATGTAAAAGATAGACGAAATGATAAATAGCGAATACCGTAACAGAGAAGGTGACAAATTGCCGCGTGTCGCGCGTTACACGATTCTTTTTTTTTTCTTCTAACGCCACACGTCGGCGTTTACGCCGAGACGAGTTCCAAAGATTCGTGTGTTTTACGCAGCTGGATTAAGTTCTCATATGCACGCACGCGCGCGTGCATTTACTTAGGTGGACGTATGCGGGGTTGGAGAGTAATCGGTTTTCACGCGGGCTCTCTCGCCTATTCGCGTTAGATGAGGTGAGGAACGGATGCGCTTGCGGAGATAACGGAGCTATGCGAGTACACGCGCGGCGCAAGAAAGGACGAACGTTTCCCTTCGCAGGCTCGGGATTTGCGTAGCGTACGATGGACTTTCTTGACGCGGAGGCGTTAAGTCTCGGATAGATGTACTGTGACGTCGTTGGAGGAGAGAGAGAGAGAGAGGCGAAAGTTACTCAACGGAAGGGTCACGGAGTTGTCGAGGGAACGAATTATTTCCCTACGCGCTTTACACAAAGCTCGCCTCGCCGATCTGTCATCGGTTATACCCGCGCGCACGCCAGCCCGAGGGGGGCGAGGAGGGCGAGGACGAATATTTATGCGCGAGATTTTCGAGGCGCGGTGTATGCGTGCGATATATCCTGGGTTACGTGTAAATTATTCATCCCGAATTCGATTTTCATACGAACGCGCGTCGGCTTGTTAACCCTTGATTGCGGGCCGCGTGCAGATGCATCGCGTCCGTCACGTCTCTAATTCGCGATCGTTATTCAAATTGGCGTCGCATTGGGCCTCCGTGCATGTTATTATTAGCTGTGTTTCGTACCGTTTTCCACTATGACTATTATTATTCGAATCGATCGATTACCCGACGTAAACCGCGACGAGAACTGGTGTATAATAACAACGGTTGTCGAATGAGAGAGGGTTGTCTTTATACGTCAAAAAGGATTGCTAGAAGAAGTCTCATCTATTCAAAAGATTTTAAAGATTCTTCCAACAATCAATACGTGTCATTATATATATATACTCACAAAACGAACGCTAAAGTTCGAGAACCAATTTATTTGATTACGATTAATTCTCTGATGTATACGATGTGTTAAATATCGCAATCGAGCGTTTGACTTGCCGTCGACACGTCGATTTATGCACTCGCGAGTTTAGCGATGAAAACGATTTAACATTATGGAATTCGCAATATCGATGCGAATTAGAAGTTTCTCCTCAGTACAACCGTTTCAGCCCGGTTCACTGTTTTAATTCGCGTTTTAATTCGACGTAGTAAACTTAACCCGCGCGATAATTTCGAGCGACAGAAATATGATTCGGTGCGGAATAGAAATTTCGTTCCAAGCATATGCAACTTGAATCGGGACTAATGGTAATTGTAGATTAGCGGCAAATTTATCAAATTGTTCACTAAAATATACCATCGAATTCTAAGATAATCATATAAATCGAACACACATTACTCACTGACACAAACATCTTATTTCAATTAATAAAAATCCAATAAAGTCTAATTAATAATAACGAATAAAATAATCTACAGATAGAACTATATTACATATATTCATAAATTCTTATTTTATTTTAAAGACTCACTGAATCATATTCTTAACATATTTATAAATTATTAAATTTATAAATAATGAAATATATTGAAAATTAGTATATTTTTAAAAACTAAAAATTTCGGGCTTTGATGAAGTACTCTCTTAATTTGTAAAGGATACTTGTGTATATATATGCGAGAGAAAAGAGATTGATTAAAGGACAAACGCTGGCTTTAGACGTCCGGGCGCACCGGGTATATCTATACCTACGGATCTATCGGTAGCGGCGTAATCGCCGAATGATGGGTCAACTTCGTGTTTTCGGATAATAAGCTTACATACTGCCCCCGCCAACGGTGATGCATTTTTCAAATTAATGCCCGGCAATCTCTCCCGACAATCGCTCGAAAAGGGGATTACGTGACGGGATGACCGAGAATGATTAAACGGGGTCCTACGTGACGGAGAGAAGAATGACGGTGACCATTATATGTTAATGCTCGGCCACACGCCATACGACGATTATGCGGCCTTTCAGCGTGCCCCCATACGATGCGTTTACGAGGAAGAAAGAAATCTTTCGGTATCGGTATATTCGCCTTTTCGACGGATACGCATTTCGCCGCTTGGCTCGGGAATAATTTCCTTCTTCATCAGGCGTCGATTTTGTGATGGCCACCTCGTCGGCAATATAAGGCCCCCGGCTCCGCGATTATTATGGTACTCTAGAGTGAAATGTGGTTCCTACTTAGGCGTTAACGAAGACAGATTTTTCAATTGGCGGGCTAAGGTAAAATTTGCTCTTCTCAGAATTAACAAGCTTCAGCAGCTTGCTTATTTGTTGGAGGATGATGCGCAGTGAATGTGTGTTTTGTGATTTAAATTTTTACAAAAATGAAGCAAATTCTCATCGAGACTCAGCTTTATTATTCATAAATTTCATTAACGTTAAACGTAAGGATGCTAATTAATATAATTGATTGATTTTGATGACGATGACGCACCTCACTTATTTGCTAAGAAATCACACACATTACAAGTAACAACTATATTTACAATACGACAATCTGCAGTTAAGATGTCGCGCAGTTAGAAGAAATCTGCATAAATATCGAACATTTGCAGCAGCTATTTTGGCTTTCTGTAGTATTTTAATCGAGTCTTGTTTGGTGTTAATTTGCCAGGACAAGTTTTTGTCAGAATCCAAAAGTATCGTAAAATTGTTTCTCATCCACATGAGACAGGGAGTCCGAGGCGAAAATTACAGATCGCTAGCTGGCGACGATTTAGCAGATGGCGTGGACTGGATCGGTCTTTTCGAACCACCACCTGGTTGCCAGGCGCCTCCAATCTGCCACTCCGGTCCCGTCGTAAAGTCTTGCCTTCCACTCCCATCCGATGGTCATTAAACCGGCGATAGAAAAGTTTCGGACGTATATCGTCGGCGGTAATTAACGATCGGCCGGGGGAGTACTTATCTCCCGAACGTGAAACATTATCCGCTGAAAAACCGATCCTTATCTCGGTGATGGATTTGAAGTACAGTGGCTTTGGGGAGGCCGTAAACCGGGAACGCGCGATGCACGGAATTCCGAACAGTTGTCGTTCGGCCGTGCTTCGTTTTACGGGCAAGCCGGATTTCGAGATAGTCAGTCGACGTGTCTTAGAGTGCCGTGTGGTGAAAGTGTACGGTCAAATCGGAAAGGTAATGGCGAGTTAAACGATGGACTAAATATACGATCCTAATTGCACCGAGATATAACTCCGAAATGGCGTTTAGTCATAGATTTTACTTATACTCTACTTCGAGCGCACTCATTCCTATTTACCTTTTCTCGGGAGCGTCATTATCCAAATGACTGTCCTTTTAAAGTTACTCAGACTGTGATTTGCATTCCTTTTCTCGAGCACTTCCCAATTAACGATTTACGTGGCGTGCGCCAAGCGAGAGATTTCTGTCAGACACAGGTCTCAGATTTAACCCAGCGGCGTTATTAAAGCGACAAATCTCAAGCACATACTAAATATAATGTTATTTTCACGACTATTCTACCATCAATAAGATAAAGTTATAAAATAATTTAGACAATTTTATTGGTATAATAAGTTTTAAGAGAATCAAACTTACATTCAAACATAAAAATTTCATGTTTTTTTAATCTAAGTTTTTACATGAGTTGGGATTCGGTAAACTCAATCTTAGGACCGTATATTTTCATCTTAATAACGCCGGATTAACAAATCGCGCGATCGCTACGATCGAGTGGAATCGGAGCAACTATATTGACGGCTATTGCGCATCGCTACAATAGCTGTTACTGTATCTGCATTTATTGCCGGTTTCGACGGGACTCGACGGCGTTTTAGCAATGCAAAGGCGGGCCGTAAAATTTACAAAGTAACCTCACACTGCCGTCCTTCTTTATCAATTATCATTTGCGCAACGCACGCGTTGCGACGTACCATTAAGAGTAATGTTAACGATCCTCCTCCCGCGGGGAGTACCCATTCAAAGTGAAATTCTATCTGTCGATAGGTTAACCGCACGCCGCGTGACTCTCGCGAGGCAAGTCGTGTCGCTTCCTGGCTCGTACGATGCGATTCTTATTAGGTGCGATCCTCCACCGACGCTCTCTCTCTCTCTCTCTCCGGCAATGAACGCGCAAACGCATCTCGCGGTGTCGCCGATCATTAGCGATAAATTCCGAGACGGCGATCTCCGAGAAACTTGGATTTCGGTAGGGCACGTATCGGATCTTCGCGCGGTAATTTGATAGTCTTTAAGATTCAAACGCTCAGCGTTAGAATATTTTCCGAGCTTTAAGCATCTCTGAAGTAAGTAATCGAGTAAATGACTGGATCGTGATATTCTTATGGAAGGGAGCGAGCAAAGCGGTAAACAGAGAAGGAAAATGTTGTGTAATAAGTATGTGCACGAGATAAATGTTGTATATAAAAAAATATAATATAAATATATTTTTTTTATGTATAATATTTCCGGTAAACGTTAGATAAAGTTTTGTATTTCGCAATTTTTATATCATCACATTTAAGTACGATATGTACTCGACCGCATTTTTGATAACTTTAAACATAGTTTATAGTTCGAGTTCGAAACAACTATTATTAATTCGATCAACATGCTCCAATTCGCTCTGCGCGCATTTTACTATTTTTGGGCGAGTTAATCTATTCGAAGGGAATTTCTGTCGCTGTCAATTTAAGCATTTGCCACGAAGGTTTGTGTAGCGAGCGGGCATGTGCTTCCGCTCGACTCGTAAGATTCGCTTGTTATTGGGTGTGAGCTTTGACAATATCCTCACAATGAGAACGAGCGCGAGCGGGGCGCGAGCGCCATTAAGCCCGTCAATAATAAACCGTTGGCGAAAGTAAGGATCTCGAATCGCTTTGTGGCGTCCGTCGTGGGTTTACAGTCATGAGGATCGGGTAACTTCCTTCGACACCTCCTCGCCGTGTTCTTCGTTTTTTATTCTTCAATTACCGTCTCCTCTATCGTTCTCCTCCTCATCGTTCCACGGACCTTCGCCTCGTGTGGACAGCCGACCACTGGTCCGATCACGAGGCGTTAGTCTCTCGTCCGAGAGAGAGAGAGAGAGAGAGAGAGAGAGGGAAGGAGAAAGAGAAAGAGAGACGAGAATTCTCGAGATTTTTCTTCGCCGCACCCGGCCACCAAGAATTTTAAGTAGCGTCCCCATTTTTTCGCTCGTCTATATATCTTTACCGGTGGACAATAGTGCGATCGACGACACACGCATATCTCTCGTGGGATATCGTGGTCGGTATATTATACTATCTCGCCGACTAGATCCCGAATCTCGATAGCCCCCGCGATTCTCACGACAAACTTGTCCATTAACTAACAGGACTTACCCGAACTTCTACATCCGAATAGGATCAACTTTTGATCTTTTCTCGATAATGTCTCTGGAGAGACGAGATCGGTCGTGATGCATCTGTACAACAAAGTACAGAAGTACCAATATATATCAGAACAGAGTCTCTATTCCTCTCAATTGATGGATAATAAAGGAAATATTTGAGATCCGTGGAAAATGATAGGAATTTATAAGCTTTCTAAAAGTTTTTATTACCTTTGTATTTTGTCTGATTCCTTTTAAGTTCTGTCCGAAAGACTGAGCTGGATCTCAGAAATAGCTTATATCTCTCGGATGGACGATCGATGCAAAGAGTTAAACTCCTCCAGATCGGATCGTAAGCGCATTTGTTTCTCGCACATGCGTCCGTCGACTCACATACGGTATAGTCGCGATATCGAGCTTAAGGCGAAGGTGCGAATAAGTTGCTGATAAATTCCCCATGGGAAAAGGGGGTCCCGATTGCTTCGTAACGCATATAGGTCTACGGGAAAGAATATTGAGCGATTCGAGCGTCTCTCCACTTTCCTCTCAATTTTCCCCTTTGTCTCGCTCTTGCCCCTTTCTCCGTTGCTTTCTCCGGCGTTCTCTCACCCTCGCCACCATTTTCGTTCCGCGCGGGTCACCGATCACCGGCTCGGTGCGTCCAGGCACCTATTGCGCGAAAGAGGGCGAGCCGACCCGACCGAGTCGAGAGCCAGCCGGATCACCTGAGATGTAACTGGAGAGCGCATTACCTGGTATTAAGTCACCGAGATAACTACCCGCGTGGGAGGTTCCACCAAGCCCCCCTCCTTAAAGCACGACGACGTGACCCGCCGCGCTGGCTCCGTCGCTTTACGAAATATTCAGATTTTTTTTCAGGCGCGTCAGCGAGCGCGCCTCCACTGCGGAAAGCATATCGCGGTTGGCGGCGTACGGAAGACAGCGGGATACGTGTGTGCCGCCGTTCTCCGCTCTCCGATTTATACGAAACACCGCTTACGCGTTGATGAGGGTCTTAAAGCGCGTTCCTTCGTTCTCTCTCTTTTTCCGCGCTGCTTTTGCGTGTCTCACATTCGCGCGATACACTCGTCATTTTTATTGGCGTCGTTTATCCTCACCTCGCGAGAAGACGCTCGAAAACTCTGTTTGCGCGACTGTTCCACAAACGCATAAAAAATCTATCATTGCAGAGATTTTATTTCGTTAATAACGTACAGCGTCGCCGAGAAGATGCACATCCTCGTTGATATCTTAACCCTTAAATCGCGAAATTTATCGGTACTTAATTTTTTTAACTACCTTTGTAAATTACAAGGTAATTATGTAATCATAATTTTTAATTAAATATTTTTATTTACATACGTTTTGATATAAAAATCCTTTCGTTTCGTCGTTCTATCATATATAGATCTTCTCATAGTTTACTGACGAGTCCATTAAATACCGAGCGTTAGCTGATATATTGCATATTTTTTAACAATTCGGCATTGTAAATTTTCGGGAGGAAATTTCTTGAAATGGCAAGGCCCAAGCAATCATACATTATAGGAAGCGATGCTTCGCGGACGGAGGTGTACTGGAATTTGCACGTTTATTGTCGCATTAATAATTCATGGTGTTGCGCAATTTTTAATCAGCCGCCGTCTGCCATTGATCGATGCTGCCCTTGCGCCCCCACGGGGCTCGAATTTACATACAGAACGAAAAGGAAAAGTATTGACACGCGATACGCTCCTACCAAACAAACAGCAAAATCCAATCGCGCATCATATAACGGCGCCGTTTTCTTTCTACTTCTGTCCCCTCTCCCCCGCCGGTTCAGGCAGCTCTAACCCTTTCCTCTCTTTCCCTTTCTCTTTCTCTCGCCGTCGCGTTCCCACAAAGAAGCTAACAAATCGACCGCGGGACGCGCAGGTGAGGCTTTTTATTAAAAAATTTTTATTGCGCTCCGCGCGCAGCAAAGCATACGTCGTCGTCGCGTTCGGGGTCCCGCTTGAAAAACCTGTTCGCTCTGCCGCCACCATCACCACCGCGCCATCGCTTCCTTTCGGGAGATATTGCTTTACAATACTATATTATACTGCGTGGTACCGTCGAATTTCGCCTGTTTGGATTTAACGAGACTCGCCCGAGGACTCGCCGGTCGTATACGCGAAGGGCCCGCGAAGGTCCCGCGAAGGGTCCTTCGGGCATGGAAGCGAATTACGCGGAGTCTGACGTAGGTATACCTATTACTCGAGGCCCTCGTTCTTTCGCTCTCTCTCTCTCTCTCTCTCTCTCTCTCTCTCTCTCTCTCTTGCTTTCTCTCTCTTTCTCTCTCTTTCTCTTTCGATAGTGGCAAATGCACGATCGCGTGTGTCGAATTTCTTTCTCTCGATATGAGAGGAGCACAGGGAGCGCGTGCTTCGTAGGTGTAGACATCCCCGGGCATTAATCCCTCGCAAGAAGGGACGCTGCACATTGTCCATCGAGCTCGCGGTACAGCCGCAAAAACACGTCGGAATTCTAGCAAGGGGATTGGCAACTTTTTTCCGATATCCGCGCCGTGGCCGACTCGAATGAACGTTAAAAGCAAATGCTAGCCCCTTAAGTCGTCGTTGCCGCAACCGGCCGGCGACGCATGTACGGACAAGCTTTATGGCTCCATAAATCGCCGTTTCGGACTCTATTGTATGTCTGTCTCTCTCTCTCTCTCTCTCTCTCTCTCTCTCTCTCTCTCTCTCTCTTCTCTCTCTCTCTCTCTCTCTCTCTCTCTCTCTCTCTCTCTCTCTCTCTCTCTCTCTCTCTCTCTCTCTCTCTCTCTCTCTCTCTCTCTCTCTCTCTCTCTCTCTCTCTCTACCCCTATCTTTCTTTCTTCGGCTAGTTACTGAGACGTCATTAATAACGGAGATGATGAGTGTTCGATTAATTGAACTTGAGACGGAAACGTCGCTCACACACACACACACACACACACACACATCCGATAATTAAAATAAATCGCCGATTACTATAATATCGATGAGTTTAATTTTCTACATTGTACACACAACAAAGTTTATGCATATTGAAGGACTCCGATAAAACAGAGGATAATTCTAAAGATGAATAGCAAATATATATGTGAATTTTCTCCCCTTTCTTTTCTACAAAGCAAATATGCATATAAGAGAATTACAAGATCTAGTCGCACGTTAGCATTTTTTTGCTTTGCCATTATTTTTTTATATCTTTTGTATCTTTCTGTCGTCTTCATTAAATCGTGTTTGTTATACAATTGGTATTTAGTAACTCGAAGCTTACCGATATTACACCGGTTGCGATTCTCCAATTTAAGAGACGGGAATGCGCGACAAACGCACGTTTCCACGGTGAGCGGCGAAAACTTGCATCGGTCGTATATGTTCATCGCGCGTCTATCGCGTTGTTCGAATGTCTACAACGATGGAATGCTCTTTACGGTGGCTGGTCGCGACCGGCAGCGAGAGCAAGTGAACTCTCGGAGGGTTCATCGAGCGCGGGTGCGTTACACGAAAATTGTGGACACGTTCCAGAAGTCAAGACGCAGCCGCAAAATACCGATCGTATTACGCGCTGTATTACCCTAAATTACATTCCGCTTTCGAAGGGCGCTTGCCAGACGAGGCAATAAGGGGTGGCAAGGGGAGGCAAGGGGGAGGGGATTTGAAAATTCAGGAAATTCCATCGAGAAAATCGCTTTCGGCTCCGCGGCCGTTGCTTGCCGGCATCGCCGCACAGTACACCGCAACGAGCACGAATTGGGGGCGGACAGATACGACTCTTGGCATTCTGGAGATTATTTGTACGCAATCTGTAGGTCGTGCCGCGGGGACGAGAAAGCGAAAGAGAGAATAGGAACAATTTCCTGGCTCGCGTGTTGGTGCGTGTGTAGCGGCGCGTAAGAGAGGTGCCCCGAGGAGGAAACAGGCCGTGCGAGAAGAAGCGAGGAGAAGGAGGAGGAAAAGAAGAAGAAGAAGAAGACGACAACGACAACGAAGACGAAGAAGAAGAAGAAGAAGGAGACGAAAAAGAAGAAGGAGAAGCAGATGAAGAAGGAGATGAAGGAGAAGAAGAAGAGGAAGAAGTGGAAGTGGTATATATGGAGAAAGATTGTTGGTGGTAGGGCAAAATGTCGGGGAGGAACCACGGGCGCGTCAGACAGAGGAGAGAAGAGACGAGACGGGCCATTCTTCCTCCGCGCTTATGGCTCCGCGCAGCCTCCGCTCAAAGCTCGAGGCTGGTTCTCAGAAGCTACCGGTGCCGGTGGAATCCGCGTGGAGCTGGATTATACTGCCAAAGGGTATATTTATCGGGCGAGAATGTATGCAGAAGCGCGGACATCGCCACAAAGGGGCCGCCCCTGCGGATTTAGCCTTGACGCAACTTCGAGAGTGGACTCACGGTTTCGTACCCGCCGCATCCGACCCGCAGTCGGAGCAGACGCCGCGTAATGGATTGCCCAACTTTCCTCCTTGTTGCTTCTGCCGCTCCTTCATTCTTTCCTGCTTTCCTTCCTTTCTCGCTTCCTTCGATCTTTCCTTCCTTCCTTTCTTCCTTTCTTCCTCATTTCTTTGCGTAAAACCTCCCTCTCCGAAGCCTATACGCGTGAATCCACTTTATTGATATGTTTTATTGAAGTACTGCATCTCAAGCGCCGATGGTATAGGCACCGTTATTCCCCGCGACGCGCGAGAAAACAGTCGTTTAGCTGATGCTCGGGCATAAATTCGCGATGAGTAACGCGCATTTTTACTGCCTTTGAGGATTTTTCAAATCGCCGGGGATCGACAGTTAAGGATCCGTTACCGTAATATTTATTGCAAGTGCACCTCTCAATATGATACGGGAAATGGAATTGAGGTGAAAAGAAGAATATTGTAATTTCTTTTACTGTTTTTTTACATATTCCCATTATATTCAGGAAGTGCGTCGTTTAAATGGAGATCATAAATAGGAATCATAAATATATAGGATGCACGCATTCATCGAATTTTTAAGCTCTTTAATATATATCTATTTATATTTACATCATCACACCTCTAAATACAATATTAGGAGGGTACATATAAATTAGACAGAGAATATCTTGTTTTATCAATTTTTCTCCGCTGCTTCTCTTGACATTATAATTACATTTAAATTTATTTATTGGCACTTTTATTTAAATTTTATGTGAATATTCGTGAAAATAATCTAGTTTATTACAACTTAAACTTTCAATTTTAGATCTATTTTTTGACTTTTGATGTGTTTCACAATCATGAACGATTATATCCATGATATCAATCTTAAATCGTTCGAGTTTTCCTCCTGCATTTTCTGCTTCCTCATTTATGCTGTGCGCCATCGTGATACTTGATGGTCAAATGGTTTACCTCAATTTTATTTTATTTATTTTTTTTTATTAGTACCTTTGCAGCTGCATCGCGTCAACCGAAAGAGGTGCATCGTTATTTTCCCGTAGGACCGTAAAACGCACGTTTCAGCCATGCTCGAGAATGAATTCAACATCCTCTCATAAAAGAGCGACTCGCGGCCGTGCTTGCACACATCGGCGTCGTTGCTCGTCTCGACGTAAGCCGCAACGATCATTGGACTTCCGTGGGGAGGCCGGGGAGGGCTGTTAAGCGGGACTGTGCAAACACGGTGTCAGAATCAAGGCGGCGTTGCGCCCTGACGTTAAATGGACGGTGTAAAATGTGCGAGGCGTTAACTTCTAAGCGCGCCCCTCGTGCGGGGCCGCGCTCTCGCCCCGATTCGAATGCGCTCGTGGTCGCGAGCGTGCCATGGCCACCGCCTCGGATAATGGATCGCTCCGACTTTAACTTCCTACACCGCGCATTTACCGCGCGCGCCCGCATGGGATCTCGACGGCTTGCGAGTCGTTTTTTATCGACGCGTTTTATCGAAGTGCCATGTCGGCCGGGAGAGCGGTGTCGGACCGACCGCAAGAGCGCAAAAGCGAGAGAGAGCGGGCGCACGGTGGATTTTAGAGACGTTGCTCGACGACGCGTACGAGTTCGCGCGAATTTCCGCGGTAATAGAAAGTATTTGTCGTCGCCCGTTATTCGAGTACGTTAATGCAAAATTCCCATTTTGCACAGCTCTAAGGAAATCCCTCGCAATCGCGCGGGAGCACCCGCGCGCTACGACGATTTTGCGGTTTATAAGCGTGGAGGAACACAAAGTCGTGCTTTGCGTAATTCCTGGGAGCGAGAAGGTCTCCGTGAAAGGACTATGCAAATGCCTTTCAACGTCAAGGGTCCACACGCGGGAGAGTGTGGCGGAAGTCGCCGCATGAAAATGTAGGGGGTGAAGATCGAACGATATATAAGGTCGATCTAATGTCCACAATGGCTAGGAAAAGCCTGTATAGTGTTCAGAGTTTCGAGTTGAACAATAATATTATTTTCACAATTTTCGATATACCTAATAGTATTAAGTGTTGAGAGAGAAGCGACAAAAGAAACGTTATATTAAATCCCTTCTATACTTTTTTCACATTACAAATAATTTTTTTTCTTTTTTTAATAAAAGGATTCACCGTTCTCTGTTTCTAAAAATGTAACAAGTGATTGAACAAAACATAAGCTGACGTTACATAGACAGAAAATAAAATTCTCTTTACTATTATTTACTATTATTTTCGTTTGGAGAAGAAGTTAAAGAATGTCCGAAGGAAAATATCTTCGAATCGGTTTAGATTCTTGTGGTCAATCGGTTGTGGTACTTGTGGTCAATTTACGGGTGCCTAGCAATTCAAAAAACAAACTTTCCATCATCAATAGATTTACGGGACAGATTAGCTGCGGATTTGAGAAAGAAACGTTGAAGAGAGAGAAAGAGTAACATGCCTCTTTTAAAATCTGAGGTTTATTCTTGAGAATCGTATGGAATCTGTTTTCTTGTTCAAAGAAAGATTTCTTGCTCTTTCCAGTTATGCGGCTACAAAAGGATGCATCCTCGTTCTTTGTTCCGATTTGGTCCATGACGATTTACACGAGAACTTGTTTTGCTCTTTTAGAAAAAATTCTCTTTCGACCCGCTCGCGCTCATGTGTCGACGTCGTGCGGCTTAGTTTACGTCTTAAATCTATGGATTTCGACCGATCTCCTAGCGCGGCTTTGCCGGCCGATCGCACCTACGATGTCGAACAAGCTGCATAATGGATCGCCCGACTTTCTTCCTTACACGCGCGAATATCGCGTCGGGTAACCCCTTTATGAATCAGTTTTATTAATATGTTTTACCGAAGCACTCGATCATACATGGCGTACGATTATCGGATCAGCCATTAATGGCGGTGGTGTGCATTTAATCGTGATACGTACTACATGTTACACCGGCTTGTTAGACCTTGTTGCACTCGCGCAGTCTCCGTTATACGCGCGCAATTTATCCGTATTCAAAGAAAATTAATTTATCTTTGAAACACCATCGAAAATTATACAGCAATATATCCCCAATTCTCAAGTTTTCTGATATGGCAACGTTTGCATTATCTCTACATTCATGTTCGACGAACAAAAGTTTCAAGAAATTTCGTCTATTTAAACTAGAAATGTCTTTCAACGCAAAAACTATCTTTTACCTGAAATTTTCCATCGTAGGTCGTATATATTTTCTTTCATTAACAAGCGCAACGCGACATATCGCGCAAAATCTGTCTCCATTCGCGGACGCAGTCCTGACGTAACTTCCGAAAATGAGCTCGCCACACGAATTCACTGCCCATGAGCCCATGTCCGTCGAAACGGGTAACCCGCATAATGGATTGCACAACTTTTCTCCCTGTACGTGCCTCCGCTTTTTACCCCCGTCACCGAGAGTTCGCGCAGCTTTCTTACCCACGTATTTCGTCGAAGTTGCATTCGGCCGACGCGAAATATTGCAAAAAAATACATCTCTCTTTGAGTCGGTAGTTTCAGCTTTGATATTAAAGTTTTGAAGTGGTCTCGCGGTTTCAAATCCCCGTATTCACCGAATTTATGAGCTTCCGTAATGGATTACCGAAGCATGTTTTGCTCTTGTCCGGCCTGCTTTATTTAATCTGTAGGAGGCTTGTGGCTGTAAAGCCTCGCCCGTCGCTCTACTGTTTAGAGAAAAAAGATAAGGACGAAAACGAAAAGAATTTCAGGTGCCAAAAAATAAAAATTGGAATAAGCTGCTTTATATTAAATATTTGTTAATCACGTAAAAATTAATTTTTATTTAGTTAGCTCTCCATGGAACATTAATAGTTGTGACTGTTAACTATTTTAAGTCACATCAATCCTTTTATATTTTTATTGCCTTTTCACATATACAATCAAAACTTTTCGAATGTGCAATCTTCTGTATTAAACGTGTGTGAATTCTGTGAAAAAATCGATAATTTTGTTCGATCTGTTAGCAGTCTGTTATTTGCGCAGCCTCCTGCCTTTAATTAAAGAAGCATTTGCACGGGACGCGCGAGATAGGCGAAATTTATTGCGGCGTGTCTTGTAATAAATTTCGTCTACCTCGACACTCGACATTTACTCGTTCTTGTCGCGGCGAACAGGGCAACGTAATTGTTACACATGTGTACATTTTTACGGCCCATTATGTATTATTCCTGCCTCACGCTATCTCTCGTTCCGGAGCTACGCGCTCGTTTTATTGATCCCCCGGACTTCCTGGGGACTTACGGAAAATGAGGAAAGTAGAATGCAATTAAAACTTGTTTCCGCGAGGTAAGATTATCTGGAGGGAGTCAAAAGAACTGGCGTCTTACATCATTTAATCGAGAAGTTAACTTTTTTTTTACAGCCTAACGGCTTTTTTTCCTAACTTGTTCAATTTCTTGTTTTCACGTTGTTTCCTCATTGTGGTTATTATCTACTTTTAATATCTTGAGAAGAAAGAGAAATGAAAAAGATTAGTTCAAGAAATACTTTAAGCTTTTTTGCGCTCGTGTAATTCGATTTTATTGCCGGTTTTTTAAAAAAGTGGGTCGCATCTTCAATAAGCTACAAGGAGGGCGAAGGACTGTTTAGCTTGCCGACGGTCGCCTTATCGATCCTCTTGGAGATACTCGTGGAAAATTGGAGCTTCCCCGATCATAAAAACGACTTCAAAGCGGATCAAAAAATTAGAAAAGCAATGTTCTCGGCAGAGAAGGGAGATCGCTCGGGATCTCGGAGAAAATTCGAGGAGGGACCGTATTTTCCTAACTTTTCCCTCCCGGTTACACGCGCGGGCAGGTTGCTTTTTTATTCTCAACCCTTTTAGCAGTCAATCCTTGGGACCCTCGTGCCGAACGTTCCGATTTAGCGACGGAGGAGGTGGCGGGCAGGGAAAAGGGCGTTAGAAATCGGGTTTACAGCGATATCCACTTGCATTGATCCTCGTCGATCCCGCAGCCGAGCATTGTTGCGAAAAAGTAATTCCGTAGCTCCGCGCCGCGCCGTTCGCATACGTCGAATACGGTCATACTCTTCCGGCTGGGAGTGGGATCCGTTTCTTTGAAGTGATCGGGGATCGAAATGTTTTAATATTCCGTAGCCGTGTCGAAGATTTATAAGGTAAGAAGAACATGCGGGTCAAGGGGACCGGGCACGTATTAACCGGCGAACTATAAATTCGTGGGTCTCGCGTATATTTTGTTGCCTACCTGCGGGGACCTGCTTTTGGGTGGAAACATGACAAGGGTTCCACCACCATAACCGTGGATCGAACAAGGTCTCCGTAAGTCGGATCGTATATATATATATTTTTTAGCGCCGCTAAAATTCCCATCGGCGAATGTCTTCGGATTTATACGTTTACCGGCCGCTGCAACATTTTCTTTCGATATACATATCGAGGCGTACCCCGCCTCTTAGGGTCGCGTCCGATGCTGAAATATTAAGAACGCGTTGGCGCGCGGAATTACGAGCGATGCCCTCGTGTCGTTACATAAGTCGCGCGCTTTATTACAGCCATTGTCAGCGTTTCGCCCCGGCGACATATACCTCCCACGCGTCGCCGGTGATGTATTAACGCAATATCGCCGTGATAGCCTCTTTGTAATATTTTACCGCTATCGCGAATACATACGTAACTCGAGTGAATCGTGATAGAGGTTCTGTCTACCGTCGACGTGACCATTCGCGTACATGGCTGCGGCTGATACGGCGGTGCGCACGTTCGCATTTTACGCGAGGAACGCGCGAATTAAAATATTTTAAAATGAATTTTATGCGTAGCGAGAGACTTGACGAGATTTTTTTTCCGCACGACCAGACTTTAATGCTTGCATAGGGTGAGAAGAAAAATAGGAGTTATGTGTTTGATCCATAAAAATAAACTTTTAACGTTGTGTTTCTTAATTGATGTACGATGATACGAAAAATGTTTTTATACTATACTTGTCATTTAAATAAAATGATATAAAAACATTCTACATGTCACATCCTGGAATATTTTTCTTGAAAAAGTTACAATTGTACAATATTACTCATTTGCTGCTACAACAACATAACTAAAAAATTGTCACTTTTTAATTGCTTGCGAAAGAATGGTGAGAATTCAATACACTGAATAAAGAGCTAATATATATAGTTAGATATTTTTATTTCTCTGCAATCAGTTATTACACCAAAATCACATTTAAAAATAACATCACAAAAGGTTAATAATTCAAAGGATTGAAATTTATTTTCTGGACAACTTTGTTTTTTTTGGAGTTATGTCGTTGTTGCAACAAATGTGCAACTCGCTTTTAAATCTGTAATCTACTTTGTTTCATTTACCTCTGCTAAATTCGTATATTCTCGGGATTGTCGCGAAACACGAGTCAATAATTAAATTATCCCGTCACGAACGTCGCTCGGAGTTCGGATTCGGAGTCGACCGTTCGCCTCTGCGTTGAAGCGCATTTTCGTTCACTGCCGGTGAGTCGAAAATCCCTACGGCATCGCCTAATCGAGATCGAAATGGACGACGCGTGTACCCCGGCACGAGTCTGGAGTGGAATCGAGAAATGCCACGTCGCGTCCGACTTCGGCTCGTCGAAGGAGAGACGAGGGAGTGCTCCAAGGAGCTATTGCGATCGACGAGAGACATCGAGGCGGACAACGACGACCGCTGCACGACGTCACGGCATTCTCTCTCTCTCAATCTCTCCGTCTCTTTTTCTCTCTTCTTCTCCCGCGCCCTCGTGAAAGGAAAAGCCCGGAGAACGAGATAGCCCGGGCTTAACCGCGGGCTCGCAGGCGATTATGTCGATATCAAATACCTCGAAACGCACTCAGCTATGCTTTTGCACCGAACGCGAGTGGCGCGACGATGGCGAACGTCGCTCTTTCTCTCCGGCGCAGCGCATTCGCAACGGCCTATTAAATTCTCCGTGCGCAAGGGACCGTATTGTCTTTTCGCTCGACCCCGCTCGGTGTGTATACACGACGCGCCCAGGAGCACTTCATTATCATATAATTTCCAGTTCCCTCGCGCGGATTACCGCCGGCGGCCGGCGCGCGGTGGAATCGAGCGCGTATGCCCCGTACCGTATATACCCAAGCGACGACACGTGGTGCGTTGCTGTGCACCGTGTCCCCGAGTGATTCCCCGAGTGCGTCTCCTTAATGTATTCCGGTCTCTCGGCTCGTCTCGCTACGTCGCTCCGGGCATTAGGAACGAGAGAGACTTAGGTCGCGGCAGGGATTGTCTTGCGGACGTAACGAGGGCGAGCAGAGGTAAACATTGTTTACAACCCGGACGAGAGGGAGAGAGAGAGAGAGAGAGAGAGAGAGGAGAGCAGGAGAGAGCGGACGATAAAATATCACGTTAAAGTCAACTTGAGTATCGTTGCGCGATCTGGCATTTCAGGGCTGCGAGGGTGCCGTATCGTTCGCGCTCGCACAGTTTTTTTCGCCACAAGCGACACCAGCGAGTCGTAACGAGATCGGCGTACAGGACGCTCCGGTTTGAATGGCGGGAAATCGTTCGTTGCCGGTATTATCGCCTTTACGTAGGAATTTGACGGGATAGGTGGCGACCAGTTTGGAATGGTCGCTTGTATAAGATAATAAAGATTTTAGATACGCATACGCGATGCGAATGGTAGAATGAATCTATGGGAGAAAATAGAAATTCAACGCAATGTGCAATTTGACGTCGTAAAGTTTGAAATGTTGTGTACCGAATTATTTTATGATTGCGATTTAGACAGATACATACCGCACCCCGAGAAGAATATCGTCGCAACTTTCAGAGATAAAAAACAAATTTAATTAAATTTTTTTTGAATTATGAGATAACTAACGCAATTATGATATTTTGTTGTAATAAAGCTGCGTGATTTACTTGTTAATTCACTCGTGACACTTCATCTAGAAAATCACAACATAACCAGCTTAAAAAAATAACGACTCTTCTGCCCCGTGCAGCGGATTTCGCATATATAGGCACATTGTGACATTATTTGTAGCACGTAGGTAACATTTTAGGCATACTATATTTATGAGCTTAACTCGAAATCAAAATTTTTTTTTAATGGTTACAGTACTCTTCTCGGAGTGCGATATGTTGATAATTAAAAGTTTATTTTAAAACCAACCAAAGAAAAATCTTGTTCACGGGAGGGAGTTTCTCACGTTTGTAAGGCGCGATTTACATGAATAATCTATACTATATACTAGGTATATACTCCAGATTGTCTAGATATATTACATAAGCATTCCCTGTAAAAAAGTGAGAGTCAAGTATTTGTGTTCCGGAATGCGTTGAGGGTAATTCTTTATCGTCCATGCACATCTCCAATTAATGAGAATTAAGCTTACATCCCAGTGTGAAGTGCACTTGCACATTACGTTAAAGCTCCGCGCTGGGAACGGTAATAAAGATCCCATCTCTTTCGGGCCGCGATAGCGATAAACGTGGGAGAGCACGTAGATTAACAATCGTTCAAGCCGCACGGTGATGTGGGTTTCTTGCAAAAAAAAAATGGAAACTGGAGCATTTAAACCGTCAGATAGACATTTCCTCGTGTCGAGCGGACGGGACGTCGCGTTACATCGCATGCATCGGTGGAAGCTCCCGCTGCGCATATATTTATTCGCGAGCGGCGATCTCACGTCGATTTATCGCGCAAACAATAAATCGCGGGTCTCTCTCGCCGGCCGGTCAGCCTCCGTTAGTTCACGCCCTAACACGTAGTACCCCGCCACGTGGTACGTGGCACGTAAACGATCAGATTCACGCGCGCGCGAGCGCCCGGTGATTTTCGTAATCTGGCCTTTGGGGCACGCGGCTCTCTCGCAGCTCGCGAACTTTTTCATCGCGCGCGGCGCGAGCGGACCTCATCGACGGCGACCGTGATGCGATATAGCGGCGTGATTGCCGCACGATCTCGTCGCTCGGGGAGAAAAGTGTCCGCGTCGTTCTCGCAGAACATACCCGATCACCGCACACGCCAGCCGAGTCGAATTGAAACGTCAGGAGGCACTCGGCTGTTATTAGGCGCTAAGCCGCGCGTATTGGCATTTTGCATCGCTGTATCGTTATCGTTTAACTTTTTTTTACATCAAGGACTTCTGAAATCTTTAATGAAAGCTGAATTTATGTACACAAAAACTATACTGAGCGAGTGAATTTTGATTGTATGTTTCTTTTACGTAGACGCTCACCGCGTAGTGGCGCGTAGTATATAAAGACATTGATTGTGCGTGATCAAAAAGATATCAATTGCAATAACGCGATAGACTTTGTATATGATAATGATATTCAGATTAATGTGTTCGGTTAACGCTTATTCGAGGCAGTGAGGTAATGAGAGATTGTTATGACACGCGGAGGCAAAGTATAGAGAGAGCCGCGTGTCCATAATAATCAACAGGAGGATCAAAAGCGGGAAAGAGAGCGATATAAGGAGTTCGCGTTACCTTGCATCCCAGTCTGATGCACCTATTCGAAATATCAATGCACCACCGGACATGGTGGCGAGTGCCGTAAATCAAGAAAAAGCCACGCGAGAGAACCGTCAGATGCATATATCTCAGAATTGAATTGGTGCGGAAATAAATATTCGCGCGTGCTTTACATTGATTTATTGTAAGAACAACGAAATTGCATCGTGCCGCACTCGACCTTCCTCGAGGGTCCCGTTTCGTATCTCGTAATGTGAACAACTCTCCGCGCATGTAGACGGTCGGCTTAACAACGCATTATCGGTCATTTTCGCGACTTGCAATTTCGCGTAATATGGAGAGACCGGTGAATACAGTGTTGGTCCACGGCAAACGAGAAGAGATTTAAACAACTGTAAATTAACCTTCAAATCTTTCGGTGCTTTCCTTCGAAAAGATAATGAGATAGAGCGAAATTATCGCCATGGTGATGGAAATGGAATGTAAGTGCATTAATATTTAACCGGAAAGATTCGTTATATAAATTTATAATTTATGAACCATTCTGCAAAGCAATTAATGTTATGACTGAACGCGAACGAATGACATAATTGGCTAACAAAATTATTGATTAGTTATACTAATATAAAAACTAAAAGATTAAAAAGTTATTACTAATAGAGAAAAAACAACGAATATTTTTATTTTAAATTAGAGAAGCTTACGCATATGGAGAAGAAAATATTTATTTATAGTTTTTATAAACTACAAACTATTTTCTTCTAACGCACTTTATTTCTCTAGGGAAATTAATCGAAGTTAAGGAAAAAATAAAAAATGCAGTTTACCAATTAAAAATTGGTAAATGCAATAACAGCGTCTATCTCGAAATATTGATTAAACTTACAATGTAAAACTTCCTTGATACAGTTGATATTATTATTCTGCGTTTATTCACACACACACATTGTTGGATTTGTTTCTGCTCCTAATAATCTGTTCTCGTAATATAGTATATGTGTGTGTAATCAAAGTTAGAATATTTTAAATAACGATATTTAATTCGATATTTTTAATATGTAAAATATTATATATTTAGCTTATTTTTTTTGCCTTATTATTTAAATGCCGAGATATATATGCGGGTTGTTTAGTGGTTACGGACGGTTAAACAGCAGCAACTCATTACAATCGGAGTAAAAAGTACAACTGTATGTTTTCTACAGAAAAATTGTATAATAGAGAAAGAGAGACAAGAGGAAGACCATTGAAAAACCATATCCTGTCCATGCACAAGTGCCACGTGAAGCAGGTTAGCCGCATTATGTTCGAGTAACTTTTTACGTAAAACTACTGGTTCTTCTACTCGCGATGCACGGTGTACGTGTACACAGCTTGACGAGCCACTTCAATGCAATAGCATTCAGCTGAATGCAAGGTCTCGCTAATCTAGACGTGAAATCATTTAACCGACTTACCACGAGAAAATAAAAAGCGTATTGTAACATCATCTAATAGGCGATTCGTATTGCCTGGCGTGAAACGTTACAGAGAGAAAATTAATCTAACCCGGTGAAACATTTCAAACACCCAACTGAAATATATCTAGCGCTTTTACGCTTGTTTCGATTGTTTTAAAAGCCTCTGATGCTGCGAAAGGGTCCTAGAAACTGTTGAATCAAACGATTTTAATCGCTGTATCGTTTGAAACGATATCGAATTGTACGCGATGTTAAAGGTACACTTGAATTTGTAAATGCTCTTCATGCTAAACTTGTTTTCTGTGTGATTATACGCGCAGATACGAGTTATTTCTACCACCATATTTTTGTATTAACCGTAACCATCTGACATTTGCCCCATATTCGCACGTCAAATCAATCTGATATATCACGTTGAAATTTCAATTTTTCTTCTTCCCTAATTAGTAATATTTATGAATATCAAGCACAGCCCTCGCACAACCTTGCTTTGGTTATCAAGTTACAACATTTCGAACTATCTGAAACACTAAGCGTTGAGTGCGCGATAAGGCTAAATTGTTCGCGGTGCATAGACAAGCTGGTCGACAACTTTCAGAGACCTTCGTCTTTCGCAATGCGCGCAGTTATGATTTCGAGAATTCACAATCTCCTCGCGACATTTAGTTGCAACTTTGCGACCGCGCGAGTACGCAATGCCGCGTTTTCTCTGTGCACACGCACTACGCGCGAGCGTAGGTGCATAGACGGGGAACACACACGCCGCGAGCATGATGTAGCACATAATAGATAATTCATAAGCACTTCCTATAGGCGCGTATACGCGTATACGCGAAGCGCGTAAGTACTCGGCGGCGGTCGCGGATCAAGCGAGGAGAAGAGGACGGCCGCAACCGCGTTGCGGCGTGGATATTTTTCGTCGTGCGTATCGTCGCTCGCGAAAACGACCGTGAAGGGACTCCTCTTCTGTCCCTCTCGATAACAGCCCTCTCGCAACCTCGTGCGTGCATGCGTGTGAGCCGAGAGGGCCGCGAGAAAAATAGCGGCACTCGCGAAGCCTACGATAATTGAAGGTTCCGCTGCCCGTAGCCTTGCGAGTGCATGCGTGCGTGCGTGCGTGCGTGCGTGCGTGTCTTGCCTGCGTGCACGAGCGTACGTGTGGTCGTGCGTGTCGATGTGTATTCGTTTTCCGAGGAATTTTTTCCCTGAGAAACGCGCGCGCGCGAACCATCTGCGGTGTATGTGCTACTCCATACGATCGTTCATTTAAATTATAACGATTACGGGCGTTTCGCCGGTTTGTCTCACGGTCGGCGATCGATTAGCGATTTAGGGGGTGACATTAACTCATTAAACTTCATTGGTGACTTCAATTGCCGCGAAATTTCTTGCCTTCGTCGCTGGGGGCGATGAGCAATTGTCGCGTTGCATGAAACATAATCCGTCCGGTTCATTTCGAAAGATTCAAATTGAGGTCGATTGCTGTCTCAGAATCACTCTGAACACACGTAGTTAAATTACGGACATTCTTTATATTATATAGTAAAATACAAGTTGAATATTGAGGGTTAACCGGTTTTCTTTCTCTCTGTAAGTAGAATATTACGAAGTAATTTGTACTAATATCGAAAGAAAGAGAGAAAGAAATATATATTACGATAAACGATAATATAAAAATTGAAATATATTTTTTAATGAGTGTATATGAGAAATTTTCGAGAAAGTATCATATATTCACAATACTATTTATTATTACAAAAGATTTTGTTATAATCCGATTAATGGCGATTGTATTTATTTCTGAAGAACTTTTCGAAAAGTTAAAAGAAGTAAGAAAAGTTCTTGTATTGAGGAAATCGGTATTAGAAAACATTGAATGCATTAAATTCTGTTATCGCTTATCTAATTATCTATGTTTGAAGAAATGGAGGATGTTACGTATTCTAACGAAGTGAGGAGCAACGGCTGGTCGTTAAAGCTGCGGGCATAAAATTGATCGGTATTTGTAGCAGTTACGCGCATATACATAAATATTTATGGATCAGTCCCTACGATCGGAATTCTGAGGAATTCGATCCTGATTCTGTTAGACAAATGATAAACATGGCACATATCGACGACATATTATCTTTCTCATATCCTGTTTCTTATAGCACTTTGTTGCGTTTATTGTCCGCACCTGCTTAAACCGTTTGCGTAAAGTTGAAAGCGCGCTACTAGTGCGTTGACGTTAAATGCACAGTTTTCCGCGGATAATCGATTCATAAAAACGCCAATGATGCTCCGAGGATGTAATTGCTGGTCGAATATCCTTCGGCTTTTGCGCTGCCGCGCGACGCGAACCGGTTGCACACACGCGGATTGCACAAGTATCATCTCGCGCGAAATTTTAATCTATAGGATATTCTCATCCAACCCGTCCTGTTTTTGCGGCTAGGGAAGCGCTCTCAGCTGCACGCATTGCGTGCAGGATAATTGGCGCTTCGTCAAGTCAAGTACGATGAGTACGCGTCCTTGGGATAGTGATGAGTTCGGCGCAAATGTCTCGGTTAGTATATTACTCATTACTCGTCAAGTAATGTCGTTCACGGAAATATGTTAATATCTTAACAAGATGTTACGATAAAAATAGGAATTCTTCCTGTGTCAATCTTCGCGATTCTTCCAACGGCAACGTATTTTCTTTGTACATAATACACTCGCATGTCGTAACTCTGCATCTCGTGCATATAGCTTTAAAACCTGAGGGAAACATTCAAAGAAGCATTACTATATTAGTTTAATTACGATATGATTTCGCGTGTACGTGGTTTTGAATAAATGTGTCTTATACCGAAAAGCGTCAAATTTAATATATTTTTTTCAATACTTACGCTTATATATTATAATTTATTATGATAGAAAAGACAACGCAAAACAATATAAAAGAAAATTATGACGATTATATCAAAATAATGTACGACAATTTTCTTAAATATCTTATTAAATAGATACTTTATTAGCCGTGTAGAACTTCTCTAAAAAAAGATACATGCGATATCTTTATGAACAATTCTTCATCCCAGTCTTTTCTGGGCAAAACCAGTCTTACAAGAGCATCTTCGCAAATGTTAAGTAATCGCTGTTGTAAACTTCAAACGATATATTGCTCATGAATAAAATTAATACAACGATCGTTACTGGTCAAAAGTCGCTCGTTGTACCGACGAGTTTTGAGAAATTTTCTCAGACGAATTGGATATCAATTTATGCTACTGTCGCACATAATGACATTCGAGGGGGGAAAAGTGTCGCACAGGTAGGAATGTATTCCAAGAAGACATATTATAAAAAAAATGCTCAATTTCTAATGCACGCGGATATCAATATCAGCACGGAAACAAACAAAAGGATATGCACCGGACTGAATATTCCGATACGTTCTTCAATTTGCACGGAGTAAGTAATCGGCGAACAGAGAGAAGAGGAAGGGTGCAAGAAAGGTTCAATCGAGACATTCCGATCCGCATTTCCTTATTGCTGTTCGACCGGCAGGATAGATCTATCGGTCATTATGATAATAATTTTCCGGTCGGACGACCGTACGGGATCGTGTTACACATTTCTTTAAATACCGGGCCTTTAACTCGGGTGGATGTCCGTATTCTCATAGCTCTTTATCCTGCGGATACCGACCTGCAAGAAAGTCGCTTTAATCGCGAACTACATTTTAGATACTACTACATTCCTTGAATTTTAATGTTGCTGTGATGCATACGGATATTTAAACGCGCCTCTGCGCTTATTTAAATACATATATTTGAAGGAACGGAACGAAAATCAACGAACATCAGCGAAACGCATACCAATGTAATCGCGAGTTGCTTATCAATGTCAGCTAACCGAAGCGTCACGATAATTAATCGGTTGCTGTCAAATTTACACTGGCATTGGCCGAAAATGTACGCGACCAATAATCCCCGTATTATCCTGTTTTTCCGTCTTCCGCTCAATTCTAGTCGCGCCACGATCGACGATTAAACGTATTGAACGCGAACGAGTTAGATGCAGACCCCGATGCAGCGTTTCTCTAATAGCGCGCAACAATTAATTTGATTTGATAAGAAATGTCTGGAATTTTTACAGTGAGAATTACTCGACATTTCGCGGACGGGAGGTGCTTGCAGAGACTGGTTTCGCATAGAAAATGCTCGAACGAATAAACGTTTGAAAAGAGGCTGCAAGCCCCGACCGCGACGTCACCCGTGTGTGAGAACACGTCATCCGTTAGTCCGTCCGACTTTGCGCTCTCGCGACGACATTCGCGCGGCCCACGGATCGCCTGGCGCACCGTAAATCATAATTATCATTGTCGCGCGCTTTTTATTTGCATAGAGGAAATTCATTAGGTTTCGCCCGGCCATTGTAAACAACGGATCGCGGCAGCGGGGTCAAGGGGGGAGGGGGGTGGGAGGAGGACCGATAGAGAGCGGCGGATGAAGCAGCGATCGTGGGAGGGATGGGACTTGGGGCGACGGCGGGGGAGTAGGAGGACGAGGGTAATTTACAAGGAGAACTCTCGAGCCTCTCTCGAGCGCGCGGATCGTGAGTTCGAGACACGGAGAAGGTGAGCTCCTCAGGCCGACGGGCGTGCGGTATCGATATTACCAATAATTGTCGGCCTGAAAGGTTATCTCAAGAAAGCGTGCATAGCAAACTCTCCGTCGACGTGGCCGATAAGTTATAGGGGCGGGGGGGCAAGAGGGGGTCCCCCTTCTTTCTCTTGTCTCGGGCAGGACGGAGACGAGGAGGTGCATGTGAGCGTGCACCTCGACATGTAGAACACGGAGACACCGCGAGCCCAGACTTCGGTCGTCGCTTCGGAAACTTTAGATCGTTTAAAGCATTGAAGCGCATTCATCCGATGCGCCCGCTCGTCGTTGAATACGACTGCAATTCGCATTAGTGATTAGTGGTTCTCGAGTCTCGCCGGCGAAGGAGACTCGAAACCGCGCGGTCGCACGTTAGCGTTTAAACGCGAGTCTAAACGCTGATAGGAATGCGGATTCAGGATGGATAAGAACGAGCGGGCTGAACTTCTCACATTTTACTATCGCTGCCGCACTTCCATGGAAACTGATTTATAAGGCGGATTTTAGAAAAGAACGCCACGAGAGGACAACTTGCAAGTTTATTCTCCGGCTTCAGTTTACAGGTAGTCTCAAACGGCGGAGGCTTATTTTATTCTACATCGCATCGCGTGCTCACGAGAAGTATTCGTAGCGAATCGTATAAGAGATCATAAAAATATATGAGTTGCTTTCGATATAAAATCGCGAGCGATCTTTACGGATCTTTTTTACTCGCGGCGTGGGCGCTTTTCCGTACCGCGATTCTACAACGATGTCGCACGCAGATGCGCATTCAGCGCTACGCTGTCGCTGGCAAGGCTGCGGAGTTGCGCCGCGACCGTATAGGTCTGACATTTTCCTCTCGAGCGACGCTTAACCTGGAAGCTGGATCTCGCACGCTTCATTACGTACCAATCGCGGAATGGAGATTCGCGGTACGTAAATCGCGTCAGTCTCGCGACTCATCAGATAATAGCGACGATTATCAGCGGAATGCGCGATTCGCGTTCGACCGAAAGGTCGCCGATGTCTTTCGGATCGGCTTTCTACGCTTCGTTCCTCGCTCCGTCGAGGAACTTTCACACGATTTTTCTTCGCCAGTCGTTGTGTTAGAGCCGCCGTTATAGGTGGCTCAGCCCTTTTTCTCGGAATATAATTACTTCCAGTTATGTTTGACACATCTCCCCCTACTTCACTTGCTTGCGCAATTTAAAAGAAAGCGAGAGCATATGTAAATTTTGCTCGAATGAAAAAAAAATAAGATAATTCGAGTTGACCGTGGAAAGGGGACGGCGAATCGGACAGAAAGGAGGCCGGGCCCCCCCGGTGTCACTATAGGTCGTGCCTCGCGACGGGCGCTGCAACGCCTCTCGCATTTAACGCCGGTCGTACACGCGACGCTTCTCGCATTTAGCGCAGGATGCCGTGAGTCGACCGATGACGAGCAGTAGAGGATGCGTGGCCCGTGGGACCGTGGTCTCCCTCCGTCGCGTCGCGCGATTTAGTCCACGCTCGGCGATTTTCAGCGTGCGCGCGTATCTTGATTATACGGGCGCAATTACGGGCACAATGTAGCGCAATTTTTCACAATGCGCGTCCGCGCTCGCGCGCAGAAGGAGGACGATCTGGGGGCGGGAGAGGCGGCGACTCGCTTAAACGCGCTAACAGCTCGCTACGCGAAGATTCGTACTTCGGTCCCTCATCCCGTTCGCGGCTCTCGCTGCCCCGCTATAATTTGCGAAAGAAATGATAACCATAGCGTTTGTCGGTGAAAGGAAACGCTAAGAGCATCGTTCAGTACCTACTTACATCGGCGGTGTCCTTCACCCGCGACCTCGCGCGAGTTAACATCCTGCCAGGGTTTCCTGGAAACTCGCGCGTTTTAGCCTTCCCGCGCAAGATACGCGGATGTTACTCGCCCAGCAAATCATCAGCGCATTTTGAAATCTCATTCCAGATTATCTTATTCCAGATCTCTCGATTGTAATCGGGCGGCTCGTTTGTGCACTTACCGTGACAATTCTCGGTTTGAGCCATTCAATCTGCTGCGCTTTACCGCTCTTTTCTTTATGACTAATGCAAATTATTTTCGCACCTTGACAATGCAAGCTGTGTGGGGTCGTACAAATTGCCCCAGGCTTCCTTTTAATCTTGGAGTATGTATTTTTATCTCAAGATAAATATTTAAGCCGAATATGCTTATAACTCTTTAAATAATTTACGACTAGTTTTTAATGTTAGAATTTAGTAGCATAATAAAATTTAATAGTATTTTTAATAATAAACCCATACATTATGTGTGGATCCTAATAGTAATTTCCTGCTTTTTAATTATTTATATGAAACTATGTAAAAAATCTACATAGAGGAAAAGAAATACGTTCGGAAGGCGTCGTAGTTGTTTGATGGATATTGTGTTCTTGATGAATTTGACAATTTCTTAATTCAGAGATATCGGCATAAAGGACTTCTGAGTTATGGTTCCCCGTCGGATTATGGGTCGCTCGGGAGTTATACAAATATATCCGCATACGCTTCAGATTATCTCCAACTGGACCTTCGGCTCGTTTAGCCACACAGGTAGACAGGCTGCCGCGCGATTTCCGTCGAGCGTTCTCGTTAAACGGCCGACAATGGGGCCGACTAAACGCGTCGACAGCCCACGGTCCATGAATCTTCGTGTGCGGGGACAGGCCGTTCCTAACGGAGGGAAAGTAGAGAAAGGTTAAAGGATTAACAGTAACTCACAATTACGACTCGCGGATAGTCAACTCGCCACGCACACGTCCGTCTATCATTGGGGCATTAACGTCCGTTGAAGTACAAATGACCTGGCCGTGTCGACCGTAGCGGTATCCGGTATCTTTCGACGTATTAATTATTGCCTCGCCACTCGTGTAGGGCGATTTTAAGGCTGATCGTAAGCGGCCGAACGACCACGTCTACCCGTTCAACCGCGCGCGGCTTATGCGATTACTCTTACTCGGTATCAGGCACGTGTTGTCTCCCCCCCTCTCCCGTCACCCCGATATCTATTCTCGCGGAGCTACCGATGTTACGAGCGATTGATGCACGCTCGATCCTACAAAATCTCGGGATAAGTCGCGGGATATGGTCTATCGATTCGAGCGCGAATAATGCGATATCTTTATTAAACGCGCGGCTTATTCCCCGATCCGGAGACGGAGCATCGGGCGGTGAAGAAGGGAGAGAGAGAGAGAGAGGATCTGGCAAACGCGTTTATTTGTCGCTCGTAATAACATCGTATTTGTTATTCACGGCGCGAGGCGTACCCGCGAGCCTTCGGAGGAGAGACACTCGTGCAAACCTTCTCTGCCACACCGCGGGCTCCCGACGCGCGTTTATCTCGACGGAGGTGCGTCCCCCGGTAAGCAAATGATATCTACGCCGCGTCCCGGCCTTTCGGAGTGCCGTAAACAAGAATTCGTCCGATAATGTATTTGAAAGCCGCGCGTACGTTTTATTTCAGAGTCGCAACGATCCCTTTTTATTCGGTGGCGAGTATCTCTTCCCGGATATTGTATAACCGCGCGCCCGGCGAAAAAATGTATGCGCAAATATATTTTCGACGGTCGTGCCTCGCCTTTATATGCTGCCTGCCTGCAGTGCCTGCCTGCCACGGTGGATATGAATTTTCGTGCAGCACGGTCGTGCACGTGTATTCCCACCATCATCGCGTCGGGCCGCCCGTATCCTCCCCGACTTTCGCGGCGCAGTGGTGCTCACCTCACACCCGTCGCGTTATCGTCGTCACCGATAAACCGAGCGTTGTTAGTATCGTGTCTGATGACGAGGCAAATCGTGACGGCAAATCGTTGCGTCGCATCGCCTGCCCGAGAGCGAGTGGAAGCGCGTTGCGGATACGCGCCGCGCAATGATCGTTGGTTCTCCTAATTTCCCAGAAGCGGGGAAACTTCCCGGCCTCACGGGAAAAATCGCCAACTATAAGACGCGTACGTCGTTCCATCCGTCCGCATGAAAAATTGCACTCCCCCTCTCCCTCTTTCTTTCTGGCAATTATATGCTAATCGTACTACGTTTTAAAAAGATATCTTTTTGAGGGAATATCGGACCGCGTCTTAATTACAGACGAAAATGTTGCATCTGCTTTACTCGCGTGTCATTACAGCCGTAACGGGTGCGCCGGTAATGCGATCCCGCACCTCACCTGTGCCCCGCCGTGGAAACGGCTATACGGCGCGGCAGCTAGTTACGGGGTATTATTCGCCATAACCGCACCGTGAAATATGCGCTTTTATACGCTGCGAGCGGTTTTACACAGCGGGGGTAATCGTCCGGTGCATATGAAGCAAATTAATTATTTGCCCGTTTACCGTTCCCGCGCGCGCGCGGGTGCGTTGCGAAGCACTGCGCGAGAGGCCGTCGGGGATCGCGCGGGGAACATTCCGCGCGATGATCCGCGAGGAAGAGCTTAATTCCCGGCTTGGGAGAAGGATAGGGCCGGACGCGCGGTACGCGTACGCGTGAATTGTTGACACTCGGTATAATACACATTTCATTTGCGTAATTAACGGTCTGATGTATAGCTACATCGGCGAGCGAACGGAAAACCATTCATAATACGGCCACTCGCCACTCGACGATTACTCATACGCGATACATATCGCATGAGTTTCGAGAGAAAGAAAAGAAAGGCAGAGAGAGAGAGAGAGAGAGAGAGAGAGAGAGAGAGAGAGAGAGAGAGAGAGAGAGAGAGAGAGAGAGAGAGAGAGAGAGAGAGAGAGAGAGAGAGAGAGGCTGCGGCTCCTCTCAGCGGACTGCTTCGTATTCGGTTATGGGCTGAGAAGCCGAGATAATGGTCTCCGAAGAATGGATCCGGTCCAAGATGTCGAATCGGTCGATGGTTGAAGAGAGAGCTGGACTTTTGATTAGACGATCTATCACGAAGAGCAACCTAAATTACTTACAAATAACTCTCAGAATTACGAATCACATTATATACCGCAACGTGTCTTTCTTTCGGGTGCATTCTACGTCCAGTTGATATATATTTTCGCGAATGTCCGCGCGGTACGCGCGACGTATCGATTTTTCCGCGAATCGGGCGACTTAACCGCGAGCGCGGGACGGCCAACCGGTCGCGCGCGATCGTGAATAATTCAATCTTCGTTTGCCGAGAGAAACCGGGTGGACGTTAGGAGCGCATTAATGCGATCTACTAACGAGTGCAGGTTAATCTGGTGTACTCGCACTGACAGGTTCAACGTGCCGTAAAACGGGATACACGATGCCATCGTCGCCGCGGTTTTGTGTTTCTTTTCCTTTTTTCCTTTTACCCTGGAAAGACCGCGGACGGACACACCGCCGAGAGGAACAGAGAGAGAGAGAGAGAGAGAAAGAGAGAAAGGAAGCGAAGGCACGGAGAAACGACGAGAGATTAAGAAAGAATAAGACTCGACGAGCACATCGATGGTAGAGACAAAGAGGTTGGAAGGGAGCGGGCAGATAGCGGCGGGAAAAGGGAGTCGTGCGCGGGAAGAGGGAGGAGGGTACGAAGGGTAAGGAAAGAGAGTGAGAAGCAGATTGAGGTTGATAGGAAAGAAAATCGCACTCGCACGGCGTCTCGTTAGCTTGTTAACTTGCACGCAACACCTTCGGCTCAAATACCGGATACATGCTGGTCTCTCTCTCTCTCTCTCTCTCTCTCTCTCTCTCTCTCTCTCGCTCTTGCTCTCCCTCTTTCTCTCCTTTCCCTCGTGCAAACGCGTTGCTCTCTTGCTCTCGCTTCTCCACGTCGCTCTTCATACACCCACCAACGTGCCGCAACATCCTCCCGCTCCTTTCCTCCTTCTTTTCCTTCTCTCCCTTCTTCTTCTTCTCTTTCTTCTCGCGGTGTCTTCCATCGCTTATGGCCGGTCCATCAACCCTTTCTGCATGATCCTACCCGTTCGTGAAACTCGCAGAGACATCGCGTCCCGATGATTCCTTCGCTTTTCGGATCATCGCTCTTCGGCTCCGCTGCCGCTGTTGTTCCTCTCGTGGAAAACTCGGTAAGACGCTTTTTCTCGTTCACGTTAACTCCCGAGTCTCCGGGCTCCGTCCCCGTTCTTAAACGGAAGGCCGATGCACCGTCGGAATCGTCGGAGTCGTGCTCCACTTTGGCGAAGTACTCTTTTTCCCTTCAGTACCGGCGAGCGGATGGTATTAGCTCTTGGAGACAGGTTCCCAGTGAGAGAAAAGTTGGACGGGAAAGTAAGGGATAAGGGAACGGAGCGGCCAGTGAGCGCGCGGAAATCGGGAGCACGGTTCGTTGAATTATTTCTCTCTATCGGATATTGACATTCATTTGTGTCGGTCGTAAGTTTGCCGGCTGCGAGGACGGAGAGGTAAGTCGGCGAATTACATTACAGCTTTCCTAGACCTTTCAGAGTAGCGTCGTTGTCTATCAAGATCTTTTCACATTCCTCCGAGTTGCCCATAAGCATCTTATTCTTCGACGTTCCAACGAATAGGAGAAAATACAGCCTTGGCCAAAATTATTAGGCACCCTATTAAAAAAAGGTTTTTTCAAAATAACATTTTTGAAAGAAAAAATAAACATATAAATGCCATCTAAACAAATAAACATAATAATGAACACTCTATTAAACAACTTTTAAACAATGGAAGTCTTTCCTGGTATTAAATTCGGTAGGTATAGCGTAATGATTACGAGGGTGCCTAATTATTTTGGCCAAAACTGTAGATAGAAATGGAGTACTTAGCGTAAAGGAATTGAATATTCAGGATAATTTTGTCGAAATTATAAATTATTAAATTAAATTTCGAGCTTCCGAACGTGTCTCATTTTAGACAGAAATTTAATGCATTGTTCGGTACACGGCGGTATCGACTAAATGCACGCACTACCACGTGCCTTATCACGTCATCTCGCTGTCCGACGCTTTATATGTGCGATTGCTTCGCGTATACTCGTTTATCAATAAAAAATGTATGCGCTAAACGATAGCGCACGCCGGACGCCGAGATAAGGCGATATTCATCGATAATTTTGCAACCGGGCATTTTTGAGGCGTCAACCGCTGCCGAGTCATCGCGAAGCGGTAGCAATCGCTATTGCTAGCCGGACGATATCGATCGTGTTACGCCGATATTAATTATTAGAGCAACACACAGCGACGCGCCGCCAATCTCGACGATAAGTCTCCCCTCGGCTAAGCCGCCGCTATCTTCGTAATTCATCTTCCTTCGTGTGCTCGTACTGGTGCTCGTCCGAGGCACGAATCCACGTGAAATTTAAGGCGCCATATCTCCGAGAGGCCCCGATTCCGAGATGCAATCGCGCGTGGCCGCGTCGGCGCGTCCGCTTTTGGTCGTCGTCACTGGCATTTAATTAAAGAAAAAGAAGGAGCGGACAGAAACGAGCGGCAAATCTCGGAAAGGTCGTCGTTACGTCGCGGCGCGTTAGCTCCGAGTGGCGCGTTTAATTACAGCCACGACGTTACGTCGCCGTGGCGTAAACCGGGCTTAATGTTGGGTTCACCTTGAGGAGGGATGGACACCGAGCAGCGTGGACACGTATGTACATACCTTCGCTTCTTCGATTCTCGATCTTGGTTTCTTTGAAATTCCATTAGCTAGGCATACTTTTTATCTCCCTCGTGTCTACTAATTGTAAGATATGGAACCTACGAAGCCTAATAATGGTCGCCACGCTTTTCTAACGTATATTAGCTATTCAGTCCCAGTAGTTAATTTAATCGGTTGCATCATTATTTCGTCTCGAAAATTGAGCTTGCTTCCGGCGAATTAATTTTGGATCGTTTGAGTCGTTAGATAGCGCAAACCGGCACCCCGGCGGTGTGGACACAGCTTAAGGATCTCGGCGAATATGCTCGGGAGTCACTCGGGCTTTTCGCGGCGGGCGAGGACAACGCTCGAGCGGGACGAAAACTCGCACGGAGCACGTAAGACAGAGAGCCCGGGCGTTTCTTGTTATACCGTTGGAGGGAAGGTGGACGGGCGCTAACCGTCCGCACCCCGCGCCCTCCCCCTCGCAGCCGCGGCAACCGGACGACCGAGCCAAGCATGCGAGCCTTCCGAGCAGGACGAATACCCCGGTTCGTGAAGGAGGGAGAAGCGTGTTCCCTCTGTCGAACCGTTCGGCATGGAACGCTACCGACCGCAAGATCGGCTCGATCGGTCTCGGCGTTCTATTCAATTGCCGTACGTGACACAAAGGACGTGCGAGGGGCCGAGGAGGACGATGAGGGATATCCCCGTCCCCCACGCGTCCCTCCTCGCGACTCCTCGCGGTTCCAGTTTCTTTCCGCGGATCGCAGCGACTCGATCCCGCGGAAACGGTCGTGGACCGTGGGGCTCGAAGCGTCGCGTCGGTCGCGTCGAACGGCTCTGCCTTCGGCTCGGCATCGCACGCCGATTTCAATGCGCTCTCCGCTACTATTTTCTCTGTACACAATTACGCCGCAGTTTGCCGCGTGGATATCCGTCAAACCTTTCTAACCGCGCGCGACTCGACATCGCTCATTAAATGGTAATAGCGTCGATTTATATTTGCGCACCTTCGCGCGTTGTTCTTCGCGAGTCGGTCGAGGCTGATGTTGCGAAATCGTGTCTTTGAAGGCAGCATCGTCTAAAAGACTTTGTGAACAAACAAATCGCAATACATGATGGATGACGCGCGGAAGGATACGTAATTTTCACGTTTTTCTATATTTATTTAAGAATTTCGCTCGTCACACTGTTATTTTGCAATGTTTCTGTCTTCGGAGCTTGGAGTTACATGTAGAAAGTTGGGCAAAAATGAATATAATTTTCTTCATTGTGGCGTTTATCGACTCTCACCACAGAGCATAAAATATTCATCCAGTCTATATACACAAAACTAACTCTTGCCCTTCTGTTTTTTTTTTCGGAGCTAATTTGGGTTGCAGTTTCTGCACGATTATGACAATCGGTGGGAGGGGGAGGGGCCGTTTTATTCAAGAAAACTGAAATACGAAAATGATAAGAAAACGGAAGCGTTTACTTACATTTATTGTACGTTACTTGCCGTTCCCATATTGACGCAGAGATCCGAATTTTGAGTTCCCTCGGTATCGTTTTCATTCGCGATTTCTGGATTCAACGATCTTAGCCAAGTGCGCTCAGACGGAAGTACGGTGATAAAACTCCTGAGTTAAATGTTGCCGCGAGAGAGAGAGAAAGAGAGAACTATAACCCCCGAGTGCAGTTTCGTTGAAGAAACTTAAGCAGCCATCGGAATAGAAAAATTTCTTCGCGGATCCGCTTCGCAGAATATAAAGTACCTGGCGCGCGCAGAGCGCCGAGTGTTTCTTCTGTGTTCGGGAACCATGCTCGATTGAGGATCGTATCGGCCATCGGATCGATTCGATTTGCATCCGCCGACGTTCTAGCGCAATAAAATACGCCGACACGTATAAGCGTCCGACGAGATCGTTCGTAATGCCCTAAATTAGAGAGGACATCTTCACCGACGTTCCGATCTAGTGGGATCCCGCACCGTTGTTTCGTTTTTGCGAAATTCCGATTTCGTCATTGCCGCTGCGGATCGTCGCGGATAGACGCGCTTTATCGTATAATACCGACACCCCGATTTATTGATAGGGAAATAGAAGAGAACTCGACTACGACCGCGGACACGCCAACTGCTCGAGAGAATAAGACAAAAAAAGAGGAAAAACCCGCCGCGTCTTCCTCGGACACACTCGCACGAGTCGCGCTTTCCCCAGGCTACAAATCCCGAGAGCATTTCCATACGAAATTTCATTATGGAAATCGCATTCCGAGATGGTCTTGGAAAAGTATCAAACGTTCTTTTTTTCGCAGAAAGGGCCGCTGGCTACCAAATAAGGTCCGCGCGCGAGCAGTCCCGCGGAACGAACGGCGAGGAGGAAGAAACGACGACGACGACGACGACGTCGCCGCGCCGCGTCGAGCGAGTTTGATCGTCGCGGATAACGCGAAAGTTTTATTTACATAGACGGAGAGGAGTCGGTGGCGTACTTTTTACGTCGGGTGGTTTGCGTGCTAGTTAATATCCACTCTATGATTTCCATTTATGAACTTCCTTCAGGAACGATTTCCCGAGCGCGGCTCGGTAAACCGGGTTTTTGCAGACCCGGAGCACGCCCAGGGTCACGCGGGACATCGTCGTCGCTCGTCTCTTTCCCCCCCGAGAACATCCTCCGAGAGATCCTTACGAGAGCGCAAACCTGCACGAGAATTACGGCAATGGAATCTCCAACGATGCGTACCGATAAATCCCAACGAGGCGCGCGAGCGTTCGGAGCACGCGGTATTAATCATTCGTCCGGAGTTCCTACTTATCACGATCAACGTATAACTTAATTCCTGCTTTAGCCGGGCGTTAAATCGCACGTTCGCGCGTCCATAGCGCGGAAGGACATAGATCTCGCTCTTCGTGTTAGCCTTCTCCTCCTTGCCGTTCGAACGACCGCGAGCCGTGATCATGCTGCGAAACTTCTATATCCCGCAGCCGCGCGAAATTGAGTGAGGAGTATAATCAGATTCCTTGTAACGAATGTTCGGAAACTGGTATTTTCGGAAAAATGTTGGTAAAACTTGTTTTAATAAAACGCATGCCGCGCAAAGCTACATGAAGCAGAGAAAGCTGTGTATTATTAAAATTAACACTCTTTCAGGAGTAACGAAAAAAGATTTATTTTTATATATAAAAAAAAGTAAAAGTTCATGATATATTCACGTTGTCAAAACAAATAATTTGATAAAGGTAATAACAGTAATAAATAACAAAATTCATAAAATATTTCGAATTTGCGTGCAAAATATATTTTGGCAGAAAAATGCTGGAAGAATTTTATCCGGAGTCACATTCTAACAAGTTGCCGTATGAATAATGTAATGTAGAGAACTTCATGAGTTGCTTTGTTTTGTAACAAATAAAAAAAGAAGAAGAAGAAAAAAACGCGGAAGCTTAAATTATACGTTTGCGACTGACGTAGTGGATGATTGTTATCCTGGAAGCAATCTTATCGACGGTCGCAGATGCACCCGAGAGCCCGGCGAGAATACGGAGAGACTTCGCCGTTTTCAAGTTTTCATTGTTTTGCGCGTTTGCCGTCGCGCGCGTGACACGAAATCGGGGCGCGAATGGTCGTGCTCGAGAATTTCGATCGTTTGCAGCTGTGCTCATTTTCTCTCAGCAGCAGATGTTCTTCCCGCAAGGCTACGCTCGCGTGCACGAGGTTGCGCGCATGTACATCCCTCTCGCATGGTTATTTTACTTATATACAGAAACTTACAGAAATTTACATCGCGACGCGACGCCGTAATAATCGCGCGGATATCCACCTAAAATTCTATTGTTGATACAAATTAATCGCGCGTGTGCTCAGTGAAAACAGTTGTCGATGCGAGCGTGCGGCGGCTCTTAATAGCGGCGCACCTCTCTCTCTTTCTCTCTCTCTCTCTCTCTCCTCTGTAATTGAAAACTTAAAACAATTTCATTTACATACGAAAGCACTTTGATCATGCCAAAGTCAACAGTGCTGTACAAGTTTGGCTTAACTCCGCACCTATTACTAGGATCCCCCTGGATGTAATTAAAGTGACGAGACCGAGGAGATGCTCTTGTTGTTTTTTTTTTTGGTTATCTGTAACACGATTTCGAAATGTTTTGCTCAATTTCGCGTTATATAAATTCTAATTTCCGGCTTTAACGGGAGGTAGTTTGCGCCCACAAGCAACGCGATATCATCTACCTAAATAAATTGGTGAAAAAATGTTTGGCTGAGCATTTAAAATATATTTATACTGTAGGAAGATTATTCCGAAGTGGAAACGCAAAGTTGAGAAAGATAAAACTTTGCGAGTTCTAGCTCGGAGCAACGTTCGCGTACAAGATGCGGAGTTAAATCCTTAATTGCCGAGTCGATGCTTGATTGGATCAACTCGGTTCGTGTTACGCGACTGATCCTATATAATCCTGGCGACCGTCGTATATATTTGCATTATATTACACGGAGAGACCGGCAAAACATTTCGTCGAAATAGAATATTTGGTAAAACGAAACGCGCAACCTGACCGCACAATTAGTGCCATGCGAGGGCAGAGCTCGTATAGAAAATGTCAAGAAAAGCGGTATAGAGCGGTAGTTGCGTCGATGAAATTGCAACGGAGTTCCCCGGGGGCACTCGTTGTTGTAGTCGAGGGATAATCGTCGCGGCCCTCGAAATGGCAAGCGCAGAGCGCAACGACGGTATCAGCGTGGTCTGAAAATGTCGAAAACTTCGGCGGATTGTCAGCTGGCTTTAATGCGCAACGAAGCGTGTCAACGGGGTCCCATGGTATTATTACGAAGTCTCTCCCAAGCCGCACTTGTAACCATACATGAGAGCGCCGGAATGGTACCCGACACGCCCCGCGAACTCTCGAGCAGTTGCGCTCGCAAAGAGTTGATTAAAGTCACCGGTCGGTGCAACTTGTATTTTTTTTTACCACCCTCCCTTCTTTCCTCTCTCCCTCCCTTCCTCCCTCTTTCTCTTTCTCTCTTTCGTCGAACCCGAAGAGATTGGATCCAATTCAATGTTCCGCGAAAGTGCTTTGTAATCGATCGAGCGAGCAACTCTCGCCTCGGAATGTTTCTTCCGCCAGTGTCAGTCTCGCAGCGACAGGCAGATCCACCTCCGTCAATATTAGCGATGCTTGTTCGGGACGAGGCAACACTTGCTTAATAAATCGAATTATCCGGCGCTCGGGGGGTTCGTTAAAAGTCCATTTATCCGACGATCGCGCGTCGTAACGGGCGAACGTGAAATCACGAAATACCGTCTCTACTCAAGAGACGTTCGTCAAATTGACTTCAACATCGATGACGAGAAATCGACGTATCTGCTTTCAGGAGAAATTTATCTACCGCTGCTCCTGATTAATTGCATCCGACAGGATAAACTAGAAACTCGTTTGCCGCAGTCGTAAACGGTTCACGACAGTTTCGAAGTAAATTGCAAAATATCTCATATCTTAGCATCATCGACGTTTGCTTATTATCTCAAACACATAGTAATCAACTTGTATGTTTTGCGCAAAATTGTAGTGCAAAACTCTAAGAAAGTATAGCTTATGTAAAAAATATAACAATTTACTGTTTTGATAGTTTGGGAAATGCATAGAATTATCACGAACTATTGTATTAATACATCTCACATGCATACACACATACATTTTCCTTTAATATCAAGAATACCCATTAATCTCGAGCGCGCGAGATGTGCGTGTCGCGTTTCAAGAATAGCGTACGGTCGCGGATGATGCGATATATATTTTTTGTGACAAAGTAAAGGGCGAAATTAATTGCCGGTCATTACCTGGAATGCCGCAGCAGCGTCGCGCGCTTCGGTGCCATATTATTCCACTTTTGCCTGCATTTGAAAAGTACCCGTACAAAGAGTACGGATGATTTCTGCGAGTTATTATGATGTTACACGGCGTGCCCTCGCGCTCGTGCGACTTATATGCCCCGCGACATTGTATATATGCGAGAGGGTAACTGACTATATCACGGTTCGCATAATCAGCAAGCCGCAGCGGCTACACGGCGGCGGCGGCGGCGGCGGCGGCGCGGGCTGTACGGATAGCGCACGTGTGAAATATGCATTCGCTCCGCGAGACAATGCAAGCGGGACACTAAATTCTCAATCGCGATAACTGTACTACGCAGCGGCGTACGCGTACCCGCGCGAATATAAAGTTCACAGTCGACAAGAGAGCTCGAGGTCGGTAATTGAGGGTATTACCCGGCTCTCTCCTTTTTTCACGCTCGACTTCCGTCGATCCTTCCTCGCGTCGCGCGACCGCGAGAGACGTGCAAGTAACGCTGCGCAACCAGCGATTAGCTGTCGAATCGAAAAATGCGTTTTAAAGATCGCAATTACCCACGAGGCAGATTCGAAGGGGGAGAACGAGCGCGCGAGAGATACAGAGGGGGAGAGACGGAGAGTTCTCGAGAGTTATCTTAATTAATCACGATTACGCCGCGATTATGTCGCGGACGATTATGTTTGTCCCGCACTTCGCAGTCGCGTCGCCCAGTTTCCAACGGCTGGCATAATCACGGGAGGTGACACAAATCCTGACTTGCGTATGATTTAATGCCCGTCGCGTGAGTACCGCTTGAATTTCGCAAATCTCAACCGGAATAACGACTCCGAGCCGTCTCTTCTCGGCGATGCCGTGCGCGCGCACCTTTTCTCTTCTTTCCCGCGAGTGGGAGCGCGATTTGCGGCTTGGGCGACTCCAACGACTTGTGATAAAACGCGGCTGCTCAATGATCCGACACGACGACCATTTGAATTGATCGGTCGATGTCGATTCGAAACACGAATCCCTCCTCGAATCCCGCCTTGGCCCGCGTGGTGCAACGGCCACGTCAAGATGAACGATGGTCGCGACGTCGACGACGACGACGAAGGAAGGCGTGCAAGTGGCGTGCGCCGCGCCGTTCCGGCATAGATAATGCAAACAGAAATTCCGTTATACCGCGTAAAGCATCGGCGACCAGATTAGCGGACGGGGGAAGGAGAGAATGGTCGTGAAGGAGGTCGACGCGGGCTGCATTCTCGGGTGAAGCTACTTTAACTGCTACGCGAACGAGTTAGCGAGCTGCGAAACGTTAGGAGCGGGCGGGCTTATTATGACTGACGCGGACGAAAGAAGCGACGAGGAATAAGCGAGCGCACTCTCCGCGCGCTTTATCGCTCCTAATTCATTATTTTCCGCATAGTAAAGACCCCACGAGGCTTTACGCGCATTAAAACCCCTCACTTGCCGGTCGTTTTATCGAGAAGCCGTTATCCCGGCGGTACTTGGTAATCCTATCGACTCGTCTCTTGGTCCCCCGCGCTTCGTTCGATATTATTGCTCCGCGTAGTCGTTGCCCGCCGCGCCGAGTCGCCGAGAGAGTCACTTCGATTCGAGCCGCGGTATAAAGTCGTCGGCTGTATCAATTTTAATGACCGCTCTTTAATTTCAGATTCCATCGGCACCGCCGATTTCTCCCGTCGTTACTTAGCCGAGGTCGCGCGCTCGCGCGCATGTCGTCTCGTCTTGTTAAGTCGGATAAACGAACAAAGTGGGGAACAACAGGTTTATAAACTTCCCCTTACACAATCTTGCATTATCAGGCCGCGCGTGCGTTCAAAAAAATGCTTTTTGTCCGGTTGATTACTTATCCCGGGCGAGATAGACACGCCTGATTCCGTTCCTTTCGCCACTCTATCCGCGCCCAGAAGTGCGGGGCCTGGACTGGAGTATCTAGACCATTGAGATCTTACGATCTCTTGCCCTTCCGTTCGTATATAATTTCTTCCTCTTGCACGCCTCTCGCCATTGCGCGCGGGCTTGTAGTGGTATCCGATTTTTCTCAGTACATTAAATTATACTCGAGGGGACTGGTTGACGGCCACGAGCCCGCCTTGACCAGGCGCTTTCAACGGGGAACATAAGCGATGCAAAGAGTGTTTTACCCGTGATATGTTGTTAAGCACTTGTTAATTACAAAAGTGGCAGAACAGGATCGGCAGATAGGAGCGTTGACTCGTTACCGGTCCCATAGAGACGCTCGCTACCACGGTCGATCGCAATCTGCCCGACAAATCGATGTCACGATTAGAATTTCCCGTGCATTCTGCCCGTCAAGCTTCTTATTTCGTATCGAGGATAATTGCTAATGGTAAAAACTGTTGAGGGATAAAAATCTCGGTACGCGTGACTAACGTAATTGGACGAACGATTGGATGACGACACGGTTGCGAGCGAAATAGGTGTCGGATGAACTAATCGCGGATGCTGATTGTTTTGATTAGCCGTCGGAAATAATTTGCCCGCGCGCCGAGCTAAATGTCACGCGCGGATGACGATAACCAATATTGCGCGCTGCGTTCTCATCGGTGAACGGTCCGTCAGAATTGATCGATCTATCTGTACGCGCGCCGCGAGAGGTGCGCGGGCAAATGTTAGATCGCGAACTACGATCGTCGGTGGAAATGACGGGCGTCGCGGAATACAATGCGGATTGCAAATTCCGCGTGTCATTAACCAAACCGCAAAATGCCCCGGCAGTCACGGTATGTAGGGTGGGACTCTCTCGCGCGGTGCTTCTCCCGCTGCGTGCGTTATTCGTTATCGTGCGCCGCTCCGCGACACCGTTACGAGTGTATACTTGCGTTATTCTTCTTCGATATCGCAATCGTCCGCGCGCTACTACCACCTTATTTCGCGCATCGATCGAATCGCTCGCGCTGGCGGGCCGTTACACCGGCATTGATTACACCGACGATTACACGCGATCGCGGGCCATGCAATAAGGTAACTTTCGCGAGCGTTTTCCACGTAGCTACAATTTTCTAGCGTGGCTCATTTAGCTCGCGCTCCTACGCTACCCGCGGGTATTGCACGCCACCGCGCCCGCGCGCCGCGCCGCGCCGCGCCGCGCCGTCCCGACAAGATCAGAGATCGTAACTAACAAATCAGATTTTCTGCATTTTCTCAGAGCAGTTTCTTATCGTATTATTAGATGTAATTATCACTTTCCTTTTTGCACGTGATTTTATACCTTTTAAAATATTTCTCTTTATGAGTATTAAATATGAGAATTTATTTCCCATGCTATGTAGAATTTTTTTAAAACGACATTTGCATCGGTTTTTAGTATCATTAAACGCATCTTTTTTGTTATAGTTTGCAACAATTTATTCGAGTTAGAATAGCGTAACGAAAGAATTTAATTCAATCGTTATAGGACGTAAAACGAAATTTTCTCTTATAACTGTCTCCTACCAAATTGTCTCTTTTCTATTATCCTCAGGTAGATATTACTTATTCCGCTGATGCAACGGTAACAAGACGTGATGACAATGTATACAGACGTGACTCGATTAACATAAAGTATTGTTTTGTTCTCGAGCTACCTCAGAAAATGGCGCACAAAGCCTGCATCGAAATAGTGGATTTAATTGTCATGCCGTGAATATCGCGTATACCGCTTTGTCATTTTATTGCATCAACTGAAAATGAGGAAGTGCATTGCATACCATTTGTAAATTCGCTTTAATGCGCCTTTGACATTTCTCTCGACAAGTACTCTTGAAGATAGTAATACTTTGTCTCGAAAAAATGCATTTTTAAGAACTAAGATCGCAATGCACTGCGAGGATGTTGAAAATTGGCGTGTCTCCAAAAATATTTGACGCATTTAACAGCCGAGAATTTCTTTGGTAACTTCTGTAGAATTTATAATTGAAATTATAATCCGGCATCGTTATAATGTTATTAGGGAAGGCAAAAATCAGAATGAGACAGAAGAATTAAAAACATAAAAATAAAATGTTTTATTATTCAGTCATAAGCTTTTATTCTAGAATAATATCTTTTTCGTTGTGTCGAACAGTTTGCGAAACGTGATAACCGCTTGCGAGAGAAGCTAAAGAAGACGATTTCACGTTTGTACATTGTATCTCGAATATTTGCAGCAGCATTTCAGTTTCTTTGACATAACGCGCATTTTGAATTCGACTGTCGCATTTCGGATAAGATATACCGTCACGTGAGGTTTGTTTCATCTTGCGCCGACCGCATCCCAGCGTTTTTGTAATGCTGAAGTTATTACTGAAATGTGATTGAGCCATCTGTGCAATGAATATAAATGTACTGTCTCCCCGTTGTGCGCATTCATAAAAATATATACGTACAATCTATATTCTGTATATACGAGATTGTACATAATAAATAGAAATTTTTATAAGTGCGAGACTTAAAGTCTCGTTTATTGATTCACGTACGCCTGACAGTAATGGGACCGTCGAATTCAAATAGAAATTCCGCAACGTAGAATTACGTTTTCTTAAATTAATCTTTAATCGACGGCAAGCGAACTTCGTTGTTATACACTGTTATCTCCATTTTTCTATCACTCTCGCGTTTTATAAAACATGATGCATTCAAATCGCATAAAAAGTCTCTTTATCGATTGGAACGAAATAAATAAGACTAAAGTAATACTTTACAATGTTCGCGCGCCCATAATTTTTTCGTTATCACCGTGGAGCGTCAGCTTCTACCGCTGTGATGCTCGTAAGCTCGTATTCCTGGATGAAATTCGTCATCAACCAGAGAGAAGAGAAGTGTAAATACAATTAAATATACATAATAATTATAATTAGGAAGTGGTATCACTGTTGGCGCAGTGGCTTGAGCCAAGCTATCTAAACAGTCGAGTCGAGGTTCAAACGGGTCTGGAGACACTCTCGGCTCGATATTAAGCGATATTTTACTTTAAGAATTGATCGTGGAGGAACACACACACACACCCGCGCGCGCGCGCGCGAGACAGCTGCCGAATAATTAGACCGACGCAATATTCGCCCGGAAAAATCCAGGTACGGTTTGCCGATCCGATTGCGAAACTATTTGCACTAGTCGACAAATAACGTCGCCAATCTCGACGACGCCACGAACGGGCGGCATAACGGTAAGGAGCGGCGAATTTTAAGCACACGATCACACCGCTGGGCTACCAGAAGCGCGACGGGCTCTGCAGGCTCATTTCTTGCGCTCCACGACCACGGCACACACACATTCACATACGTATACGCACCCAACGTAATCGTCGCACGTTCCACGAGCCGAATAACGGTGCCGGCCCGGTCGTGATTCGCGACCGAGCGGACGACGTCCTATTTACAACGAGTTTCATCTAACTACTCTCATCCAGACGCGCTGCAATAAATTTACAACAGAATCTGCGTGTGTGTTGCACACACACACACACACACACACACACACACACACACATACACGCGCACACCGGATATACATTTCCGCACGAGGTGAGAGCGCGTCTCAAATTTCTTCTCACTTTTATCACACACCGTCTATGTACACGCCTTCTTATCACGCCTCGCGGTCACGCTCTATTTTATACATAAAACCCTCCGTTTGTATTTACACACTCCGTAATATATCATCGTATTGCACACCGTCCGAGTACGCGCTTTGAAGTTGCGCTCCGAGCATACAAGATCCTTCAACGTAAAGCTCGTGTCCCTCCCGTTGTACCCTCGCGGCCAAGTGCCTCGTTCGACACGAACGACACTCGACGCGTTCGGATTTGACTGCAACGAGCGGTTCATATGTGGACGGATACCGTGCGCGATCCATTGGACGTCCTGTTGTTGTGCTGCCGTCGGACCGGCGGCGGTTGCGTCGTCCTCTGCGTCGCGCGCTGGTTGTTCGGCACGTCCGGCAACGCGAATCGTAACTTCTCCCAGAAGAGCTTGTCGCCCCACTGCAGATACGTGTTCGTCTTTAGATATAGCCGTATATCCGGATCGAGATCGCGCTGGTGCACGTCGCCGACCAGCACGAGGATCAGCCGGCGTCTTCTGTCCCTCAGCACCTGATGGTGCGCCGATTTGAAGTCGAAGCGGCACCATTCGGATTTGATGAAGTTTTCCGACAGCACCATTATCGTTCTGCGCGACGACTCCACTGCCTGGACGATGGTGTCGGCTATGAAGCTGCCGACCGGAAAGTCCCGGTAGTGGAGGCACAGTTTGTACGAGGGGTTGCCCATCTCGAGCACCGGCGCCAATTCCTCGGCGACGAACGCCTCGTCCTTCGAGCTGTAGCTCACAAAAGCGTCAAACAGTTTATCCCGATCGTCCCGGTCGACCTCGTTATTCCGATAGAATATCCGCACGCCGAAACGCGAATGAAACCACACGCGCAGCTCGTGACGGAACACAAAAGCGAGCATGCACAGAAGTATGACGACGAGCGAGCTGGCCGAGGTGGCCACCAGCAGCGGTAGATAATCCTGCAGGACCTGCTTCTCGATAATGGTCTTGGTGTAGTTGTGATGCATGTCGTTGTCGACGCTGATCGCGCCGGTGCAGACGGCGCTCTCGTTGCCGGCGCGCTCGCGATCGCCCGGTGCCGCGCTCATCGAGAAACCGAACTCGTCGTCCGCGAACACCTCGTCACCGAACGCCTCGAATTCCGTGACGTTATACACGCAGCGCAACACGGCCGCGTCCGCGACGCGGACGCTCGGATCGCGCGACCACTCGCGATAACTCTGCAGGTAATCGCACTCGCAGGACCAGGGATTCCCGGCCAGGCTGATCTCGATCGAACCCGGCAGCGACCATATCGCCAGGGTGGTCAGACGGTTGTTCTGCAGTTGTAGCATCCGCAGGGAGCGCAGCGGCGCGAACGTGTCGTTGCCGATCGCGGCGATGCGGTTGCGTTGCAGATGCAGCTGCCGCAGCGCGTCCAGCCCCTCGAACTCGTGACCGCGCAGCTCGCGTATCCTGTTGTCCTGCAGGTGCAGATCCTCGAGGTCGCGCAGCCCATTGAACGACCTGTTCTGCACGATCTCGATGTTAGACGAATTGAGAAACAGCACCTTGAGCTTTTTGCGGCCGATAAAAGCGTGACTCGACACGACGCGCAGATCGTTCCCGTCTAGATAGAGACGCGTGGCGTCCATCGGTATCTGTTCGGGTAGTCGGTTCGCGTGACCGCCGTTGGAGCAGTCCACCACATTTGCCGACCACGACTGATCGTGGTAACACGTGCAGTTGTTCGGACACGTCATCTCGCAGTCGCACGCGTCGAAGTCGCAGCAGTGGCACAGGGCGAAGCAGTGGGTGTCGTACTTGCAGAGGAACTGCGAGTGCGACGCCTCGACCAGCGGCACGAAGGCGTGCTCGCGGTCGTACAGGAGCTTGCAGTAGATGCTCTCGAGGTCCATGACGCGCGGCTGCACGCGCGTTTGATTCTGCCGATTGACACGCTGCAGCCATTCCATGGTGCAGTCGCACAGGTACTGATTGTCGCCGATGTAGAACTCCGGCAGCGGTCGGTCCAACGGTACCGCACTGATGCGCAACGCGTAGGGCTCCAAATTCCGTATCTGGTTGCCCTTTAAATCGACTCGCGTCAGATTCGGCTTCTTGAAGAACGAATAACTCTGCACTTTGGAGATGAGATTGTCGTTGAGGAACAGCAGCTCGACGCTCATGGGGATCGCGTTGCCGGTGATTTCCGTGAGCTTGTTCTCGCTCGCGTCGAAGGTACTCAGTTGCAGCTGCGTTTCAATCTCGAAATAGTTGCCCAACTCCCGAATCTCGTTCGAGTGTATGTCCAGCCACTGCAGCCCGGTCGGTATCATCGCGTAGTCGAACCACTTGAGCTTGTTATCGCTCACGTTGAGCCAGACGAGATTCGGCAGTTTGGTGAAGAGCCCGGCGATGTCGGTCAGCTGATTGCCGTCGAGGCGTATCGCTTGTAGATTCAGATTCTCGTCGAAGGTACCGGGTTCGATGTACTGTATGCGGTTTCGTGAGAGGTTCAGGATCTTGAGCTCTTTGATACGATCGAAGACGCCCTTCGTGAGATTGCCGATATGATTTTCAGTTAATCGAAGTCCGTACAGCTGCGCCACGTGGTCGAAGGTGCCGCTCGGTATCTCGGAGATGAGGTTCTCGCCGAGGTCGAGGGTGCGCAGGAGGGGAGTGGCTTTCAATGCGTCCGGCACCGATGTCAGCCGATTACCGTTAAGATGAAAGTCCTGTAGAGACGAAGCGTTTCTGAGAGAACCCGGGTGTATCGTGTGCAACCGGTTATTGTCCAGCGAGAGGAGACTAAGCACGTAAAGGCCACTCAACGTGGTGGCGTCTATGACGGTCAACCGGTTGTCACTTAGCAGCAATGTGTGCAAGTTGTAGAGTGCCGAGAACGTGTTCTCCGGCAGGCTCTCCAATAGATTTTCCTGCAACCGTAGTATCTGCAAACTGTACAGATCGCGAAAAACGGTCGGGTCGAGCCGCGCGATACGATTGCTCGAGAGATCCAACACCACTAAACGCACCAGACGAGTAAACGTAGCCGCGTTCACCCATTCCGCTGTCAACTCGTTGTGCGAGAGGTCTAGCACTAGCAGCCGCGACAATTCGCTGAACAAACCGGGCGGCAAGACGCTCAACGTATTGTTCCTGAGATGAATCTCCTGTATATGATCCTTGGCGTCGCTGAAGAGCTCCGGCGGTAGGCTCGCAAGCCGATTGTCGGCGAGTCTCAAGATGGCCAGCGACGTCAGGCCCTCGAACGCGCGGTCCGCCATGAAGCTGATGGCGTTGCATCGCAGGTCCAGGCTGTGCAACCTCGTCAGACCGGAAAACGCCGCGCTCGGCAGAGATTCGACGCTGTTGTTGCTGAGATCCAGCTCCCTGAGGTTCGTCAGGCATCTCGCCGCCGCGTTGAAGCGGAAACCCGTGATGTCCCGGAGTCGATTCCTCGTCAGATTCAGAATCTCCAGATTCACCAGGGGACAGAGCGCGCCCTCCGGTATGCCCCACATGTTGTTCTCGCCGAGATCGAGTTTCTCCAGCTGTCGAAGTTCGTCGGTGAACGCTCCGGCGGACAAGTCGAGTGCCATTGCCGACCAGTCGGTGTTGTGCGTCCTCACGGTGAGGTTGCGCAGCTCCCTGAGACCCTTGAACGCGTCGTCCGACAGATTGCCGATCTTGCAGTACTCGATCACGAGCTCGCGCAGCTCGACCAGCGGCCTGAAGCTCCCGGCGCTCAGGGAACTCTGGTAGAATAGCGCGTCGCTGCATTCCAGCCGCAGGCGCACCGTGTGCTGCGGCTGTATCACGCTGAAATTCGTGTTCTCCAACTCGCTGTTGATGGTACGTAGACGGCACACGAGCGACACGTCGTCCTCGGCGTCGCCGGTCGTGATCCACTTGCATTCGTCCGGTGCCTTGTACCTGAGCGCCTTGCTCAGAGACGCACCTAGGACACCGAATATCGTGCCCAGCAGAATGGCGAGGAAGGCAGGACTACCCCGCATCTTTCCGCCGCGTTAATCACTGTTCCATCAATGTGGAGTGGTCCCCCCCGTGCCCCCTCCCCCTAGGGGTACCTATCTCTAATGCCAACTAACGCCACTGGTGCGTCTCGCGAAACCGGCGTCGATCCATCTAAACCACCACGAGTTGCTGCGATTTCACCTCATCACGTCATCCATATCACTCTTTCTCTTTCTCTCTCTCTCTTGTCTCTCCTCGCCTCGGTCGACGATCGACCTTTTGCACCTTGCTCTTTGCGCCTTACGATCCTGGCGGTCTCATCCTCGGCGATTCGTCTCGTAGAGAAAGAGAACGAATCGTTTGGACAAACGATGCGCGCGCGCGTTAACGGGACGAAATAAACGCGTTCGCGAAAGAGGAGAGAAGAGAGAAACAGGTTCAGCGACCCCGAGATTATCGCCTCTTCGACGGTGAGAAAAAATCTCGTGGACAACGAAAAGTCACCGTTGCGCGGGTACGGCGCGCGCGCGTGCAGGACTCCGATAGGGCCCACGGTTCTACCAGGACTGGTTGGCGGAGGATTGTAAGGCCCTGGCGGACTCCGTTACCCTCTCCCTCCTGCCGTCGCCGATCCCCCGGCTGCCACCTTCCACCGCTCACCACTCCGCTCCGTCCTTCCTTCTCCCACCTTGATTCCTCGCCTTCTCCTCGTCGTCGTCCGTCGTCCTCGTCGTCCTCGTCTTCGTCGTCCTCATCCTCGTCCGCGTACCCGGGTCCCGACGTTCTAGCAAGCCTATAAAAACAAGACAGGTACACTCTCCAGGTCCTTACAGTGGCTCCTCCGCATCTGCAGCTTCCTTCATCCACTACGTTCTTATTTCCTTGTCCCCCCTTTCCGTTTTTTCCATCGCGCGTCCTTCTCCTCTTTCTTTCTCTCTCTTCTTTTCTTCGTGCACCGTGCACTCCCCGCATCTCTCGTGCTTTCCTCATCACTCTTTTTCTCAATCTTTCTCTTTCCCTCTACCCTTTTTCCCTCCCGTCTCGATCTTCCTCTCCATCTCCTCTTTCCTTCCTTTCTATTCTTTCGTCATATTGCCGTTCGATCCGTCCGCGAAACCTTGCCACGCCGTCATCTGTTCTCACATCGTTTCTACGATTCTGTCACGTAGAATGGGATCTCGAAAAAGGATGTTTGCCCGATGCCTTTATGCGAATCCCGTTTCGTATTCCGACTGTTCCGTTGCTTCACAAATACTTTTTGCGGATTTCCGTTGCGTTCTTCCGCATCTCTCACGATCATCTGCTTCTGGTGAAGACATATGTCGGTTTGCATTTTATGCAATTTAATTTTTATACATTATATTATTATTATACATATAATGCATTCAATTTTATTTTATTTACAAATTTTTTCTGCGTGCGCATATATTTGTGTTCGTTAGATAGATCACGTTCTTATTTATATGTTTTAAACCAAATCTTTATTTTTGAAAATCTTGTTTTTTAATAATCACAAAGAAAACGATAATTGATAATTATATAGAAATCGTCAAAAGAAATTCTGATTTACAAGTCTAAAATAAGATCTCAATGTATGTTCATGATCTTTCTTGAAGCTCGATTAATTTCTTACAATATTCTAACATTCAAAATCCTCACAACCTTATTCTAGATCTCATAAAAAGACATTCATTGTGTTGGAAATAGTGTGTAACATCGTATCAAGTGGTATCTTTTGTAGGGAACTCCGCCTTTCACAAAACAGTGCTTAGTAGTTTGATCTCCCATCGTTGAAAAGTGATTTGTTACCTTTACCTGCTCGAAGTAGGGTCCCTTGTTGGCAAAAGATCCTTCGGACATCATCATCGTTTAAATCAGCGATTTTACAGACCCCATTCCTTCGAACTTTAAATGACCATGCAAATACAACGTTCGCATCCATTAAAATCGATTATTCGAAATAAATTATTATATCATCTATAAATTATTATATCATCATTGTGTCATCGTTTCTTAATTACTTTGATTTCAATATACATTTTAATGTACGTCTTCGTGGAAATACACGTAATGGCTCACTCGAGAAGAGCTTGTAGAATGCTCAAGATCTCATCTTCGCCATTGTTATTGCCGACGATATGGGTAGACTACCGATTTCGCAATTAAACGTATGTTTTATTCGTATCCATTGATCGTTATTACAAGATCTTTACCAAGGCCGCGAGGCTTGTGTGTCGGTATTATATTTCACTCTTTCGCCAGTTCCCTCTCGCCTTGGTAATTGCCTACGGTGGACTGCATTTTAGCCGTCTATAAGCGTCCGTAACATTATTCCCCGGGTGTCCGATGTTTTGCAGATTAACCATGTATCACGTGCCGTAAAACGAAACTGCAACCTGCTAACTATCTCGATTATCTCGAGTGAGTTTGCGCCATTCTTTCTCATTACACAAATATCTCGAGTTCTTCCGGGAAAGAGTTACTTCATTCCCGGAGATTATTTTCGCCGGCTTTCGAGACGCAATTTTTGGGCCCGATATTACATACATCCCCCGTCGCCAATTACCGTAACCGCTTCAATGAACGATACAGACGCATCAGAAATCTTTTTGCCCTGCGCGCGCAAACTTGATTTAATCCCCCGTAGGGTGGGATTATACTAATCGCTGTTAATTTACGAGTAATTTTGTTACGCGCGGAAATTTATGAGGCGAGCGTGTCTCTAATTATCATTAACGACATTAATTCCGCGAGTCGAATTTAGTCCGATATCTTGATAGTCCCCACGAAGATGAAACATTAACGTTTTTAATCCCGACGACTCGGGCATTCCGTTATCGACAATTACATAAATCCAACTCCTTTAATCTCGGCGGTAGCCGGCCCCATACCGATAAAGGCAATTTCCACGACTTTACGGGGACCGTAAGCACCACGAAACGATTCTTTTTTGTCAGGTTTGATTAGCGATGCGATGTGAATGGACCTTAAGCAGGAGGATGCCCCAATGGCCGCGCCGCTGAAAGGTGGTTAGTTGGCGGCCGGGATCGGCGAAAGCGGTCAGTGATCGCTGGGGCCTCATGCCCGGGCCTCTCGTTGCTGACAATCAGGCACCACTCCGGCACCTCCTTTCCTTTTACTCTCTCCCCTCCCCCCCGCTTATCCCCCATCCCTTCTCTCAGTCTCCACGAGCCCTCCCCACCGCCGTTGCTCCCGGGGCCTAGTCTCCTTTCAACAGTGCAGGTGACGGGGCATTCTTTTAAATCTAATCAACTACCGAACCATACGTCGTTATGTACAGGGTGTTTCCGAATACGAGGTTCGTTTAAAATATTAACAGATCCTCTCTAATCTGACGAGGCAATTTGTACGACCGTGAAAGACGCGCGTGGGCCCAGTTGTATACGCGCGTTACGCGCGTGGGTGGTCACGAACATCGATATTTGCTCAAGTTTCATTAATATGTCATGACTCTTCATATAAACACACGTCTTCTTATGTTAATGAATTATTATTATCGAATCATGGTAACAAGTTTTACGTATCCCTTTTTTAAAATATTTCCACCACGTTAATAATTGAAAAAAGTGAAAAGTAAGAAAGTAATTTCACTTTTTTTTTTTTTAAATAACGAAGACGACAGTTGCGCCAGAATTCGGTATTTCGTTGCAAGTCTGTCACGAAGGGGACATCCTTAGCTCGACAAGGCGCATGTAATATACATCGGAGCACTCTGTATATGACCATACGGATGCTCGTGTGTCTCGCCTTCACGATATCGAAGCACGCGATAACAAAGAGCGTAGGGGGACGCCGATGTCGTGCATTCAGAAATCATTACGCAATCGGACCCGTTGTATCGTGAGCTCGTTTCGGACCTTCCGTTTTCCCAGCCGTGCGTCGTCGATTCGAGCCGAGCGCGATGCTCATTAGCTCCGAGCAAGGAAATCAATCAAAGACGTTCGGATTGTTACGCGTTAATGGTGAACGAAACTACCGGATTCCGATCGCCGGTCTGCGCTCCTCGCTTGATAAAGACAGATGCGCGCTGGCGCTCATAGTGGATATCTAACTGTGTAATTCCGCTGTTACATAACAATGACTACGGCTATCGCCGCGGTATGCGCTAATTGTAAAAATCATTGATTGATGGATGGACTTTTCTTCTCGCCAGAACTGACTCGGACAAGGCAGAATTAAGATTTAACGTTACGTATTTTGATTGAATAAGAAGACATAATAGTGCTAAGCAAACTATGCATGAGCGATAGAACTACACGGCTCTAAGATTTTCTCACACACGTATTTCATTTTAGATCATTGTTTCTGAGAGAGGAGATAGTCTATCATAGGAAAGATGTTTTTATTTGAATTAAACAATGCTGCCAGTTTTCAGCAAAACTCGACGGAGCTCAAAGAAACACATAGTCAATTAAAAATTTATTTATTCGATTTATTTTTTCTTACACACAGAAACTCACAGTTTTTATACGAATAGCATAAACATTTTAAATTAATTCTAAGATTTTCGCATAAAAATATGAGTTTTGTAAGGCTATTCATAACAGAGGAAGAAAACCTGCCGGAATTCGTAGTTTATCAGTATCACGCCAGACTAATCGTCGGCCAGACGAGCATATACTCGGCGCTCGCAACCGAGCTAAGCCAGAAGCGCATTGCAAATCATGACGCGGTCTAGAATTTATGTTCCGATATGTTAGTCTTCCGCTCTTTCAGAGATGGTTTTACGTAACGCTGATAAGAGAGAGATTTCCCGAGTACAACATACATTCTTCTCACGATTCTTTCCCGCGGGAGAGACTAATGGATTCTCGGTTTCCCCGTTTATTCGTATAATCACTTAGTAGCCGCAGCCGCTAATTATCGCGACTTGAAGTTACAGAACCGCCGCGCGCCGTGGAAAAGATCACGGCGCGATCTTGCGAAACCCCCGCAGACACAAACCGAGATGGTTTGTTATTGTGCACTTTCACTCCGGAGAGCCCCGGCCTAAGTTTCTTCCTTCTTGTCCCAGGAGCAGCAGCCTCTCCAGGCCATTTATTGTTTTCAGGTGGGCACGGAATCACGATCCGCCGCGCCGTCGCCGCCGCGCCGCGGCCGCGATTCCCGCCGATGATCACCTGCTAGTTTCATCTTACAACCCTGCAACACGTTTTCTCCTGCAACCTTTTTCGAATGCATTCCACGGCGATTGCGCGGTTCGTCGTGGTCGACTTTAGCGGCTTTAAGGAAGTGATGTTGTACCAAGATCGAACGAGAATACCGTGACGAACAAGAAAATTTTAAATTAAACTATTTTGCGTATCGACGCGCGTATTAAATTTTGCATTATTCCACAGTTTTTTTAAAAAACGATAAAGGAAGGTGTGCGAATGAATTAAAAGAGCGTTTAAGAATGTTTTGCCCGATATAGAAGAAATTTCTTTAAACAAGCGCCTTTTTACGTACAGAGTTTATCAACGTGTATTTCATCTCCGCGTAACGAACTGGGTGCAAAATGCTTAAGAACGGCTCGTAAAGCGATTACAAAACAATTTGACACGTTGAATCCGCTATTACATAGCCCGTTAACTCAATTACCATCCACTCTTGTGTCCATTACCATTGTGCTAGAGCGCAGTGTTTCAAACGCGACTCTCTCTTTCTCTCATCCTCTCGCGAGTTACTGTTACGTAAGTAAAATGTCTATATACTTCCCGCGGTATATTTAGTCTCAACGCGCTATCGACCGTTTTATTGCTCGTAAAGATAAATCAAGGTACGCGCATGACTTAACAATTAAATTGTCGGCAAGAAGGGAAACTCGTCGGATCTCCGGAAAAAAAAAAGAAATGGGAGTAAATCTCGAAGCGGATATAGCGTGGCAGTGCAAATTGGCGCTCCTATTGCGCTCGCATTACTTAAACGGAGTTTAACGTGTGCAGCGTGTCGGACAGCTCGGAGACTAATATAAAAGGATTAACGTCTTCTCACGTGGCCGCGAGTCAATCGAATGAAAAACTGCCTAGTCGGCGGCAGCCACCTGCGGGTCGCACATTTCAGGATTGAAATAATCATAGGAATGATAATTTAGGAAAAAGATCGAGCGCACTTCTCTCCTCATTATCACTTTTTTTTTATCAATCGATAAGGAACTTGTCAGCCGTCATTACGATAAGGTTTATTATCCGCGCGCGGCGCATCACGAGGATAATCAGCGCGTATCAATAATCGGTGTGGAAAATTTATCGCTCTTTGAACGCGCGATCCCGAGAAATCGTTTTTCGCGTGCGAGAGCTGCTCTCGCTCACTCCTCTCTCTTTTTCTCTATGGATGGACGGGCGAGAAGAGAGAACACGAGAGGAAGGCGGCGGAGGTCTAACGCTACGGTCTCGAAGAGAGACAGACGCATCGGACAAGTTGCTGATGTACGGGAGGGTAGAGGGAAAGGGAGGGCGAAAAGACCGGCGTGACGGAGAAAACGTGCGAGAAAGAGAGAAATAAAGAGAGAGAGAGAGAGAGAGAGAGAGAGAGAGAGAGAGAGACCGGAATGTGTAGGAGGGAGAGAGAGGAGAGTACGAAAGGAGGGAATACGACGGCGATCGCCTGTAATCGAGTTGACCGTGAAATTTTCATTACACCTCTTTTGAGTTATGCATATAAATAAGGAAGGGAGAGCGGGTCGGTGCACCGGGAGCGAAGAACGTGGCAATGCCTTTGTTAGCGGAAGGTTAATGGTGAGGGACCCTCGGGTGTCTTACGACGCTGACAGCAGTCTCGTTAACGATTACGATAACTCCACGGGCTCCTCCGGGATGCCTAGCCGGGGCAACTGCAGGCAACCGCGCGCCGCACCGGCGAGGCGACCCAAGGCAATCCAGAAAGGAGGCGCACGGACTGGTTCATGGGCGAGGGACGGACGAATCCCACGTGTGATCGTCCCCAAAAATTAACGAACTCGGGGATTGGGTTTATCGTCCGGTTTAGGTGTAAACCAGGACCGATGATACCTCTGGCGCAGTTCACTTGTCTTCCCCCCTCGCCTTTCCCTCCTCTGCCTCTTTATTTCTCTCTGTGAATGCGCGATATAAATTGTCGCGGACAGATCCTAAGTCGTAATCCACGAAAATACTCGGATATAATTGCGGAGGAAGGAGGCATCGTAAAGACTCATCACCTCCGAGACGCGGGTTACAACGATCTTGCTAAAAATTATGGCGGTCATAACGATGTTTATCATTCTCGATGACGATTAATTGGAAAAATAATTCCAAGAGTTCGAATCCAGTATAGCGAGTCCAGTGTCTGAATATGCTTAAGACCATACACAGATTTTGACCCACTGCGTGGGATTATTTCCTAAAGTTTTGTAGGATGACGTTAACAACTCTAAGTCGACATATTGTACATTGTAAGGTTGACGATAAAAATTGACGACTATGATCGGCACGCATCATTCCAGTTTTATGTAATCCGAAATTAAAAACCATTTTGGGTGCATGCTCCGTCGACAGCTATCCCAAAATTAACGGCTTCGTGGATCAGCTGGCTCACACAGGGTGAATCACAAAGTCACGGAAGACGAGCGTTACATAAGATTTTCATGGAAACATCATAATCATGCTTAATGGACCTCGGCCGGTGACTCGCTAATGATAATCTAGTGATATTTTTAGGGTCAGTTCGGCTTAAATTAATCCTCCGTGCCGCCTCTTGTAGAACCGCTTTTTATATACCTTTCGGAATGATATGGCGCAAGAAACTTACTAAATTTGAGATAATCCAAGCATTACTCAGACTCTTCCCATGATATTTTAGTGCTCGTTAAGATATTGATTATATCGTTCAATCGTACTAATTGTTTTCAATAAAATTTAGTTTATTTGAAAGGAAATATACAGAATATTAGAAATTAATAGTACAGAGTAAATCAAAGAGATTAATTTGTTTCAATTAGAAACATGGAATTCTCGAATTGTTATAAAGCAAAAATGTAGAAACTCGATAACGATAATAGAAATAATTAAACTTTAAACATAAGTTTATTTTGCTGTAGATATAAATTTTTTGATTTTTATTTTAATGCAATTTTTTATTCGATGGTTAATTGCAAGTATACTTGTTGTTGTTCAACGAATTTTTTGAAGAAGATATATCGACTCTGTAAATTGTAATTACAATCGTTAAAAAAGTTAAAACTGGTTATAAGACTATAAGTGTGTAAACACGACGTGATCGGAGATTTCACAACCGATCTATCAACGTGAGGCACCGTCTCGCTTATTACTCGAACAGATCGAGCGTTTCAAGCTTTAATTTCTCAATAGCGAGGGTCTCGTGCCTGCAGCGGTTATCTCACGATCAGTCGCCGTATTACGAAGGTTTCGTAGCTAAACGAAAGTACGTCGTCTGCGAAAGCACACCGTGGCCGTAGTACCAAGTGTGCTCTCGTGAGCCTAGTTGATCTGCAACATCCGCCGCACCGCACCGCGCACCGTACCGTACCGCACCGACCGCATCGCATCGCATCGTATCGCATCACATCGCATCGCACCACATTGCATCGCGCCGGGGCAATCCGAGGCAACCCAGAGGTAGCCAGAGGTAACCCCGGAGTTCGAAGACTCTCGTCGGTGGGCGAGAGACGTCGTATCCCACCGGCGGCCACCCGAAAATTAACGACCTCACGAACCGGCTAAGACTCGGTAAACGAAAACTGCCCAATTTTTCTTTCTTTTCTTCTCTCTCTCTTTCTTTCTCTCCCTTTCTCCTCCCTCTTTCTCTTTCTTTTTAAGCCGGTCGTTAAAGTCCCGTCTCCGCACGCCATGCCACGCCGCGCGCGTACGTAACTCGCCGCATGGAACGCGAGATGGGACGTGTGCGTGAATGCGCGTATTGTCGGGTCCAGGAGCCAGGGGCGGATTCGCGGATACCTCCGTTCGCGAATTACTACGCGAGTTTCGACCACTGGCCTACGCGGGGTACTGTACGACTTCGCGGAAGCGCGGCGCCGCGTGTCGGTCCTTTTTGCCCCGCTCGTATCGCGTGGCGAGTATTATACCCCATACCCCTCATCACCACTGTCGCTTGATTATTATGGCCCGGGAATCGCTGATGAGATTACGTTAAAATACAGGTCTCATTGATGCGAGCCGAAATGCACATTGCGATGGATTTCGTCGTTAATTTAGCGAACCTGGCCTACAACTCGAGCATACCCGCGATCGCTTATTATTAAACATGTACGTGTTCCGACGCAGCGGAAATCGTGGAATTGGCTTAATCAGATGTGCGGATAATATTCATTTCAGCTGAAAATCGTGCGCGCTTAATAATACTTTGAACTCCGCTGCCGCGACTTACGTTATTGCCGTTATGTAAAGGTGTTGTCGTAAATTCACGATTATAAATAGCGCGATCGGTGCGCAATTACCGAATTAACACTTGATCTTCGGCTATTAGTAGTGCGCGTGCGAAGCGATCCGCAACGAGTGACGTAACGGCGCAGGTAGTAATGATTGCGCAAGAACAATACGTTAAAATCTGCGCGTAAGTAAGCCAACACGCTCCGGGTGTGAGGAATGGCTATTGCTAATCGCTACAGCCGATACGTTGCCGCTCGACCGGACTCTCCCGCCGTTGTATTTCATGCGGCAGCGATATCCGAATGTAGTTCAGCGCTCTACTTCTTTCACCGGCGTCGCGTCGCTTCGCGCCTGAAAACGTTATGTCACGACAGAGTGGACAATCCGAAGCGGTCCGGGCACTTTTTGGCAGGTCGGCCCGTCCCTGACTGTATCCCACACGGATTGGCTTGAAGAATGAGGCCGCCGTTATGGAGTGCGTATTTAATGGAATTAAAGTGTGCAAAGGTGTACACCGAGGAAGTGCAATCGCATTTTTCTCCTCGCGCTGCAATACACGATACCGCGGTATTATCGATGTCTGTGTACCTCGGCTCGCTTTAATTTAACTCCCCTCGACTGAGGGGACCAACATCCTCGGTCCTGTTACTTGCCGCGTTTTGTTTACATCCGATCACGGCCTTTTCGTCGTTGTCCACAACGACGGCGGACGGGCCAATCCCCGATGCCGTCGAACGTCGCTGTCACAGTGTTTTCGGTCGACGGACGTGCGTTTACGGCATTTTTGTCGTACGGAGGAACGTGATAATATGTGACATGCATTCGATGACAACGCGCACACGTGCTATTATATCACAACGGCGAATGACTAATACGCTCCACTTTTAAAGGAATAATTTCGCGATGATTGGGCTAAAGCATAACATTTATGTGCATGAATTTTTTATTACATCCATGCGGTTCGCAAAATAAACTAGCAATTAACTTGTTTAACACTTTACGTGATCAGCGCGATTTAACATTTGTAGCGCAAGACTGAAGAAAATGTATCTATAAGCACATCACAAACTCTTTTTTTTTTAACAATGATTCATATGGCGTTCGTGCGTTTAGTTAGGCAACATTCGTTGGACGAAGAGGGAGAAGAACGCCGGTCTCACGTCCGAGTTTTCGAGACGTTTTTGAACGTCGCTCCGGAATACCGCCTTCGTGTTGATTTAACGGAATCGCACGGTCTCGCTCTCGCAAGCATCTCAGTGCATCCGCAAGTGAGGCTCGGACCGCGGTACACCCTGTGTGTGCATGCGTGGGGGCAGGCTCATTTATTTTGCAGCGGATCAGTATTGACAGGTTGCAATTTACAAATGCTGAGACCTGTTGGATTTATCGGCACTCCGCTACCCTCTCATTACGCAACCCTCTGCCCTCCGTTATTTTCTCCTCCACCCGCTCCGGCCCCCGCCGCCTATCCGGCTGCGTTCCGCGCCTCGCCGCTCCTCCCCTCTCACATTTTCACCCTCCAATCCGAGCGCGGCCTTGGTACGTCGCTCGTGATTATCGTCAATTGACCTACACTTGATTGAAATACGTAATAAAAAAGAGCACGCGCAAGCGAGCGAATCGCTCTCTCAAGCTCCGGGTGCAGACTCGGGAGGAGAATTCGTTCGGGAATTTTCTCCCGAACCACCAGCGACGCTCCGAGCCGGCGGCCGATCGATCGGTCGAACGTTCATTTCTCAGCATTTTCTACCTCTCTCTCCGTCTTGATATTATTGCGACGTTATCATTGTTAATTTTGTAGTGGATCGACCGAGCGCGGAGCAAAAAGGCGCCGCGACGTTTGAGAGTTTGCGTGCCGGCAGTACGTTAGCGTTACGATAGCGCGGGATTATCGCCACATCCGATAATAGAGCCGGCGGTACGAGTCGACCGACCGGTGTGTGTGTGTGCACGTACCTACATATGTTACATACGGAAGAATATATACCTATGAGCGAGCAGCCGCCGCTACCGGTATAATCGGGACGGGATGCGTTTTCTTTCTTGAAACGGAGAGCGGGGAGAGCAACAGGATATGACTGCACGAAGATCACAGGATACGCGCTCTCGAGGAGGCCCTTGCGGATTATCGACGCGACCACCGTCCGGCTTTGACAAAGTACGTAAGAAGAGAGAGAAATGGAGAGGATAAAACGCACCGGCTGGCTCGCGCGGATTCTGGAATCACGCAACAGCCGGCCGCGCACCGACTTGGCGCGGGATACGTCTCGTGACAGTAATATAGCTCCGTACACTCTGCGTATTACGCACAGCAAAACTGACGATAATTTGTCATTTAAAAAAAGACTAACGTTTAGTCGACGAGAGCGCTCCGGTCGCCCGTTGTTACCTCGGTGATCTCAAAGCCGGGAATTACCGTCGCGAGAGCACGACTTCTCGCCCGCGGGCGCTGCTCCGGGGATCTCCGGATCTTCGGATTCTCTTATTCTCTTTGCGGAATCGTAAAACGCGGTGACCGCTGAGATCGTTTTTCAACTTTTCCCGCGAGCGAACGAGCGATCGAGATCTCGTTACCGAATATTTTTCTCGGTGGAGAAAACTTTTTCGCGAGAATAAAGCGAGACATATACCGCTAATCAAAAGCGACGAGGAGTTACGCGAAAGTCGCGGAAGTCTCCGCCGCGACGGAGGAACAACGGGAGAATCGGGAAGGGAATCGCTGGCGAGAGAGACTAACAATCCTGACCGTTCGTGACTATCGCAAATAGATGGAATATATCTTATAAGGTAACCCTTTGTTAATGAAGGTCCCGAGACCGAGCCACGGTATTTCGCGACTCGCGTGCGTTTCGACTCGGCCGAGTGGAAGATGGCTCGGCCAGATTCACCGCGGCCCCCGAGCCTTTCTTGCCGTGGGGGGGGAGAGAGAGAGAGAGAGAGAGAGGGAGGATACGCCGCCGACCGTAGGCCGACCGCGCGCGGCCCCCGAAGAGGAGAGACTTCCTCGTGTTGGGTCTGCCGGCCGTCCTTAAATTCCGTAATGCAAGAAAGCCTCGAGACGAGTAATAATGACGTGGAGAAGGCGCTTGTTCTTCCTAGCGCAACACCGCCGTTTACACTTATTCAATGAAGCCTAAGAACGAGTGAGAGACGCTCGTAGGACGGGGGAGGATGGCGGGGAGGCACGGTTCACGAAGTCGCGCGCGGCTCGAGCGTTCCCGAGATATAAAATGGTTATTATTCGAGTCTTGGGCCCCTAGCGCGATCGAGAGAGGCCTTCTCAGACCGCGCGTTGAAGCAGTCGATACTTATGCGACTTTATTTGTATACTCCGCTCGCGTCGCACACACAGCCGCGCTGTTGAAAAAAATTGCGAGGAGATTTGCGGGAGAAGGTTTCTCGGTTTCTTCCCGCGGGGTACGATCGTTGTTCTTTGCAGCTGAGATATTCCGTGTGTGTGCGCGCGCACGGAAGAGAGAAAAAGACAGAGAGAGAGAGAGAGATACAGAGCTTTCTTTCGTTGGTTTTCTGCGAGAGCCGGTGCGAGGAATTTTGAACTTTTTCCATGCATTTTTCCGATTGCCGGGACCGAGACAATTTTGAATTAATAGCCGCGACGTCGCTAGTTTTCTCTCACGAAGAGGAATGTAAAAGAAATGTCGACTACTTGTTTTAAAACGTTGCATGAATTAAACGTTAAAAATGGAAACAAAATCGGTTTGTGTCTCTTCGTGGTATTTAAATTTTTCTTAGCATTTTCCAAAAACAAATGCAAAGAGCTTAAATAAGTACGATCCTGTAAGCTGCATCATTCTTAAACGAAAAAAAAAGAAAGAATAATAAGAATTTACATCGGGGATTTGGATACATCTACTTTGCACAATGAAAGCACCGTTTTGCGATATAGTGGGACGCTCGAACATGACAAAATCGATCTGCCTGCGCGGTCTGCTACTTCCTTTTAGCGTAATAGTTAAGGTGCTCGTATCAGCATGAGGTACAATATCGAGACATCCATTTGCACAAGCATATCCTTTGTCACATCTTGAATTCTAAATGCATTTTCGAGTGATATGTCATTTTCTTATCGCAGTGATAGATGCGACCGGTGCCGCAAAAAATCAAATTCTTGTAACGGAGCGTGCCGAGCGTATAATTGACGAAACCGAAGTTCGCAGACAAGCGTTGTTACCGTACGTAAGGAGAAATCGCTGGAGTCTCAAAGCTCGAACGATCGCGCCGGCTGCCTCCACGCAAGCCGGAGTATATACTCCGGCGGCGTTAAGCGTCAAGTGTTACGCCGATAGTCCGATCGAGGGAATCACGCGCGACGCGATGCTACAAACGGGCGAGGTAATCGAGCGCGTTTGATTCTATACGAGGCACACGGCGGAGTTGAGCCGCAAAGAGTTTGGACCGTTTAACCGTGTAACCATATGGGATGGCGTATCCGCGACGCAACGTCCTCGCGGTTTCCTCCGCCCCCCGCCGCCCCCTCTTTCTATCCTTTCTCTCTTTCTCTCCTCCCTCTCCCTTCTCATTTTCTCCGTTCTCTCCATCCACCCTTTCTTGCTCTTTCCCTGCGTCTCGCACTCGCCCGCTCTGGTATCACATGATGCACATGCATGCATGCATGCAGGCAGGCAGGCACGGTGGACGCATGCATGCATGCATGCATGCATCTCGAAGCGAGGATGGCTCAACTCGCGGTTCAGGCCGGAATCTATCTTTCTCCTCCCTCTCTTTCTCTCTCTTTCTCTCTCCCGTCTTTCCTCCGCCTCGCGGAGGAGAGGAGAACCGCAGCTCGTTAAAAAGTTGCTCGACCGGTTGAGCGTTTCGAGCTGACTCCGCTGTGGTCTACGACCCGACACCCGGCGCACACGGACGCACGCAAACTCGCCTGCTCCGCGAGGTGTATGTGCACGCGCGAGAGCGCGGCGCGTACGAGTACCTATACCTACCTACAACCGTAGAGCCGGATATTCGCTACACGCGAGCGGACATCATTGAGAGGGCTCTTTCCTTCTCTCTTTTCTTCTCTTCTTTTATCCCTCCTCTCTTCTCTCATCTTCTTTCGTCCTCTCCGAGATCGAAGGAGAAATCATTCTCAGAGAGTGAGACAGAGAGAGAGAGAGAGAGAGAGAGAGAGAGAGAGAGAGAGAGAGAGAACGAGAAGGGACGAAGAAATGGTAGGGCTTCCTCTCGCGGCGCTTCTACCCGCGCCTCCAACTATCACCGCGGCTTGGCTTGCATATCGTACCTTATACTCGCTTGCCTTCCCTTCGGTAACCTTCGAGTTTCGGCTTTCTAACTTCTTTCGCGCCGTCTCCCTCTTTTTTTTCTCCGTCCCCCCTGCCCTCCCTCGGATCCTCGTGTAACCCTCTGTGTAACCCTCCTTTCCTCGCTTCGTCCTTATCTCGCGATTGAAATACGGGCGTGCCGTGCACACACGGAGCGCGGGGGCTCCTCACCGCGGGCCGGAGCCTCCTCTTAACCCGCTCGTGCCCGTGCCCACCGTTTCGTTAAACCGTGTAGTTTTCGCCGTACATGTCGCTCTTACTCTCTACGCTTGCTTCTAGCTTCTCACGTTTTTTCGACCGCGCTCATTATTACTCCGTTTTACTTTAACGTTGACTCTTCCTAACCTTCTCGAGCTCCTCATTCCCCCTCTCTCTCGTTTTCTATTTATTCTACCTATTTACTTTTCCTTTGCTATACTCGCTACTTTCTTATTCCATTCAAAGTAATATTTTCGTTTCACTCTGTCCTCGCTATTTTTTCGAAATACCTAAGAAATTCTGTGAAACTTTATGAACCATATAAACACCATAAAAAATCTTGCGTAGAATACGTGACTTTACTAAATTTTTGTTCATTCTGCGTTTTTAAAAATATCATTGATCAAACTATTGCATTGCTATTGTCGGTACTATTTTTATCACAATAATTGGGAAAATGTTGTATTAAACGTGGATTATATTTGTTATGAGAAAAAGGATTACGTGCATCGTTCCGAAAAAGAAAAACACCGCGTTGACTCGCTTAATGTCGAAAACCAGGACTTCGCTGTCGATAAATGGACTTCATCGACGACACACAAATCGTCCGAAATCCGATTATCGCGGAATAGAACGTGTCGTGGCGTATCAATTTGATTTCGCGATTTAAAGGACTGGCGTCAGCGTCTTTCCGCCGCGGAGTTTGACAGTAACGAGGAATAAGACGTCTCTCGGCGCGGTAAGCCTCCGCGGCGACTAATCCCCTCGAGAGCCAGTTAAGGTATTTGTATTTTAATTAGCTCCTCCTTTTCGATACCCGTTTGTTCTGCCCACACTCTCCCGTCGCGGGTCCCAAGGCCTCACCTCGCCTCATCCAATCTTCCTTTCCCCTTTCCCCAGGGCTCCTTTCGCTGCTCCTTTTTCGTCCCTTTCCAACCCTTCGAATCGTTTAATCATAATCTAATAACCGGCTGACACAAAAAACTAACTCGATAAGTGCACACACCGTTCCCTCGGTGTGCGTTCTCGTGCGTGAGAGCGCGTTCCTGCGTGCCCCGGTGCGCGAGACACACCGCGGCTCTCGCCCTCCCATCGACCGTGTGAGAGTTACGCCGCATACACGAGGCACCGCGGTCATGCACGTGCACACCCGTGAGGATTGCGAGCCGCGCGGATTCGAATGAGAGAGGAGAGGCGAACGTCTCTCCAGATATTATCTATTGCAGTCTGCCTGTCAGACCGACTTTCGGACCGAAAGTCGGCCCGAGCGCGCTACGGGATGAAGTGTCTTCTGCATAGTCACCCTCTTTTTATTCCAGACTTCTCTCTCTCTCTCTCTCTCTCTCTCTCTCTCTCTCTCTCTCTCTTGTTCATTCGTTCGCTCTCTTTCATTCTTTCTTTCAATCTCTGTCTCTCTCCTTCTTTCTTTTCCTCGAGAGTTCGACCATCTCGCTAATCCCGTCGTAGCACGCCAGGCACGCCAAACTGAAGCTTTCCGTGCGATTCCCGATGGCGCGTTTATTTTCCCTCCTCCGGCCCTCCTGCTCGACCTTTTGCTCCTCATCTCTCTCCTTCTCCTTTCTCTCCGGCCGCTCCCCATCCTTTTTTCTTCCCTCTTGTTCCGACAAAATATATCGGCTGCCTTGCCGCCCGAGGAACTCTTCGGCGAGTACAAAAAGGGCCGCGGTTTGCCGAGCGATTTGCGAAAATTACACGATCTCGGAGGCCATTCCGAGTAATTATAATATATTGTGGCGTATTCGCGTTTGAAAAATGGTTTCGTCACTCGCGGCCTCCCGAACACGGCGCGGCCGAATTGTTTTATTCAACAGGGGGCTTCATTAAATGCTACATGTTTTTATTCGCATACTTAACTACATCGCCCGGGAAAAATAAAAGATATAAGTGTTTCGTGAGTAATATCCTTTAATCTCTCGAAAATTTTACACGCCAAAATCCGCGATGCATAAAACGTTTCTGTGCCATCATTTATTGACGTACACGTCGTTGATAAATATGGTATTACATGGGGAAGAGCAATTCTTCTTCTCTCGAATTTTTACTGCAGCAGAAATTTTTTATTACCACTGAAGCTTCTTTATTTGAAGCTCCTGACGCGTAACACTAGAAAATTCTAACGTTTCTTTCACGTTAAACGTGCAAATCTTGCAGAATGCGCAATCTGTTGTTTCTACAAATCTCCGAGTAATGACAAACGAGCGCGGTTGTGCTCACACAAGTTGCTGCACGCGAACGAGGAACGGACGAGGGGCGGGCGAAGATTTCAATTTAGACGCAATGGCCTTCCCCCCCCCCCCCCCCCGTCTGAAGTAAACCGTTGTAACCGGTGTCCCATTGTAAGTTAATTCTTTCTAACAGCGCACCGTCCACCTACCCCCTATACCCTCCGTGGAACTTATATCAACGATATCACGGCTTCATCGCGCGTCGCTGTTGCACGTATACGGGATAATATTCGCGGGATGCGCGGTAGCTACGGTCGCTTATTGCCAGACGAACAATGCCCGCGGAACGGGCGTACCCGTGTGGCGTGCAGTTCTGTATAGGTCTTCTCTGACCTGTCTTCTTCGCTTGTCATTCTTCCGGCCCGTAAAACTTCACACCCTCCTCACCATCTCCTCATATCGCTCGGCAACCGCGGTATATGCGGCTATATCTCGAGGAGGACGAGAGACGCGGGCGACTCACGTTTACCAACGCCTGTAAATCTTTCCTCCCCTAACGAGGTGTCGTAAACGCGATCTTATTAGCCAGCATGCTCGTCTTAAAAATATGTGGACTTTCTCGAGCGTGCCGGTGCTCATCACGCTGGGAGCATTCGACAGTATCTCCCGTGTGTTCCTCGAATGAATCTTACATTGACCCTTTATTCGATTTTTTTTTTTTTTTTTTTTATAGAACCGATAAAGTGTGTCCGTGAGTTTCAGCTGTGAGAACATGGCAATTGCCACGTGAAATCTACGATGTTGTTAAAATATTCAAGATGATTTGTATATGGAGAAGAGACAGGGAAGAATACTTAATTCTTTTAACATCTTTCTTGCGTGTTCGAAACATAGCCGACTGTGTTATTGTCCTCCCTCGTTATTTCGCTGCCCTTTTACGGGAAATCTCGTGGATCGCCGATCCCACGGCCACGTGCGATATTGTTAGTCACGGTGGTTTGGTCGGCTCGTATATCGGTTCTCGTAGCGTTTCGCTGTGTCCTCTTGCGGGCCGATTACAATGCGACTTCGTGGTTATTATCGCGGCGCGCGACAAGAATCATATCGCGCGTGGCCGCCCGCGGGTATTTGCGGTGCACACTCTCCTTTCGCGTGCGCGGCCGCGAGGAAGAGAAAAGGCGTAGGAGAGAAAAAGAGAGAGGGGGGAACGTACGAGGAATAATCGGCGCGCAGACAGGACTGACGAATGGGCTACGACCCGTGGAAGACATTGGTAAGATCGATAGATGGAATCGTCGCGTGTAATGTAAATTGACTCGACCAGAGCGCAGAGCCGACAGACGGTGACGAGCTTGTCGTCGACAGCGCGTGCCGCGAAAAGCTGTATCACGGAAATGAAATCCTGAAAATGCGACTTTTACGAGAGGCCTTCGCCGTAAATCGAGTTTAGCTGGCTGTTACGTCTTCCGTTGTATGGCCACCTACAACAAACGAGACACGTGAGGATCTTAAAAAAAAAGGAAACATCGAATTAGTAGTTTCACTGGTTAACTCATAATAATATCAGAATTGATTCCAAAGCGGTTTTTATCTTACGCTGAAATTATCCAACGCGACTTTCTATCACTAACGTAAAATATAAGACGTACCGACAGATTTATATAATTTGATATTTAATTTTACAATAAATTAGTTATCGACAGATAATTTTTTTTGACATTTACGCGGTGAGCGAAAATCTATTTAAAAAATAATATAAAACATTTTCTAACAGCAAAGCTCACAGTGTAAGCTTTTCATATCATCTAGCGTTTTCGCATCCGCAACGATCGCCCGGGAGCCACGAAATGCCTTTGCGGATGTAACTTTATGGGGTATTCCACGGTCACTGCGATACACGCCGGAGATTAATGAAAAAAGAAACACACGCTCTCTCTTTTACGGGCGAGCCAGCCCACGCGGTGGAAGCATCGCCGTAATCGGGCCCGCGTCTCGCGGTGGAACGCGGTTTCCTCGGGGATCTCTCGGGGGTAAGACCGAATAGGGTTTAACGTGGAATCATATTGAGCCGATCGCTCCACATCGGCTGCAGTCGCGGACTCTCAATATGCATCGGATATTGCCAGGAAACGGCGCGGCACGGCCGGCCTAATATGGCTCGAGTCCACATTACTCGAACCCTCAAGTCCCGCGTATACTGCCGGCCAGAAAGCCACTACTACGCTACTACTCCGCCATTAGAAGGGCCACTAAACCGAAGACGATGGCAAGGACGAAGACGACGACGACGACGACGACAACGACGACAAGGTGAACGACGCGACGGTACGTGACTGCGACCGTTTTCTTGTCATCCTTCTTCTTCCTCTCCCCCTGTCCTTCTTCGTACTTCAGTTTCTTGTGTACTTCCATTCCATTTGTGTCTTCGATGGGGAGAACATTCTTATTTCAACCGGACTTCAACCGGCAGCCCGCATAGTAACGACGCGACGGTAGGACCCGGTTACGAAGAATTCTCCTCGGGAATTCATTAACTTTGAGGTCGTCAATGCGTCGCTCGATACTTGAGATCGAATGAGTTTCCATCGGAAATCTTAATTAACGATGATTGAATAATTAATTAACGCGCGAGAAAGACAGGTTGTGTTCCAATGAAGTTTTTCCAGTGAACTTTTAATTTATACATTTTATTTCATCTATATATACGGGTGAATATATCAGCATTGGTATTTCTGTATCGCAAATAATCAAGATACAAAATCAAAATATATTACTAGAAGCCCACGACACGATCATTTGAGGCAGGTCTGCTTATAATTTTTTCCGTTCGGAATAAATCGTATTACGCATTGTAACGCAAAATTTGCGCTTCTTGTATCCGTAACGAAATACTTGTATATCGATAAAACATTTTATATACGTATATTATCTATACGCGCAGTGGTTATACACAGTGGTTAACGCATTACAAAATCGATAGTATGGGATTCGATTGGCACTTAACAGTCGTGTAATTGGAGCATAAATAATCCAGTGTCCGGCAACAAACACGCAAGGCCGAGCCCGAACACGAACCCAGGTTGTTAGCCGCGGTGTACCGCGACTGTACGAAGGTACAGCCAATTTTGTTAATTTGAAGAACTTAACGCGATAGGTACCGAGAACATTTCAGCCGCCGCGACCGTTATATACAAAATATTCCCGCGTACGTGTGTACGTGCGTACATGCGTACATGCACGCGCGCGCACACACCCGTATGTGTTTTGGTATCGTATTTATGCACAAGCACACGAGGCCACTACTTACTAATAAGCTGTTGCGTTTGCGTGCGGACGCGACGCGACGCAGGTGTAATGAGCGAACTTATAGATGATTATCATTTTCCGATACTACTCGTATCCGATTCAATCGGAATTTTTGCGGTCGGGGCGAAGGGAGGAGGGAGGGAGGGAGGGAGGAGGAAGAGACGGAACGCTAACGAACTCCCGCGGGACAGCCGTGCATATTTCTGTTCCTGTTAGTCCTTCGCCGCGGGGCGAAATTGTAATATACCGCAAATAACACAGTAGCTTTGCACACCGGATATTGGATAATTGGCGGTGCACCCTTGTCACAGAATGAGTTAATTTGCGGGAGATAACTTCTTATAAATAGCGCCGCTTACATTATTTGCAGCGTCAATCTACGCGAGAGTGTATTTAACTTTAGAAATACAAACGCGGACAACAAGATTTTTTCCGTAACGACGACGAACACGCGACGATAGTTAAAATGTATAAAACAGTATAAAAATATGCTTCACGGAAATTGGCGTAAGTCACGGCTCACGGCGAATGATGACTTCTTCAACGTTCTCTAACGCAGCGGAGATTATCGCAATCTGCGACGTTTTTGCGATCGTCTCGCGGCGCTAACTCAATTTCACAAATATTGCACGCCGTGCGGTTTAGGGCCAATCGATTTCGCTCTCCCCCTTGGTCTCCGCACGTATCGAAACGGCCGTTAATATGGCAGGCACCGTACCGCGCTGACCGACGAGGGAGAACAGACCTAGCACCCCCGTCCTCCGAGGGATTTCGCAACCGCGATACGGCCGGCACCAAAACCCTCCTACGGTTCACGATTTATGACCGTTGTCGTCTATATCTCCGGAAGAAATAGATTACAGCGGAACGCGCGCGCGCGCGCGTGAACCGGACGAGGGACTGATATATTAATTTCTCACGTAGAAACGCACACACCCGGGACAAAATTTCCGAAAGAGATGAGTAAGCGCCGGGGGATCGTTTCTTGTCGCGCGCCGCGTATCTCAATTGCTCGGCCGGAGTCGCCATTTTGCGATCCCATGAGGAGCCCCAGAGGCAGATCCCGAGATTTTCGGAAATAATTCGGTCATCCTGACAAAGCGGGACGGATCGGGGGGCGATCGTCGAGAGCTCAAGGCGCGAAAGACGAGAGAGAGGGAGGGAGGGAAAGAGAAGCGAATGAATGGCAACTTGCGCGCGCTCGCTGGATGTCATACATATGTACGCGAGTTGTATCCGATTAATCAGTGTAATAGACCATGTTGTAATCGCGGCGGACACTCCATTATGATCGCTCGCGTGTACAGAGTTTCATACCGCTCGCGCTAATCTGAAATTAATCAGTCGCTTAATCATTACCGCTCCGCGTTGAACTCTCCGCGCGCGCGGCGCGCGGCGCGCGGCGAGCGGTCGTTCCTGTTACGACGACGCGCTGCGCGTCCTTGCTCCTTTCTCCTCTTTCTGTCCCTCTCTTCGTCCCTTCTGTGCTCTAACCCCACGTGCACACGTGCGCGATCCTCTTAAGTCGCAAATGCGGGCATGGGATCTCTGAATGGACCCACATCGTTCTCTAATTGAAATAATTAGTGATACGTCTAAATAGTTTTACGTTTTTGATTCTTAACTGCTCTCTAGCGAAACGAGATTGCTGGGTGCGTCGTCGCGATATACATATATTTGAAAAAATCTCTAACCTTGATTTAAATAAAAATCAATTTTTTAATGAATGTTATTTGGAGCGTTGAAGGCTCCACGGGCTAAGAGTGTATCATTTATCTTCAATCACTGATGAGTCTGTCACTGCATTTAGTTATTCATCTGTGTGCTAATCAATATAGTTCAGTATTATTATTCAGCGAATTTTTTACGTATTATCCCCGTTCATCGATCACGAATCGTGTTTCATATCTCACACGCGTTACCTTCTTGCAACATATCTTTTATACTTGTCGATCCTGTTTTTAATCAACACTAACCGTGTCGAGGAGATTTTATTGCTGAGCGGAAAAATAAATTCTTCTCTACTTCAACCCTTCCCTCGTGTCTCTCTTTATCCTTCCCACTTCGCGGATACCGGCGCGCGGATCGCGGCCGATTGAGGGATTTATGTCGCACGCCGGAACGCGCGAGATGGACTGCATTAATATCGCGTTTTCGGCGACGTCCGATGCCCCGTACGAAGCTCATTATCGCGTCGACGGTAAATTTATAGCGCTCTTTAATCTATGATGTAATCTTCCACGTTTCCCCCCTGGCCGGCGCGCCGCGCCGCGCCACACCGCTCCGCGAGAACGGCGCCTCTTAATCTCGGAATTTCTTTGTCATAATGCATCCAATCACGGATTCATGAATTAAACATTTCCATCGTGTCTCTCGCGGCGCGATAAATCCAATATCTAGAATCGGCCCGAGCGACGGCCGCGGCGCGGCGGGCCGACGCGCCGCGCCGCGGGCTCATTTTTTATCCCGGCGGTTCGTCGCGGCGTTAAACGTCGGCGTTAATTATATGACGGTTTTATTAATGCGACCGACCGTCTCTCGATGCGCACCCACCGCGCGTATAGCTCGCGTCTTGTCGCGATTTTTCACATTCGGCCGTTATTATCCCACCGTGCGCGACGTGCGCGTGTAACCCTCGGAGTTGTACGTGTCGAAAATCTCTGGCGCTTATACGCAGCCCATGTACGTATCCTCGCTTCTAATAATTTATTTCGTTGAGAAATTGAGTTCGAACGTGCTGAGTCTCCAATCGTGAAGCGTTCCCAATCCCAAAACACATTTGTTATTGATCGCGCGGCCTCGCTCGCGTATGCACGAGCGTGAGGAAACGACCGATGATCAAGTGGGTGTAGGCTATTATATACGCATCGCCGGGAGACGTCAGCCAGCTTGGGTGTTGTTATTAATTAAATGTCTCTGACCGATAGGCGTCAAGCGACACGCCAAATCCCCTCGTGAGGCTCGTCCCTATTAGGCGTCATTTGTCTCCTCTACTGGATATATCTCATCATTTTCTTTTTAATCCAAGCTGCGAGCCCGCCTTTTCGCTCCAAAATGTCGTTCGCCGAATACGTTATCTGAAACATTTATTAAAGAAATTTTTAATTGAAACATTATTAAAGCAATGTTGTATCGCGTTTTAAACAAATGTATATGCTAATGACTTAAATTATATGTTTCTTCAAGTCATTATCTTATACAAAATTTTGAAATTGTTTTATTACAAATAACTTGTCTATTGTTTTTATCTTTCCAAAACAATCATTATTAATAATTTTATTTTAATTATTAGATCTTGCTTACAGAATATGACATATATTACACTTAAAAATTTCCATCGAAATATATATTAGATAAAAATATCTGAATTGGTAATAAGGATGAAAAATATGATACCATCAATTATAAACTGAAAAATATGTATAGAAATATATATCTCAAGATATCATTGCCGCAATTTTTTTCTCTCCGGATTTGACATTGACTTGCAAATCGAAAGCACCATCAAGGAGGCCACAGATGCGGCACAGATAATTGTTGCTTTACAATATGTACGATGTATTATCGGCCAGGTATCGGCTAGTGGTTTCGTTTTGCGGCAGTAAATCATCGTGCGCACAAGCCGAATTAAATTAATTAACGGAAACGCGCCCCCGCGCGACATACCGGCACTTTTTGCCGCCGGTTCATCGTTAACCGTTACGTTCGAATACGATCGCGCGATGAACATGTCGTTGTGCGCGCATCGCGGATATAAAGCAACGTAATATCATCCGCGCCGGAGAGTTGCGGGGCGTACGCTCGTCGTCCCATGGCTCGTCCTCGTCGACGGTATTCTCCTTCTCGCGCGGCGACGACGTACGAGAGGGGGGCCCCGCGCCCCGCGATTCGTTTGACTCATCGTTTCTCATCAACACCGTGAAAAACCCCTAGGTATCGATCGGGCAACTATCGTATCGTTATGCCCGACGGATACATACGGCTTATTAATATTAATGAATGGCCTCTCATAAGTTCTCCTTGATTTATGTCTCCAAGTCTTACGCCAATGCGCGAGCTTGTTGCCCCGCCGTAAATCTTCGCCCGTAGCGGGACAAAAGTAATTTCTGTACGTTATTTGTATTTTTAACGGATTCCCCTCGGCGCTCCGCGCGACGAGTACCCTATTCGTTTTCGTCGCGTCCCCTTCGTCCTTCCGTCGTAAAAGCGCGCGTTCGTCCAGCTGCTTGAGACACGCGCGGAAATTTAATATGTGTTTTTAAGGAACAAAAAAATGTCTCCGACCATCGAATGATTTTTCATACGCGTCATTCGCGTATACGGCGCGACGTATAAAGACTCTCTCGTCGTTAATCGTTTACGCAGTGACAAATCATTCGCGATCGCGTTTAACGAGAATCACTTGCGTCCTACAGTTGCGCGAATTACGCCGGTGTATAAAAGTGTCGTTTTGCCATTTAACTCTATTGCTCAAGGTGCTTGAGAAAAATTTTTCGTACGTCACGCCGGGGAAAGGAGGGTAATTGCTCGAGGATTGACGCGTGTCGACACCTCAGAGTGTGACTTACACCGCGCCGCGCGAATTTCGTCGGCGCGGCTCGCGCGCAAAATTAGCGCAACACGTTGAAACTTCACGAGGAGCTTATATACGCGCGCGGTGATTGTAATTAAACGTAAATTAAATGACGAAGGCTCGGATGCGCGCAACCGCCAGCTGAATTCCAACGTAACATCAGGTTATAAACGCAACCGCGTAGCTCTCAAAGACGGCCTGCTCACGTCACACAGCGCAACCGTGACGCGGCTCCTGCTTGCACGCCTGCCTCCTATACCTTGCCTGCCCGCCTGCCCGCCTGCCTGCCTGTCTTGGATGCGAAGTCATCGACTTCACCTTGCCCCCGCGTGTCGGGAAACGACGGTAATTTCGACATTCCGCAGGCGGGCCCGCGAAATTTCAGACGTCGCCGCGCGTATACCCGCGTCCCCCGGGTGACACGGGAAATTACAACGTTTACCCGCGGAGTTACCGCGGTGAGGCACGTTTGACGCCCCTGAAATTATCTGCGCGGATCTCCGTGATTAATTAAAGGAGACGATAGAGCGATAAAAGAGAGCGACTACCGGGCTGTCAAGCGCCGGGGCGCGCGCGACTTCTCGGAGGGGCGCGTCATTAATTCGTCGCGACGCGTTCGACGGAGTGTGCGAAATTTACAAGGCTCGCCCGCCAAGAGACGAGAAGAATCAATTTGATTGAGATTCCGACGATACCCCGGAGTAACCGAGGCTACTCGTGCCCTTGCCCTTGTCGCGACTGGGAGGGGCGGGGGGGGAGGAGTGGGAGGGCGGTCCGTCCCGAGGATCCTCGCAGAAAACAGGGCACAAGTTTCCATTCGGGAATGGACGGTGAATTATGGGCGTTATTGTCCGCCCGCGAACAACAGCCCGCCTCATTACATGTGGGAATTATTGACGCTGGACCGCCTCAATGGTGCTACTCCCCGTCTCTCTCTCTCTCTTTCTCTCTCTCTCTCTCTTTTTCTCTCTCCCTCCTTCGACCTGTACGTGTACGCGATACAATAACGCGTCCCGCGCGGCTTCGTCGCCTCCGCTTTATCTTTACCTCAGCCTCGTACCGTCCCGGGTCTGCAGTTATAGCCGCTTCTTTCTATCTAAGAGGAAGCTGGGGACGGCGAGGTGGAGCGCGTTTCCTGCGTTTCATGTGCCCTTACACTCGGCCGTTTCGTACCTACGTGATATTCTAGATCGTATACGACCCCGCGTGCAGCCCCAGCTTGTTCAAAAGGACCCTTAGGAGTAACTACGGCCGCTCGTTGTAACGCAAGGCTAGCGGTTGCACCGACGGGAAGGGTCGTTTGCGATGCGACGCGTATACCAGGAGGACGCGGGAGGAAGACGCGGTAAACCGCTAAGCAGCCCGGATATGGCCGTACAACGGGCTATCAAGAACGAAATTCTGGATAACTACGTCACGCAGGGCGACCGCGTCCGAGAATAACGCGCTTAATCTCTACGAAGCTTCCTCGGGAACGAAGGAGGCCGAGATAACACAGCGAAAATACCCTACGCATACAAAATGTTACACAATTATGAGTCTAGTAATACTTGGATAATTATGATATAGCTAACGTAAAAAGATGTATCTTAATTTTAACAGCAGATTTCATAGTTTTATATAGTTTTATATAATTAGTCGAATTTTGACGAACAAGAATGAGCTTTTAAGACAGATAATTATATTATAAACTGCACATTCTGTTCTTCGTTTCTCAAGATGTGCAAAAGCGATTATTCGCTCGCATTCGTTCACAACACTTAGCGTTAATGACGCTTTTCTAATCGCCCGCGCGCGGGAATTATTGGAATCTGCTCGTGCACAGATTTTTGTGCATTTCGTGAGAATTTCGCACAGGCCCTCCAAAGACACTGACATTAATTAATTCTCGAACGAGATACGATCGGGCGCGCAACAAACGGGAGAAAGTTCGCCATTAGGCTGCCAGAAAAACCGACGCTCGTTAAGAACGAGTTGAATTATCGTTATAAAGCCGATCGAAGATAATCTGATATATTAAGGTATAGTGTAGCCTCTTTTTATTCCGGGAAATACTCGCCGTTATATGTACCTATTACAGAATATAATCGACAGGCTAACGGTCTGCGTTCGAGTTACGACGTGTACGGCCGCGCACACGTTGTAAAATCGGTTATAATGAATGCATCCCGTTTCGCCACGTTAATAAGAGCAAAATAGTAAACGAGTTACGCGGATCAATGAAGCTATACTTTCGCAAGTAGATCGCGCTATGTTATACATAATTTGATCCGTTACGCGCGTGGAATAGTAATATAAATCGCGGGTGAACAAAAAAAATGGGAAAGTTAAATGTTTTTACCGATACCGATACCGGGATTTGGATTATATATTTCGCATTAACGCTCGCGCGGTTTCGCGGGACCCCGGGCCGCTGGAATTTCAAAGCTCGACGGAAAGTAACGATTATTTCCGTTTATCAGATTTCGAACGGTGAATTTTTACGCTTCACCTTCTCCCCCGATAACCAATTTTTAACGGATTATATCAAATGGCATTTCAGCGAAACGTTTTGCGTCGCGATATATAGCCGAGGACAGTAATTGTTTAACGCGGGTAAAAGCGCGTCTCTCTTATCGCATTCGTGATGGCATAAACGTGCAGCGTGCGCCAATACTCTCCGGCCAGATAAGCACCGATTGGTTTAAAAATCAGAGTCGACGGCACGGAATTCGACGTTCAACAACTCGGCGAAGTATCCCCCCAGGATCGCGCGAACAGCCGGTCTTGCCTGGCCCGCCCGTTCGTCCGCAATCGAGTTTCCGGGCGATAAAACTGAACGGTGCCGCGTCTCGTCCGCAAAACGTCCGCGGTCGTTCCGTCAAAATCCGCGTGGCAGGCGGCGCGCGCTATATACCCACCGCGAATCCTCCGTGTCTCGTCCATCGACGTCAATCGACGAAAGCTCCGTTGCCCAGCGGCGACGGAAAATACAGATCTGTATACAGATCTGTCGGATGGATCTCTCCCTCGGGAATGGGGATGAAGAAGAGCAGGAGGGTGCGCGTGGCGTATCGCCGTGGAGTGGATCGCGCGCCGACGACGTGCATTCCTGCGCGAGAGAAAGAGAGGGAACGAAAGAAAGGCGGTTGGGACGGCGAGGGCGGGAGGGGACCCACGGTGTAATAAATTTCGAGCCGGTAAAAACGGTACGGTGGGTTACGAGAGATTGATGGAGCGACGCGCGAGGTGAGAGCGCGAGAGGCGGCCCGGGGTAAGCGGGCCCTTCGCCCGCTCGCTCTCCTCTGACAGTGATCATCAAACCAGAAAAAGTCGCCACCCGGAAAGCTCCTTCGGTCTTCGTCCCCCCCCTCCCCCTCCTCGTCCGTGCTCCGGGCTTCGCCCTCTCCGATATACATATACGCGGGGCTTAACCGCCGTAATGACAGCGCTCTGTGTGCCCGGGTAGAAATAATTTTAACTCAATTACGCAGCGGTTCCTTCCTCCCCTCCCTCTGGACCGTCAGCCTCGCGCGCCGCGTATACAGTCTTCATTGCCGGCTCCAGCTTGACGACGGCTCAGGAACGCCCCGCTCTGTCGTGTACCGCAACGTGGCGCCTGACATCCATAATCTCACGCAACTACATTGACCTCGTTAATCATTAGGAATGTCGTTGAGATCATTCTTCAGTCTGATCGATATACAAATAATTGGATCAGTTTTGATTGTGAGGAGGAACGAACTTGGAGTGGAAGTTAATCTATATCTCTATTGATTTTCGACAATTTTGTATTTATGCAAACTTCGCCGCATTTTGGTATTTAAGTTATCGCGATAAACATTTAAACGATGCATCTTATATTTACTCTTCTCTCCTCTTACTTCACGGAGGTGAGAATCCCTTACTGTATGTGAAAATTTTTCTCGCGTGCTTGTGGGATTGCCTATCTTTAGGGAAAGAGACGTGTACGGGGCGATATCTCGGTTCTCATAAAATACGCAAGAGCTTTACGGAATTCCGATTCTGTTCGCAATGATATCAACCGCGGGAGAGATGCGCCGTAATGATTTACCGCGTTTTAACGAGTTCACCACGGTATAAATAATAACTCGATTACGTTGAAACTACGTAATAAATGTCGTTGCTAAATACAAACTTATAGACACGAATCAAGCGAGCAATATGGATGCATTTATAATCGTAAGCGTTAATTGGTTTAATGCGTTCATTATTGCCGCAATTAATTATCGACTATCTGAGCTTGTTTCATCGCGATCATATTATCTCGCGTGGACGCATCGCGTTGCGAAGGACATTAATTGTATGCATGATTGTGTATACAAATCAACGTACGTATGCGAAAAGAGATGCCCGGTTTTGGTTTTTTTTCCTTTTTATTCATCGCGACAGCTCGGCGTCAACTTTAAACGGACAGAAATTCGGCGAAATAACGAGAGAGAGAGAGAGAGAGAGAGAGAGAGAGAGAGAGAGAGAGAGAGATTCGGGGGAACGCCGCGGTTATATTGACTCGTGAGGAGGATGAATAAGCGATCCGCGAAGTGTATCGGGCCGATGACGATGCTTTACGATCGGAGATAACGCGCAGAAGACTATACGCCAATTTCAGGCCGCGTTCCCCCGGAGGGATTAATCGCCTCGTTTAAACCTTCGGCACTCCTCGTGCTTCCATTTTTAAATCCTCGCCGGCATCATCCGGCCACGGCGCGGCCGGGGCATCTCTCCTCTTCACGTGCACGTTACGTACAGGTACAGGGTACGGGGTAACTGCTCTAATTATTGAGGTCTCGCGTAAAACGAGTATGTAAACATAAATCGACAATCTTGTCGAGTCAACCGCGCGATCGCTTAACCACACGGTAAGCCTATTTTTCTCTCGCTGTTGGCGGAGAGAATGAGAGAGAGAGAAAGAGAAAGAAAACGGAGGGAAAAAAGAGAGAAGGATCTCCTCATCCTTGACGTCTTATTACGATTAAAATCCTGTGGGTTTTCCGGTCTTTTTTTTTTCACGTTCTCTAATTATTTCACCCGAATGAGCCACCATCGGGCACATCTTCTGCAAATTGAAATCTCGAGACGCGCATTTTTTCACGCGGGCATGGTGGACGAGTACCTCGAAACGTCCCACGTTTTTAATGAGATCGAGTTACGTCGCACGCGATCATTCCGATGACACAGGTATCCCCCTCGCAATAAGAAACCATTGATTCGACTATGATCTATCAAGCCTGTCTTCTCGTTGCACGTATAAGTCCCCTGCTCCGGCGAATACGATAACTTTTTTTTTAACTCGCTGTGTGGTTTCGAGGTCTCGTTGCATTTACCTGGAAGCTTGTTATGCAATAAACAAACGTAAACTGCCCTGCTGCCACTCTCCTTATTATTCTCGTTCGTGCGACGTCGTATAACATGAATATAAAAATGTGCTTAATGCCCGTTCTACGTCATATCTGTTTATGGGAAACCTTTCAATAGTTTTAATTCATTTGCAATATGTGATAACAGCAGACCGTCGATGGTCCGAGAATATCCGTCGTATCCGTGCGATATTTTACGTTTCTCTCGTACCTCGGAACGCGCGTTTGAGACGTGTATAAATCTCACGATCCCAAAACACAGCCACGAACAAAACACATATTTGCCCCGCCAGCCGTTTGATCTACGGTACAATGTAAATTTACCAAGAGAAAATAAATATGTACAAGCATGTAAATACCGGCGCCTATTCAAACTGTCAATGCATTTAGGCAAGCGGGAGACGTGTGCATATCTATATATATTGACTCATAACTGCGCTCTTATCGCTTTAATAAATCGCCTTCTACTATACCAAAATTTATTTTACAATTATATATAATACGTTGTAAATCTACATTTATGTAATTATATAAATATATATCTAGAAAATATATTCGACGTTGATTAGATTCTTATATTTGAACGCGTCTTGACAAATATTGAATATTCAAGTCACAGAAAAATCCGAGCTGTTCTTTTTCTGTTTTTGCTTCTACAATAGATCACAAAATTGCTCTACAATTATACTATAACCTAAATTATCAAATTACTGTATCATACAGAAAAATAAGACTGTATCAAGATTCTTCGGTTTTAAAGAAGATATCTTGCTGTCATTCACAGCGTTCCCGTATCCCTTTGACATTTCGCTAAAAGTAAAACTCGCATGAACTCCTCTCTTCGGTAGCCGAGACTCCGTCGCGGTATCCGATTATTCCATTTGTAATTATAACGATAATATACGGCACGCCTTTTTCAAGGAATCGTACGGCCGTGCACGTGGGGGGATACGTGTACGCGAAGGGAGTCATCGATGGCGTCGACGACGATGGCGGTGAAGGGGGCAAAGGGTGGCGAAGGTACGACCGCCAAGCACGAAAGAGGGGGATAAGGACCCGCCGGGTGGGAGGGGTGGGGAGGGGGGGGGGTTCGGAGGCAAACGGCATGGACCGCGCACGCGAAAAAGGGACTCACGTAAATTGAAAGGGGGGTACGGACGTCTTGTTGTGTTTAAAAAGGCAATTTGCGGGCTTGAGATACGGCCTATATATTACGGCGCAACTGCTACGGGTGGTGGGAGATAGCTCGGTCGATAGCGAGCTTTGCGCGAAGGGGGCTTACCGGTGAGGGCCCCATCGGGCACCCCTCTACCCCCATTCCTTCCTTCCTCGCGGTGGAGATCTCCCTTCCCCGCGCCGTGCCAGGATATCGGGGGGGGGGGGCCTTCTACTCCCCCACCACATCGGGCCAGGCAAATGCGTTTCTTGTGTAGCTCGCTGCTCGTTTGCGGACGGGACGCGATTTACTCTCGCGGTATAGTCGTATTCAAATATCCTCTCTTGCCGCGCGCGCGAGCGAACCCTCACGAGCTCCTTCCTCCGCTCCGCCAATTTTTTCCCCGCTTTCGTCCAGCCGCCCTCCTCGCTGCCTCGCCCGCTTCTCTCTCTCTCTCTCTCTCTGTCGCCTTTCCTCTCTCGCGCCTTCTCCTTTACCTGGATTTCTTTATCCCCCCCGTTCCGTCGTTTACTCGCCTAATCCACTTACCGCCCTCGCAATTGCCATAGGGCCCTAATCGTCCGTAACGCAACGTAATCGGGAAGCTATCGATAGCGGATGAACGAGCTCGGGAGTTCCGGGTTTAATTATCCGGCCGCGACAAACGGAGCGGAGATGGCAGCGCGCGTTTGATAATTACGAACAGGACGGTTCTCCCGCGGTGCGCGCGTTCTCCAAGTTACGCTTTTACGCTCGAATGGGGTGCAGTGATACGCGACATAATCGCCGACGTCGCATTAACCGGCGCTGCAAGTCGCCCACCGCCGGCGATAATGCTGATCTGGAAAGTGACAGGACGATTATCCGCGAACTCGAACAAACGCAGGTAACGTATGCATCGCTAATTTTCACAGAAAGACACTCGGGAGGGTTCACGAAACTCGGTTGCTTCACGAAAATTTCAAACAGATCTTTTTCATTTATAAGCTAAAGATCCCAATCGAAATTTTTTTAAATAAAAGAACAAACGTTAAATATAGAAATGCATAAATCTTCTGTGAGGTGACAAGAGTCTGCTACAAGTATTATGCGAAAACGGATAAAATCATTTCAAAGTAATGACACTTTTATGTTAGAGCCTCGTGTTCGTATAGCTAAATCGAATACAGATTGACGAAAGCATGTGGAACTGAAAGTGGCCGTAATTTTGAAACACCTCGTTTAAAATTTACATATTTGCGATACATGCGGAAGATACATGCGAACATCGATTACTTACCTCCCTAACCGGTCTACATCCCGTCAACAATGTATGTATTAATAAGCGGCTCGCCATTTCGATAATTATACGTCACGATGCGCCAGCGGAACGACGCGCGTACCTTTTTTTTTCCTCGGGATTACCGATAATTCGGTAAGTTGCGAGGTGCAACAATTATAAAATATTTCAGCACGTAACTTGCATATGCATGGATAATATGAATATTGAAGTTGTTATAGGCCGTGCTTGCGCGCCACGTAATGTTCGGACTTATTAATATCCCTTAAATTAATGGGCTGTTTAATTTTAGCGGTATCTTGCAGCGATTTACACATCCGCCGCATGTGCGGCATTTATCACAGGCGCGGCCACGCCCGTTTTATCGATACCGGCTGGAAAGCGGCTTCCGTATTTCGCCGAGGTCGTAGCTTCTTCGTCGGTAAAGCCTTTCGCGAAAACTCGATTAAGTACAAAATAGCCTTAAAAACCGTTCGCGCTCGCTACCAATTATGCCCAGTATGATGTAAAATGCTCCGCGCGTCCCAGCGTCAAACCGGTTTGGAATAATTCGACTACTCACGCGGAGCGCGGTCAAACGCAAATCAGTCTTGCGATAATTATCGCCTAAAGAGACAAAGTTTTTTATCTTTTTTTTACGGAGATTACTTGGGTTTATTTAAATTGTATTTAAACAAGGTAGAGATTGATTGTGAAAAATATATTAAATTAAGGGCCAAAAATGTCATAAACTCCGGTCGCAAGAAATGCATTTTTTAAAACGCTGAAGCAATTTCTTATAAAGTGCCACTTGGCTTTATATTTTTAGTGTTTAGGATACATGAGATGTTCTTTCGCACATAGATATTAATTATATCTTTTAAAAATTAATTAATTATAATCATGATCATGGAATTATAATGATAGTAATTGTGCTAGAAATTTCACGGGCCGTTATTATACCGCAGTCTCGCGCATGATTTGACACTCGATTACAAAGCTAACATCTATATATAAATATACAATGGCATACGGGATTGCACTATACCGTTTGGTAGGAACGCAGAAAATATATTTGTACGAGGGTATACAAGCTCATTTGCACGGAATGTGTGACAATCGTAATAAATTGTGTCCCGATATCGCGATCTCCTTACGTTATTTTTAATAACGTGATCTAGGAACATTACATCTTCCAGGTATTTATTTCTCTGGGAAGTATTATAAATATTGCAGCAATTCTAATTAACTTTATCTATCTCTGTACAAATTATATACAGAACGTCGTCGCTAAACTCACGAGTCGATAGAGATATGAAGACGTTGCAGACACAATATATAATAAGATAATATAGGATAATAGCGTGCATAATCAAATTTTTGGAACTGTGTTTTCGTTGTACGTATGTGTGAAAATATTGTGCTTTTTAAACGTATAAATTTTGGAAAAACTATATTTTGGAATATGTATCTGACTGGAAGATATTAGATGAGATTTTGAGATACGTGAGATTTTGATAATATGGACAACACACAATATGTATCATATTATATACGTCTATATAATAGAGCACGTGACCGACATTATTTGATAGGACAACCTGACGCTCTGCTTTTTTTCTCCCTTCCCTTCCGAACCGCATATTACATCGTCACGACGTTTAATTAATGTAAGCATAACGGATAGGCACCGAGGAGAAATACGCTGTGACTTCTGTAGATTTTATATAAGGACAAATGATATTTATGTTGCTTCTTGCATAACTTCTTAATTATCACATGCGATGTTGTTACATTAATACTTCGTTAATCACGATAAAATTTCACACGCGCATATGTATACATGCATACGGCGATAAATATCAATCTTCATAACTCAAATTTCTTCTTTTGCCGGACAGAAAATGTTTAAAATGTTCTTAAATTATAGTTAATAAAAGTTATTCTATGTACACTGCCGTAAGACGTGCCAAATCAGATTGTTTCAGCAGGGATAACTTTACACCAAGGCAAAGGAAATTTTTAAATAATGCAAACGCATTTAAGAATATGATCAATAAGCAATGGGTAGCCTTTTTTGAACTTCGAAATGAAATTTACCGAAGTTACCGACTGAACTTTTGCGCGAACTATTCTTTATCGCCGCGCCGAGTTCCTTCGCGCGTTCGTGCAATCTAACTTCGTCTTACAGCAAATTTCAATAAAACAATGAGCGCAACACGTTTAACGCTCGTAGATTATTATTGTTACCGGTAGAAACGCGTATCGATGAAACGATAGCGAGAATTATTGCACGTCGAATCACGATGGCGGAGGCACGATGCAGCGAGGGTATGTTTGAAGAAAAAAGAAGTAAAAAAAAAAACACACAATTACAGCGCGATAATAAAGTGATGTATGGCCCGTTCGAGCGAGATGCACGAAGCTAAGGGGGTGAAAACGTCCGTGTTACCTCGCACCACCGAAGTTTCCGATCTATAAGGTATCAACAGTTGCCTTTAGCTGCGCGTTGTATACCTTCGGGACTTGCGATTTAGAATGTTGATATAACGGATGGGCGAGCAAGAAAAGCGCTTTGCGCGCGAACCTCTTTCGCGAGACGTGCGAGAGATTGAAAGGGAATAAAAAAAAAAAAAAAAAAAAAAAAAAAAAATAGCTCTCACACGACTCCCGTATCGAATTTCACCCGGCGTACTTTCCGGCGTATTTATATCGGCCGTCTGTGTACGGTTCATTCATTATGTTTACATTCAAATGGTAAACTTCTCCGCCGCCGGAGGGGGACTTTTTCGAGAGTTTTGGCGCGTAAATCTAATCTGTCGTGCCCGTGTCGAGCGATCTCGGAAAGGGGCACTCGAAGCAATCAGACTTCAAAACGAAATTCTATATGTACGCAAGATCGGAAAAAGGCTCCGCGAGGGCTCTCGTACCTATCGCGTATCAAATTCGAGAATTTGACGCACCCCCACATACGAGAGTATCGCATTTTCTCTAATTTGTTCCCTCATAGGGAGCTCTTTCTAGCGATCGACGGACCCATCATTCCGGTATATAAGGCCCGGTCTACAATGGATGTCGGAAGTCGGAGTCGTAAGAAATTGACCACGCACAGTTCATTATTCTTCGACCGCAAGGAGAATAATAGATTGTGCGTGGTCAATTTCTTACGACTCCGACTTACGACATCCATTGTAGACCCCGGGCCTAATCGTCAGAGGACGATCTTGTCTCGAGAACGAAAGGCGCGCAGAGGCGTCGCTTGGCCGAATTTCCGAAATTTCGCGGCGCGGAAGCGGACGACTCTCTCGTCCTCTCTCACGCGCGTTCGTTCTGCCGTATATACCTTCGGGAATCGCGATTCGGAATGTTGATATAACGGATGGGTGAACAAGAAAAGCATCGCGGCGAGCTCTCTCTCTCTCTCTCGTTATTTCTCTCTCGCTCCTTCTTTCGCTTTTTCTCCCGCTCGCTCTCGCTCGCGCTCGTATCCGGCAAAAAAGCACCGGCGCCGGTACATTGAACCCAGGCAAGAGAGTTCCGCCACACGTTCGCGAGGCCGTTTCAGTATTTGACTGTTCCCCGACGCCGTGCTACGGCGGCGGCTGCGGCGGTTCTCCTCTTCGCCTCCGCCTTCTCGGTTCGACTCCCGTCGAGACGACAGAACGCCATAAGCAACCAATTTAAATGTAAATTGAAAACCACCGCGGCATACAAATTGTTCGACTCGCCGTTCAAAAAATACTGCGAGCAAAGATCAAACGGAAGACAAGACACGCGGGCGAGAGGGTGGCGTATATGGGGGCCGATGGTCGAGATAGAACGAGAAAAGGTGCCCCGGAGAAGGGCATCTCGAAACGGCGCGCGGCGCCGCGCCGGCCAAGCCTCGACCTCCTTCGCCGCGCGCGCGCCGGGATCTGCTGGCTCTGCTGCGCCCGGGGGTTGTATCCCCTTTTCTCTCTGTTACGTCGGCGGAGGAGCCCTCCCGGTCGGTGTTTGTTCCACCCCACGGCGGAACGGATCTCGGCTACCTATGCTAGACTGCTCTCTAAATATTTGCCTTTCCCTTGTCCCGACGAAAGTTGGCTCGCCGTAACGCGTTTCCGTGCAGGAGAGCGCGGCTCGCTCGGCCGAGGGATAGTCGTCGCCGTCTTCTTCGTCGGATGGAAAAACTTCCGGCATTCAAAGAGTCCCTACTTCACCGTCCACTTTTTCTCCCCTCTCTTTCGCTCCCCTGGAGGCCCGCGCGTTCGTCGTCGAGCTCGCTCCGCGCGCACGCTCGACGTACGATCGGAAGAAGCGAGATTAATGGATCAATTTATTCTCCCCATTAACGATTTCGGATCGCGGGTCCGTTCTCTCGTAGCGAGGAATTAATTTCCCATTCTTGTAAGTTAGAGACAGAGACCCCGCCGACTTACCATAATTTTCGTGAATTCGAATCATTCCCTCGGCGCGGAGAGAGAGGCTGTTGAATATTCCCACGCTTATTATGAACGGTTTCTGGTAATCAACGTCAGATACAGTCGGGCATTTCGAGCGGCAGGCAGCCCGCGATAATCGAATATCCAATTGAGTTAACCCAATCCATGCTTCTATAAAATAGCGTAATAAGTATTTGTTTCTCGGTTCTAATATTGGTACTACCGTGCGTCGTTTCTATTGAAGGAAACACAAGTAGCAATTGAGAACAATTTGCTACTTTGTTCTATTTTCTTGGTTTTCAAACTTTCCACTCAAATATACTACATTCTCACCGGCAAATTAATTTTAATTATCTCCATAGGAAATTTTAATAATTCTCGTAGACTGTGTGAATAATGCAGAATTTTTAAATATAAAATGTAAATAAAATATATGCAGTCTACGCGTGTTGCATCAATCTTCCTATAATTAAAAAATGTTTCGTAATTGAAAAGATGTTGTAAAGGTATTTCCTTATACTCGATGCTTTATTAAAACTGATGTTTTTGTAGAAATGACAGTCGTTATAGGAAGGCACATTTATCTGTATTCTGTATTGATAATATACAAATGATTTTTATAGTTACATCGAATTTGCGAAATATTTCCTTGCAGACGTTGCCTAACATGAAACACGCGTTAATTCGTTCGACATAATACGAGACCAGCGGTAGGGGGATCGATGCGAGAACGATTTAACGACTAATTCATCGCGCGGTTTGTCATTAGCGCTGTCGCGGGCATATACGGTATTCGGGAACATTTCCGGTTACGTTTACTATATAGCAGCGGCATAAATTTTTGACGACGACGACGTCGTGCCGTATGTGTCATGATTTATCGATTCCGGCCGGTTAACATCGACAGCCTCCGGCCCGGAGGTAATGGCAGCGCAACGAACGAACCCGATAGAACGCACCGATCATTAGCTGCCGGCCAAGGTTGCGGTAACATTTCATCGATCGTATCTCGTGGACGTTCGACACGTTACGCGTAATCAATATGTACCCGTCGGTCCCTTCAAGGGGCATTTCACCCGTCGAAATACCGCGATAATGCATAGGCATGGCCCCCCCCTTTTACCCCCCCCTCTCTCTCTCTCTCTCTCCCGAAATGTGCTAATTTAAATTAGTCCGTGCTTTCAGCCTGACATAGCGCACGCGTAAATTTAAATTTCTGAAATGGGATGCAGCGCCGATAGGAGAGTGCTTGTTAGCGCCGTGGTAGCCATCAACATAATTAACTCTAAGTGGAGACGCCTGTGTATCATTATTAGTACGCGCCTCGATGTTATGGGGTTCGAATGTGCTTACGAGAATTTAGGTCCGCGTCATGTGCCCTGATTTAAGCGCACGTTACACGAAATATCCAATTAAGTCATAATAGGGCCTGTATTGCAGCGAGTATAACATCGCCGCGCGCGGAGCGGATATTTACGTTCACGAGGGACGTCTTTTGATACGACGAACGCGTAACGAACAAGAGAGCCTGTTGATTGCCGGGGCGCCGGGGCTTATGTGCCGCGGGGATATGCCAATTCAGCTAATTGCCATATCTCCGGAAATCAAAGGAACGTATGTAACGAAGCTCTTAACGTATAAACGACCTAGTTCGTTAAACCCTTACGTGACTATCCTTCCGATTGGTATTCTCGCCTTCTCGAATAGTTTCTTCTCGACTGCGCAGAGAATTCTCCTTATTGCGCCCTCCGTGATCTCACTAACGCATATATGTATATTATATTTATTGTATACATACACATATGTATGTATATGTGTATGTACGTATAGGATCATAAAAATCTCTATCTTGCTCACCGCGGTGCGATATTACAATAAATCCGAATACTGATCAGCTTTTTACCCTTTTTACCTTGCAGTTCGCAACGGTTATTCTTGCGTACCTGTTGCTCTCTCGGAAGGACTTGATATTCGATTGAACATAGCTGCCAGGGCGGTGCGATATGGGTCAAATGGCGTAGAAGTATGGGCCGCACCCGCCCGCAGTCCGCACACAAATCACACCGTTTATAAAGCAGACGCCGTTCTGGTTACGCTACCCCTTGGCGTCCTCAAGACTTCCGCGCCGCCGTCCGGAGTCACCTTCAATCCGCCGCTTCCGGACTGGAAGTCTCAGGCCATTCAACGACTCGGCTTTGGCAATTTAAATAAGGTGAGCGCCGACGTGTGCGTTTGTGTGTATGTGTGTGTGTGTGTGTGTGTGTGTGTGTGCTTTCGACAAGTCGCTGTCGTCCGTAAAGCAGTCTAATTTATGCCGCTCGTGAAAAGGACGGTGGATGGTCCTGTCGAGCCGTCGGTGCAAGGGTATTAGGACTGCATAATCGCGCATTAAGACTTATCACTGATCGCGCAGTGGCAGATTTCAATAGCAATTAATGTGTGTTCTTTTAACGAACGAGGACCACATTGAAGGGTTCGACGGAAATGTTTAACGTACATCAATGACAAATTAAGCGATATCAGTTATGCACTCGAAAAGAGACGAACAATCGAAATTTTTCGTAATTATTATTACGATAAAAAATTTATCGAAATTGCACAGGTCCGCGTGATAAATCGATTAATTACACTGATGCGACATTCAAATTTGGTGTATGTAAAAAAAAAATTAAAAATGAGTAAAATGTTATTAAGTACATAAAATTATGACAAGTAATTAAATTAACTATATTTAAAAAATATTAAAATCAATATTATTTGATATAATTAAAAATAACAAAGATAAGAGAATGTTAGATTATAATAGTTATAATCTTAGCTATGACTTTGAATTAAATGCGATTCTTTTGTTAATAGACAAAACTGTGAAAAAATATACTATTATTAATACTCGGTTATTATATTACATAATAACATAAAAGACTAGGACGTGTTAGAGACATCTTTCCGGCTTGATCGTACTTTTCAAGCTCGAATTCTATTTGTTCGCAAACTTTTTCAGCCAGTTTTCTATCCGCAACTCGCGTTTTAACGCAAAAATATCGCACAGCATCAGAATTCCGGAGAAGGGTTTCCATTTGTACTTCGATATAAATCCAATCCCATAATTTTTCCCTTTAATTTCTCAGGTAGTGCTATGCTTCGAGCGCATTTTCTGGGATCCAACAGCCAATTTGTTCGGCCACGTGGGAAGTACCACCGCGTCGCGCGGCGAGCTCTTCCTATTCTGGAACTTATACAAGGCGCCGGTTCTATTGGCTCTCGTTGCCGGTGAAGCGGCTTGCGTAATGGAAAATGTCAGTGACGATGTTATCGTCGGCCGTTGCATCGCCGTTCTGAAAGTAAGTGGATAAAATTTCTAGTCGGAGCGCGCAGGGAGGATGAGGGACGTGCCGGATAGCCGGTCTTACTTAACTTAAGCGACGCATCTCGCACCGATAATTATTATTTCACACGCCTCGTAATCCTCTTTGTATTTTGCGGATGAGGAGAGAAAAAAAAAGATAGAAGATTGAAGAAAGACTTTTTTCTCTTGCAGGGTATTTTTGGGAACCAAGTGGTACCGCAACCACGCGAAAGCGTCGTGACGAGGTGGCGAGCGGATCCTTGGGCACGAGGATCCTACAGTTTCGTCGCGGTCGGCAGTTCCGGCAGCGATTACGATCTCCTAGCGGCACCGGTGTCACCTCCGCACCTGCTCAATCAACCCCCGCCGCAGCCGAGAGTGTTCTTCGCAGGTAAATATTAAATTGAAACTTTTCAACGATGGTCGCATATTATCAAGAAACTTAAATGACTGCCTTTTTTTTTTTAAGTTCTCTTCTGACGAAGAATTATATTTGCGTTTGCCGTTGCGCGCTGCGAGTTTGCATCCCCCGTAAATATACGTTCGCGTTTGCGGAACGTTGCGATTGATGCGCGATCCAATTTGGCTCGCTACGATACTCCGTTTCCCGACTTGTGTGCGCAGTAATTCCGTGTGTTAACGCTGTTTAAAGATCCTACTATTCGCGAAATGTTGGTCATATACAAACAGGGTGAATTAGCGCTCGCGGCAATTTAACGAAATGTAATAAATGTAATTTAACGAAATGTATAATAAACAGCAGAAGAACGTTGTCGCTAAACAAGCGTGATATTTTAATGGCGAAATATAATATGCGAAAAATATAATAAATTCGTCCAAAGATAAATTAAACGTTTTTTTTCACGAGAGTGCACGTTGGCCTATTTACACGAACGGCTTTTCAGGAGAGCACACTATACGGAATTATCCAGCCACCGTACATGGCGCGTTCCTCAGCGGTCTTCGTGAGGGTGGACGGATAGCCGATCAACTCTGTGGAAGTCCTTACGCACCACCAGCAATGGCAGCTTCCGTTCCGCCAGCGACAGGGATCACGCCAGCAAATACCGGCAGCAGTTCGACGCCTTAATATTTTCACATCGACTATGTTTCGTTTTTGTCTTTCTGTGAGCGAGGAAACTCCGAGGATGGCCATTCACGGGAGAAAGCTCTTCGTCGAAACTCTTCTGGAACAAGCTACAAAGAGATAATTCTCCGCGATAATTCCAAGTCGAGCGACAACTTGGCGACAAGAACCAATTAATTCGCTATTATTTTCGCAACTTACAATGTGATCGTTTTCGATGCATGATTTAACTCGTTATACGACTAAAAGTTCGAGATTGAAAGAATTAAATTAAATATATATATATATATATACACAAGTATACAGCTCAAAAATTTTATTTATTCTCATCAATATAATATGAGACAAGAATAAAACATGTGTATGTACGGTAAGGTGCAATAATTCAGCTAGGTCGTAGTAACTGACTTATCGGCGTAAAAAAATGCAAAATAAAATGAAAAGAGAGAACTAGTTGCTTCTTATCCTTCTCGTTATACATTTTAATATTTCGATGAACCGCGTACGTGTTGATTATGAAAGACCCATAGGTTGATAAGTCAAACTGCTACGAATCAGCACCTTAATGCGAATCAGCGAATTAATGCACCTTACTGTAAATATGTATATATATGTATATTTTACTTTATATTATATAACTTATTTATCCATGTGAATATATAAGTGATTGCTTGATCAAAGTGATCGCTGTTTTCACATTTTCCCAGTGTTTATATAATTATGCTTCCATTATTTACTTTATCTATCATGATTCATGATCTAACACGATTCACATGATTTGTTGCATATTTCTTGCAATTTTGTACTCTTCTATAACTAAGAAGTATTATTATTTGTATAAGTATACCAATATGTTGATGGAATAAATACAAAATAAAGACAGCGATGCTCTCGAAATTGTGTATAAATTGTTTAACAATATGAGACGTATTACAAAATGCCATAAGGATGAATTATTTTGTGGCACAGTATTACTTCGATTGTAGAACGAGCGGAATAGGATAAAAATCTAATTATATTCGTATCAATTCATATTTGATGTAGTAGAAAATGGATTCACATACACATGTGTACGATTTTTTATGCAATATTATTTTATCATGTCGTATGTATGTATAATAATTTTAAAAGTTTAAGTTTATGAAAATTGATAGTAGATATTGATAGCTATTGAAATTTCGCTAGGTATTCGTTACATTTAATTACATACACCTGAATCATTTTTATCTCTCCATAACGAATGACTTAGTTTATATTCAAATGTGATTATTATAAAATAGGATATCACAGTTATAAATTTATGACACATTTCATTTTGAAGTATTATATCGAATGTAATGTATTACATTCCTGCGCAAAATAAAGTGCATACGTATTTTCATCTGATTGTCGAAATCTTCATTTGACTACAAAAAATACGTAATTACAGATATTTATATATATATACATATATATATATATATATATATATATATATATATATATATATATAAAACTATACAGATCTAATTATCAGATTTGGCACATGTATGTAAGAGATCTATATATATTACAATTAAAACCAACCAAATTTTAAAGAATTATATATGAAATAGGGCTAAAAAAAACTGAAGAATATAACAGAATTAGAAAAAGTTGCCAATAATTAATACTAAATTGTTCAAAAACATCAATTTTTAAAAAGTCTCAAGTGCTTGAAACTTGAGATACAGTCTTTAAGGGTTAAAGTTTTATAATATTGGCAATTTTTTTAATTCTATTATATTCTTCAGTCTTTTTTCTATCCCTATTTAATATATAACTCTTTAAGATTTGGTTGATTAGTTCTTGAGCTATAACCGTTTGAAAAATTATTTTTTTCGTGTTTGAATATTTTATATTTACATAAGTTTTATTAAATAAATTTGTATTGCGACACGGGATCAATATACATTAATTAATATGCAGTGCCATTAGGAGAACACAGAGCAGTGTTTATTCATATATCCCCAATCTAACGCAATGATAAAACTTGCTTATCTCGATTTATGTTACGTACGAACACGTGAAGAGGAAATTTTCGGATAACAGCGGCATATTAATAATAACAAGAGCAAATCACTCTGCTTTCGCATTTGCAATCTTGATTTAATCAGTCATATAATAAACGTGCCCATACTATTTATGTAACAACCATATAATCTCACCGATCATATTAGATTTCCTACCTAATTTAGGAGTATTGAATATTCGATCATTCCAGTACGGATAATATTATATTGCATGCATCGCCGCGGGCGCATTATTTCAAGCTGTACAGATTTCCATTGATGCAAGTAACTTTGAAATGCAGCTACCAAAATTCTAAAGCTATCGCGATAATCCATGTTTCAATTTACGGTAACATTGAAAATATATACGCGTAAGTATCATCATTATTTTAGCTATAGCGAGAACACCAAAGAGTATTAAATATCTCTCTCCTCTAAAACCCTAATATTAATATTACTACTAATACTAGTATTAATACTGGTATCTAATACTCTTCTTTTACTTAAACGACTGGGTAGAATGAACTTTTTATAGTTTTTATTCCATTCTTTTATTTTCTACCTTCCGTTTCATCTCAAAAATGTTAGTTCGATAAATGCGTATCGTCATAGCAACCATAACTGCAAACAAGTTGGTGAACCCAAAAGTCCCGAGACACGTACTATCTACTTCTACTATCGAATCTCTCGCACGTGTGACATTGTCCACGACGGACGTTCGTCGACCTCTCTGACGTATTTTTTATTTCGTTATTTTCGGTCATTTTCTTTATGATTAACTCTAAAGATGAGTTTGGTCCCTTTACCTAAAGTGCAATGCAGTTTACCAAAAGCGAGGAAGTATCCCATTGACGTTCCCGGTACGGCAAATATATCTTACGGGCACAAGTTGCGCGAACGCAAAAGTTGCCGCATTGCAAAGCACCATGGTTCGGATAGATCTATCTTCGAAGGCGCCGTGGAGGAGGAGAAGAGGGAATACGACCAGTTACTTAAAAGTCTGGACTTCGAGAAAGAAACCGATCGGAAAATCAGGAACAAGAATCTTCGCCAACGAGTCCAACGAGGTATTTACGCGGACGTGATGTAGTTCCTTTTCTTTCTTTTTATTACATTTACACATCTTAAGAAAACTTAAACTGAAGTAAAAGATAGATGAAGAAAATAAAATTTTTTATGCATTTAATTTGTTAATTCCTTGTATGATTAAATGTTGGATGTTAATAGATTTAATTTTGCACAATTAGATAATATATGTATATTTAATCTTTTAGAATCAATTTTTTAATATCACATTTTTTAAGAGAATTCAGACAAAAATTTAATTAAATAGCTCCTCTCTCTCCTCCCATTAATTTTTTATTTAATTTTAATCATCATGCATAAACGTATCGTGAATGTTCGCTTGGATACGGCATTTAGCCGCCATTTTCCCTCGCGTAATGAGAGCCGCTGAACAGGGATAATTACCAGCCGTTAACACGGCAACGACTAATCTCCAGACATGTCGGCATATGAGGAGAATCTACAGGCGCGTAGGGAGAAACTGCGCGATCTCGTATCGAGCGAGGAGGCGAATCTAATGAGGGAGATCGCGGAGGTAGCGCGGCAGGATGAGTGCGCCCGATTCGAAGAGAAGCTCGCGAGAATCGAGGACGTGAGGAAGCGGCGCGAGGAGGAGCACGAGGCGACGGTGGCCGCCAAACAGATGCAACGGTATCTAGCCTCGTGTCCGGATATCAAGCAAGAATTGTCGAGAAGATCCGCGATCGATGCGAAGCAATGTAACGTGGCGCAGATGGCGAGCAACGTGGCGAGGAGATTAGCGGAGAAGGAACTGGACGCTGTCTGGCACGAGATAATGCTGCGGGATACCGAGGGGAGGAGGCACAGAGAGACGGAGGAGTCGGAAAGACGAGCCCTGGCCAAGCAAGAAACGGTGTCCACTTTAGCCCAGCAAGTGGTGGACAAGTTGGCGCAGGAAGACGAGAAGAAGCGGGTCGAGAGGGACGAGCGGGAGCATCTGGAGCGGTTATGCGAGGATGTGCGTCGAGCGGAGTTAAGGGATCTCGAAACAGAAAAGCAAAAGCGGGAAAAGTTGAAGGAGGAACTCGAGGAGCAGATTCTAACGACGAGAAAGTTCCTCGCCGAACGTGCCCGCGAGGAAACGATGGTGGATCGCGAGCTCAGAATGCTGGCCGAGGAGGAACTGGCCAGGGAGAAGGCTCGCGCGAAACAGGACACCGCGGCCCTTCGCGCGGAGTTAGACTCCTATCTCGAGTATTTGGAAAACTTGCAGCGGGAGGAGGCCAAACGGGATCTCGAGGTGGAGGCCATCGTTCGGCGATCGCACGAGGACATCGAGGCGAGACGTGAAGTCGCACGGGAGAAATTCAAGGAAGCTCGCCGGCGCGCCGCGCAGGAAGTCCTTCGAGATCGGGAGGAACAGCTGAAGGCGCGGCAGGAGGCAGAGAAGCGGGAACAACGGCTGAAGTTGGTGGAGCGGGAGGCGCTCGAGAGGCAGATCGAGATGGACGCCGACTTGGCCGCGACGGAGCAGAAAGAGAACAGACAAAAGGCGCTTCGTTACGGGCTCGAGCTCGAGGAGCAGAGGAGATGCGTCGAGACGACGAGACGTCACGAATTGGAGGAGGAACGACGGTACCGCCAGGCCGAGACGAAGAAGCAAGAGGAGGAATATCGGAGGCTCGCGGACAAGCTGTTGAACGCTTCCGAGAGCATTACGCCGCATCCGTTTAAAGCCCTGCTAAAGGAGAGCCTGAAGGAGTCCCCCTCCTGAAGGAGAAGGAAGGACGTTGTTACTGTCCTCCAACTTTAACTTCCGCGTAACTGACATGTTAGGAAATGCTGATAAGTTACCAGGTGTACCTCTTGTAAGTTACTTCTCCGACTTGTCGGTATGGGGAGATTATGTGTAAAGGACCAGGCAGACCATTGATTAATCAATCGATCAATCAGCGAGTGACCATTAAATCTGTGGCGATAGAGATGTGAGACAATCGGTAGAAATTAGGATATTAAGAAGATCTTGACGGGAGATCTTAACTTTTTATAAAAAAATATAAAAATTATGTGTAACTGGTCAAATATATATAATTCGTGCTCATATTATAAAAATGTTAATGTATATAAGAGATGTAACTTATAAAATAGATAAAATAGATGACATTTTTATTGTTTTTTCCATATTTTTTTCTATAACTGTATAGAGTAATATAATGATATATTTTTTATTGAGAACACATTAAATAGTTTCAATATTCTTCTTTAACGACTAATTAAATAATGTATTCAAAGGTGTAAAACTTAATTGATTGATAAACGTTAATCAATTTTAGTCACCAATGCATTTATCTAATAGATATCCTGTTATATATAATCTTTCATATAATCTTTTTGATGTAAAAAAAAATATATATATAACGTAACTGCAATTTAAGCAGCACTTTTATTTTATTTTATTATGCACAAATTTATATTTAACAGCAACATTGCAGGTGTGTCATCATTCATCATAAAAATCATTAGTAAAGAATCGATAGTATTCGTAATCATGTCTATTTACTTTTAATAAAACTAAATTGTAGAATATTGCGCTCGCAATAAATACAATTGCCTATATATAAATATCACTTTTATCGCCTCTGTCGTTCATTTGATAAATATATCTTTATGATATTGTATGAAACAAAATTGCAAGTAATTTAATAAATGCTACATTTCCTCTGTATATCTATTTCGAAATATTAGATTAAAATTAGAGAAAAGGAATATTTGCGTTATTAATCAACTTATTTAATGACTATGCCGCGCAGGATCGGAAATAATATCGAAATGCAATTCTTCTCTTCGCGCGCGACTGTGCCGATCGGAAAAAATGCCTCTCATCCGTATAGTTCGACCTGCAGTTGGCGCTCGTACCAAAGAGCTCCGGGCTCTTCTCTCAATGTTCTCCGATTCTACCATCCGTCGGATGCTGCAGGATCCAGCAACGTGGGCTACTGAAGCGGTACGTGTTTATCGACGGAAACGTAGCGGCTTAACGCGCACGGGGATCGGACAGCAACAATTAATATCAAAATCTCATTGTGCGTCTCGAAGGAGATTCCACCGCGAACACGGGGGGGGGGGTGTTCCTGATAATTCCGCACGTCTTTATATGACAACGAAAATTACGACGGAGGGCTTAAACGGACGCGACTACTGTCGCTTATTATGGGATACTTTGCGCGACGTGGCACGATGTAACACCCCACCCCCCTGATCTCCCCCGAATGAAACGTACATATATTACATTAAAATGCGCGCCGCGCTTTGAATCGAGATTTACGCCGTAATTGTGTTCGCGCGCGTGTGATAGCCGGCGCTTAAATAAATCTTCGTTAAATGTAGACAGCCGAGATCACGTTTCGTCGGTTTGCGACGCTTTGGATGGAGGGCTTAAGAAAAATTCCCCTGCCAAATATTTCCGACGTGATAACTGACTCTTTATAAAAATATCGCGATCCGACCGCGATTATATTCGACGACGCATTATTGTTTCCTAAATGAAAGCGAATTCAATTTTATAAAACGTCGCAACGTAAATATCAATTTTTTTCAAAATTGGACACACAAAGCAAGGTAATGAGATTTAAAACACGCTGCTCGCAATTCAGAAAGTCCCTCCGTTCAGGCTTGTTTAAGTAGGAATCGCCTCGCCGATAACAGCGAACCGATATCCGCCTCTCGTTTTTTCCCTTCAGCGCGATTTCACCCGGGAACCCGGGAGTACCAGCCGATCCTTTTCCCGCGTCGTCAAGCATAGCCACTTGGCTAGTGCTCGTTGCGCGTTTCCCGAGCGATGTGGGTGCGTGCGTGTATGAATACGCACGTCAGCTTAATGCTGTAGACGGCCTGTTCGTGATTGATCGAACGCTGCTGGCTGGACAGCGCAGTTTGTCTCGGGATTCACCCTCGGAGGTTGGAGGGTTGGCTTGGCCTGGCGCGCCTACTGATTGACTCGGGCTTTTGAGATTCGCGCAAAAGGTCGTCGAAATCCTGATCGAAGTCGAGTCAGGTCGCGCCGGAGGCGAGTGCCCGTCGTCGTCGTCGTCGTCGTCGTCGTCGTACCGATTTTTTCCATTTCCCGACGAATTATTTCACTTGGTTGGCCCGAAGACAGGGGTGCACTTGCGCGCGCGTATACGGCGATTATCGGCGGACAAGGCTAGTCAGAGGACAGAGGGAAGGCGGAGGGCAAAGGGGAGTCGTCGGGGTTGACGAAGAAGGCGAGGAGCCAGAAGACAGAAGGAAAGACAGAAGAGACCAACGAGGGCACGAAAAGAAAGGGAGCGAGAGGAAGAGTGAAAGAGACGAGTGGAAACGGAGAGGATTGTGCGCTGCTGCAAGAGAGCGAATGGACTCTGCCTCCAGGGATGTTCTTTTGACAGTCATGTCGCTGTCGTCTCCTAAGGTCCCCCCGGCGGCATTGCATTAATCTTCTTCTTCCGACCCCGCCTTATTGAAAATTCTACAGAGCGCTTCACAGTTTTTGCCGCGGACGTCTTTTATACTCCACTACCGCCGCGCCCCTCTCCCACTCTCCCTCCCTCCCACCCTCCCGCCGCTCGCTCCCGCGCTCCAGCGCCGAGCATCCCCCTGGATGAGGGCGAGCCGCCCTCGCGCTACGCTTCGTCGTGCGTCTCGTCATCCGGGAGACGGAGAGGAGAGCGGCCCTTGCCCGATCTCCCCATATACGGCGCTACGTTACGACTACGTCGCTGGTATATCCGTCGACGCGGACGCGTCCAAGCTTCAAGGCACAATGATCGATAAGGTTATCAATCACCGCATCGGTAAGTCTCTTCAGTCCCCTACACCTCCCCGGCGGTGGTCGCGTTCAACGCCCACAATGCCCACACGCGTATTCCGCACACCTCGGTGACCGCGAATGCCTGCCGCTGGAAATGCGCGCATCCGTCTCCCGATAAACGCGTCTGTCAGACGCGGGGGAGTCGTCCGCGGACGGGAGAGGAAATTTTTGGGATTTCGATTACGCGACGGGGGGCCGTCGAGAATCATTGGGATTCAATTTCAATTCATTTTGTCGCGATGCCACCTAACCTAACCTAACTTAAACCGGCGAGGAAAGGGTTCGATGTGGATCCTCGCGGCCGAGCCGCGATGGCACAGTGTGAGGGTATTATACGCTTGATGGGAATTAGCGAGCGATAAGTACCGATACTCCTCGAAGCGGATCGGTGCTGTTTGCATGGCGAAGTGGTGCGAAAGCGGACTATTTATCGGCTTTTCATTCAGTATGGTTTAAAATCGCCGGCGTTAAATTGATTTTAATGCTAGATTAGGCAGCCAATGGGAATATTAACTCGATAATGCGCATTGCTACTGTAATTAGCTATAAAGTTAATATATTCTTAAAGCGAAAGTTATAAAAAGGACAGCTGTGTACTGTTGACAAACAGTCATGCGTTATAACATTGTATGCGCATTTAAATTGTTAATAATAATGAAAATTTATAATTCTGTTCAAAAGATTTGGTAATTATTTAGAATACGCGCTGCACCTCGAATATCAATAAAATTATGCTACCAGATTCTTTCGTTTCGTGTCAAAACTCGTCGAATGAGCATAATTTTATTGATACTCGAGGTGCAGCGCGTATTCTAAATAATTACCTCTTGAAACATTGTCGAGACAGTTTGCGTCCGTTATCTGTGCGCTGTACCGTTCTACGATCAAGTATTATCTCTCGAAACAATGCCAAGATAACTTGCGTCTGTTGTCTACCGTTTTGTGCGCTATACCGTTCACGATTTCATTGTATCGCGCAACATATAATGAAGTACCTAAATGCATCAGCATAGTCCTCCTAGCCTTCCAACTTGGGAGAGACTCAAGGTTGCTTGCCTATGGAGTAGCGCACACACACCGGAATGACCGCATGGAAAAAGGAACGTGCAACGTGCGAGTATACAATAGCCCAATGACCGCGTTACAATATAGTTTTTAATTTTACACGTTTTTAATTTATTGCGCTGAAGATGACCACAAAAAATGGTCGAAACGTTCGCGAATTTTTTATTTTATTTTTTATGTATTGACGATAAAAAAAATATATAACTTGCGCCCTATTTACCGCGCCGGCTCTTACTGCCTCTTTTCCTTTAATCGATTTATTCTAAATAATTACCAAAGATTTTTTTTAAACATTGAAAATTATTAGAAACAAAGTAGTCGAAAAGAACAATATAAAATAATTTATATATTTTGACCGTGCAAATTTATTCATTTATGATATCGTCCTTGTTGTCTTTCTACTACAAAGCGGTTGTATATTTTTTCTCATCCTCTTTGAAGGAAAAAATAAATTTTGCTACATTATTCTGCAATCAATAACACAACATATAATCAATATTCTTCACTTTTTTAAAATTCAACTTTATGGTATACAGTTAGGACATTTTACTTTAGTTTGAAGAAGAGAATGTACAATAATTATTATTATCTTAATTAATATTATTATTTACAATTTTGAATCGCTTATTATACTGTTTAAAGTATCTAATAGTGAAAAAGAGAAATAATTAATAGATTCACTGAATAATCAATAATAGTACCTATAATTTAACTGAACATATTTGTACTATTGATTACACGTTACGATCCAACAAAAAGCGATTGCGAGCGCACAGAGAGAATTACTTTGTAATTTTACTCGTAAAATTTGCAGTAACGAAATTCGACGTGTGTAGCTTTAACCCATTTTAGTCAAGAATTCAAAGTATCAATTTCTTGCGAAGTAGATTGAGAAAACTTTCTTCTTTACTTTTAATCAGAAAAGTTTGAAAAATCCGAACAACCCTCGGAACCGTCGGGGCGTAAAGCACACCGAAAGGGTTAATTAATAAACGCAACGCGTCGAACTCCCGCGAGTCGATGGCGTCCGTGGAAGTCGACGAGCGTGGAGCTTGTCCCGGCTATTTTTAGAAAAAGTTTTTCGAATTTTCCTTCTTTTTTCCCCTCTTCTCTTTTCCCTGAAAGCTCCGCAGGAAGCATTAGTACACTCGGAGGCGTGTCATATCCTATCATCAGCGACGTAGATTAATGTTACGCCGCCGTGGTCGCGCGCGGCGGCGCGGCGGCGGAGATTGTCGCGCTTTTCACAGGGATTCCTGTATTTATGATGATAAGCCTGATTTCAACAACCTCCGCGCGGTGCGGGTGCGCCATAGAAATTTCGATAAAATACACGCGACAATAAAATGATTCTCGTGTACGGTTTTCGTTCACCGGCCCCGACGATGGTGAATCGTCATGACACGGCCAGGGGAGAAGATGATTTATAGCGCGCAACGCCGGCAGTCCATCGGGTACACTGATAGGCAGAAAATAGTCACGGCTCTAATGTAAGATTAGGGCAGGCTTAAGCCCAGCTTAATTTGAGGGTTTTCCTCTGCGAACCGCCTGGAGCTGATACCCCGTGATACCCCGCGAATCGGCAAAAGCCGGTGTAATTTTTCTACTTAAAGAAAGATGTATTTTTTCTCCCCAGAAAAAATCTTGCACTTTATGTATTTCATCTCTTTTGAAGAAGAGAGAGAATTGTATCGAATTGTCTGCTTTATAACGCATTATGTAAATAATTACATGTGAAATATACTTACGCTGATTTAAGTGCAAACGGGTAATTATATAAGTGCGCGAGTATTTAAATTTAATCAAGGTAATTCGCGAAAATTCTCAAAATAGCCAGCTATTTATCACTCCGTCATGTTTACTCGCTCATAATTAACCGCTTTTAAAATGTTTTTAATAATAATTTAAATACTCTGGATTATACACGCACGCATGTTTTATATGTTTAATTTATTTTTATGTCTCTTATATATTATTAAAGCTAAAGAGAACGTGCTTCTCTCTCTCTCATATACTTGTGAACATTATATCTTAAGTTATCGGCATGCACTTAGGAAAATTCGACACCCACATATTGAAGTAAACTTTACAACGCGTATACATATCACAAATTATGCATTCAAAGTCGAGTAAAACTCACATCGCGTAAACCCCGTATCTACTTTCAATATCTAAGATATTTGTTTAAGGGAACTACGCGCACTTTTTGTTTTCAAAATTAATTCTCCTGGCGCGCAACGTAGAGCGAGATTTTCTATTCTCAAAACTGTCGGAGGGAGAGACCCGACCGCACTATATCAACCGCAAATTCCCTCATGGTGCGCCCGCGAATACTAAAGTGCGACAGAGTGCGTCAGAATGCGTGCATGCAGAAGTGCACGCGTCGGTGGACAATTCGTGATTGCAGGCATGTGTCGGCGACTTGATGGTTCGCACGGGTTCATGAGGACGGCCAGCAAGCCAAATGGTAATTTGAGGTTTCGAGTTAGTTGAACATAGCGGCACGAGCGTGCAAATTCAGTCGCTGTTTAAAAAAGTGGACGGAATATTTTCGACCGTCCTTCGATTAGACACGTATGCGCCGGCTGACACAACAAGTGACAGCCTTGTTGAAAGCATTTTTCGTTATTTACAGCGTCGAATTTAGACTCGTAGATATATGTATAGAGCAAGAGATCGCGTTCTACGCTTATTAAACATATCCGTAACATATCATAAAATCGATAACAATATTTAAAACCGTCAGGAAATTCAACGGCTATCTGGGCAAAACTGTAAAACGGTATTTTGCATTTCGTTGTTGTTATATGTCACAGCTGTACGAGCAATAATTGCATATTTACGAATTAAATATTAATATCAACTCAATAAATACGTATATCAATCCCTATTTTAACAATAATATTTTCTTTTCTCATATAATTGTGCTAGAATCAATTACGAAACATTTTGTTAGTACACCGTTTTCAGAAAAAGAAAAAGGCCGGTATTCATTTTAAGGATCTTATTTTAAGACAGTCTTAAGTAATCTTAAGATGCTAATACGGCTCTGTGATTGGTTAAAAAATGACATCTTAAGATTGTATTTAAGACGGTCTTAAATATAAGAACCGACTATGAATACCGGCCAAAGAAAAAGTTTCCGCTAATATTATATTATACATAATATTATTGCAAAGATTGACACAATCGATTTAAGGCACAAGTAAAGCAAAAAAAAACGCACTTAAAAACAAAGAGAACACTGCAAGTTCAGTTAATAACATTACCGAGGCCGTTAATGGAAATACAACCGGTAAGCCGGTTTTCTCTCGAGAAACATAAACGTTTCGCTTGATCCGCCGACGGCGCGTTCGCGTTGAGAAAATACGCGGTTCGTGCCGGTAACGTAAGTGGGTGAACACGCGTGAAACGACAAAGCACGGCGGTCGATCGCGGTTGCGCATTTGCACTAGGTTAACCTGAGCCTGATCGAAGCTAACGGCCGAAATTCCGTTCCGACATACGTACGATATGGACACACGCCCTGCGCGTAACGATAACGGATTTACGATGATCGTCACCGAATCGATCGGGGAAACGTCTGGGCGGGGGGAGGGGGGGCACGAAAAACCTCTCTTGCACTTCCATCGATCGATCGACGGATCGCTGTACGATCGCACGAATTTCCGGTGACGGGAAAACGACCGGGCGCGAACCGGTCACCTCCACTTTGCTCGCGTAATCGGACCGGCCGACGCAATTACAACAGCCAGAGCGCCGACTTGGCAGCGGCCGGCGACAGAGACGACCGCCGTTCCTCCCGGTCTCCGTTGGGATGAATTTTCAATACGCACGGGCACAACCCGAAATCGATTTTCTTTTTCGGCCGGGCGCACACCGCCAACGCGCCACGCCGCGCTGGGAATAAATTCGTGATTAACGGTCGCGGCGCGCTGGCGCTGGCTCTGTCGAGGACGTATACCGTTACGATCACCGGGGACACCGGGGTGGCAGGCTGCGACGGGGAATCGGGGGCGGTAGCCGTACGCTTCCGACATTCTATTTACCGGAAAGACGGCGATATTATGCAATCGATGGGAATGCCAGGCTACACACGTGCACGCGCGCATAAAGAGTCCTCTCGAGGAGACATCGGCCGGCGTGGCGACGTGAAGGAAAGAAGAAGCGGGGGGGGGGAGACAGGATGGAGGGCTTGTGCACGCTCTCGGTTCTATGCACGTTCCATCTGCCGCGTGTGCGACGTGGGCGGTGCCGAACTCGCGGCCGATGTTGTTAAGGATATGATATTAATCCTGGAATGCTAAGCCGAGGGACGTCGTCGGCACGCCCGGTTTGCAGATTCATACGTTCTATCATTGTTCGCTTGTCCATTCTTTGTTTATTGCAAACCAATTTTATCATGCCCTTTCGCGATGCTATTAATAGACAAAAAATTTTTTTTTACAAAAGGCAAGATTTTTAATTGGTTTGATATATTGAATGTTTTCAATTAGTTTTTATTTTACGCTGCTTTTTTAAGTTGTATATTAGTTTAATTTTTAAATAAAACGATAGTTAAAACGAAACGACGCTGATGAAAATCTGTCTACAAAATTATTTTTATATAGCATCATTCTACCTATTTCTTTATCTAGAGAGAATTTTATAAATTTGTTTCTCACTCTTGGAGGCCTTTACAATAAATATCTGAATTCTGATCTTGATTTAATAAAAATATAGGTATATACACATTTGATCTTAACGATTGCAGCATTGATTTTACTTTTTAATACTCATTTGCCTTCTTAATGACTGAAAAAAACGTAAAATAATACAATTATACATGTAATAATGTAGAATGTGTATTTCTCTAGATTAAGAATTGGCTGCATATCTTTTTCGATACTTTAGTGTCCGCGCTATATGGTCGGATTTGATTTCTTTGCAGGGTTAACAACCTCGGTCGCGGGACGCGACGAACCTTTCGGTATAAGGAGAGTATAGGATCCCCGCTATCTTCCCTTCTTTCCTTTCTCACAGTGAGTTATAGAAACAGTTTGCGGTATCGCGCTCCGTCGTTTCGGCGGGCGCCCGCCACCATATAGACGATGCCCTTATATATTCGAGCAATATTGCACCGATATTGCATCCTGTAACCCCTTCAGACACCGCCGCGTCCGATGCTACATATGGGGAATGGATAGGGAGGCGGATAGCGGGTCGGAGGGTACCATTATTTGCTTCGATACATTGCTGACTTTACGTAGATGATCGTGGCCGCTGATCGTATGGGTGAAAATTTCAAGGAGAGTGGACGAAAAGAGAGCGAGTGACTCATTTCAAAGAAACGTTCTTAATTTTACTGCTCTAAGCGATATATACATTGTATATATGTATAATAATCCTGACACGTACGTATCTACAAGTATTAAGGTGGTCCTTTCGTGAGAACAAGTGTTAGATAAGTACCTAAATTTAATATATGTTAAATATACAGTAATAAGGGACATGTGTACGAAAAATCAAGTGAGGTACAAGAAATAAGTCATTCTAAATGTGCGTTCGCGGAGCGTGCCATTGTCATTCTATCCTTGTTTACATCTAACGAACGAGAAAGATAGAACGATGCAAATCGCCACGGCCGAGGTTTTCAACGAATAATACATGTACTTAGCGATCAGATGAATACATTATTCATGTCTTAAAATATTCCCTGAAGTTTCCGGATTTCGTACATACCTTGAAAATAAGGGCTTGCCGAATGTTTTTCTCTGATATATGAGGTTAAATAAGTAGTGGATCCACGCGCATATTGCTTTACTCGTACTGTCATGCCTGACCTAACCTAACTCGAGTCCAACCGCGCTACTATTGTGATATTTTTTTAATTAGTAAATAATTAAATACGATTAACGCGTGCGTGTAAAATCATGTTATATTATTATAATTATTGGGATGTTGTGTAATGTTTGTCACTGTTTGTTTTCAATTACCTCACGACGGACTGTTACTTGACTAACTGGGTCCGCGAAAGGACCATCGCGCACCTTAATTCTTCCGCAACATTGTTGAAAATGTGTTGTTGACATTTAGGAAATAAGTAGACGCTAGGGATTTAAATTTTCAATTTCGTCTCTAATTACGCGACACGTTAATGGGCGTGTTGGATGAAAATGTGAATGCTCAATTTACATTGCGAGCAACTGTTTTGACAATACTTGTATATAATTATCATATTGTTATAATTGTCAGAGAATTATTATATTATTATTATACGTATTATATGTCGTGTTACCGTAATTATTTTGCGAAATATGCGGCCTATTGTTAGAGCAGACGCGAACGATATGATACGATTGCGCGGATAACGGTGCCCGTTGCGGTAATCCGCTAATCAGCACTCCCTTTCGTATCTCCCTAAAACTGCGCGATAACGTTGTTCCCCGGCTAAAAAAAAAAAAAAAACGGCCGTATAGTCGTAATCCTCTAATTAACACGGGAGAACACGAGTCGAAAAATTACATTCCTTCTCCAATCTGTCCGCGGCGAGACACCAACCGCCGTCGAGAAACTGGCCGCCTCAATTAAGATATCGCCAAGCTTAATGCTCCGACTCTCATTCCGCGACAGTAATCCGCGGGGATTCGGCGAAACGCTCGCCATCGTCGCGCCGCCAAGTTTCTCGCGAGCGAGTGAGTGCAGGAGGCAAAGGCAAAAGAAAAAAAAACAGAAAAAGAAAAGAAACAGAGAGGAGAGGATTAGCAGAAAGATGGTGGCCATATACCGCGGGTGCGCGCGATACCGATGTACCTTAATTACTGAGAGGGGGTTCGGACCGGGGGGGGGGGGCAACCGCCGCGTCGGAGATTCGGGTTATCTTATCCGGGCTCAGTCAGTATCGAGTCCGATGCTCCCCGCCGTCGGCGTTATTAGCATAACATAAGACTGGGGTTCAACACGCTGCGTGGGCGGCGCGCGCGGACCCTAAGACGACGAGGACAACCGATAGGGACGGGGACGGGGACAACGACGACGACGAACAGGAACGGGCGTGGGGCACACGAGCTCCGGGCTCCGAGATCTCGACGCATCCGGATATCACGCCGCGCTGTTCAGATGCGATACTCGATTCGCGAGGAGGGGCCGCGCGGGCCCCTCTCTGCGCAGACCCCCCGCGTCCTTCGCCCCCCGGCGATGTCGCTTTAATCCCATCGGTCGCCCTCTCAGCGTATGCATGGCCATGCATTATTCAAGCAACGACGAGCGGCGGCGCGGCGACGATCGTCGCTTATCCGAAGGAGGGCAACGCGACGGCCCTAAATGTTCGATTTTTACGTCCCCCCGAGGTGCGGTACCCCCATCCACCGTATTGGATCGTGGGCATTGTCCCGTGGGCCTTACTCATAGGCGTCCCGAGATACGGCCCGAAAATTCGATGTTTTAATCCCGCGCCACCGGTTCGATCGGGTGCACACGAATACTTATGCATTCCGTGCTTCTCGCTTCACGCGTATTAGCGTTTTTTTTTTAATTTAGAAAACTGTTCTGTCACAACGCAGACAATTTGAATCACAGATATAGTCCTATTCTCTCTTTCTCTTTCACCTCTCTCCATAGCTAAAGTTTGCTTTGCACAAATGAGAATTAATCATCAAAATTAACTCTTCGAAACTATAACAAACAAAATAAATAAAGTTAATTCGCTCGTTAAAAGCTAAACTATAAACCAAAATCAAGGACGAGCATATAATAAACTTAGATGTTAAATATTAATTTATTCAATGACAAAAGAATCATTGCAAATTGTACATACATAACCGAACGTTTTTATTTTACTCAATCTTCATCAGGTGAATTACTTACAGTGATGTATCGAGGATTGATGTTGCAGTTTAAAATAAAATAATCAAACGTAATTAGTGATGATATAGTAATAGAGTGTCTGAATCAATGGCAAGTTCGGACTCATTGACAGTAGTACGAAACAGTGAACAATAACTGTTTTCCTCCCTCATATTATAAGTCAGTGAATAAAAGTGGTTACGTACAATGTTCAAAATCATTCTTTTATTATTGAATAAATTAATATTTAACACCTAGTTCATTATATGCTCGTCCTTGGCCTGTGATATAGCTTACAGATAAATAAAATAGTTGTCACGTCATTAAAGATCAAAGATTCACTCCTACTTTACGTCAAACCTTTTCCGCGAAAGCATCAATGAAATATTCACGTTGTTTTATGCTCGCGCTTTCGTATAAACTCGACGGAGTTTAAGTGCATCTCCCAGGTATTCAAGAATATTGGAGAATATCCTCGCCTCCGACATGCTGTAAAACAGAAAGGTAGGCACATCTGAATGCCCTCTTCAGTACTTGGAATTAATTTGAAGATTAGAGATCTATCCTGAATCGAGTCCCGTTGTACAGCTCGTGCTCGCACGCCTGCAAACAACGTGATGCGATTGTCGTTGACGAGCCCATAAAATCATCGCTATCTGTGTCTGAAATCGCGTTGAACTCGATGTCGAAGCGCCGGTATACGATGTTCCGTGCTACGGTCCGCAAATTAATTAGGAAACGATCGCGACAGCGATTGCGTTATGTCGATGAAGCACGAGTGATCGAGCGCGATGCCTGCAACACGGCGACGAATTCTCGCGAGGGGGGAGGGGCTGCGGGACAGACAGATCTAGATATCCGACTTCGGGCTGCAATCGATCGTAAGTATAGGTAGGTGCGTGGTATCGAATCGCGTGAAACTATCATAAACGTGAATTACGCTTCATCGAGCGAGCTCGATTTAATTGTATATCCATGGATATGCCGGCGTACTGTAAGACTGGTCCATCGGACGATGAGGAGAGGCACCGGGGAAGGGGAGGAAAAGGGAAACACGTGCATAATATTACGATCGGCAACGCACGATACTCAGCGGCAGGAAATTGCAATATCGATGAAACAGCCGGCAGATATCCGGGATGTTTAGCGCGGATTGCGCGGCGTGGACGTGATTTTGCGCGCGATAGTTTCTTCCCGCGCAATCACTTTTTTAATCCCGTAATAAAAAGATCGTCATGCCAGTGCCATCGAACTCCCAAGGTTGAAAAGAGGAAATAAATCATGACGCTCGAAAATATTCTCATTCTTTCAGCATAATTTTAGCATCTACGGGGGGAGAGAGCTTCCCTAGCACACCATGAAATAAGGCTAATATCTCATGTGTCGTCGACAACGAATTCATCGAATGTGCTTATTGTCTGTCGTAGGGAACTTATTGGCCTTCGCGAAAAATTTCTGAGGTATCCAGAAGTTCCTCGTGAGATAACCAATCAGTGCGTTCGACAAATTTGTCGCGCGTCACGTGAAATATTGAGGATGCTCCCGTGCTGAAATCGCAAGGGTTGTATTTTGAGCACAAAATCGTATTGGGGATAGCTTTTTTTTTTGTGCGGATATACAAAAGAATTATTAAATAAATGTATTCTTTTTGTAAAACATATTTGCTCTGGCACAAGTCACATAAAATAATTTCAAGTACCTAACAAATAAGTCACTAGTTGTATGTTAAAAAAGAGAATAGAAAAATAAAGTATAAAAGTATAGCTGAAAGAGAAGAAAAGTTGTTTAATATCATTTCTGTTTTCTTCAAATAACCAAACGTGTATTTATCAGGCGTCGTAATTCACTTAAAGAGATATATTAATTGCTTTTGTTCTATCAATTTAACATTTCATGAGCGATCCACTCATATCTTGATCATTTCTGATGACAAACAACACGTGGTTATCGTGTCGCACGTGTGCGGCGCATAATTTGCCAACGAGTTGTTTGATTTCCCATCAAAACCGAGATAGAATCGTGACATAAAAGACTCGACGAGGCACGAAACGCTCTCTCTCTCTCTCTCTCTCTCGTGGTGATCTAGTTCTCCAATCAACTGGAAAACGACCATTGTACACGGTAGTTCCGTTTACAATTAGTCGCTGCAGTTGAGGAGGTATGGTTGCGTCAATGTTCTGATGAATGCGATGCCATAATATTGTATATAGGACGCATTATGCAGAACGTACCGCACAGCCGCGAATATGAGCTGCGAATTGTATAGAAAATTTATGCTCGAAACTGGACTGTTATTATCGCGATCCGTTATAAAAATAATCATCACTTCATTTTAAACGAAAATACCAATATTTCGAGGTTGTATTATAATTAACAAAAATATATATAGCGAAAGAAAAATCACGGTTATCTAAAACTATCTATGACACATAGATAATTAGCCTGACAAGCAAGTTGATTCATTAACGTGGACAAAAGTTAATTTCGTGAGGAACCGTCGTTTTTGTCGTTCAAGGAACGACAAAAATCGAGCAGCAAAGAGCTCGATTTTGACGCACAAATTAAATGCCTCTGCGAGGGTCGATTCTCGTCGTCTCTCCGCCTTCACGTCGTTAGGGTCCCGGCGGCAACGAGGTAACATTTTCGTGAAATAAACCAAAAAACTCCGGCGCGACACGCCTAGGGCCCGGAGTTTAATTACTTCGACAGGGCAATTAGGCCTAACGAACGACACTTATGTCCTGGATAGTCCTACGTAATGAGTCACCACCGATATTTATCTATTCTATCCGTTCCTGTCACCGGCTGTCCTTTTTTTCCTCCTCCCTCCCTTCCGCCCCCGCGCGTCGTGCACATACAACGACAGCTGAATTCTTGCCGCTTGATAGATGATAATGATAGATGGATTCGATGTAATATCAGCTGAATCTTTCGTCCTGGTATGATGGATAATAATGATTCGCGAGGTTGACGTATCATCGGGCTGCAGCTTTTATTCGCGTGACAGATAACGCGCGTGCAGATAGGCGGCCGCGCGAACTTTTTCATCCGATCGAATCTCGCGACGACGATGGGAATCGGTTAATATAGACGCCTCCGATATGAAGCGAGCGAATATAATCGAGAGTTAACAAAGCGACCCTGATTCGACGCCAATTCGATCTCCCGAGTCGGTCGGGGAGTAATCACACGTCCGCGATTGCCGCGCGCCAGTAATAATTAATCAACAACGATTGCGGGGAGAGCAACCGAAGACTCGTGCGTATCCTCAAGGATGTGTGACGCGACGCGCCAGGTTGCGCGCGATGGCGCCTATTAATCGTGTGCCATCCGCGCTTAATCCGACGGATGCGCGAATATTAATTTACGCCCCGGAGTAATTACGCGACCATAAACGATTCGGCAGCAGTAACTAACGTCGAAATAATGAATAATTGTCGCGTTGTTACATGCCGGGCACTACCGCGCGCGCGAGCGTATACGCAACGCGCGGGTCACGTGGAATGCTTGCAATTAAATCAATTAAGCGACCCTTCCGTTTAAACGGAAATGGATACTAATTTGCGCCCGGAGTAATTTCGCGACCGTAGACAAATAAGGGATAACTAACAACCGTCGTATTGACACGTTTCGCCAGGTACTTGACATCAAACGTGTCGAGGACCTGTAATGTTAAGTTACAACTGTAAGGTATCACATTTATTTCTCTTGCGTCTTTGTCGCGCGCTTATCAATAGCACAAATGGCACGTTAAATAAATCAAATAAGACTGTATTTGTCATACTTTAAGGTCGTCGCTCGTCGCTCTGTTTTATGATGACGTGAACTTTTAGTACTCTCGATATCTCGTACACGCGATTAAGTTCGCTCGACAGATCTCGCACAAGCGGATAACATACCGAAGGGAATTGTACCGAAGAATGCGAAATTCATTTTTCGCGCAAATATACTGCCACCGCTCGTTACGCGTTTCCGATCGATCATTATATTACATTCGCATGTGTACAGCTGCAGGCATATTATATCCATATTACTCGCGCTGTATACCCAATAAATTGTAATTGATAACGGTGAAAATCAATATCGTGTTATCATCATTATCACTATCGCAACTCAAGCCAATAATTGGATTGTTATTCATCATGGAAAATTTAGTACATGATGTACTATATAGGCTCGTCTTAATAATACGGCCGCGGCACAATAGACCTTCGCGTTTTACGCGCTTTTGCACAGTTTGCAACGCATATAATGATATATTCGCGTTAGAGATAAATTAGGGGTGGGCTTCTCCTACAATGGAACGTAAAAATATAAATTACTCGCACGAACGACCTGGCTGAAAATGAAAAAAGGTACTTTCGGCGAGTGAATTTAAATCGCCCGTGGCCGACGCGGGAATCGGTCGTGACGCGATTTTTCCGCGCGTTAGAAAATTTCACCCTCGTATCCCCCGGTGTAACTTTTTGCGCGGCTCGGCACTAGACTTTTATGATCAGTCATCCTCCCCTCCGCAAATGTAGCGATACTAACTACTTTCATCATTTTTCCCCTTTCCACCCCTCTCCCCCCCGCCGATGCCGTTTTCATCCTTACACTTTTATGGTCCGCTTTAATATACGGCTCGATTATTCTTTGCCGTTATCCGGAAACTTCGACGAAAAGGATATCCCATTAAGTGCAGGATCGGTTTGGTGTGGTATATCGAACGTGCAACAGTTCACTCTCTATCGGATCTTATTATCTAGTCCCAAGGATGAATGTACCGCGCTTCTTCGTCTCCACGGGGCATCTCTTTCACGCGGGATTATCTGAACGTGGAATATATCACCGCGCGACAACGACAAACCCTCGAGGTCGTCCGTAGAGATCGAATAGCAATCAAATTTGGCTTAACGCTCGATAACTTCTGTGGCCATTAAATTTTAGTGTTACGACATCAGTGCGAATATCGACAACCTAAATCTATCTCGTAAATGGCGGAAACGCTCGCGTCTACGATTTCAGTTTTCATCTTTTGTAAGAGTTCTCGAGAAACGCGATCAGATTCATGACATTATTCGGTTTCTCGTTGCCGCACATTTTGAACTCGCTGTTCCAGCGAAGCATAGAAAGAGAGAGAGAGAGAGAGGGCAGGGGGAGAGAGAGAGAGAGAAAGAAAAGCAGTTAATTCCTACATTCTCTTAGCAGGTCGATTTTTAACAAGGCGCAATTCATCGCCAAACCCGGCGGACTTCCAACACGCGATTTGAAATTAAATTTCATAACTTTAAAGTTGCGAAAAATGATCCGTCTCGGCACGGGTTCGCAGAGGGAGAACTTCAACCCGACACGTTTTCAATTACGCTACCTGCGCGCGATACAATGTATTTCGCTTTAATGTAATATAACGCGCCGATCTTTCTCGCAACCTCGAACACGGTGCTCGGTTATCATTAAGAACGAGAGAATCGCGATTTAACGTGGAAAAATGGGCCGCGCGAAACTCGACCGATAATCTCATAGCGCAATCATTACTCTAACTCCTTTTCCCTTTCTTGTTAGACTATTGTTCATTATTTTTCGTTACATTTTTTATTAATTTAACTCGGGATCATTCAATGTTACCGTTCGTTACACATGTTTCAGTATTTATTTGGATCCATTAAAATATACGAATAATCAAAGTAAAAATATTTATATATTTACTCATATATATTGCAGTTGCGAAATTCGCTTGATTATCGCACATATACGGTACATGTATCGTAGATAATATGTTTCTTTGGAAGACTATAGTAACGCCTGTTATAGTCGATGCTAAAACCCTCATTAAAATCGTAACAATTCCTCGTTCGCGATTAATTTCATACAGTACTCTAATTAAAATTACATCAAAAGCGCGAGCAGTTAGTTTCCGCAGTTGATAATTACTCGTTTTGAAATCGTTTAAGCCGCGTAAATGCGCTTTTCCTGTTTCCGCTCGCTAAAGCAAGTTCCATCATCGCCTCTTTATATTTTATCCTTTAACTTTTTGCATTAAAATTTGAGTACTTACGAGATGAAAAATACTGTGAATACCACTTTAACTATCTACGACTTTGCTGAAGATGCAATATCTGAGTCCTGCCGTAAATTTTTTAACCACTTGAGAGCATGCAAACGTCAGCCATTTTAGATTGTTACATCATGGAAGCGAGAAAACAACTTGTGCCATTTATATTCGCAAAAAAATACTCATTTATTAATGACCAAACTGTTTCGGTCGTTCGGTTTAATAAAGTGGACTTCTAAAATGTAGCACAAGATTGCTAATTTGACATAAAAACGAATGTAGAACAATTAAATTTAACGAGTTTGGAAAGTCGATCTGGAACAAGAAACTCAGTTATATGATTTAAAAAATAAATTTTGACGTTTATATCAAATATATGTCACGTTAATAATAATAGAGATTCTGATACACTTTATATGATTGCTTGAGTGAAACCACCTCAAGTGAAAATTCGTTTATACGAGCGTAAAGTGCAGGAATTATTCATGCACATCACTTCGCTTTTGACGTTACAATTCAGAATGGCGGACAATCCAAGATATTGCCAATTTTTAAAAAGTCACGGCGAGAATATTCTCCGTTGTGATTTAAGATCGTCCTTACTTCACTCAACTATCGTCCACGGCGAAGCTTTTTAACGTTCGCGACAAAAGGCCGAGCGGTCACTTTTCCGCGATAAAGAATTCCGTGGAAGTTAAAGAGTGTCGAAGAGCGGGAGGTATAGGAAGGAATCCGCGGCGAGAGAACGTAGAGACGCCGAAGGGTCGGGGTCGACGCCACAAATTTGAGCTTAGAGTGATTAATCGCACGCTGTTCACCGTCCGCGCGCGCCGCGTTACCGGTGCACAATTACTTACACGGTGACGCGTAATATGCGAGTCGAGCGTTTCTCGCGTTATTATACACACCCTGCGCCGCCCGGTGTTTATTACCGTCGAGTCCCTCGTGTCACTCCGGCAGAAACACAAAAGAAACCCTATTAGCATTAGCCATGCAAACGATTTTTAAACCCGCTTTCAAGAGAGCCCGACGCCACGAGTGGAAAAAGAAAGAGAGAGAGAGAGAGAGAGAGAGAGAGAGAGAGAGAGAAGCGAGACGGATGATAAAGAGAGAAACGGTGCTGAAAGACGAGTCCCCTAAGTTGTTTTTTTTCCTCTTTTTCATGGAACCCCGCGTGAGGTTCGTTTTCCGAAGAAAATTGCCAGAGAACGCACGTTCGCGCACAGGCGTTCTCGCGCCGAGCCGAGCGTTCCGCGCGCGCCGCACACACACGCCAATCTCTATAATCTCATTTTCCTCTAAAAGGAAGCTCTGGACGTTATATTCTCCCTCCCCCCCCCGCTCCTCGTACACATCTTTAAACACGACCGCCTACAGCGCGCCGCGATCATGTATTATGCATTTGCCACCCCAAAACATGCGCGCGCGTCCGTACGCGCGTATACGATGAGAGCAGCCGCGCGCGCGCGCGCGGTGCTCTGGCGAGAGTACTATGTCGAGGGCGCGTTCAACGCGCGTGTTCACAACGCCCGCATCCGCACGAGAGGGAACAAGACACGCGCGAGGTTTCGGCGATTCTCCCACTTTCGGCGCGAGAGTCTCTCCCGGTGAATCTAGTTTTCTTTGAATCTCGAATCGCGACTGAATTTTTTACCTTCCCTCCACGGAGCTCGCGACCGCTCGGATTTGGGTTCGACGTAAATATTCGAATGGATTATCCATTTTGAATCGCGCACGTGGTGGATCGCAGCGACGACGCGGATCTGGAAGGAATTTGTTTCCTTGTTACAATTCACGACCGCGCTGCATGGCGGAGTGCAGTGTGGCCTTCTCTCCCTTAACTCTCGTATAAAGTTCGCTCGATTTCGCTCGATTTCGATTTTATACGCAAAGACGTGACAAAGCATACACTTATTCGATACTCGAATCGAGTTTTGCGATAGAGCAGTAATTTGCACATTGGATACTCTTCAGCCCATGAACTGCTTTCAATCGAAGATTCCTAAACTGATATTACGAATTTACAGTTTGTCTCTCCTCAATCCGCCGATAACTCGGGTCGTTTATCGTTTTGCCGCGCGCGCATTATCCACACTTGCAAATTCAAATTCTGCCGCAGGGCCACGAATTAATTTTCCATTATGCCGCTTCGCGCACATTGTTCCCGCCGCCGCCGCAGCTAATCCGCCCCCTTGAATCCCTCGCGCCGCGAGACCTCACGTTCCAAGTTGCGATGCACATTCATCACGAACACATCCGCGCGAGATTCAGCCCGAAATAACGGCAAATTATATGCAACGAAGTCACGGCAGCTGACTTTCGAAGTGCCAGGCCCCCCCCCCCCCCCGAGTAGCTGTCCGCGACTACTCCCGCCTGGGTCCCTGGGGCATGGGCGAGTTCCCCAGCTTCGGGGTCACTTCGCCCGAGACGTTCTAATGCTATCACGGACGTGCGTTGGGGACGAGAACGGAATCGAAAAACAGCGCCGGGGCCCTAGCGGGTACGACATCGTGACGCGACGCGACGAGTCGTGGCCGTGCCCTGAGAGCACCCCAGGGCGCATCAAAAGTTCCGAGGAGGAGGTATAAATGTGCTTAAAAGAACTTTCCGCCGTTCGCGCGCGCTTTGTTCGCCGTCTCTCCTGCAGGGATTGTCTACAAAACGGCTCCTGGCAGGTATCTCGGGGAGCCCGGACGGACTCCGCGCGCGCAGTTTTCCACGTAATAAGCGCGATCGCGTTACGTTCTTTGTGTACATTAAGCGTATTCTTTTCGTGTTGCACTCGTGTATTCTTTTCTTCGAGGCGCGCGTATATCCGTCAATGTATTTGCTTTCTCTCTCCCTTTTTTTTCTTTCGATTAAATTTATTCCGAATGGGCGGCAGATGGGGGACCGTTGTTGCGAGAACGTGGGAACAGTGCACGCCGAATGACAATTTGAACCGAGTATTTACCGAGATGCGGAAGGTGCGCACAGCTTCTCTCGGAATGCGAGGGTACATAAAAAGATTATTTCTCAACTATATGTTCGCCAAGTTATTAATAAGTTAGCGGACACGCGGACAATGGTTGACAGCAACTATATGAAATACCTGACCTGTTAAACACTTGCTAACAACGCAAACTAAACCGTAATAGAATCTCTGAATCAATCGTCTATCTGTCTATTAAATAGTCCGAAGAATTAATATTATTTCGTTTGCGATTTCGATGCAAACTCGCTCTTTGCCCGCGCAAATAACACGCGCACGCACAGAATTGCAATTTGTTTCGCGAAAATAAATTAATCGACGATATACGTGCATATACATTCGTTTGTAGAATCCGCCAGGCGGATTATTTAAACGGAACGAACGAATTCGCTTACGCGAATGCAGCTACGTCTTTCCCTTTATCTTTATTGTTTTTTTTTTCTGCGCAATCTCAACCACCGGCGCATCGTAATAACGTATAGCCGCGGTACACGAGAGTGGGCGAAAATTCCTCGATAGGTACTTTTAACAGCGCTTCCGCGTGCGCGCTCTCGCCGCACGACGGCTCAATTCCGTTCTGATGCACACGCGCGCATCCTTTCTGTACTCATTTTACGAGTGACATGAGGTCATTTTGCACAAGGTCAATTTTTTTTATGACACCGAGCCCGCCCAGGAAAATTTCATCGCGCGTCTGCTCGCTCTCTCGCGTCGTATTTCGTCGTCCGACTCGAGCGATGTAAAAAGGAGTTGCTTCATTGATCGGTTTCTGGCGACACACTGTTTCTATAACGGCTATTGTATAAAACGACGAATGAAAAGGCAAGCGGATTTCTTTAAAAAATTCTGCTCCTGCGGAAGATGAGTTCTTCTACCGATGAACTATAAAGACTGTTGCTGCAAAATAAGCACAACTATTATTCTTTTTGTTATTACTTTGAAAAACATAACGAAGTTAATGAATAACACGTATGTGTGTGTGTGTGTGTGTGTGTTATTTAAAATAATTTTACGAAAAATATTTTCCACTTTCCTCATTTCACATGTTTTCCTCATTCGCGCAAATAATATGCCTGAAAAAGAAAAGTTTGTGGAAGTTTTGACCTGTTTTTCCATCGGAAAATAATAGTATAATTAACGAATAATGAGGAATTATGCAAAAAACTGTGTCACTAGTAAAAAGGTTACGTGCGTAAAAACAGGTCAATCCAATAAAACATGAATAATAAATGAATTTCTGTATTAGGTACACGTATCTACACGCGCGCGCGCGCGCACACGGGCACGCAGTTGCATTTCTACGCTAGCCTGAAAGATATTGCTTATAGATTAATTTGTTTCGCTTATTGCCGTTTGCGTTCAGTAGCAGAACGAAATACAATCGCGTTGGGACACATTTTTCAATTTGCGGTGGATTGAAATACGATATTTAACTTTCGCCGGGACTGGGGAAGCTCGTGTTAATCGACGTCGCGTTACCCGATCATTCGGCGTCGCGTAAGCGCGCACGTCAACGGGAGTCTCCGGATCTTTACGACCGATTCTCGGGCCGTTTATCGCTCACGCTTTTGTAGAACCAAAGCGTCGTGTCGCAAATTCCGGTTTGTACACAGCGAAATTCTATTTATAAAGTGGTGCAGGACGCGTTTTAAATTAAATTCGATCTCGGGTAGCCCGATGCACGAGTAAGCCGACGAGGCCTCGTCAGGGCCGACCGTGCTGCACGTGGCAACAACGCTCGGCTTTACCGAACGGATTATTCCACCCTAAATCGTGTTTTCGGCTGGAACGTCGCTCTGACATTGGCATTCGTTGCCGTTGGTTGCCGCCCGAGGTAGGCGGAGGACACCTGCGTGGGCCGAAGGGTTCCGGTCCCCTCTTGTCTCTCCTCTTTCTCTCTCTCTCCCGATATCTGTCCCCCTTCTCTGCCAGTCCTTTGTTGCCTGATATTTGTTTTTTCCCTAATGTTGTCGTCCGCGGCCGGCTGACAGCGAACGAGATTCAACCGTTCTTCCTACGCCCAGGTTCCAGATCACTCCTGCCGACAACTCGTTTCCGCCGACCTTGCTCGATCTTTTTCCCTCCGAGTTAACGAGTTTCGTAATTTTTCCAGCGTTAACATCGAAAGGACGGAGAGACGTCCGAGTGTCCCACGCAGTCGCGAGGGCCCTCATCTTCGGAGAGTGTCCTCGTTCCCGCCGGGGAACGAATGAATCGCGACATGTCAGCAGGAGAACGCAAGAACGGCGGCGCGTGTCAGCTTAGCGTAATTTACGATTCGCAAAAGAGAACGGATATCGGTGCGACATGTTAATCGTAGTTTTAAATTAAACATGATGACGACGATGTGACTATCCTTTCGTAGAACATGTGCCGTCATGATTGCGGCGAGCGGCGTACGAGGAAACAGGCTTGCACTTCTTCGCAATTTTTCACAATAATGTAGAATAAAAATCTATAACATCGCGCGCGCGTTCCTCGAATTTTATCGAATAACTTGTTTATACCGAGTACACGACAAAATTAATATGTTCTATCGTGTTCAAACTTTTTATGAATATATACAACAACCAGCTCTGTCTCCGATTTTTCCTCTTTTCGATCTGCCGCCGCTCTCTACGTTATTCTTTATTTCACGTAGCCTATATCATACACATCTTCGTTTATCATTATTTATTTTTATAAATTCTCAAACTTATCCGACTTAGCCTTTTACTGTTTATTCATTTATGTATTTACAGTTTTTAATATTTGTAATTCTTTTTCTTCTAATAAAGTTATTATTATTTTTATATAAAAACTACGTTTCTATATCAGAAATCGAGTAACATCTCGAAAATCTGAAAACAGAATAAATATCTTAAATTATTAGAAAAACGCACCCAGAGAGAGGATCGGCAGTCATGCGCAGCCATGCCGTAAGAATAATCTGCATGCGTTGCATTCTGCAGATCTACAACATGTGCGCCGGTTTATTTCACAAACCCTTTATTCTACACCGACGCAATGCGCCATATACGAGGTGCAACGCGCCGTGCCCTCCTCGCGGCGCACGTCGTCGGATAGCCGCAGAATTTTGAAACTGCCCCGACTCGAGTCTCGCCGCTATACAGCCAAGCCAGTGGCATTTTCCAGATACCCGTGTGGCAATGTATACGATAAAGTCGTGTTGCGTCGCGTTCCTCGTATCAAAACTGCGTGCAATTTGACAGGATATGTAAAGATCCTCGCGGTTTGCGCTTGGGAATGCTCCGTGACTCGCGACTTTGCCGCTGCAACCTCATCTCTTTCTTTTTTCATCCCCTTTTTCAATTTCTGGAAGAATAAGACTTCTCGCCGCTGCTACGCGAACGAAATGACGTAATGAAATTTCGAAACTCCCATCGTGAATCCATTCGATCGGTGTTCCGGTTCAATCTCGTCGTAGGTATGCGTTGCGCTTCCGATAGAGCGTAAACGCCCGCCTGTAAACCGAAAGTACGCCCGGCGTCCGGGCGAGGGGAGAGGAGGGGGAGACGTGCGGCGCAACCGGCGTGAATAGATATACGTGGAACGACCATAAAATCGTTTCCACCACGGATTCCCCAAGGCATTAAAGTGGACAGTCGTGTAGCGCGTCGTAAAACTTTGGATTCTTTCCCAATTTTTTGAATCATACCCGACGCGACCGCGGCCGTTACCCGTGGACGATACCCGCCCCGATGGCCCGATTGATAATCAACGTGCGGTGTATAAATTTTCCTTCCCCTCGTTCTTACTTCGCGGGGATTATGTTGTAAACCGAAACGTATGGGACAGGTATACCATTAGGATGTGGGAGTGTCGGCCTCTCGAGGCCAACTGGATACTCGAGCGGAATACATTTCACCACTTTAAGACTTAATTATCAGACCGATGATCATTTTGATAAATCGCCCTGATCACGCTTTTTTACGCGCGCACGCGCGCGCGCGCGCGATTTATTGCAAGTAATGCATTCAAGCAATTCGGTATTTTACAAAACGCAGAGATTTGACTGTTTATTGTTTAATAATGTTCCCCGCTTTAAAGACGATCCGTGCTTGATACACGAGGCAAAGTAATCGTATACTATAACACGCAGTTTATTAACCTGAATATTCAAATCCGTTTTGTGTGAAAATCATTAAATTAATACTTAACACGCGTGCGCTAAGTCCCTAAGTCTATAAACATAACTTTGTTGGATATTGGATTTAGCATTAACGTTGAAGGTAAAGTCTCGTAAAATTACTCGTGAAAGTGTCAATTTTCACACGGCGTGTGCGCTTGCTGGAGCACCGTAAAAACGAACGTTGACAAGGATTGCGTTTTGCCGAATGCATTATATGTCTGGATATATCGCGCGCACAATTTATCCTTCGAACATTTCCCACGTGGTGTTGTTAATATATTCGCAATTTACATGTCAATTTTGCGCCTTATCCGCGACAATATATTTTTTCGGCTCGCGGTTGCCACGTGTTCGGGCATGAGAATTACCGCGCGTTAATAAAAATTCTCGTTATAATTTCCGGCGATAGAGTGATTTTATCAGGGATACGGCTAAAACTAAATCAAACGTATGTAAATCGTAAATACTTGATCAAACATATAAATCATTACAGCTGTAGTACAGCTGATTATATTATAATATTAATTATTTAGTATTCGCATGACAATTATATTATGCATGTAAACTTTTCGCACGGAAAATATTGAATTAACATAAATACATATCAAATTTCAGGATTATATCAATCGATTGAACTAACTCTGTAATCTTTTGTCAAAGTATTTATAATTCAAGTTAAGATAGAAAGCTTCGCAAGAGTTCATATATTTAGTAATATTTTCGTTAAAAAAGACCGCGCGATCTCCATATTGTGACCTCGTTGGTAGTAAAACGATTATTACTTAAATTCCCACAGAGCCCACAATTAATTTAATAAGCGTTCTTTTCGTGGCGCTCGCATAAGAGAGAGGGATAATTGATTTTTCGCGGCAATTATGAGCCCGACTAATTACCGCACCAAGTTACCAACGCAACGAGCAATTATTCATTCAATGCACAATTATATCGGGCATTCTTCCGGGGGGGGGGGGGATTACGTTCCCAGAAAATACCTTCTCGTAAATAGATATCTGAGCAATACTACCCCGCTGTCTGTCCAGAAGAGAGATTCAATTGTTTTCCAATAAATTATTCCGACGGGCGCCGGACGGCGCCGTGCCGGCGATTTTCTCGACGTCGAGAAGCGGACGTCACGGAGGACCGATTCCACGGACGCCCGTAAAAAATTTACTATCGAACATATATCGCGGAGGGAACGAGGCGTGGCGAGGCGAGGTCGGGAATGAATGGAGAGATCACGCGAAGTATTCGGGCGGTGAGCACAGCGGCGGGGTTATCTCGGCCGCGGCACCGTTGATCACCGTTGATCCGCGTAACCGAGCCTAATCACCATCGATCGGCAAGACGCGGTTGCTCTTACCCGATTAAGCAGAAAAGTTAAAGCCGCCGGAGCGTGTGTCGTATCCGCCAAGTGATAATTTATGAACACCGCGGGGGGGGGGGAAGGGAGATTGGCCCTCCTTCTCCTCCTCCTCCTCCTCCTCTCCTCTCTCTCCTGCATCTTCTCTTCCTAGTACCCACAGGCGCCCGAGACTTTCGGGATATGGCGGCGGAGAGGAGAGGGTAAGTGGATTGGGCGGATACCTAACGTCGCCCCCAGCACGTATCGTAAACTGCTAGAACTTCGCCAAGACTTTGGAAGTAGCTTCCAGATATTATTGAAGCCCTTCAAGATTCTGGATAGACGCGTTTCACCGCTAAGCATTATGCTGTGTATACAGCGACGTGGGGTTACGGGGCGGGGGTTATTGTACGTATATAGACGTAAATACTTACGCGAATATTCTCCCACCGTGCGGTGTATATACACCGCGGACGCGCACATGCATGTACGTGTTTATGTAAACGCGCGTACTTATTAGCGTATACATATATGTATATAATATACAAGCGCGTGGCGCGCGTACCACGAGCAGCTAGAGAGAGAGAGAGAGAGAGGGAGGAGGGGGGAAGAAGAGAAAGATAACCCGCGTCGGGTGCCACGTTGGCGCCTAATTAATTTTCTTTGCAGCTTAACTACGGGCAATGCTGAAGCAACGAGAACGGCGGCCCTTGCGCGGCACGTCGGAAACTTTTCCTATTTTCGGGCGATTATATTAACGCGATATTAAACACCCACTTTCGCGTTACCGCCGTCATCGCCGTCGCCGTCGTCGTCGTCGTCGTCGACGGATCGAAGTTTCGTCGGACCGCCTTTCCGACGGTCGCTCGAAATATGATCCGCGGCTCCGTCACTGACAACAGACAGCTGCTCGAATGGCGCCGCGCGTTTCTCCCTTTTTAACAGTTCCCTGTAAACAAATCGTTCCCCGACCGTCGAATCTTACGGAAGTATTTTTCGTCCACGCTGGTATTCCGAAAGCGAGATATTCGAACTTGAGAGATGCGCGGAAGAGGAGCTCGTCGGCATGTTATCCTATCTTTCAGTACATGCAATTTAAATATTTGACGTTTGCTTGCTCTTTTATTAAAACGCAGAGTTTCGTAGCATATGGTAAGCCACAGAATGTCGCAAAAAATTTATTACAAATTTAAGAATCAGAGCAAGGTATTCTCCATCGAATCTTTAAAGACATAATTCTCTTCCGTTAAAATAAAAGCGACGATGTCTAATTAGAAACTCATGTTATTGATGTGTGTGTGTGTATGGAATGAATTACATTGAGAATGAATTGAATTCAAACCGAATGTTTTTATCCGTGAATACGGGAACATTGATCAGCGGGCGAAATCTCGGAGGATTTGAAAATACTTTTATTTCCCAGTCAAAGCACAAAAACGTGCATTCGTTAAGACTGAACAGCTGCTTGTATGTCGCGCGTTGCCGTACATGTGTCTCGAACGTAACAGCATTTTCCTAGTAACTAATAGCGTCTTTTACACAAACGCCAACCGGCGTTGTCAGCCCGATTTTTCCCTCAAAAGTAGCGCGGAGGCAGGATGTGAACACGGAACCATATGTCGGCCAGTCGGCAAGCCAGTAATTAATTCTCCGTCTCTAAACTCAACCCAGTTGATCGCCGAGGCGGAGACGGCTATCCTTCTCCCCGAGAAGTTTTTTGCCGCCGGATAATCCTGTACTTCCTAAAGCTGATAACTTTACGCAAAGATCCGTGGTTATACGAATAATTGACGTAATTCGCTGCGGTGAGCTTAATTTAGTGACTTTAATTTCTATATCTAAGCGGTTTTAGCACTTTTAAAAATAGACAGATTTTACACACGAATCTATATCACAATTGAAAATATTTTATGCGAGATTATAAATCAGATTTAGATTAAAAAGTAACGTGACAAAAATTAATACTATTTAATTAACATTCTCCACTTCTTCTTCTCTCTCTCTCTCTCTCTCTCTCTCTCTCTCTCTCTCAGATTTACGTTTAGATCACTGAAAGTGTACTTTTAGCAAGATAAAGGACATTGATATACTTTTCTATTTCCTATATTAATTTCTGTAATATATTAAAAATGATATAAGTAAGTAGATTACAGCGAGCACATTGGCGTTACTGAAGTCTCGGTCCGTGAATTAACGTCAGGGAGAAATTATCGCCGTAATTATTGTCTGCCCGACGCGCGCTCGCTCGGATTAGAAAGCGCTGTGTCCGGCGATCTTATCGCGGGCGGGGCAAAACCGGCAGGAATTAGAACCGAATTCCTCAGCTCGGCGCGATAGCAATCGCGAACCCGACGAAATGATTGTCGCGAGATTTATCGCTAATTGCGAGGCTAGACCTGTTTCCGGGATACCACGAAGGCGAGAGAGCGGCGCGCCTCATGAAAGGTGTATCTCTTCGCGACGTTCAAATCACGCTCCAGTAAACTCGATAAACCGCGCCGGGAGATCCTTCGGCTTGAAAAGAAGTTCTCTCGCCCGCCGACCGAATCGAGAACTTCGAAGTCGCGCGACGATGGCCCGCGATGTCGCAACGTCCTCCGTAACGCGACGTCTAATTAATTTTCTTTGTAACTCAATTCTCCGGCAATCGTCGGGGTGGAGATGCCGTTTCGTCGGCCCATCATCCCTCCTTTCCTTGCCCCACGCTCCTGAGACGAGCACGGACAAAGAGAATTCTCGCCACCGTGGTATCGTGGATTTAATAAAGACCCGCCTATGCGAAAGTTTTCTCGTCGAAAAACAGCGGAGGAATCGACGGCGGATCCCCTTTTTGTCCAAGTAGACCACGTTCCGCCCTGCTAATATAATCGAAATCAACTCTTTCGGAATTACAATGATGAAAGGAATCTTCCGTACGCGCGGTATATATAATGCGATCCCCAAACGCAAGAAGAGAACAAAGGACTTTCTTATTGAAAATAAATACGCGATAGATGATTAAAGCCTTAAAAGTTGCGAATACTTGATCTCGGACTTTCGTGATCATTGGAGGAGAGAAAGGGTACGAGGAGAGACGGGTATATAGCAGACCATTTAATTAATAATTTTGGAAAGAGAAACGAGTTTGTAATCCAGGAGGACAAAAGCTGCGTGCTTATTACAAAGAACGACACTTTTTTTACACGTAACATATTTTGTATGAAAATATATATACGCATGTCTCTTTTCCCATATTTTTTAAGAAACAATATGTTTTAGTAATGCTTCACTTCACGCGCGTTTCTATATGTTACTTTCAGCTACATCTTTCCAGCCCTAACTTCTGGACTAATGGCGCCAGATAAGTGGAGATAAAAAAAAAGTTATCTCGAATAATCATTGATTCCCTGCCGTGCGTCGCCGAGTTTTTTTAAGAGATAGTGAAAAGCATTGCTTTTCCCATTGCGACCAGAGCCCGACAGCCCGCACGACGAACCGCACGCGTCCCAGACCGGCAGCTGCGAGCGTGGGCTCGCCGACCGACGCGACGGGAAGCTGTAAGCATTTTGGAACAATGTCGCCCCGGTCAGAGAGTCAGACTACCACTCGCCCCGCAGGAAATCGCGCGATCATTCATCACTTTCCTCCGTTGCTCTGTCGTTGCGCGCACCCTCGCGTGCCTTCCTCCTCTTACTCTTTCTCCTCCTTCTCCCGTGCGCCTCCCGGACTCCCGTAGGACACGTTGCGCGCGCCCTACAAGCGCCCCCGACCGACTTGTCTCATTTCCCGCTTTTACGTGACGCCGGTGTAATGAAACGTGCATCACTTATACTTGCGTGCTCCGTCTTGAAAACCCGTCTTTAAATTCGCAGGAGATTCCACGGACGTTCACCGATAAATCTTCATAGGATCCAATTCGCGGTGTCTTTAGGAAGGATAGGGGGAGAGGGTGCGGAGTAATTTGGGGGGCGACAGAAGGAGGAGGGCGATTGGGTATTAAAGACGTGAGAGGGAAATATTTTTTTCTTACGCGTTAAAATGCTTTTCGTGTCTCTACTTTATTATTAATTTCCTTCATTTTTTTTTCTTTTCGTTGCCGCTTGGTATCAACTTCAAAATCATGACAAGCAAATCTTTATATATTCGATCCATATTTAATCGTTCAATAATAACCGCAACACGAAAAAAGCTCTATTAATAAATATATAAAATTTCGTACTGCGAATGCAAAGTGCAAAGTTTTGTAAAAACAAAGAAATTGCCGTACTACGAATAGTTGTAAAGACATTTCTTTGAAGAAATGTCAATCTTTTTATAGAAACTCTAAATTAATATAATCTGCTTATCCTTTTTAATATTACTATCACCGTTATCTTAGATTTATATACCTTAAAAAAACTATCTATCGTTAAGCGTAAAAAATATTGACACGCATACTAGTTATGAATATATATATTATATATATTCCTCGTCGTATATATATATATATATATATATATAAATAAAATAAACCTGCTCGAACGCAGCGAGATGACGAACTAATAAAAGGAGTTTCAAAAAGTATTTATGGCGGTCAGAGTTAAAAAAGCTGACGCGTTTCATTAACAATTTTACTAATTTTATAATTAATCTACTTTCTCTCCCGCCAGTCGTACACCATTCATCAATCTTCATAAAATCTAATTTGTGGCTGTTCGTAAGTTGTATTATATTTTTGACACGCGTCGCTCAAAGGTCAACCAATATATCTCGTGAGAGCGAGACTGGGACATTAAAAAGCATTTTAAGACATTAAACGTCGTTACATATATGTATAACAAATTATTTCTACAATTGTTTTATTAATAACGTAAATAATCTATAAACTCTCATAAAATATTACGTTTTGTATAAAATCGCTTGTTTAATTTCGCTACATTGCACTAACATTGGCTAATACGTCTTCATAAAAGCTGTTTGTGCGTTCTGCATTTTTGTATCGCAAAACAAAATGCTGAAAGGACGTTTATTAAAATGTTTTTATAAAAACTTTAATAAAATAATTCATTTAATGGAAATTTGTTTTTTACACACGATTCAAATAATCCTCATATCTCTCTATTTTCGTATTACACAATATTTTTATATTACAGCCTCCAGAGCTAACTAACTTATCATTGTCTTTTCTTTCCACTTTCTTTCTACCATCGTTTCTCTTTCAACTTTTTCTATTCTTGCGTGTGGAATAAGAAGGAGAGCTTTCCCAGGGAAAATAAAAGGCCCTTTGTAACTATTTGTTATTAAACCTTCCGTTGCACATTTCGAAAATTTGTGTAAATCACGAAGGAGAGCATTTATTCTTCCGGTTGAGGAAAAAGGTCTGGTTGACTCGTGTCTTTACCGTAATAACCGAGCGAATTGAAAAATTGCTCGGCTGTTTATTTACGTCGACACACAAGTTGCGCGATAATTCGTCGCAGCTGGTGCGACGCCCGTAGATTTCGCATACACAAAATTAACAGTGCGCCGAAGCTGTGTGTACCGTTCAAAAAATATTTTTTGCCGTCATAATACACACAGAGGAAGCGACACGAGCGGCCGTACATTTCAACCGGTATGCGGTATTTTGCGCACCATTCCTGAACAGGCTAATAAATATTTATAAATCATTTTTTTAGAAACGAGTACGTTTGCGCATTTATTGCGCAATCACGGCTCGACAGATTTATAGGGGCTAATGCATGGTAACCCTCCCTCGCGGCCCTTCCTCCCCTCATTTCCCCTGCAATATGCATATGAGTCTGTACATGCGGACACGCGTGTGACCGCGTACGCGCAATGCGCAATGTCGTGTGCATTCACGGGAGAAAATTCAATAACGCCGTGCGGATAGTGCAGATACCGCGGGGCGCGAAGTTGTTGATGTCGTTAATTTCCATCGCGTTATTAGGGATCCGAGTTACTTCCCCGTGTTTCGGATACTCCCGCCCCTCCCCCACCCCTCTGCATGCGCCGTGTAAGCGTGTTACTGGGTGAGCGCTGAAGAGAAATGAGACGTGAAAGAAGAGGCAGACGGCTAATGGAAAGAAAAAGAGAAGGGAGATCGACCCAAGATCCGCTCAGTCATATCTCGACAATGTTGTTTTAGACATTCTCAAAGGAGAGAGACACGAGTTTTGATTGTTATGCCAGCTCCCCGTCCGCGCAGGAGCCGGTAAACCGTATTATAATGATAAGCAAACACTCGAGTGCATCGGGATAAGCTGCGAAAACGACGGACTTACCCTCGCGACGAGTTCGGCTCGCGAGAAGTACGCGTCGGGAGCGATGGGGACTAACCAGGATGAGAGAACATGCACGCGGACAACCCGTAGGTTTCACATAATAGCAAGCTCTTATAGGAACATATATCGAAAAAGCAAAGCGTTGTTCGTACGCGATGTAGAACGTCGCGTAAGAACATCGCAATTATTTGGCAGAGAGCGAACGTTCTACCCACGAAGACTCCAGATGTGTCCCGTATCCATACAAAATGGATTTAAAGCAATTATTTCCCTCCTCCCCCCGATAATTCAATATGGAGAATATAAAAGACCGCGCGCGTGTGTCAATTAATCTGGTAACCGCGTGAGAAACATATTTATTGATTGGACCGTACAAGTCCAATCGACTGAAATGCGATAAAATGATGAGACGTGCTTGTCGATTTTATTTTTAAGTCGTACGTATATCAGACAGAAAGAGAGAAATTAAGTAAGTAAAGATGTAATAGTATTGTATTACGTTTGCACAGAAGATTTCTCGATTTATAAAATGGCCAGGTAAAGCTCGGCAAGACCTATATTAAATGTAAAATTGTTGGTTTATTTATCGGGGAACGACTCTTGCAAAAATATTGTAGTGATATTTCTATCTACTTTTCATAAGCTCTAAGTAGCAAATTTGTACGTAAAACATTATTACGCTTCTTCAGTTTTGTAAGTTATATATATACATAAGCTTTAATACTTTATAAACCGATTTAATAAATCGATTGAGTTAGTTAAGTATATGCGAATATCGGTTGCACAATTGAAGCGGAATATAAAAAGCATATGCATTTCTCCGATAAATTAATATTTGCATATGATATCAAGTAGCACATGATTGATAATATAATTTACATATATCTCAGGCTGAAAGAAGATAATATTTAAATCTATAATATGTGGTTGCATTAATTATATATATGTATATGTATAAATCGATTATCGCACCACCAAGCGATATTATTGTACGTGTACCTTATAATAGGATATTACAATGTAGTAACAAACTATGTGTATAATAAATAGATATATTTATCAATATATCCTCTCCTCTCTTTTAAATATATTAATAAGTTAATAAATACGTATATTAAAGTAAAAATAATCACGTACAAAATGTTTCAGGCGTATGTTTATTAATTGTCTAAATGATAAGACTTTCGAAGATCTAAATATGCACAGAGACAGTTGTGTTTTTCAAATTGCGGGAAAGATGTTAAGGCGGAAAATCGGGAAAGTTGCGGAAGTTATAGGGTGACGCCTGAAATAAAAAGTTTAAGCTTCTCGCCTCTTATTTGCGATGCAAAATACGCCTGAAAAGTATCTCGTAGTCGTCCACACCGAGTGGAAATAGCAGATACAAATTGAGTTCCCATCCAGAGGTTCTCCTTCCCCACTTTCCTTTAATAAATCCCAACGTATAACTGACCTAATTGCTGGCTCGTTACTCCATGCGAATAAGTATCAGGTTCGCCCCTCATCGCGTATTATTTCCACCATCCAATCGCTGCTCGTCGTCTACCGGCGATGTAACAAAATACTGAAAAGTATTTTTTTAATTAAAGGATATAAAAATAAGCTTTCGCTATCCTGTGCCATTTATATCAATCTCACGTACATATAGTACTACAATATAGTATATTATGTAGTTATATTAATCATGGGTCGCTAGCTCTTATTCTTATTCTTTTTATTATTCTCAAATTTAGGTTATATCTTGCCTCCACATTTTCTCAAATGTTTATTGCGTTACCACTCGCAAAAACGTGTGTATATGGATGTGTACGGGTAAATGTCTGGTTTAGTTGGATGTCTGCAGTGTATCGAGCTCGGGCACGCGGGTTTCGGTAAGCCCAAATGGCTGTGCGGATCAGTCATCCCTGCGGGATACCGAAGAGTACGCATTAAACCACGCGCATCGCTCTCGTATGGAGTCTCTGGCATGTTTCATCGAATTTTCCACCCCGATTTTTATAACATGCCAAGGGTGCACGTGTCCGTAACGATGCGCTTTACTGCACGAGCGTTTGCGCAGACTGCAAAATAATTATAATTAAATCGCGCGAGTCAGAAATATGGCGGTATATATACCTACCGCGTGCGGCTTCATTCCAGATCTATTTCGTTTCATTTTGTTTCACGTTATATACAGCTTCTCGCGGCTTATTAGGATTACATGCGCCTCCACCCCCTCCACCGGAAACGTAAATTCGACAATTATGTCCGACGTTTGCAATGCTCTTATTAGCAGCGTATTGTTAACGCTCGAGATTACCGCTCGTGAATGGCACTCTAAATTTACGCGGATACGACAAAATGACTCTTTGAGCTTGGTAATCGCGCAAAATGTGATGCGGTGATGGCCCTTTGATGTATACGAGATTTCTCTTTAGGTACTACGATATTGAGAGTTGGTACGGAAAATTTTGTTTCTGAATTCATTAAAGCCAGAGCTAACGAGCAAATATATAGCTTTCAAAACTATAATGACGAAAAGACTTAATCCTTTGTAGGATATTTACATACTCTTTTTCATTCTTTGAACGAATATCGTCATAATTAAGTGGAAAATACTTAAATATATTGTACTTATAGGACAATTAATGCGGTTTTATATATATACACATAAATTATGTTTTATACGCATAAATTACACATCACACACATATTAAAGAAAAAAGAATATACAAATAAAAAGATATTGCCACAAAGATCAATATCTTCGCGGGATATCATTCAAAATGTTTTCAACGAAATTTTGTAAAGACATTTTAATTGATTTTATTGAAAAAATAAAATAAAAAAATAAATTAATTAAATTAAATTAAATTAAATCTAACGTTTGCAACATTACGATACATGCCATTTTGAATTGCAGATGCAGCGTGTTATACAAATCATTATCATAACGCATGATATGTAACGATATATATGTAGATATATTTATTAATTTTAATTATAAAAAAAATCAATATCTTTTTTCTTTAAAAAAAAAAAAATAATAATAATAATAATAATAATCTTAATTTTTTTTCGAAAACGTAAAATATGAATTCAGATATAATATATTAGTTACTGCTTTACATGTGCATAGCGTAAATCATTTACACGAATGCAAATTTTAAAAAGAAAAAGTTTAACGAAGTAACAAGCTTCTCCTCACGTGTGTGCATCAAAGTTTCACCTATACATTAATCATCTAATCCGCAATAAATTAAAGAAGAAGAGGAGTTACGAACTTCGTGGTACGTTCGGGAGTTCGCCGTCCCGCTGTGCAGTGCCCAAGTGACTTTCGTCAAGGAGACGAGCGTCGTTAGTTTCCGAATCACGGCGATCCCCGTAAGACACGAGATTCCTGTGACCAGGAAACGTGTTCTCTTTTTTCCCCCTTTTTCTTTTTCAAGCGTTACCGGCTCGCGCTCGGGGTCGAGTTAACGCGGTGGACAGTAAAATTGCGGTCGGGCCCGGAACGTTGCAGCGTTGACGCGTAACCGACCGCAGTTTCTAACCGAGCGGAACGAAAATGTATCGACGCACCGCGTATGCCCAATTAAATATCGCGAAACACACATACGCGTCACACACGTACGTCCATTTCGCGGACCGCCGCAGAGCGAAGGTCGGGCTATTTATCCTTTTTCCTCTTTCCCTTTAATTCGCTCTTGGAGTACTCAGTATTTTTTGGAGGAGGGAAAAAAAAGAAGAAAAAGAGGCGCCGGCGCCGTTTTACACATATAAATCCAGTCGGGTGCGTCGATGCGTACGTGGTCCGTAGATCAAACGGGGCGCGTTCTCGTTTTAATTTAAATTTTTTTTCGACGGCGCGCAGCGCACTTGTAAATATTTTTGTTTCCTTCGTTTAATCCCCGCCGTCTCTCGTGAACCGGAATATTTTGGTTCAGCGTATAGCTGCCGCGTTTGCGTTTTCGGCGCGTCCGCGTCCGCGTCCGCCGCGAGTCATGCTCGGTGCGTACGTTATTATACTCGCCCCGTGCGTGTACATAGGATCACCGTGTTGCGAAACTCTATCGTGCTTACTTAATACGCGCCCCGTTCGCCCGACTACTACCGTAGATACTCGACTTGGCCGCTGGCAAAGAGACAACTCCCATCTGCCGAATTTATGGCGTTACCGCGCGCGACGGCCGGGGTCAACGGCCCCTTCGAAAACCGACGGGGATGTCCTCGTAATTGGAGCCACCCGGAACGACATGTTGCTGTGAAAAAGCGTCGCGGCGGATGTATACCGCGAATAGGGCGCATCAGCGAATACGCAGTGCAACGCGTATACGAATAAATGATTAATTGAGGAAGGTATCGGCTGATAATTGAAATTTTTCGCTAAACCAAAATGCCATTTTTCACACGTATCTATCTCTCGAGCGTTGATCGAGATTTGAGCATTTGAGAGCTTTTAACTATATATATAACGAGCGTTATTATGCTACGTTCGACGAAAACAAGAAAGAAAGGGTGGTCCCGCTAGAAAACGATATATCCAAAAAGAAAGAAACCCTTTCAATCGCACAGTAAGAGGCGACATTGGAAGGGATTCTCGCGCGACGTCGCCATCGCGTTTCGGGCGAAAGGAAAAATATAACGAACATAATTATGGAGTTCGCCAAGTTTAATTGAATTTCGCCGGGGTCGTGTTATTGGGAGCTGGAACTTATTACCGAACGAAACGCGTGGCAACACGCGTTACGCACTCGTGACGTGCGAGCGTAACGACAACGCCCCTTGCAACGCGCACGCTTGCGGCGACGGTAACGAAACATTTAGCGTACCGCGACAATATCGCACTTCCCGCAAAGTTCCGAGCTAGTTTTCCACGGGAAATTTATATCTGTCGCGGACACCGCCGAGTCTCCATAATAACTCGTTGCGCGAGCCTTAAGTCGGCGTACTTCTACGAACGATTAGTCATTTCGTCGCCCTGTGGCGCAAATCGTCGCCCGTCGGTCGTTATACTCCTAAACCGTGGGTTTTCAGACTAGGAAGGTAGAAAAGAGAATTGTCTAGCTGGAAGCGTTCGAGAACAGAGAACATTTGCAATCTAACACAAAAGAAAGATTTTGAATTTATCTTAATTTAATTAAATTATTTATACGATATATATATATATATATATATATATATATATAAATTTAATTTATATATAATTCTGTATCAATCTGCTGTAATCAAATGCATCGTTTCAAACCGTACTTTTCTCCTCGTCCATCGACGCACATGCCTCGTAATTACGAGAAACAGAGTTTATTGCAATCAGCGTTGTATTTTAATTGATTCTGCGCAAACCGGCCGTACAATATGTTCCGTTATTGCACATAAAACCGCAATGCAAATTAGCAATTATTTAATGATAGTCTGTTAAAATTGTATATGCAAAACCGAGCACGTGATCTTAAGAATCGTCTCTCTCTCTCTCTCATTTTACGTTTTCAATACGTATAATTTGTTTATTGATTCATGTAGAATTTGTGCAAACGCAACAATCTGCGTAATACACGCTCAAAAATTAAACAGAGATATCAAACAAAATTGAGAGATATTCAAGGGATATGTGAAATATTCGAGTCAATCCTGAAAATTACAATAATAATTCTCTCCAAATATGTTAATAGAAAACTTCATAAAATCGATTACTCACAAATAACGAAGATGACACCGCGGCATCAAAATAATCGGTGCCGCCTTTTTTCGATGGCTGATATCGCGAGAGCCAAGAATATGAAAAATCGTAGCTATATCTTTGGAGCAAACGAAGCTTGATGGGCGGGTTGTTTACCCGGGCGCTGCTGTAACAAAACGAGTAAAATTAAAATAGATACGTTAACGGGTCAATTGGCGGGCGCGGCACGACGCGACGGCGGGGATGCTGAACTTTGGCCCGGCCGCGGACGAACGGCGCGGTATAAGTGGATTGCCCGAAAGTTCGTACAACGTCAGCGCGGCGGAAATATAACTCGAGAAGAGACGGAATATATCTGCGCCGCGGAAATTCCGTGAAGAAGAACGGCCGAAAAAGTTGTCACGGCGCGAAGGAGAGCTGGCGGGATGAGATCGACCCCGGGAGCGCGGAGCGGCGCGCGGCGGGATGAGCGAGAGGAAGGCGGACGCCACTATTGAAAAGTGCTGCGGCGATGAACGACGCGACGCGGACGCGAAGCGGCGTGGGAGGGATGCAATTCGGCTGTCACCGATAAAATATCGCGGAAGTGCGCAAAACACATCAGTCGTTTTCCGGATCTTCTTACGTCGGATCCGATGAGGGGGGCCGCCATTGAAGCGGCGAGATAGAAAACAATCGGGTTGGACGCGGCGCAAAATCGCCGGCGCGACCGGTGCGCTCGACGATGGCGAATCGCTCTCGCACCAGGCGGGCTCTACCCGACGAACGGACACGCCGGATGCGTAGAATTTTATATACGAACTCTGGCTTTTCCCCGCTTTCGCATGGCTCTTTCAGCTCAAGCTCTGCGAAGTTACCGTCACGCTTTTGAAATTTTGATACAATTGATGGGTCTCTGGTTTTTCTGGATTCCTGCAGAGAATTCTGAACTTTAAAGGAAAGCTCCTCATTTATTTGGTATTGACGATAAAGCTAGTTTCTCGTCTTGCTCGCGAAAAAATGAGCGATACGTCCTCGTGAATGCTATTTTCATTAAAAAGTTTGGAGATAATTGCATTTGTATCTTTTTTGTTCAATTTGTTATATTTATTTAAGCGAATGTGTGTTCTTTTAATATATCTTTCTGCAGTTGAAAATGCAATAATCTGTTCAACCGCTTGCGCATATTACACGAGAGAATTATTTCCTGCGATTGTAATGCATATACTACCTTTTACCAGCGACCTTTGAACTTCGTCATATTTGGCACATTTTGTGAATTTCTAACTCGCTTACATGCAATGATACAACTTCATCAGGTACATGAATATTCGTGTAAAAGCTATCTCGCAACAAAATTGTAGCAAATAACACCTAAAACTTTAATGCTTCGAAATTAACCCGCAAAAATAGGTGTTTCCAGATTTCTCGAATAACTACGATTATATACAGTGGTTCATAAAAGTGCCCGAACAGCTTCGTTTATAGATATATTGTCGTTCGAATATTCTTATGAGCCATTGCACGCGATAATCTAAAAACGAGAAAAATGATACAATCGGAAAGAGATAAATTTTATTTTGTGCCGATCGTACAAACGAAAGTTAAAACATAAAATTAGAATTTTAGAACGGATGAGCTGGAAAACGATGCCGGGCATGTTCTGTGGAAAAGACAAATAAAAATAATCAGAACCGTTTGCGCGGAGGACATGTGTATACAGTGATGTAATAATGCGCGCTCGGTTTGCTTCGTGGGAGCGCTAAGTGAGTTTCGCGAGGTAACGACATCGTATTTTTATAAGTTACATGCCAAAAGGATCTCGTAACCGTTCTACGGCACGGTGCAATCTCAAAGGCCATTGTTTCGCCTTTGAAAGTTAACATCAAACTTCATTTCTTGGCGCTGAGGGGTAGCGCTCGCTCCTCATCGTGACAACGTAATTCGCTCGTTCGAGATCGTTAGCTTACTAAACGTTTCGCGAAGAAAACGGGTGCTTCGCAGGCTCGCGTGGAAAGTGTCACGGTGGAGTGTCCGCGACAGTTCCATATCGATCTAGGTGTCGGTACCAAGGAGCGCGCGCGAGAGGAGGAAGAGCCGGGGAAGTTATATAGTTATTGGCCCCTGCGCAGTTATTGGCCACCCTCCGACTACTGCCATTGAGGGACCAATTTCGTGGCTCATTTTCATCGAGGCGACTTTAATAATAATGAAGATAAAGTTTTTACTTTCGCGACCGGCGCGACCGGGCCGTTATCGTCTACTACAGCTCGGGTGGGAGCTATTCGCAAAAATGGCTTTACGATAGCCAGCAAATTTTACGTCCGCGGCTACGCCCGCCGGAACGCGGCGAGCGATGATTAATAACGCGTTCGCAAATTGAAGGGTCGCTGTTGCGCGCAATGAGGGAGCCCGAAAATACGCGGGTGCGCGTCTCTTTCGGTAGAGCACCAGAGAAAAATATATATGTGCGTATCTCTGCCGCTTCTGTGAAATGTGAGATACATCGTTATATTTTTTTCATAGCTACGTTTCCATTTTCATTAAACGTCGTTCGTAATACGAGAATCCCACGCGTTTCATCAGTGCTTAAATTATCGTATAAATTTTAGAGAAGCTCCTATCTCCGAGATTGCCTTTCCATAGATTTCTCTCGCCGATAAAAGGGGAAATCCGGGAGAAATTTTCGCCGGCCGTGACCTCAATTTAACTTATCTCATAATCGATGGGTAAGTTCTTTCTTTTTTGCATAAACCCTCTAAATTTTAGAACCATCGAAAATCGAAGATCGAAGATCGAAGATCGTAACATCATCCGGTTACAATTTCTCAATGAGGCAATAAACTCATAACCGTTGCAACTACAGAAACGCCGATGCAATATAATTCTATACAGCCGTTCGCGGTGGATATCGATGGATCAATTCTATCCCATTATTAAACCGGGCAAAACCACCTGGCTCGCGCAACATCAAGATTGTCCGAACCACCGAGTACACTTAACATCCGGTTCAACGCACGCAGCTCGTACCGACCCATGTTATATTGCCTTCATGAGCCATGCGCAAATACGTACGTGCCCAATCTGAGTGTGCACTGTGCGAGGGCGGCATTGGATAGATACAGCTCTGACCTATGGTTACGTCGTGCGGCATAAGATTCGATTTAGCAGTGTTTGTGGTTTATCAAACTTTGTGCCTATCGCGCGATACCAGCTTGCGATTCCGGAGCTGGGCTTAAATCACGCTTATAGCGATCGCGATACCGATTTGAATAGACCAGATAGTGAAAAACTATATATATCGCCAAAAGAATTTCAAATTTAATTTATTAATCTCTTCAGCTAATCACACACACACACACACACACACACACACACACACACACACACACACACACATATGTACATAATTATTTTGTATCAGAATATGATCATTGAAAAAATCTATCCTCGCATCCGTAATAGTATATTTTTCCACCTGTAATTTTCCGATAATTAAATTCATAAATAAAAAATGTATTGAAAAATATATGATAAATATTTATTTAATAAATTTCAAAAAAAGAGGGACAACTTTTAATTTTGTTGTTTGTAGAAAATCATTATGTGGCCCAATTTCAACAAATTTCTCAATTACCTCACGTTACATTATTCTTTTACAAATAGATATGAATGGATTCATAAAAACGTAGCTATGGCCTTTCAGTATAAAATTATAATGGGATAATTTAAATTATCCATTTTTTAATATAAATCAGAGCGTAAAGGCTGGAGAAGCAGGAAATTTTATATCTTATAAAGCTAGCGTACACGTTAAAATTAGCATATGAGTTAGCATGCGTTGCAAAAATGAATATTTAAATTGCAAAGTATTGATATGTGATATTATATACTGATAGCAAATGTTGACACAGATGGCTTTTGCTATCCGACCGCAGAATCTCTCAAATCAGAACAAAATTTTACTATTACGTAACATATGGAATGTAAACTATTACGTAACATACGAACAGAAAACGCGCATATGAAAAAAAATACTATGTTCAACAATATTTGGAAAACATACCTCCGGTGATGTTCCGGAATAAATTTGGCCATCATCCAGCGATAAATTAATCTTGCTGGTGGTCGACAGACTCTCTCTCTAGATGTATTTATCACTTACATCTCGTTTTACGAAATTAAAAGCTACGAGTTCTCGGAATGCATTGTAAAATCTAACATTGCTTATTATGTTCATCAGCCTTTTCGGAGAAATTTTTAAAGCAAATTAATGCCAAAGTGCCTCAGTGGACATCTCATATTTTTAATCTACTGCATTGTTATGGATTACAACTCTGCTATATTTAGTAGTGACGTCACACAAATTACGTTATAGATAAAAGCCTAGATAATAAAATGTTGAAAGAGAGAGAGAGAGAGAAAGCAAAATAGAAATAAAAAGGAACTATATTTAAATATTAATCTAAATATTAATTATCTATAAGGTATATATTAACAAGAATATTATTCCAACATATACTGTATAATACTTGTAATACTTTTTAATTTTTACGCTTTGCCAGCATTTATATTCCCGAATGCACGTTGGCAGGTAAAGGACAAAAAAAAAGTCGGAAATGTACGTTCGTCAGAAAGCAATTTAACGACAGGAATATATTCATTACTGATGCGTCACCGATAAGTAGCTCTCGACAGAGCGAAATCGCACATTCAGTTTACAGACAGATCTTCTATTACATCCGATACGCGTCCGGGGAGAACACACTATCTGAACATGTCAATTATGCCCCTGGTCAATCCCCTGGTCATCGCCCCCTTCGCATCTGCCGAGTTTCACGAATCAGTGTCCCGTATATGCTTGGCAAACGCGAATGTTGAAGCCTGACTGCCCCGTACCCCTTCCTCCCGCACCCATCACCGCCATCGCAATGTACAATCGGTTCACTGTGTTCGTAGGTCCTGCACAACGATCTCCGTTAATTATTGCGGGAGACGCGGCAAATACATATATACCGGCGCCCCCATCTCCCTCCGTCATTGAGCAACGAAAAACAACGGGGAGACTGTCGCCGTGAACAAATTAAATCATTCGTGGCGCGAGAGCGATTTTGCACATTGTCGCGCTGTTCGCGATAGGAGCCAATCTCCGAATCACCGATTTTTAATAACCGATTCTGACGCCGCGAATTTGCGCGAGCATATAAGTTGACGGCTGACATTTCGCAAACGGACCGGCGACGCCGTTTACGCTTGCAGGTCGGCTTGCGTGGCACGCGTGATTTTTTTTTAAAGCGATATTCGCGCGAATTGTGAAAAACAGAATTTTCCGCTGCGAATCGATTGCACGCAAAAATCTCGCGACAAATACCGGCGTCGAACACTCGAAAATAATAGGATATACACGTATCCAGAACGAGTTATCGATTTGTTTGTCCGAATAATTGAAAGGTTTAGACGCGCGGTCACAACGTCCAGAAGCCTACGACGAGATTTACTTAGCATTATTTAACACTTTTTTTATATTTTACCATCCAGCCTGGGGGAACGTTTATTCATTTTTTCTTTAATTGTCTACACACACACAAAGCAGAATATATTTTTATTATATAATTATTTTTCTTTCTAATTCTATTCATCTTTTGGTCAATGACACACATTTCTCCAGTAGGCTTTCCTGTAACTCTCCTGAATACCGTAGCCATTGTATAAACGACGAAAAAATAATGAAATTTGCGAACGTGTCCGAATCTCAAATTATCTCGACCGTCATTCTCCGTTGCAACTCTCGGCTCGTTGCTTCCGACGAGCCGAGAAAAATAACGTAATCCGAGCATATACATCAACGGCGTTATCCTCAAGCGACTCTCCGAGGATATCCGCCCCAACGATACGCCAACTCACGCCCCAAAGTAAGACTATTATTTTCCTTCAGCGTTCGCGCGTTCCGCTCATCAACCCGATGCGTGCGATCCGACAACTTGAGAAGATATTATTTCTCTTCCACGTTTCTTTCTTCGCCATCGTTTACGCCCTTCGGTCTAAGATTCCCCATTTTGCGCAGAAATCGCGCAGCCACCTTCGAGAGTTTCGATCGCACGCGTCCTCACACTTCCTTCCTGTTCGGCCCGGTGTATCGTTCTGGATGTTAACGGCGCGCTTATCTCGCCGAAGCCGAAGTAGTTCGGGCGCCAACTACGCCCTCGTAATTACTCTCGCCTCCACCGCCTGCCTTCGTAAATAATCATTACTGCAATGTTTCGAGGACAAGCGATGCCGTGTATACAAGATATTCCGGCTTCTCCATACTCTGGCTTTGCTGTATATCGCGGAAGATAAACTCTCCGAGGTCGAAAAATTCGAATAAAGACTAGAAAGAGTAATTTACATAATGTTTGCTAAAAAATTTAATATTTGTATGAACTGTAAATATGTTTGTATATTTGAAGATGCAAAATGTGGCCTACTGGTTCATACATGTACAACTTATTTTATTTTAATATTTGTAGATTATTTATTAGCACAAAAATGCAATATAAAACCGTTGAAAACTAAGAAAATACATAAACGAAAATACTATAAACGTTATTGCAGGACACCCTGTATATATCCAGACATATTACTGAATCATCCTCAACATATAGCGTGACTCGTGCCTTCGACTATATGCGTGGCGAAACCCGCGTATATCGTAGGCCGCCATAAAAAATATTACCAGCTGTCGCGAGATATCCTATCGTATATTGTCTCATTAAACTAGACTCTTTCACGGAGTTATTGTTCTAGTCGCAACTCCCATGCGTTCATCTATCCACTCCCGGAAACTATAAGGCACTAAGGCCTGGCGAGACGTCGAAATAATATTTTATTATTCGCCCATATCGTTAACGATGATAATTTCACGGATTGCTTTCAGCGAATCCTTTATGTTGCCGTAATTATCCTATTGTTACGGCAGATTAAATCGTTCTCCTTGTGCGCGTGTAATTAAGCATCGGTGTCGTACCGGAGAGCGGTATTTTTGCGAATAATTTCGCGATCTCAAAAGAATCCGGAAAACGCGTAGAAAAAGGCGAATATCGCCAGCCGGGACCGCGCACTCCCGCGTTTGAACGCGCGGTAATTACCGATAGAAACCGCAATCGCGCTAGAAACAATGATATATATTTCCCGTGGAGGTGAATTTATTAAACGCGATGGGGAAATCGAATTAATCCCAGCACGCGGTCGCGGGGGGAAAAAATGCACGCACGATCGGCGCGTATCCCGCCCGTATTATCTCTCTTCGGCGTATTAAACGCTGGTATTTGCGTACGGAAGTATTTTCCCTATATCGCGCCCACCTTCTCTCTCTTTCTCTCTCTCTCTCTCTCTCTCTCTCTCTCTCTCTCTCTCTCTCTCTCTCTCTCTCTCTCTCTCTCTCGTCCCCACGGTGAAAAACACCCCGCCCGTTTTTTTCCTCCACCATCCCCGCCTGGTATAATGTCGTGCGAGAATGCCACCTGCTGACGCGAGTTTCCGCAACGCGCGATCGGATCCCGCCTACGTGCCTATTTATTTCCCCCCGCCTTCCCCGCCTCGCGCAGCGCTTCCCGATCGGTCCGGGAGCCGAATGGCGAGAGGCGAATGGGAAATGATCGTCTGAGGCCCGTGTCGGGGCAGAACGAATGCTGATGGGCTAGCATTACGTTCTACCGATATAATTTGCCCGCCGAATTCCAGGCGGGCGATACCCGTTGCCGTTTGCGCATAGCGTTGCGTTGCGTTGCGTTGCGTTGCAATGTATTTGCAGTATACTGGACGCCGCGGGTCTAAATTACACGCACGTTACTGTATTAAATTCCGCGACAGAACGTACGAAGCAGGCGAGCGAGCGAGCGAGCGGGCAGGCAGGCAGGCATCAGGCACTGCCGGCAGGTATTCGGATCGTTACGAACACGTGGGACATTAAATTCTGGGAGAACTTCTGCGGCGGTCCTGACAGCTTGACAGTCGTAGAAATAGTTCCGCTCGGTTACAATATCGCACTCTGTCCGCGCGCGCGAACTTTGGCCCGGCCGGTGCCGCGTCATGTAAATACACGCTTTTTATTCATTTAATTAATCCCACGGACGCCGGCATGACGTAATGATAAAAAATACGTGGGTGGAAACAACTACGAATTGAGCTTACCTCTCGGACGTCCGCGCTAATTTCGCACGTCCGCGCGGTTATTATTTTTTAATTCGTTTTAATCGTGCGAAACGTTCGAATCCGCCAGCGTGCCGGATGGAAAAGTGCAATCTGCGTTAAGATATTTAACGAGCATTGCATTATATCATAAACTTTATCGTGAACTTAGTTATATAGATCGCTTCCTATTAAAACGGATCGCTTCCTATCGTTTTCTAAATAAGTCGCTTATTGTTCTGAATTTTTTTCTCATATTTACACTGTTAAATTCACTGTAGTGTTAAATTATACTCAATTTGAATTATTTTTAATCATTTCTATATAGGTCGCCGCTGCTCCTACTCAATATATAGTTAATTCAACCGAAACAATGTTAATTTAACTAAATCAATAGAGTTAAAATAACAAAATGTTATTTAACAGGTATTGGTTTAAATTTCATCCTTTAATGTTTAACAGTGTATACACGTGAGTTTATAACCGCACTTGAAATATGTACGTTGTTTGAAAAATATATTTAGATATGCATATTACTTTGGAAATAAATTATGTAAATGTTTTACGGCACGTATTAAGATCACTCTGAACAATGTACAGACGCGTATTACAGATGATAATCGTCAAAACAAAGGCACGTTCGTGCGCTACATATATCCGAAGGAAGTGAAAGTGCGGTGGAAGTTTAGGCGCGGTTCGGTGGATGCACAAAGGTTGCATTCGCGCGCGCCAGACTCGCTGAACTGGTTTTGCGATTAGCCTCCTGATTGGGGCTACTCGGCCGAGCGATATTCCTATGTAATGATCGGAGGACCGTGCGCGTTGGACCGCAGTTGTACGTGGAGGAAAGAGAGTCGCGGCACGGTAGAAGCTTACGAAATTGGTATAGCGTTTATGGCGCTATTCCATTTGATATGGAACTGGGATCTCTCTTCAACCGTAACGCCATAACATTTCTCTTCGCCATAATAATATGAGAGAAAGTTATATATGTATGTTTATGCGCTATTCTACGATACTTTTCCATTGAAAATTATGCTAATCAACTGATAGACGTATTTCGTTGCATATTTTGTTGCGAAACAAACATGCGTGCGGAAATAATAATGTGTGCACTTGACATAAATTCGCAACGGACTCGCGGCTGCAAGCTACAGCTTCGTTGCACAATGTCGATTTACCGGATTGGTCTGTTTCGATATTAGAATAATATTTGGGAATATTTCCAGTGTATCATCACACGGTTACGCGCGCGCGGCTGCGCGCGGGGTATCGGAAAACGATTACAACATAATTCACGGCGGCGGCGATAAAATTTAATTACACTTTGTGTAATTTAACGTGCCCAAGTGTGAGCTTCGGAGGCGCGGATTTATGGTACCTCTTGTGCAGATGCTGGAAATATTGAATATCAAGGTGATTTGGATGCTAATGCATCTCGTAATCGTGTACGTTATCATAACACCTGATTTCTAACGATTTCGATAACGTTAGGTACACCGACATCGAATAATAATAATTTTATCATCACGAACAATTAAATGCTCTATTAATATTCGTAATGTATTTAAAACGTCTCTGCCACAATTTATGATTACGAGTCTACGAATCTTTTACGCGCGACTAATCTGGAATATTTCCTTCTGTATATTTTAACGCAGTTTTTATTTGCTTTTAAATTAAGAATCGCGGTTCTCAGATAACACTCTTCTGTTGTCGCGGAAATGCGATTCTCGGAAAGGATAAACTAGCGAAAGAATGTTTCACGGAAAGGAGAACATCGCGGGACAAATGTATGTAACTGGAGCGCAATTCTAATTCGCCCCCGTCGTATTTTTGCATGCACCTTATACCTATATCGGCCGCGGGCATTGTTGCCTCGAAGTTAGTGGAAAGCACGAAAGCAACAAGACTTGACCCGGAATGCATGTACCTTTGGCGACAGGAACCTCGTTTAGAGGATAAAGGGTATCGGGGGAAAGCATGCATGGGGGGTTCATAACGAGCAACAAAGGCTTTACCGCTACTATCAAGAGATACGGTGTACGCACACACATCGCGGTATGTACCAAGCAGCAATTACCCCAACCGAGTTAATTTTTCACGCCGTGAAATTTATTCAAGAACAGATCGGGAGGAATATCCTTCGTACATTCTAGTTAGCGTAATTACCAAGATGCTCAATATTAAATATTTAAAAGCTGTAACAAAGGACGGGAACGTTTTTCCAAGAAAAGGTCAACCTGTTAATTGAGATCGACTTTGTTCCGTTTATTCAGCATTCGACCTACTTACTTGTCGAGCGAACGAAAATTACGAATTTAAGCTGTGACTATTGTATACGAAAGTGATAGAAATTTAAAGAGAAAATACCGCATTCGTCAAGTTTCATGCGCTAATAACGGCGGGAGACGATACGCAGATAATAAACCCTTGTCGATTCTCGAAATGCCCCCGAGATGTTCTCATAATGCGCGTAACACATCCGGCGTGAGGCAAACATCACTCATATGCGTGGCATTGCTTTGGAACGTCTCGAGCGTTACGGAGATACACGTAGAATATGCACATAACAATTCAAATGTCTTATGCAGAGCGGAGCAGCGACTGCAGCGGCAGCGCGGTAGCAGCAACAGTAGCTTTAAAGATCACGCTATAGGACGTCGTGAGAGCAACGTTACCACGATAGTATATCAGGTATACTCCATCCACGGTATACTGACGAACATTTGGCATTCGTATTATTCTTCCTCCCCTCGGTGTACATTCGCCGGTACCTTGTTCTTCGTGAATACGTAAGACGCAGGAGGTCGACATTTTGTAGATGAGACATGAATATTTCAGACTCGGGAATACGGAGGATTGCAGACAAATTTTTTGATTGATAAACACAAAGTAAATGTCTTTTTTTTTTTTTTTTTTAACTTAGAGCAAGACTATCCTATCATTGCAAATATTTGAAATGAAATATTTCGGTCATTATATTGAATTAAATTCAAGAGTTAAGCCCAGCTTAAATTTAAGATAGGAAAGATTTCCTGATTTTAATTTTTCTTCGCCGCATATTCAATCGTATAAATGACAAGAAGTCATTAATATGTTACACGTTGTTATACTAATAATCACTGGTGATTAACCTATTAATATTGATGCGTCTCATTTTGAAATACATATCAAAGGCGATTAACTATATCTCTGGTGAGTCACACAGAACGTCAATAAATTACATAAAACAAAATATAAACGTAAAAAAAAAACGAGTAATATATAAATAACTGTAACAAGTATAAACGTAAAAATATCGCCCGAGAAATAATAAATCTATAATATTAGAGCTCTTTCCGAAAAATAATAGCTGAAAGATGCGTTTCGCTTGCTTGCCTATAACAGTTCCAGCAAATCAAATTAAAGATGCTATAAACTTTCCGCAAGAATGTCCTCGTCGTCCTAAACGAGATAGTCAGAAATGCGCGATAGCTCGACTCTGCCACGGTACGGGACTGAGAAAGAAAACTGACTCTGTATACTTTGAAACTGATGTACAACTGTATATAAGAGTCATGCACGGTCGCAGCGATACCAGGCATTTTTCTTCCTCGACGAACCGGCAAAATTTTGATATTCCGGTCTCGCGCTCTTCAATCTTGCGCATACTCTTACGGATATCACATATTTTATTTCCGTGGCGTTTGCGGTCCTCCACATTAAATGGAGCATACTAAGAATATCTTCCCTCTGTGAATCATCCGCAAGAATTTGACCATCGCTACAAAGTCGGCGAGCGTTCGCATATTATATACACTCGCTGTCTTATTCAAGAGGATCATTCAAATGTATATAACGAAAAAGATTCTGCACGTATATACGTATCCAGATTTGCTGAATGATAACGAGGCTCTCCGTGAATAACATGACAGTATAGCGGGTTTTTTTTTTAAATATACTTTCAACGTTTCTATGTGCAGCAATGTTTCCGTAATAACGAAATCGTAAGCAAAATTACCGCGAAAAGATTCAGGAACCTCCCACAAAATTTTCCAGAACCGATTCCATTATCGTATGTAAAACAGACATTTGAATAACATACGCTATCATGATTCCCATGAACACGTGTACGCATACGTAACGAATCAAGATGTTCCAAATTCTTGAAATATTACTGATCCGAAGACACTTCGATAAAATAATATAAATTGTGTAAAAAAAAAATCGTGTAAAGATCACGGTTATACTTCTCCGAAATTCAGGTAACATCACGTCATAAATATGAATACACATTGGCTGCTTAATCAATCATACAGCCAGCGTCGAGCACACTTCTCATATCTCTTATTATGAATGTACAGAGAAAAAAAGGCAGAGAGGAATGTGAATCTCTTCTCGAGTGCCGGAACAGATTTCAGAGATCCTGTACTTCCTCATGCAGAAGCTTTTATTGCTATGAAGACTACGAAAGTATATAAACTGGGTCAAAAAATAAAGCAAGGTGGCTATAGTGCATTTCTAGGAAGGACTACGTAATCTTGAGAAGCTTTCGCTTGAAAAATATATGCAAATGTCTGGAAATCAAACTGTATTGTTTATCTTCGTACGTTTATAAAATTTAAAGGTGAAGAAACTCTAATACATATATTGTAACACTTTATATAGATACTATCGCACGAGTATAAATTACATTATGCCATAAATTATGCGACTTCGATATTGTGAAAAACGGCATAATATCGCGAAAATTTGAGTAGCAAATACTTACAATATATAAACGCCAAATATGATCCTTAATTTTTCAATGGCTAGATTTCTGTTATAAGTTACCGTTTCGTATTTCGTCGCGGTTCGCTATTATAAAGCGTCTCACCGTTACGGAAAATCTATCGGCACTTTGAGCGAAGCAATTAACGATCGCATTGAAGCCGTTCCGCGTACCATGTAATGGTGCGCGTATTGTCCGAGAGATGATTATATAATCGTCAAATGTATATCGTCGATAGCATACATATTCCATTACGTGGACCGTTATTGATTCGCGGAATTCCACGGGAATATTGACGAAGGCAGGTTTTCGAGATGCGCGCGACGTGTTCCGGCGGAGGCAGCGTTGAAGATAAGGCGAAATTGCTATTCGTAACGATACACGGAAAGTATGCAAACGCAGCGATCGAGATTTGTACGCGTATAGCAAAGAGCTAACAGAGTTGTTTAACGATACTTTGATACAGAGATAGAGAGAGACTATACGTCCCTTCTCCCTCGTACTGACAAACTGACGAACTTCAGTATTTCCTGTCAAATAATGGCACGTCTGGTCGATCATCGTTGCGGGTGCATCAAGCGTGCACACGTATAGATAGGAAATTGTAGTTGCGCTCGAATCGCGGTATACACATAACAAAATCAAAGAGTCGTTCTGTGTAATATGTTCGATAGTCTCAGATAGCAATCCGATATCGTGTTGGCGCTATATAACGATTGTGTAACACGTCGATTGTGTAGAACAAAACAAGTTCGTTAATCTCATAAAAGATATATTTCAGCACGTTTTCACATCGCACACTAACTTGTATATCATCGAACTAAATCATATAGTCTGATAATATTTTCGGCGTTATTATCGAGAGAAAAAGGAAGCGTATAAATAATATTTAATGCCGGCTATTGCACAAAGGGTACTGGTAACAAGTCCGATGGAATACGCTTTGACGACATACGTCGTCGTGGAGAAGAGATCATTTTCTCGACGGATCCGACGAGCGGGCGTACAAAGAGCTGTCTGACATTATGTGGCGCCGTGTAGAAAATATTAAAGATAATACAGAATTGCGGCGAGAGATAGAGAGAGAGAGGTGGCTTAAACGTCTTCTTTCTGTGTATACGCGAAAGTCGCTAATACTAGATTGTAACTTGGGCAATTCGCAGTATGCATTCTTCTTCCGCCAAAGGCGGTGTACTTCCGGTACTTCCATGCCGCCGCGCCGTCTAGAATGCAGCAGTCACTTATCACGGATACTTATAGTTAGTACTTACACCGTCGTTCTGGAGGAATCACGGCGTTCCCGGAGATAACGTTGTGACGACCGCCGCGTTATTGCACGAGGAACGGTAAATGTTGATAAAAATCCGCGCGTTGGTTTGAGAAAAAACTTCTGTGTCAAAATATATGAAATTTTTATGACATTGCGACGGCAGGATTGGTTGGGCATCTCGCGACAAGTATTCCAATATTTATCATTTCAATAGAATCATAACAAGAGTAATTTTTAAATGTGTGTCGATCCGACGTTAAAATTATTCGGCGCAACAATTTTGAATTACGCAGACGGAATTTATATATATATAAACTGCTAAAAAAAATAGTCTGCTCGTACGCATTTTAAGTAAAACGGTTATCGCATACGTTTCACGGAGCTATAGCAAAGTGTTCCATTTTATGACTTGCGGCTATTCCAAACTCGCTAAATAATAGCGCAATACCGCGTGTAAAAAGTTAACAATAGCCGCCGAATGTCGGGAAATTGTTAAACGGCGCACGTTGCTTTCGCGTGCGCCAGCTTTGCCGCAATTTAAACTGTGATTCAATTGTAACTTTTTAACCGGTCGCTATTGACAACGGTCACACATATTGCAAAATAAAACATAATTTGATGAGCTTGTCTTTGTTAGCGATTGTCTCGCACAATATATCAACGTTACAAATGCTTCGAACTCAATGCTTCGAATGAATCGAACTCAAAGAGCTAACTTAAATCGAATCGAGAAAATCATGTAAATTGTGATCCAATTTGCGCTTTGCGTTCCGATCGTGTCCTAAAAAGACAAGAATAGTTATGATTGAAATGCCGCGAGCTCTTACATTGTATATTACAGATACAGATAAATAAAAAATTTAATTTGGAGTATAATAAAAATAAATATATAATCTGAGAGCTATATAGATACAAATTAATTTTTTCAATTATTAAAATTAACTCACCCATTAATACGTCATTAATTATATATATCTAATTATTTGTGTAATATATAATTCAATTGTATATTATTTTCGATATATTTTAATTATGTATTCATTCGAATTTTGGCGAGAGAAATATAAATCATTAAAGAGCGCGAAATTATTCTGTCAAAAATAATACTTTACAAAAGTAATTGTAGGATAAAAACTGATGCTTTTTTTAAAGAATAATATCGAATGACGAGGCATCTCAAATACATTACGTAAAAGAGAGAAAGATCGAGTTGCACGCGCAGCGAATTGCACTCGCAGGAATGATGTTAATGCAGAACGTAGCAAGGAAGCGGGGTACTCGCGCAAGTATTGATGAAAGTATTTTTCTCCCCCGACACACAAAGTGACAAACTTTCGGTTACTCCGGCTCCGCGTGCGCTCCTTAGCATTCCCTCGCATTCTCTCGCTCTTCAAGAAAGGTACGTGCCGCGCCGCGTCCCTGCAATTCCTTGCTTTATTTTTCCTCTTGCACGCGGCACTGTTGCTTGCTTTTATGCGGCAGTTGTCGGTCGGCAACTGCCGGGCAACTCGCACGCTCACGGCTACAACTGCGAGCGCAACAATTACCGAGAGTAGAGTCGACGCGAGCTCAATTATTTTCGACATTCTTCACGCCTTGAACTGCGAAACATACGCGGGTTGCCGCGTTACGTGTTGCGCCCATCCGCATGCTCGCGTACGCGCGGTGTCTACGAGACGAGGAAAAAGAATGGAAAAGAAAATGAGAAATTTTTATCAGAGAGACGTCGCAATCGTGTCTATATTACCAGTTTTTCATATTTATATCTTTTTCTCTTCACTCGAAATGCTTAATCTTACATTTCGGTTGAAATCTATGTATCCAATCACGAAATGCAGTTACGATTCTCAGCGAACGTCGCGCAAGAATATCGTTCCTAACGAGGGAACAATTATTCTCATTACTTTCTTTCGCTCCAATCGCTTTACTTACGTTAAACCGCACAGCCGGTTTCTACATTATGCCGCGCACACGTCTAAGCAGATTGCGGGAGAAGCGCTGCGGAACGCGGACCTCTCTCCAGCAACGTCGAACGTGTTGTACCACCTTGGATCCGGCTCGCGGATTTACCTGAAAACCTATCTCCTGTACCTCGCGCCTACGTCACACGGTAACTCGAGCGGGGTAACGACGACTACGAGTAGGTACATTAATCCTGCTAAATAATTCAATATCCCCTCGTTCCCGGTCTGCCAATGAAGCGCGGAGTTTGCGCTAGTGATTGTCGTAAATAATTATTTGCGTTTCACCGTAGACCCGAATTCTAACGCCCGTCCTGTTCCCAAATACAAATTAACTGCGGGGACTTTGCTTCACCGTCGTAAAACAAATTTATCACGCAGCTAACCAGATTGTAACGATATTTAATTGCGATTCCCGGATTAGAGACGGCTAAAAAACAGGTTCACTTATCACAAGTTATTGCGGGAGAAAGACACGTTATTTAATTTAACGAAAACCCAGCGTTTTTTTTTTCAATAACAAAGCTGAATTTTGTGCTGTTTGTGAAAAACAATATTATCTTTCATTACGTGACGTGGCAGAAAAAAATTGTGTCAAAATTAAAAAGTTGCGATCTGTGGCGCGTAAATACCTTTACACGATGGGATTAATTAATTAATTTGCGAGAGTACGAAGACAAGGAAGATAAAGCGTACCCGCTTTAACGCTCGCACGGCACCTCTCACACGCATCCGTGCATACCAGCTGTACGCTACCGTCTCCGTTTGCCGTATAGATCATGTCACAAGCGGAATAAAGAAGTGGCCGACGACGAGCTTCGTTACTTTCTGTCAGGTTGCATTCATTACGTCGCAATTTACACTATTATTGCACCGTACTCGGGGGCAACGAAAGAGAGAGCGCGCTCGTCGACGCATCTCGCCTCATGCAAGCGCGGAACTTGAGCAATTAATCTCGACCGTTCTTTATACCGCATAATGATTGCCCGCGTCTTAATTAGTCTCTCCCGCAACTTTTAATAGCCGTAAAGTCGCCTAGCGCGTTCTTGTTGCGTCAGCGGTTAATAACAGCCGCAGGATCGACGTGAGATCGGGATGAGATATGGCGATCGATCAGATTGAGTTATCCGCGCGGACGTAATGATAATGAAAGCTCGTTCATCATGCATCTGAAAATACTGCGAACGCGGCGGCGATCGGCAGATATAGCAGAGATGGAACAAACAAGAAAGACGCAGACGTAAGCGGTAGATATCGAGAGCCTCGATCTTCCGATCGAGAAAAGTATTTCCGACGCGGAGGGGAGCGGGGTCTGCGGGGGAGGGGAAAGAAAGGGGAAAAGCGATAGTCGACATTATCATTAAATGAGCATCAACGTCAGGCGGGCGCGAGCGCGAGACGAGAATGCCCCCCACCCCCCTGTACCCGCCATATCTGGCCTGGTATCTCGAGCGACGGCCGCGACGTCGAGGAAATGGAATATACTTTCACAGCGCTCCGGCGACTTCTGCGCGTGCCGCGAAATAAATCAGTATTCTCGTGCTTTACTCGGGAAATAAGAAAAAATGGTCGCCTTATTATCTGGTACCATTTTCAGGCTCTGGCCAGACGGCGACCTAGCCCTCTGCGAGAGCCCTTTTTCGTTGGGGCTTGATGCCAAACGCGGAGGGGGGAAAAGAAAGCAACCTTCCAAAGGGAAGATATATAGACCACTGGTATAGTCCGTTCGCCTTGACGCACGTAACAGCCACCCGGGGGACAAATAACCACATAAATTTCACCGCGATTCTCCCGGTTTTATGCGGTGTTAATATAGTTCGTGTCGCGCGCGCGTACGTTTCGTCTGAGGTCTCGCGAGAAGCAAAAGCATACGGGCGAAAATTTGGAAGCAACGCGGGATGAAAATATCGCAATTGGCGAAAAATTGAGCGTCACATGTGCGTGACGTTGAGCGCTAATGGATCGGGCAAATAACAAAATTGACGTGAACGTTAAAGCGCATCTGAAAAAACTCCGGGAGAGCTCGATAGAATCCATTAGATAGGTATAAATAAACCTGCAATTTTTATACAGGTGCGCTCTTTCGAAAAAAGTCTTTTTTGTTCGTGTCTACTTCCCGTTTCAAGTACGTATCTATATTATTTTTGAAAACGCGCGCCGATTTATCATGTTACATAAATTTACGCCGTTTATAATACGATCATCAGTCTCTCTCGTAATCGTTCTCGTTTTTTATTTGCCAAGTACTCGAGAGCGTTATTAAATTATTCCCCACCGTCTAGTATTACAAAATTGCAAGAGATAAAATCGCAAAGATTTTAGAAAGTCGCGATTCCAAAGTCGACAAAATGTACCAGGTTTAAGCTTAAAGGTAAAATATATAGAGAATTTCTATAACGCAAAATAACATCTTCTAATATATTTAATCGCGGTGAGAGATCGCTTAATGATACTATGAGAATAATCCCGAAGCAGTTTCGCACACTCTCGAAATATCGCTTTCGGGTGAGACGCATGTACGTACCGTTCGAGAGGCGCCTGAGGTGTTGATATGGACGAATCGCCGGTTGATCCGCCCGAAGGGGTCATGCCCGAGAACGTTTGACTTTATTGGAGGAAATATGAGCGGGTGCTCTGGCAGTGCTCTGGGCGGTATTCCCGGTACGTACGCCGGGAATCGGATGTGCGTGGGGAGGGGACCTGCAGCACTTCCAGCCCGAAGGGGATGTACCCGGGGCTTGGGAAGGATTCATTCATATCGCGAAGCCGAGTCTCATTGTCGAAGCGGAGCGGCGGACAAAGCGAAAGCAGGGGACTGAAGTGCTGTCAGAACCAGTGCACTCCGTTGCACGACACAAATGGCAACCAAAAGTGGGGCGGGAGAGAGAGAGAGAAAGAGACGAAGATCGAGATCCGGAAGGTGAGCTTTGCACGAAGAAACGATCTGTCGCCATTGTATCGCGATCGATCTCGCATTGCATTCATTCGCGGACATCACGAAAGCGATTCGCATGGCTCGTTTTATATAAGTCGACGATAGAAATTGTTCCTTTTAATGTAGGTCTACCTTCATCTTGACAATACAAATTTCTTTTTTTTTTCGTTTCTGTTTTTTTTTTTTTTTTTCAAGTTTTAAATATAGTCATTATGATCAATTTATACTTGTGACTAAAACTACACACGCACAAAATTCAATTTAAAAAACTCCGTTATTATTCCAAAGGTTGAGAGATTTCAAATTTGTTGGAGAATTTCACAAATTTACACTCCAAAAGTATAAATTATAGCCATTATATGCATTGTTTCGATTAAAAGATTTAATTGCGCTCTATTTCGCGCTGGTCTTTAAAAGAGATTTGCCAAAAAAAGATACCTACTTGACATCGGTTGAAGCTGTCGATAGCAGAGAGATCAAAGATATTAAGTTTCTTCGTGGGATATTATTACGCTGCCAGCCGCTCCTCGGCTCTACAATTTCTCGGGTCCAAATAATTACAAAAATACGAAACTGCTTTTTCAGGTATATGAGCAGCTTCCCGTCAAGTCGCGTAATAAAACTGTGCGAAGAATTCCTCTTTATGATGTGTTGTAGAAAGCTCACGTACAAAAGTGCGCTGCGAGGAATATTCCGAGCCGGAAAACGTCACGGCCGTAGCTCTCAGACGAATGTCGTTTTACGTATCTCTTAATCTAAAATCTGTTAACGCCTTTGGTGTCTCCCAACGATTTAATAACACGTGAAATCTGAAAAATAAAACAGTGAAATATATATATAATACGTATATATAAAGTAAACAAGTTTTCTTTGTATTTAATTTTATTACAAAGCAGACATCGCTGTATATGGAAGAAATAACGTTGACGTTTCAATACCGGGAGTTTCGTAATAAACACAAAGTTAGGGAAAGCACAATTAAAAATTTCTCCCGGGTAAAGTATTCGTTTCTGGGTGAGTTAAGGACGCCATCGTTGTCACTTTAGCCTTCTTTTTATTGCGAAACGCAAGTAATCACCGTTAATTGCTGCCGCCTCGACAGGCGGCAACATTTACAAAGGGGACATTAGCTTTTAATACAATTATGATACATCGATACAACAGAAAATTAATATTTACACATAGTCTCGATTTCGTTCGACGAGCTCTACAATTTGTCGCGTCGCAAGACATGACTTAACGGAATTAATTCATCGGTCCGCGCGCACGTACGCCATCGCGCGCCGCGCCGGACCGCTTGCGATATAACAGCAGGCGAGAATTGATACCGCAGTAATTTGTACTAATTAACCCATCCGCGAATTTATGCCTCTCGTACTGAGTTATTATTATTACAATGCGCACATATTACTCGACGTCACGCTACGCGGAGAGTATCCCTAATTAATCATCGACGCGCGCCGTAGCAGCAACTGTAGCGGCAAACGTAATGCCGGATGTAATAATATTTAATGCTTTTGGCGCCGACTTCGCCGGACTTTTGCCGACTTGCCGTTGCCGTTGCCGTTGCAGGGGCGTTCGCGGGGCGGAGGGCTCGGCCCATTCGAACAAACGAATCGGCCTTTCGCCGGCGTTAATGATATTAATGCTCTCGCGCAACTTTGTACAAATGAATATACATTATACACACAACGGCTGATAGAATTTTAGATTAAGCGTCGCAATCTACCGGTCGGACCAGTCCGCCCCGCCGCTTAAACGGAACAATGAGACGCGGACGACGGCGATAGGCGAAGTTGTATCGCGCGAGTGTGCCAGGATGAGAAAAAGAAGTACGCTTACCTTTTGTGATTAAAATATATATAAATAACTTTATTGTTTATGTATATTTATGTATATATATATATGTATATTTATAATAAAATGCCCTATCTATTTTACAAATATACAAAACTCTCGCTATGTACATCGATCTCCGCTTTTGACTAAACAAGAGAATTACCGAAGAACTTTAATAAATCGATTATCGTCGATTAAACTAGCATCGAGTAGAAAGAGGAAAAAACGTTACTTCGTTGCAATACGAGTTACAGGTAATATGCTCCAATTTTCTTTTTTTTTTCTTCTCTCGCGCTAATTACATTTGCTCACTACGAAGCTATCACGATTCTCAAAAATACGAATAACCGCTTATTTTATTCGGACACCGTGTTACGGGTTACATTGCAATAGTAAGAAATGCTTCTGATAATAAGTAGAGAGAAAAGTCGCGGCAGTCAGGAGTCCTGGAACAGAAAAACAGAGGATGCGAGTTACGCGAGAAGGTTTCCCATTAAGCACTTTCCATTATAGGCAAGATGCGCTTTAACAAAACGAATAATCGAAATCGCTTTGATGCCGCGCGCAATATGTGATACAATTATCGATCACGCAGAAAGAATTATTCATTAACAATAATATATTGCGTTAATAAATAAATGATAATAATAGAGCGGTTTATTATTGTAATGTGAATTTCAATAAGCGAGCGATCAATCATTATCTATAATCGCTGTAAATGTACACTATATTACTTTATTTGCGTAGCTGGAGCATACGATTACAGTGCCAAAGCTGATTATTACTGCGATCACGTATATTTATATTTCGAAAAATATGTGTGTTTCCACAATTTTCAGATATTTATATTGCAATTGCCTATTAAATAACAGCTTACCTTCCTTACTGCAATTTCCGATTACTCCTTGCGTAACGTGATTCAATAATAATACTTTTGGAAACATCTGAAACAAAAAGGATCACAAGTTAAATGTAAAAAGATTTCAATATCCATTTTTTTTTAAATGGAAACGTGAAAGAAGATACGGTACATGAGGTAAAAGTCTAGCGCATGATAAAAATAAGCAGAGAATTAGAGAATTGGGGTGTTGCGTTTTGCGAAAAACGTTCTATTCTTGGTAGACTCTTTTAAATACAGGATTAAACTTTTTCCCGCTACCGGGTAGTTTTAACAAGTTATATTTTTTAATTTTTCCTCACGACGCGCGACGGCGCGGGCGACGCGATGCTGAAAGTTTCTCCGTGGTTTTAGAAATGCATTTAAACTTCCGCTTGGTTGTGCTCCGTGTCAAAATGCATTTCCTTTTTGCGCCCCCGACACGTCGCGTCGCATCAGAGAGATTCTTTCGCGCGACGCGGAGTGCGGCGAGAGAGTTACGCACGAAAAACCGATGCCACACATTTGTGCAGTGTCACGGCCGCAGCGGCGCTAGACATCGCCGCGGAAATGTCCGCCGTTTTGAAATTCTGCTGGCTCGAACTGTGTTACGCTTCGGTGAACGTGTCGAGCGGCACAGCGGCGTGACGTGTAGTTGTGCTTAGGTGGACAAAATCTCGATTTTCAAAAAGTTGGAGATGCCTCTCCAAACGTACTTCTAATCATGAATAGAAAGTGATCGTCGTCAAAGTATCGTTAAAGTTGTGCGTTTATCTAAATTATAAGTCTTCGTCCAATCAATTTTAAAATATAATAACAATAATTTAAAAATAATTCTAAATTTAGGAAAAAAGTATTTAAGAAAAAAACGTAGAACATTAAATAACAATTGCAGCTTTAATAGAGAGATACAATGCTTTTATTGCAATATGATAATAATAATTAATAACTTTCTAACTAGAACATGAGTACATACGCATAGTTTTGTACAAAGTCATTAAAAGTCATCAAACTTTATTTCCGGAATATTAGTGCAAACATAATATAAATTCAACAAGTATAAAAATATGAAAAGTATCGATATAAAACCTGTTTTTTTTTTGCTTAAATAATTATTATATCTCTTGATAATAATTTTATTTTAAATATTCTGTAAACCTGTAATATATTGCAAAATTGTGAGCATAATTAAAAAGATGTTATATGTTACAGTTTCGCAAACAAAGTAATTTCGCACCCAGGTAAATCTTTAGACGCTGAAAATCAGATTGATGTGTACAGCTTTTTGTATATAAAGCACGTCTGGGTAATACCGCGCGGCACCGAGAGAGAAAGAATTATTACAGAGGCGATACTCATTTCTGTTTGCCGGCGTGGCTGAGGAGGATCGAATGAAATAAGAGAAATTTGCTTGCATATCCGCGCGCGAGTTTAATTAAACGTTCAAAGAAGCAACAAATAGTCGGTCACGTCGCGCTGTGAGCTGTCTTTCGTCTAGCGTCTGGCCTGTTTATAGACGTGCCAGCGACCGATCGCTGGTCGCCTCTATCACGCGCGATCGCACCAACGCAACGGGCGGGCGGATCGATGAAATTCCGTCAGGAGAATTCTGAAAGCTTTGCGGCGCCGCGTCACGCGGTGCAAATGTAATTACACCGCCGTGCCCGCGGGGTCAGCGAAGAGAGCGGCGCTGCACAGGAAGCGGTGCGTAAACAGCCAAGTTATTGATTGCGAAAAATCACTCTTGACCGAGTGCAGCTCGGCAACAATAACGGCGGCAGGACACAGCCGGAATACCAAGGTCTGATTGGATCCCCCTGCGCTGTCGACGGTTTCGAGTGACCGGGGCGACGCGCGACGCGACGCACCCCGATGTCGATCGCTCGTCGATCGTTAATCCTCCTCCGCGTCGATCAGCGCGGGGCTCCGCGGGACATCCGCGAGAATTTCATAGCGTTTACAATTTCCGTAAATGACGCGTCAACTCGTCAGTGCGTGCCCCGGCACAATGCGGCCGCGATTGGCGCTCCGGATTACGCCGATTGAAAGTAATAACGCGATCCCGCGATCACAATCGGCGACCGACGACGCGACGATTATTTAACACGTCGGGATGCGGACGCGCCGCGAACCCCGTTAGGGAGGGGTGTGATTGAAACGCTCTTTTATTCGTCGTTTTCTGAAAATGACGTAAACGTTGTTTTTTTTTTACCGCGAAACAATGAGGAGTGGTTTGTTACGAGAAATGATAATTTCAAAAGCGATCTATGAATGTCCAACATGTGTTAAAGGAGTTTTGTCTCTCTACAAAAATCACCTTTTAATAAAATCTCTTCGGTGTGCTTGTTATAAAGACGAATATTGTTTGTTGTTGAGTAAATTTAATTTGAAAAACGTATCATTTTTATATTGTTCTCAAATATACGTTAAAACTGATATTTTAAAATACAAACGATAGGTATGTCAAATAGAAAATGTTCTAGAAAACAGTTACAATATTTGTAAAATTCAGAAGAATCCATGGCAATGCGAATACGATATCTATTTGTAGTTACGTTTTATCTTTTTTGAAGAATTATTTATTGCATTTGGAGTCTTCGCAAACGCAGCAACAGTAAAAGAGATGTCAAATGCTATTTTATACGAACACAACACGCATGTATGTCCCTGTTTTTCTTCTTTTCACGAGCAAATCGTTCACACATCGCTGCTATCTCGTTCTCTTCTTGCCAAAAGTCAACGTCCAAGTAGCAATAAACGAACCGTACATTCGAGGGTACTGCTACGGCATTATATTCGCGGATAGTTGACCAAAATGGAAATAGCGGAGCCGCGAGGTGACAAAGTAACACAATTCTCGCGAAATTCAATTTGGCTGGGTAATGAAAGCGTCGGATTCGCGATGCGCCGTGCGCGGCGCATATAAGCTTCGGCGTATCTGTCGATTTTCCGTTGCCGCAAATGTATCGAAAATTAACGGCGACTTTAAGAACGGTCGTCCGCTCGCTCTTTTTTAAATCTTAATTAACCACAAACTAATGATAAAGACACAGAATTTCTTTTATTAGTGCAGAATAATAACATATATTTTGCGAATGTATCCATGCAGAGCGAAGAATTTCTATCAAATTTTCTTTTCGTTGAAAGATTTGCTGGATTGAGGGAAAGATTGAAGGAAAATTCAACTTTCTATAAAATATCAAAGCACACCCTGCAAGTTGTTTGGGCTCCGCAAGTGATCCGCGTTCTGTCGATGGCACACATCTGTCTCCAGAGTCAATCACGCGATCATCAGTAAAACTTTCTCAATTTTCAGCATTTCAGCCTTTCAAATCTCACGTGAATTTCAGACAATCAAACGTCATTGCTTTACGTTGAAAAAAGTTACATAGTCATCGTTTTGGCACATTCACGAGAACATTTTTATTTTTCATCCTTACTTGTCTCAAGGCAGGATTACGTGATCGTCACCATATATTCTACTAAAAAGGCACGGACGACGGGCTTGCGAGCAGTTTATTTTACTGCTATCAACTTTAGCTGCAAACTGCGAATTTATTCAGATTCCCTTCGGTGAGGAAAAATTAAATTTAAATTTGCACTGTTGCTACTCTTATTTTTCCTCTCCGTTCATAATAGATGACTCTCGATAATTGCTATTTATATATGCTTGTGATCGTATATAGTTATATTTTCTTGCATAATTATGTAATAAAGATAATAATAGGATGTGCTTGGATAATTTTTTCCTCAGTTAAAATACGAACATTGAGTCTAAATAATAAAGAATTTTCAACGAAATTTTGAGATGCAATTAAATATTAAATAATAAAGTCTTATTTTTTATTTATACTGAATTATAAGTTTCCTTTAATACAGCCCTTTTAATTTGGAATTTTAACCAAAAACCATTTAATGTTGAGTATTAAAAAACTGATGATATTTTGCAATCTTCTCTAAAAAAAAATTGCCCGAGAATTCGCGAAAGAATTCAGCATTAAAATTAAAATTGCAATTTCCAGGATATATAAATCCCGCTCTGCGGACGCTCGCGAAGTCTTTATCGCAGATCGAGCTTAATGCGACTCCGCGAGAAGAACCGAATGTCTCGCCATCTTTCTGTGATCCTCGAATTCGCTCAGCGATTGTTATCATTTAACACTTTGGGGATCCGTGGTTCCGCTCTCTAAAAGCACCTTAGTCCTCGAGGCGCGGCAGCGCTATCAAAGCTACTCGCAACCGGCAACCTCAAGATACAGTTTCGGAACGAAACCGCCGAGCGGAACCCACCATCCGACAGATTAAATATTCTATATTTCACGAACAAGTTTCCCTTCTCAAGAGGTAACGCGCTTCGGTATACATGACGGCAGTGGAGAAGGCTCTCTCTCTCTCTCTCTCTCTCCCCTTCCCGCCCAGACAAATCACTGGGCGCGTTTAAGTCCCTCCAAGAAGCCGCGTGGAGGCACTTCCTGGGAATTTGCGGGCGGAAAGAAGTAATATCATTCAAAAGCGGCGGAAGTTATTCCTTGATGCAAAAGTTTCTCCATTTTACATCGGCCGGAATAGTTTCGAGGGAAAATGTTAGTTGCGGGCAAAACTCCATCCCAACGATAACTTTTCCAATTATTATCAGATGGCAAATGGACACCCCTTTGTGTTTTCTAGGACCGGCGCCGCGTTACTTGGGAGAACGCGAGAACTCGGGATAACTTAAATTGTACTGTACGCGGACAGAAGATCTCGTCCAGCAATAAACCCCGGCGGGGTGTGCGTGAGATGTCTATTTGTGGGAAACGCAATTGTCGAACAGATTGTACTTTATGTTATCCATCCACGTTTCTCATCTGAGCGAATCTCTCGATCGATCTTTCATATCCCGCTTATACTTGTCTAATTTATAATAACAATAATTGACGATTCGTACTTTATAGTTAAGAATTTGTATTTTTTCTTCTGAAATAATGCATAACGTTGTTATCGTTGTTAGACATTTTAGAAAATAAAAAAAACTATTAATTACCGACTTAATTTTTTCTAAAAAATTAAAAGACAATAAATATTATGTTCATTCGAGTTCTCGATCATTGTAACTGTTTACTTAATGTTTCTTTTTTTAGAGAAGAGCGTCGGTGGTTAAAACATGTTCCGCTCTTGCAATTTCTAAATCCGCTCACTTTACGCCATCGTCGGGATCGTTTCGGGAGTCAATGGGGGGCTATAATGCGAAAGGCTGCAGAACAGGCCTTTCCTCGGGAAGGAATCTCCGAGCGTGAACCAACGGAGGCGTGAATAATCCGCAAAACAAAGCGTTCAAAGAGCGGAAAATGAAATTATATCCTTGCGCACGACCGATGGTACCGGCGAGACGACGTGTTCGGTTCGTCGAAGGCGAGCACGATGAGAGAAGAGGCCGGCGGATTTCCTGTAAGCGTTACGAGTCAATTTGCAGCTCGTGGTTTTACTCGCTTCCGAGAGACGCCTTGTCCGCTCGCCTTCGCTCACCACGCGCGAGTTCGGCGACACGGCGATTGTTTAATTTTTAAGCAGAAAAGCGGAGAAACGAGAGGAACAGAGGGAGAGAGAAAAAGAAAAAGAAAGAGAGAAAGGAGCACGGGCAACGACCATATTGGCGATTCGGGGCGGCGCGGAACTTTCTGGCGAGCGACAATGGCGATCCGGGTTCGCGTCGAGAAGTAATGAAATGGACCGAGGGCGAAGCACGACGACGACGTGGTCTTGAGGCGGAATTCCTCCGGGTGAATGGAAATCCTCCCGTGTGTTTACAAACAAGTGAAACTGGTTCCGAAGGGAGCGCTTATGCGAGCGGACACGCCCTATCCTACGGGCTGAGCGACCGTGCGAAAGAGCCTCCGTCGATGGGAGGAACAAAGCGGCACTATCCTTTGTTTCAACCATTCAGCCCAAGGGAGGATATAACGCGAGTGTGTTAATTAAGACCGACCGACCGACCGACCCCGGTGGAATAGGCGTATATACGCGCTGTGAAGAAGTATCGGACGAAAATCTGGACTTTTCGCTGGCGCGGCGGGGCGCGTTCGTAGCGCGCACATTCGCTCGCTCGCCATAAATCCCCGATATATTCTTATCCGCCGTGTCCATCGGTGCTAAAAGAACTCTCGAATCAGATTTCTCAAGGTGATCTTTCGGCGAATTATGTTATGCCCCGGAAATCTCTCGATTAATCGTTCTGGTTTTGTAAGACCGACAGGACGATTACCGTGAAATGTAACAATATTTTATTACACCAAATTGGAAAATTAAAGTTTTTCCTATATTTGTAGGTATTCCTATTAAATTAGTGTGTGAATTATAGGCTTCTTTGCGAGATAATAATTCAGAACATTTTGACTTTAGGTAAGGACTTAAGTTAAAAGGACTAAGTTTATATATGTAAACTTTAATTAAACTCATCTCAATTTATGATGTAGCAGCTTGAAGCTTCTATTAGATTAATTTTCAATTAACCGAACAGTCTGTCATTAAAATTAAGCTTCGAGAATTTTGGAACGTGCTTACATATCTTACATTTATAAATATTCCAGTTTGATATTTTTCCTTCAGTTTTTAATGAATAGGTCCGAATCGAAGAAGATAGCAATCTGTATCCGTTTCTTTTCTTTCTCTTGGACACTTCATGTAATAACATGGAATCAATATATAATTTTAAATTCCTACACACAGTCCCTATAATAAAGCTGATCCCATTTCTAGCAACACGCGTTTCAGCCACACACGATGGCACCGTGAAATCATAGCGCGAATTAAAACGGGCGACATCTCGTTCGAATATCTAAAGGCAACACATCGCGCTGCCGTGATTATAACCGAATCGTGATTCGACGATTGAACTCGTCGCGCGAGAGATCGGCGCCCGTTATTATCCGACCGGATTATTCTACAAAATTCACGCGCAGCGCGTTATTATCATCCCCACGTCGCTGTTATTATACCAACGCGACGCGACGTAATACTATTCGTTCGTGTATGCCGTTTCTATAACCGGATAGGGCTCGCACCGGTCGAATTGATAGCGGGCTCTCGATAGTCGCTCTTCGTATTATTCCGGTTCTTTCGCGCGAGCGCCGGGCACGCTCCGGGGGCGGTCGTTGCGTATATTTTCGGGCGAAACTTCGGGTCGAATATTCAGAGCGACTCTGAAATGTGTCCCCGCCCCCGGTAGGATTTCAGGGAGCAATCCGGGGTGAAACTTTCTTCAGCCCGAGAGGGCCACGGCGCCGCCTTTACTCTCCCTCGTATACTTCCTAGGCTCTTTCTCCCTCTCATCCGCGCTTGCTTCATTAAAATTGAAGGTTCCTCGTTGCCGCCGTAGCCAAGTCGAAAAGTCTACGGAAAGCTCGCTCGCTCGCTCAGCTCGGCTCGGGAGTCGTTCTCAGTTTTCCCTTGCATCATGACGCGACGGCAACAAGCGCGACACGGTGCTGTATACGGTTATTTCGTCGCTGTATTTAAAACCAAGTCGACTTTCCTCTCACAGGCTTCGGCTTCGGCGGCACGAAAGTAGGTATACGCGGAAACGCGAAGAGGAGGAAACTTGGATCTCGGCTTTCAGCATCGCGAAAAGTTGTTGTCGCGCGGGGAAAAGCCTTCGGAAAGTCCGGAACGTTTCCTGATACCGTCTATTTACTCTATCATAATCGCTATATGGACACTGACATTAGTAAAAAGTATTGATCGCGACAAAAATCATAAGTAGTACTCGTATATAGTATTATACTTATTGTTAGCATTTTCGGTCAGTGATAATTATTATCGTACATTTATGATAATCAAAAACTACAGTCACTTCTGTATTTCTTTAATGACAATTTGATCGTACATTTACTTTCTCTCTTATACTATTTATTTTTTAATTTTCAATTTTAAATTAATAAAATCTTCCTAATCCTCGAGTTAAAATTCTGTTAAGACAAAAATAAATTAAAATCTGAACGTAACTTTTGCTATTTAATCGCAATTCCCTAAAGCATAACTTGTTTTTAATATCCAAATACTTATTATTGAAAAACCATGATGCTTCGACATTTTGGAACGCCAGGCACTTCTTAATTTATTCTATATGATGTTAAAAGAGAAATGCCAACAGAGGTCCGAGATATACCATACATGAATTTTTCATATTTCTTCGAAAATTATTAAACTATGTTCAAATTCAAATTATTTTTTTTAATTCTTTTAATATACTTAAAAAATGTACCAAATCGAGATGGATTGTCTAGAATACTCAGATACAGATTTCGATGCGTAACTTTAGTAGGTCATGAATACATTGCAAAGTTGTATAGAGGATAATTGTAAGCTAGTCGACCAATCGGGGCGGAATAAAGAAATGTTATAAAGGGCACTTATTCGGAAAAACGATATACTTCAGGTAAGCCTCTCGCGTCATTAAATCAGATCGATGGTTTCGCTTTTGTCGCACGGGAGACACTGTTTATTCAGCGAATCGATCCAACGGGCATCCGGCATCGCTTCAGGACTATGGACATTTCGATCGACGAGAACAGCATGATCCAGTACCTATAACGCGATACGTAAACACAATTTTCCACGGGAAACAAACGCCAAACGTCGGGAGACGGATTTCATCGCGCGAACGGACGAACCAACTTTCAATAATAAATAACGCCGCGCGAAAAACGCACGCTCGATGCATGGAGAGCATTGTGTGATAAACGCGATTCGCCGCGAAACCTTTCCTCTTCCGCGTGCATAAGAGACGAAACGCTTTAAATTAGTCGTAATTTGCGCGCGAACCGGTTCGATCTTCCTCCCTTTCTCCTCACCCCTTTTTTCACCGTCATTACTATCGCCGTTCGAGCGTCAGATTGCTTAATCGCAAAATTGGCCTGGCTAACGCGCAGCCGGCAAGCGGACAAAGCGAGCTGGGCGAGAGAGAGAGAAGGCGGGAAAACGGAAGAAAATAGTGGAATGGAAATCGCCAGAGATGTGCGCCGCAACAACGAACTGAATTCGTTTCGCTGACGACAAAAAGATTGTCGATTGGACGTTGCAGATCGAATAGAACGAAAGGGACAATTTTGCCGTCCGTCGTGGTCAACGGGAGCGGTAGAAAAGGCAAGGAGGAATGGGACAGATGAAAACGGAGTCGTCGCTGGCCAATTCATGAAGAACAATTGTATCTATTAATCGGTTATAACAAAATATGACTCGATTAATTATCTCGATTATAATAGACATTATATTTTAATTTTTAAGATAATGATATTCCTGTTGTTTTTTTTTTACGTGATTGTGTTTCAAGTGTAAGTTTGTTACAAAAAAATATATTATATTTGTCATACAGCTAAATTTGTGTTTTTTTTTTAACGTAAAAACTTGATTTATCTTGAATAAACATAAAATGATAGAAGTGGACATGAATATTTTGCGTTTTAAAATAATCGCCATGACAATCGATTAATCTAATGAAAAAAATAATTATATTGATTTTTAATCGATAAAATGTATTCTATGTAATCGAAGTATGATTGTTTTTGGAGTAATCTTAAATAAGGAAATGAAGGGGTGGAAGAATTGGAAACGGGTAAGGAGAAAAGAGACACGGTCGCATAACGCATCATTGGACTTTGAAATTGGTTCGCGTAATAGCATTCTCTGAAAGGTAATGATGTTACGAGATGATGCCAATTTTGATTCTGGCCATTTCGTGCCGCTATTTCCGATGCGATTCCCGCTATATCGTTGGACGCAACGTAAAAGACTGTTTAGCGTGAACGAGATCAGGCGTGTTCGGATTTGTCGTTCGATCGTGGATGCATTAGAATTCGATGATTTTCCTTCGGAACATCATTATTTCAGATACGGGCGACGACGGTATGCGCTTGAACGACTTTATCCGCGCCGGAAAATATCCCCCCAAGATATCGAGATAACATCTTGGGATAAAGACAGAGAGAGAAGGAGAAAGAGAAAGAGAAAATGTTGAGGAATAATTTATAGTGCGATGTTCGAATTTAGATAAATGCACTTTAACGATAAATTATCTCTCATTTGCGATGGCAACTAGAAAATGATCCGATATGAAGTTTCAAAGGGATTAACGACCGATATTAATTCTACTTGCAATTAGAACAAAATAATCCGATTACGGATGCTGTGTTTCTAAAAGACACCACGTTTATCTCTCGCGAGAAAGCGTTCTTTATATATCTATATGGTATGTACACGTATCGACAAAGGCAGTTCCAAATTAACAAAAATCTATACACATGTAAAAAAGCAACGAAACAAACGTTTTAAATGTATAAACGGCCCCTCCCTCTTCCGATTAACTACTCGGGAAAGATACTGTTTTCCATTTTGTGCAGTGTTGTATATTAAATCGGCGTGCTGTTTTCTGAATTGGGAGATTTGGAGAGCGTAATTCGGAACGAAAATAAATACAGAAATCGACGACGAGGGAAGAGACGGAATATCGTTGCCTGAAATACGTTCTAATTTCGGTTACAGATACCGATCGAGCTTCGAGACTCGGTAAAACGGTGTACCCGATACGCATTCTGTACGCTTCCATTTGTCATTTAAGCGGATACGGATACAAGTTGAGCCGTCCGACCGAGCACAATAGTGCATCTTTCTCGTGTAAACGAGCAGGTTCACGTTCACATGCGCGCATGTATTTTTCGCTCGCCCACGGATACATTCCGTACCGCAAGTTTTCAACGATGAATGCATTACGTGATGCGCGATACGCATACGAATGCCCGTATCGAAAATGCAATAAATAAACGAATGCACGAATTGTGCGATGCGACGGCAAAAATCAGGTTTGATAATTAAACCCATAAACCCGCGACACGTTTTTTAAATACTGTTCAGTACCACATAAATCTCGCATGCAGAATCCGGAGATAATTAAAGAAACACATTAACGTTCATTTCTAACTCTTCTCGTTAAAGAGATTTTTTTTTTCAATTATATAATGTAAGTTACCTAAGGTAAATAACTAATATTTCCGTAGAAATTGGAATTGTGAAGCTTGTTGAGCGTTAGATTGCGGAGTTCAATCTATCGGAACGATCACCCCTCCAGTTGATGGTGCGTATAGTATTAACTTGTACATATGACCACTTGTACATACACCGCTCGCCTTCATATAGCAAAACAAACGTAACCCTATCCATATTCAAAGTATCGCTTACAGGGACCCCATGACCGCAGTGTTATTAATACTTGTGCCGTTGAATAGATAAAGTCCATTAAGGGCGATACGATAGCAGTTTGCGAACCGAACGCGACGTCCATTAACAAAAGTGCCCTTACAAAGGTACATGTTTTAAGGACACCGGTTACCCCGAGCGCTATTCCCGCCCCAAAAGCGAAAGACGAATGTCGAACTCACAAAGCTTTCGAAAAGAGAGGAAGAGAGAAAGCGAGAGAAAGGGAATATTTTAGAGAAAGAATGTGAAAAGCGCACAATAGATGTCATTGAACGCCGGACTCTCGTACAAATAATTTTTAAATGCGTTATACGAGTACCCGAATAGACGAGCAGACAAGTAGTTAGTAGCCAAGTAGATGAGAGGGGGGGGGAACGCGCTATGTAAATTTCGGCCCTTCGGTCGGCGAGGTGCTCTTTGATGTCGAATGACGCATAGAATCGATGTCCCTGCGCCAATTGTCCTCCCCGCCATTTTCGATTCGATGTTTACGCCGATCCGGACGCGTTTCGGGTTTACTAGCGCGAGCACAATAGCGCTTTTCATGCTCAGCGAACAATTAGGCTTGTCGCCGGTCAAACGTCGTTTGGATTAAAGATAGAGAGAGCATCGAGAGAAAACGGCAGCGATGTTCATCATCACTCATTGCCATCATCAAAAAAAGAGCGCATCACTAGTGTTTACATTAAATAGATAAATAAGTAAAAAAGTATAATGAATATGATGATAGAGTGTTATTTAGATAAAGTATGAAAATTTCATTATTAATTTTTTCGGTTAAAAATAAACCGCTATAAAATAATTAATATAATTACGAATCATTTGTAAGTACGTGTTGCTGAAAAGTTTTTGCTAGATCTAGCCTAGAGTTTTAAAAATATATAACAGCTTTTTTACATTTGTATGATATATATCAGTGTGTAGGTAGGAATGAATAGAAATATTACAGCAGAATCGAGTAACAAATTCGCCATGTCCGAAGGAAGCAATTAGCGAAGTTCAATACTTTCCCCGTATATCCCTAGTTTCGATTAGCGATTTCTCTTCCAACCGAGTAACTCGACACGCCCGTTCTCGCCGTTCTTTTTTTTCTCTCTCGCATTCCGGAGGCGAATTTCCGCTAATGAAGGTACAACGAGATACGTGCGCGGATCCGCCACGCAGTTAGAGCCCCGCGTGTTTCGACTTCCTTGCGATAGGCTCGATCATTAAAATCTCTCGCACATTCCACGAAGGCAGAGCGCTAACGAGCGGCGCGGCGCGGCGCTCCGCCTCACTCGGACGATCGTTCTCGCGCTGTGTGACGATGGCATTTCAATTTTCATTTGCTTTCACAACCAGCTGTCAAACTTACGACGCACTGTTCGCCTATTTTTGATGCGTCGTCGCGAGATGAAATGCTCGCCAGTATACGTATACAACTCGTGATCGACATGTTCTTCGTTCAAGTTCTATTAATCATTCGCTAATGAGTTGTACATTATTTATAAATCGTACTTTAGCGCGACATCAGGGAGTGATGCCCGTAAAGCCGACAAAGCCCGAATAGGGTAACAGGTACAATGATTGATCAGCATATAGTAATTGACTATATCGGATGACACGCCGCAATATATCAAAACCGACATATCAATTATAAATTGTTTTTAAGACAAACCTCAAAATGTGTTCTTCTCGTTAATTAACTTTATAATTAATGCCTGAGCTTGTTCTCGCTAATATTTTTCATTCCTTGTTTATTACATAAAGCAGGCGTGAAAAAACGATGAACAAGAATAATGCTGGATGTCACATTTATGCATGGGCAGTTGAAAATATTGATAAACTTTTCTAAATTTTTTGTAATTAACATTTATATCCTTTCGCGCTATAAAATATAGCGAGATGGTGCGTGCGGCATTTAATCAAGTAGTTAAGGAATGGCAAATAACTGTTTACAAAAACGCAGTTTCATAGCCGTTGAACAAATAACAGTTACAATAAAAGGTAGCAGAATTACCATTCTGTTTCACGAGAAACTTTGCCAACTTTGAAAATCTAGATATTCTTATACAAAACTTCGCGCATTCATGGAATAGCGCACAATGGCTGTATTACGATTGTTCACCGATGCAGAAAAATGATTTCGAGTTTATGTAATTGTTATGATTCAAGTTAACGAAAACAGCTTGATTAGCGAAACAATCAAAAGAATTCAATTCGGGAATAATCGAGGGGATTTATTAATTTCATCTCTCACAGAGGGCCCCCCGAGGGAGATTATATAACGTAACATCGTGTAATTAGAGCTTTCATAATTAAATGGTTATTATTGAGAAAATAATCACATGTAAGCTCCGCATATGTCGGTGTTAACGAGTGAAATAGCTTGATTGAAAAATGTAGCGGATTTTGGAGCGACGAGATGATTTGGACCGAACAATGGTGGACTAGATTCTGGGGTTGCGACGCGAGTTCTCCGCGCATTGTGTGTAGGTTACCGATTTTTATGCGACGTGTGCAGCTTTCCGACCGAGGAAATACGCGACGTGCAAAAGCTCTTTCGATATCGCGCGATTTGCCGTTTGATCGGCTTCGCGGCCGCGGTCAGCGCGAACGCGCGCTCGATCCCGCAGCCACCGACCGGGAAGTGAGATGTACTGATATCGCGTGTATAATATGGCAATGGTAGCAATATAAAGTTGACATTTTCGCATGCAGTCCTATGGAAATAGCGGGATAAAGTTGATTCTTTCGCAAACAGCGTCGCGCAGGGAGGGAGGAGGGGAAGAAGGGAGAGATATATAAAGTTCACATTCGTTCGCGGCACCAAGTTGTGTATACGAGCGAGAATTGAAAAACATTTTCGTCAGATATGCGGGAGCAGGGCGCAACGGCCGGAAAGCAATAATAAGCGCGTTCTTTTTGCGTCACGTAACGCTCTCCATTTTCGGCGCGACATGCGACATAACGTCAAAAATTTGGAAAAAGTGAGAACTGAAGTTAAAACGAGCGGTGACTGAAATGTTCGAGCGATATCTGTACTTGTATTTGATCAACCATGTTGCCTTCGCGATGAGATAACGAATAATAATGTTGTAATTATGTATAGTAATTGTAAAATGCAATTCTCTGGCGACAGTTTCTAATAGTTCTCAATGTTCGACTCTAAATCTCCCTACTTCAAAACGAAACAACAAATATTTCATTAAAGTAAAATCAGTTAAAAAAAAAAACTGTTGATGTTATTAATTTTGTTTCATTATTCAGATATGCATATATTTTCGTTGGTAAATCCTGACCAGCTAATAATAATCGTCATAAGCTATACGATTATAAACTATTTACTACGTAACTGCAAACTGTAATATACACGATACCGCGCAAAATTGGATATACATTCCTGCGGCAGTGTACACATACTGCGACTGAAAATTAAATTTCGGATAAACACGGCGATATACGCAGGAACGTATGAAGCTCGTGTGTTTCGTCGCTCCGATCCTGCGGCCACGCTCAGTGATCCGGATTGAGCCATCCCGGGCTGACAACGATGTAAGAGTCATTTCGTGCAAACGAGCTCGGGATTTGTCGGTAGGGCCAGTGACACAGCTCCACGCCTGTATGTACGGCGTCGTCGCCGGAAGCGGGATGGATGGCGCGGCTCTTTCACATTTTCCCCGCTCCTATTTTCTCCGGCGCGACTGCGGGGGGAAAAAAAGAGTAACGAGCCCGGTCTCCGCGAAACACTGCGAAATTATGTATTAGAAGAACGTAATCTACGGCATTTTGCTCCTTTCTCTCCGCCGGCTATATTTCTCCTTTGTGTTTTTAACTTTTGCGCTCGCACATACACGCGGATCGTGAAACGCGCCACGCCGCGCCGATCTTTAATTCTTTCGTACGTACTGTTTGATAATTTATCCCGCTTTTTTTCTTTTACGGTCGTCCCTTCATTCAAAGATTATCCGGGCTGAACTATTTTAATACTGAATTTTACGACTCCAGAGGAAACACTACGCACGCTATGAAAGAATTGTATAATACACGTACACCATTCTTCTCGCCATTCTCGGTCTGCCATGTTTCGGAAACAACGCGTTACAAAGGTGTTTAACATTTTACACTGTTTTATGTGTTTATTTTATACGAGGTTATAATACAAGTTTTCTTACTGGAGAAAACGTTAACGCTAACGTTAACATATAAACAAGATGCGACAATAATATTCATCTTTTTGTAAAAAAATAAAAGTAATATATTTATCATCAAATTTCTCTAACCTGATTTTAAACATTCATTATTTTCTATATCAGCTGAAACTTTATAAATTGGAGATATATTTTTAGATTGAAATCACCGACAAAGATTGCGTCGAAATGTTTTTACAGATATAGTGTATCTATCATTTTCTTATTAACAAAAATAATTGAACAAATAATTATACAGTTTGATCATAATGAAAAAAACATCAATTTAGTACAAGACATTATTTACATCATGCATTTGCTATATAAGAATATAATTTTTTGCGCGTATGCTATTAGTAGCATATATATGTAATTAATATATGTATATATATATAATAATTATAAAAATGCCTAGTACTTAACATTTTTAGACATATATTTTTTTATATATAATTAAATACATTTAGAGCTCAAAATTTTGCGTAGTAGGATAAATTTTAAAAACCAAATTTCATCTCCGATAAAAAACAATTTGCACGGAATCAGGAATCTCATTGGCAAATAAACTTATCGAGAAAGGTCTCCGACAATCTCGCGAGTTGGTTTAAAGCGTGCCTGCAGTTAAGTGCTGCACTCGATAAATTTTTTCAAGCGCCCTTTACTTTCCCTTTTTCCGCAGCTTTGTTCTTGCTCGCCACCTAACCCTCCTTCCCAAACTCGCTTCAACTCTACCGGATAAAGCTTTGGATCCGCCCCTGAAAACTGTTACTAGATTTTCCGCTTCACCTGACACAGCTACCTCTCTCGCTATCCTCCTCACGTCTGACCCTCTCTCAATCTCTTTCTCGCTCCCGCTGTGCTCTCTTCCTCTCTGTCAAATTAACATAGTTCGCGCAGTTGAATTTAAATAGTGATCGGGGTTGCAGCCCCATTCGCGGATTTCGGGTTTTCTCCAAAGTTTTAGCCAAGTACGCGCGGAGAACTAGCGGCGGTGGTTCCGTCGCCGTGTGAAATCTGCGCGGACTTTTTTTGCGGGATTAGCCGGGTAATTGGATCGACCGAGGCTGGCGACAAGTCCGAATAAAAACAATATTCGTCGCGTTTAATTCCTCCTTAAATGGCAGTCTTGGAATTTCTTCGCTGTGCTCGATACGCTTTGCGGCAGCATTTTTCCGACCACGCGACCCCGAAAGGGTTCAGGAACGCATAACGTAATTCGTAATGGCCCAAGTTGAATTGAAGCTTACGAAGTAATCAGAAACTTCAAATCTTAGCTCGTTTAGTTCGATCCTCTTTTTTCCCCTCCCGAGAGATCGAGACTTCCTTTTGAGTAGTTTGCTCGTTCACGCGCAAACGAAATCACACGTCAAGATGTTAGTCGTGCGCCGCGCTTAAATTTGACTAGTCTGACTGAAGGAGTTCGTTTAATTTGTTCGCCTGCGGAATCTACATCGCGAAACGTGCTCGATTAAACAGAGAGTACAGGAACATTCGTTACGCTGGCGCTGGCAGAGGCGCTCGTCGCTATGTGCGGACGCCCTCGAACTGCCTAAATTCGATAGATAAAATGGTACCCATTGTTCCCCAGTCTATATTGTACCAAGAGAAAATGGCGTATGTCACGATTTCCGTTATCGCGGCCACGTTCCGCCGCGCACAATTGCATTTCGGCAACTACTTGGAAAGTGCGCTTAAGCGCCGGGCCCCTCTACGCCCCTTACGCACGTACGCTCGTGTGAACTTACACGCCTCGCGATCGCCAGCACGTACACACACGTGCGCTTTTCGGTTCGGCATTATGCAAAAGTTCGGAGAGTAACTTCAGACCCCCCTACGTAGGGGGCTGAAAAGTTTTCGCGGTACGCCATTTCCTCCATTCGAGAGCCCGAGGAAATAATTACTACTCCTGACGATGGGTGAAAATTGGTCGTCCGAGAATGCAGAAACATGTTCATCATCGGCATTACAGTCGAGAAATTCAAAAAAGTATGCATTCATTCTTAACTGAGGACGGCTTCAATAAAAAAAAGGTGCGAATACTTTAGGAAAATAACAAAGATCGATAGAAAATAAAGTAATAGCGTAACAAAAGTATTTCCTGCAGAAAGTTACACGATGATAAATGAGATGCATGCACGTACCACGAGTGGAAGATAACCGTTGGCTCGATAGAGAAAACGAATATAAGGAAGAAAGAATAAATATAACTTTCCATCCCACAGTAAACAGTATATCGATACACAATGCAGACATTCGTTTGAACGGATATTTCTTCATGGTCTTCACATTTTATTTGTAATCAATCATGTAATATCAAAATGATTCTTTATATTTCTCCGCGGATAAACGGAACGCGCGTCTCGTTTATTTCTTTGTTGTTATTATTGACTGCTTATATCAATATTATACTTTATTCTTTTCATTCGCCACTTTACTTACAATTAGATTCATAAAATGCACAATTGAGTCACAGAGAGATCCGAATTAGCGTTCGCTCTTATTTAAAATTTGAATAGGGTTAATATATAAACAGTCGAAATGTTGAACATATAATGGCATTAGGCAAAATTGACGATATCTTTCGAGGGAGAGATTTTTTTGTCCAGAAGTCACGGAAGGGAAATCGTTTATTTCGACGTATTCAAAAGTTGGGAGGGACGCAGTCCGAACCGGTGCTGTATTTTATTGTGTCTGGACCCTCTGGGCACGTTATTTTTCGCTTCCACTCCGCGGAACTCGCGGCGCGGCGAACTCGTTCGACGCTACCGAAATTGTCGACGATCCATTCGTAGCGAAGTCCGTACGACGTCAAACGAAATTGCTCTTCGTCCACGCCGCGGACAAAACGCGTAAACAGACAGGTTCCTCGCGTGCATCGTGCGCGTAACTTTCTCTTCGACGAGAGTCACAAATCACGCGACGCAACCAGCCGGACGGCCGAATGCACACGGTCATACGTTTCCATACGACAATGGTGCAACTGTAAGGTAGAAAGAGAAAGAGAGAGACAGAGAAAGAGATAAAGGGAGAGTAGATAATAGGTGGCAGATAACAGCGGATGGAGAACCCGAAATGACGGAACAGTCGCAGTTTATCCCTTTCTGACGTGGCTCATAAAACCGTCGGTCCCGTAATATTTTACCGCAATCTCTCTCTCTCTCTCTCTCTCTCTCTCTCTCTCTCTCTCTCTCTCTCTCTCTCGCGCGCGCGCGCGCGCGCATACACCGTTATCGAGAGAACACTCGCGGAAACAAGAGGCCAACCGGGCGGAAATATACGGACATTCGGAAATGGGTTGAGATGATCCGAGAGTCGCGAGATCCCGGCCAAGTAGTCCCCGAACTTAACGACTCTTCCCGTCGCGATAGGGGAGCTGGAGGAACGGGAGAACGACAAGCGACACGGGGGCGGTCTTGGCGGAGCCAAGGGAAGAAGTTGGATCGCGTTTCGCGCGCGGGAGAGCGCAAACGGTTAATGTACGATCGAAGGAAGAAGGAACGTTCGCAGCAATCCAGAACGACCGGAGGGGTTATTCCAGGTTGAACGATAGCGCTAAGGAATAAGTACTGTTCGCCGGAAAAGCTCTCCATTGGATACGGAATTGGATGTTCGGGATAAGAGAGAGTGAGAAAGAGAGGCACAGAAAGAGAGAGAAAGAGGAGAGAGGAGGAAAAGAAGGCGAAGTGGAAGAAGAAACGGAATCGATAACAATTCTTCACCGTGTATTGACCGTGGGTAAATCAATCAGAGACAGTCGTTTTGACCTTTACGATCAGATTCCGGTTGATGCAACGACACCGCGAAATGGAACGGCTGAGATAGAGTGAGATAGTGAAATAGGGAAGGAGAGGGAGACAGATAAAAGGATAGATGGAGATAGAAAGGTAGAGAGACGCGGGAAAAAGAGAGCGAAAAACGCGTCGAGGAGGGTTAGAGAACCAAAGCGGGGAAGGGAAGATCGAAGCAGAAAGGAGACTTCTGACGTTGTTTGTCCAATTGCAATTACGCCATCCAAGACCTTCTTGCGCCAAAGACAAGGACGAAAATCTTTTAAGTGCATCGCGTGGATAAGGACACCGCGAACATCGAGATTGCGACATATGGATTTCCCCCGACTGAACGGTTAACGAAGCTTGTGAATTCGTTTTCGATTTTATTACATTGTTGTTTACATAGTCTGTTCTGGGATGAAACGATCGTATCTCAATTACATGTTGGCAAAAGCTATTTTAAGAAAAGTCCAACTGAGCGTGAATAAATTTGTAACTTTTAAAATGTTTAAACAATTCTAATAAATAAAAATATTATTTATAAACCAAGTCGTTTTATATTTTCAAATGTATAATAAGGCCACCGTCGCATGATTGTCAATTAAACCTCAAACCTCTTTAATTGAGCAAGCGTCACAAATTAGATCTCGTTATCTATTGAAACTTTCCGGCTCGGAATAATTCCGGAGCAAGTTGAATTATGAATGTCTTATCACGGAACAGTCTCTATATATACATATTCTTTTAATACGTAAATCAAAAGCAAACTCTATTTTGTTGAACCATTGTCAAGCACCGCAGGGAAATAATTCCGTGAATTCCAATTCGGAGACATTTACTTACGCATGATGACAAGAAATCATATCGAAAACCGAATCAATTCCGCGCGATAGCGTTTCAATGATGCATGACGAGTATCGAAGGGCTAAAAAGCTCTCTTTCTCTCTCTCTCTCTCGTAACCCGGGGAGAATTCGAGAGCCGAACGATTTCGTCCCGCGCGTTTTCTCGCGCGAGACGCCGCCGGGCATTCGATAATCTGCGGCGGAATCACTCCTTTCATATTCCATAAATTTGGCGTACGTTTGGCGGAAACGCGTACCTGCCGAGCGAGAGGGTGCCCAGCCACGTACAAACAATGGCGAATTGTGGGCCAGTGGGCCAGAGGCAGAAACGATGATTTAATCGGTACGTCGGGGTGTGTCGTCCGACATTCGGTCGCATAAAACATGCAGCGTCCCGTGATGAATCGCGCGCGCGTGTTTGCCGCATGCGGCTCGCCTCTATAACTGGCGTCATCGCAATTCCATTAAACCGCCGCCCCGTACGACTCTGCAAACGTTACGACTTTATTAAACCTACATACGAGCGTTCTACCCCATACTTTTCTCCTCATGTCAAGATTTTAAGGTATTTTTTTACATCTTTTCTCAAAGCGCAATTCAAGGTATTTTTTTCTTTGCTGACACTTTAGACACATTGATGCTTTAACCGAAACGTATAAACTGCGGTTAATCTGCTTTAAAATTAATTGTTTGTGTGTTTCTAAGATGCTGACTTTTAATTATCTTCCTTTACGAATACTTAACGTTGCAATAACGAGTAAACAAGATTGGACGATGAACTGAATTATAGTTAACAACTAGCGTCTCAAGAAAATAATACTGGTGGAGATAAGAGACCTGCCCCGAAGCGATACTTCCAGGTAATTCAATGAGCGGAGTTTTCAATTTAAAATTCGATTCGCTCTTTGATTCTATTTTCTTGCTGTCACGGCCTCTTACAACTGCGTACAGGCAGTAAAAGCATTGTCCAGAGGCGGATTACGTAAAATAAATGTCGAAGACGACCGGAGTCGTTTAATTATATGCAGGCAAAATGCAGAGCGCGAAGCAACAATGTTACGACAATGAGGCGCAAAACACGGGCGTAATCTAAAAAAAAAAAAGAAAAAAACGGTGGGACGTTAATTCGGACAACGGCATAAACGTAATTACCGCCCGATCGAGAAACTCGTAACCGCTCATTATCATCTCCCCGTTAAAAGGCAAGATTCTCCCCGTCGTTATTATCTACTCTCTCACCTTTTACGAGAAGAGATGGCCTTTCTATATAATGGACGCCGATCGTGCGCACGGGTCCGCGGCCGTGAACACGCACTCTCTCTTCCACGAAAGGACTCGAGCGTCTCCCAACCCAACGTGTCCGTCTCTCGCCCTCTCGCTCAGCTCGACCCGGATCCCGAAATTATTAGCTTCTGCGCGGGTCCGGGCGCGGAAGCTCGGACGGCGCACACGGCGCAGTAAAAACTGCATAGCCGATGCAAGGTGCGACCAATCATTTTCGGGGGTCGTGAGGCGAAGGCGAAAGAAATTGCCGGGCAAGCTGTGTGCACGGCGTTCGTCGAGAGAGGGACCCGTGGCAACGAACACCTGCTGCTCCCTCGGCCGGCGTTATACGACGCTCGGGAACACTCGCAAACCACTACCAGCAGCAGCGGCATGCGCCTTCCTCTCCTCTCGAGTCGGTCCCGTCTCCCTCTCTCACATCGCGCTTAAACATTTCCGAAGAACCGGCTAACTCCGCGGCCCCCATCGTCAGGATCGGCGACGTTCTCGGGCGTGAGAACCAGCGGGGGCGGGGCGGCAGGAATTTAGTAGTTTTCTTCGTCGCCGAGTGGTTATCACTCATCTCGCCGGCGCGCCCGTCGCAGCCTCCCCAACGAACACAATGCCGTTGGCGCTTCGTGGACCAGATGGCGGTCGCATTAAAAACTTTTCGCGATTATGATTTCCCGATTTCAATGGTCAGACACGTGCCACTGCCGGCATATATAGGGCGGGCCGGCCGCCTATTCGCGCTGACGACTTTAAAAGCCCCCGCGCGTAGCTTTATGCCTTTTTGAAGCGCACGACGTAATTCGCACGTGACGAATTTTTCTACGATAGACTCCTTCTCTTCGACCGGCCGCACTGACTCGCAATGACATAATAAGACTTTATAAAAATGCTGCACAAAAACGCAATAAAGTTATCAGAATGTTGACGGAACGGTGATGCAAACGGCGTTGTAAACGTTCCGATACTAACGCTTGATGGAAAATCGATCTCTCTTTGGAAAGTTATGTCGTGGCAGTGAATTTATAGATTAAGATATGCGCCAAATACGACCCTTTTTTATTTCTTCGCTGCAGCAGTTTCAAATATGACAAAACGAATAAAATTACAGATATATGTAGTCAAGTATATTTACCATAACTTATCAGTTTTAAATTGGTTATTTTATTATAATAAATAATAAAATAGAAAGATCATTTGTAGTTTCAGTTATAATCAAATAAAGAATCAAATATAAACGTACGTTACAAGTATGAATACGGCAAGTATGAAACATGAGATAAGCGTGTCGTAAGAAATAGATGCAAAAATGTGTTATATGACGACTGCAAATTATTAATAAACTGCTTATAAGAATTTATTGTCAATATTAAATTTAAGCGGCACTTTTCGAGCGCGATACGCTCCCTTCTCCTGACAATCTGAATATGCCATTACGAGAAAACGTGTCTGTTTCTAGTGCCACGTACGAATACTTCATTTACTTGAAGTAATACATCAAGAGGGGCAATACATGGATCGGGGTTCGTATCTAGAGACTTACCCCTTACTCGTTATTGTTCGGATGGTGATGGACCGCCGACGAATAAATTTCCCGACGAGTCGGTGGAAGCGCAAAGAGGGGAGACATATAGCCCGCGACGACCGCCGACACATCCGTACTGTATCCTCCCGCGAAAAATTTACGAGAGCTATTTTAAATTCATAAAGATATTTGTATTCCCGGTCGTCGCATAATCGTCGCATTCGGTCGTTCCACGACGCGCGGAAATTCCTCGACATTGCAACGCAAACGGCCGAAGTAGCAACGGCAGATTCACGTGGGAATCAACGAAATGAAATCATGCATGGAAACATATCGAGCAAGTCTTCAGCGTGAATGACCACTATGTTAATCTGTATGCGAAATAACACGGTGATATAGTGCTAAATGCCAACGAGAAGTTTTGAGTATTTGTCGATCTAAAAATAGTTGCAAAATTGTCTTGTCGTTGTGTAACTGTGAGTGTTGCTAATAATTTGAGTTAATGACATCAATTAATCGCGGCAATTTTTTCTTTTCTATTTTAATTTTAATTCAATAAATACTCTTTTCAGATTTTGAAGATTGACGTTCCTGAATTCTAAGGCACTGTGCCTAATGGACGAAACGTCGAACTGCACTTTGGAGGTGTTTAGCATTATCCTGCCGGAGGGCGGAGAATTGTCTCCGTCCTGTTTTATCTGGAACACCGTGACTGCAAAGGCAATTTCTAAGTCGCTCCGAAGTTCGCGAGTGTAAGAGAATTTTCGCCTGTCGCGTTCCCTCCGGAAAGTTAATAAACATTAGTAAATCGGCTCTCTCGTCGCGTAATAGAGCGTCGTAAAATTTCCCGACGCGGATATTTTCCGCGAACAAGCAATTGCGCGAGGCAGCGCGCGATGGGGCGCGGAGGCGGTAAACATAAATCTCGTAAATGGAAATAGTTGCCGTATCCCGAAATTAAATCGACCGGCGACATTTCGGACTGTTTAAGTACAATGGGACACGAATCGCAATTCCAGGCGACAGACACGGCTCGGTTAGCTAGATAAATGCCGTGCCGCAGTTTCGTGCGCGGTTTCTCCCGCATCGGACCGCACGATGTAACAGCGATGGCGCTCAAACCAATATCTACCAGTAACTTTGGGGAGCGAGCTGACAAAATAGAGGGAACGGGTAGGAATAGATTGCGCAGCAAGTTTGAGATATTTCCATTAAAAAGCAGTTGTGCTATTTCAAGTATTGGTCATTTGTGATAGGTATATGTCTGATGCGAATGCGCGCCAAGCGAAAGGTTGAGGTGCGAAAAAGTAAAAACATCGATCCAGATTTAAGTTTTGTATCACAGTTGGCTATCAATTATGTGTCTGCGTCGATATAAATATTTCAAACTTCACATTTACATTAATCTGCTGCGAATTATGGAATATTTTAAATTCCTCTTGTGCCCCTCTCAAATCTAATACTTATCGTTTTATAAATCGAATTTACATTGCTCTCGGCGCGAAAATTAAGTAGGTACTCGATACCTGGATTCGAAATATTAGATTCAGAATATGCGCGCCGTACGTCTTAAAATTTGGCACGATCCCAGCCGCGCGTTAATCGATTTTTCCTTCCAGACTTTCCCGCTCACGTGCGGAAATTACACGCGGTACAAGAACAAACGTATAAATAATGACGTGAAATAAGCACGACAAAAACGTTGCAATCCCTCATCGATTTAATGCGTCGCCATGGAAGCGACGGAAGGAAAAAAACTGTACCGCGGATGCTGAGCGTAAAAGCCCATCGCATACAAATTTACATAAGAGCATAAGTATGGCGCGTGGGTGTCTGGAGTCTGGACCAGCGAGATACCTCGAATGAGTCACCATATTGTTCTGTAGAACATAATATAAGCGTACGGATAGTGGATATCCATAACAGAACTAAAAATAAATATAATAATTTTTTACGTATACAAATTATGTGTAATTAAATATACAGAGCGAATGATAACGTGTCCATTAGGTTATTGCATTATTAAGCATGCGGTTTCTACGTTGCTAATGTAATTGCATGTAGCATGTAATTTTACGTCATAATAAATAAAAGTTTCTTTTTATTATTTTATTTATATAAAAGAAAATGTTTCATAGCTTTTTCAATATTTACACTAAAACCTTTATTAATTAATTTCCTTGATATTACGTTGAAACATTTTTTATACCAACGCAAAGTTCTAGCTAATTCCATTTTACGGTATCTCGCAGTCGGCAATTTATAGGTGCGATCATATAATTTTCATCTTATATCGTGGCGTGTGCGTAATTTCACGGTGCATCGGGATACTTTTTACGTTTACGCTTACGCCTCGTGTGAAAGCCGCGTCGTCGAGCTCGTAAGAATTCAGCGCGAGGATGGTCTAATAAATATTTCTTGGCGGGCGATGCTCGATGTGCACCACGTGCGGCGTATCGCGCCGTATAAAAGGAAGATATACTCGAACGAGAAAACGTTACCGTCGGTACGGATCCTCCGGTACCACGCCACATCGGTCGCTATACTACGTAGGGCACACCGGAAAGTTTGAGATGCGCGGTGGTCTCAAGATTTCGGCGCCACTAAAATGCCGGGCGGCGTCGACTTCACCACGCGAAGCCAGTGGAATAGAACGTGGCCTCCTCCCCGTTTCGTTATCTTGGTCACGTCCCGTCTGGACCCCTGGGCGCGTTTCCTCGGAGGAAAAGAGATACTCGAATATTTGTTGCCCGAGAATCGCACGGCCATCTATAACCGCCGGTATCTATGTATAGGATGTATCAGACGTCGCGCCGTTTCTGGATGGCGCAACCACAGATAATAGAAGCCGAACCAGAAGAAACTGCGATTGCCATGATGTCGCAAACTCTCACGTAACGTTTCTTTCATGAGGAACTATTAATAGGAACCTCAAATAAAAAATTTGCAATTAAGAGCTTCGAAGTTGCAGTTTTTCTCAAAATTTATTTCACCAGATTTATTGGGTGCAATGTAATCTTACGAATAATTGCGTTAAGTATTTAGAAAGATTGCATTGAGTTATTTCATAACTCGGATTGTCCCCATTAACACTTTGAATGTCATGTCATTTGTGAGCGACGGTCTTATTCACCCGATTAAGAATAATTTTACTAAATATTTAAGATTAAGACATATTAAGACATTGAAAAAGCAGTAAAATATTAACATAATATTAGATTTATTAACTTCAACGCTTGGCACTCAAAGTGTTAAGTTTCGTAGAATCAGAAAATATAAAATCAATATCTTTTTTATGCGTTTTAAAACGAAAATTATACGTCAGTCATATATTAAATTAAAAATAATGCATGCAGTTTATTTATTATACTTGGTTCAGAAAAAAATAAACAAACAATGCAGTGGCGCGAATGGTAGACACTGTTAAGTAAACAAATCTTTTTTTTTTTGTTTGTTCAATTTTGGTATATAAAATATAAAAATATATAACCGTCACGAAAATCCAACCATCAGTTATCCATTTTGCGCTCGATTTATCGATAAACACAAGGTAAATGATCCGCTATGTGATTTTTGCCACTGCAAGCTATGAGCCATCAGAAATTTTCGCTATATCGAAATTTTTCGGATATAACGAGTTCTGATACCGAAAATCAAACGTATACCAATCTCCTATAGGCTCCCTTAATCTATCCGACAAGTTGTGGATCCTGCCACCGACATGTGATCACGAATGTATTAATTCCCGCGTTGAAAAGTTGCATGACAACTGGTGAATTAACTTGCGATTCAGCAAACCAGATGTGCACAAAGATGCCGACAATCCCGGTTTCATTTGATATGCGAGGGAACTCACGCGATCTCGAGTTGTCTCGTGCATGACGGGCAACTCTTTGCCCGGCAATGTCGCGAGCTGCCGGCGCCGGATGTCAAACGAACGAACGAACGCAAGATAGCTGTTAATTAATGGGCGACGGGAAATACGGGCGTGACAGCTAAAATTTCGTCGTTATACATGCGCGTGAGGATACGCCGGAGAAGGACGTGGGGTGCGACGTGCGACGGAAAGAAAAGAAAGGGGGGAGGAAAGGCGAGAGATGTAACGGGAAGACAGAAAGGCGGAGAAAATAAAACGCGGAGCGAGAGCGGAAGGGCTGGAAACGCGGAATACATTATACCCCGGAAAAAGATGAATCATACCGCTGATGGAATAAGCGCTACCGAGTGCGATGGCCGCAGCAATTTGTAGGAGCCGACGTGCCCGACGTGCCGGCCAAACGGACGGACGGCGATACGGAAACGAGAGAAAAAGACGGGAAAGAGAGCGTTGGACGAGAGACAGAGCGAGAGAGAAAAAAGGAGGGGAGAAAGAGCCCGATGAGCCGGCGAAACTTATAATGGAATCATCCTTCTGACCTTACCTCACCTAAGAAAGCCGGCACATAGGCCATAGAAAACTAGTTCCCAGTAATTCCTCCTTTGATGCGAACCACGTTGCATTCTCGGCGTCTCTGCCGCCTTCCCTACTCTACCTTTCTAAGTGAGTCGCCGCTCACACATGCCGCGACACGCATTAGATACATACGCCGCAGTCAATGGAATAGCGCTCGACCGTAAACTTGACACAATTGCCGCTGCGACGTAACTCAGGATCAGCACAATGCCGGGCGTATGCCTTCTCCTGACCTGGCAGACAGTACGACGAGCGAGACGACGAGCGAGAGCGAGCGAGATAGATGGGAAGAAAAAGACAATACGAGAGGGGAAAGGAGGGCATGGGGAAAGGTACGGGACTGAAAGAGATCCGAGGAAAGGTGAGACGCTTTGACGAGGAAGGTGGATATCTGTTACATCCGTGCAACTTTTGTAGCTTTTGCTGATGACGCACGAGGTAAAAACGGTCGATGTACGGCGGAGCGGTGAGAGCAAATAATAATAGTAGAGCTTGATTTTATAGCAGGATAGATACAATACATCAGTAAATAATCGGCTAAAGAGTATCATCAAGCCAACATAAATTAAACGGTATTTTCATCTTATACTTATTTGCGGGTTATCACTTAAGATCCTATATTTTCAATTGCCATTAACTTCACGTGAAAATTATTAAGTGAAAGGTGAAAGAAAATGTTGATAACAAAAATGAGCGCTACAAAGATTTGAAATAAATAAATTAATACAATAGCAGTCGAATAATGTGCAAAAGACCCTTGCGGCTCTTTATACGTGTTACCGCATCACTTTATGTCTGTCGAAAGCTGCATAAATGTTTGCTGGAAAAATCGCAAAGTGCAGATCGTATACTATTATATAGCGATTTCGGATTTCTCTTGGCGTAAACAGAGAGACAGACAGGGCGAAGGAAGAGCAGGACCAAACGAGTGGGTGAACAAGAGGAAAGCGAAAAAAAAGAGAGATATCTCGATGGAGCGCAGCGGCGAGGAAAGAAGGAGAAAGGTATATGGAACCCTATTGAGTCGGTCCATAGGTTTACTGCCATTATTTTCCCCGTACATCTAGCCCCATTGTATCGGGGCGTGAGGCTGCGGAGTGAGCATCTGCCCTCCCTCCGATCCTCTTCGCGCGGCATGCACCCGCTCTCTCCGCTTCCACTCCCCGAGACCACTCGAGGCTGCTTTTTGTCCAATCATGCGCGCGAAATATTGCTGCCACGGGACAACCTCGACGGTCGATGCAACAAGGAAGGGAAAAAAAGCAAAGAGATGTCATTCGCCCGACCGATGTACATACGCTCTGATAGCGCAGGGTCGATGGCAAACACGTTACGGTACGCGTTACTTTCGAAAGGTTGGAAATGAGAGATTGGCCACACTCACCTTCTCAGATATATACTCGGGAAAATTGACCCTTCCTTTTTATAAGTTCAGTCGAATCTCAATGCGAAGATAAATCCTCCGATTTCAGCCACTTTTTAATGTGCGCGTACTCGCGAATTTAACCGACGCGGCGAATTTATGCACCGGTATAATCGAGTTTTCGTCGAGTACGTTTAAAGCCGAGCTTCATTATCGCTCATTTTTGACCGTGTTACGCTTCGCGTTTCGTGTATAATGGCGCGAGTTTGTCGCATTAATGAGTGGCGCCATTATTTACGCACAATTGAAAGCATCGGATTCCATTTTACAAAGAGCTATTTTCATGTATCTCGATGACGAGTATACTCGATTGATGTCACGATAAATGCTGTAGATAAATTTCATGAAACATAGGAAGATACGATGCATATGTATATATGAATATGTGTTGTTTTTTAGTTTTAAGTATCATATATTTAAATAAATAAAATTTCCTTCTTTTACATTATTATAACTTCCTTGTACTCTCAATACCAATTATTTTAAATCTTAATTTTAGATACACCCGTTTTAGTTTTCGTAAAGTATTTAAAGCAAAATAAAGCATTGCTCAAATAAGCGAGAAATGTGAAAATAATAAAACATAAAATTCTTCCGTGAAATCCGACAAACCAAGTTGGCTCACAGTTTTTCAATGTTCATATCGGTAAAGACGTTATATATTGCCAGTTACGGTCGATTTAAATTACTTTAATTATTCTATTCACTGGCAAAATAAATTTATTATTCTGTTTATAAAATTCTTCTTTTTAACATTTCATTCGTTTTCCCATTAGTTTTCCCATCTTTAGAATAAATATCATTTTTATAAATAACAAAAAATACAGGTCAATACCGGTCCTTTATATGTAGAAAGATTTTTTATAGCTCGGCAATAAATATCTCACAGTATCCGCGCAAATGCCAGGGAAGCTACAAAAATACCGTTGTAAAGTTAAGATTATACGTTTTTTCAAGCTCATGCGCGCATACGTAACGTAATGCTTTCGAAGTTAATTAGCGCATTTACGATTTTTTCGCACGAATAATCGAATAACTGTCGAGATGCGTTTGTTTCCGCCTCGCTGTTCCGGCTCCTGTTTCAATTATACCGCCAACGCGTTTGCACAATTACACGTGGCTTTATGGCGTCCGTGTATGGCAAAGTTCGGCCGCGTGGGCGGCGAGAACGGAGAATGATACCGCGAACAAGGCGATTACACGAGCAAACTTAGACCACCTATACAATCGCGGCTTCACCGATGGACACCAATGAACTGAACAAATGCGGCGCCGAGGGCGCAAAAATTTCGTTCTGACGAGACTGCTCACCCTGCGTCTCTTACCAAATAAGAGAATCGCGAGAATCGAGTTCCACTGGACCGCGAACTATTTTTACGCTACCGTGCGCAGCATCGCGGACGGCGATCATAAAATCAGAGAGATTTTCCGTAACGAAATGCTATGCAAACTGCGCGTGCGATGGTCGCAATTATGCGCGGTTCTAACGATTATTGCGCCGGGCGAAACTCTGTTACGAGATTACGAGACTGTCTCGTAACACCTGCCTAATGCCCGCGACCACTACACCATCATGTAAAGTAATCCTTGTTTCACCAATCTCATGCGAGGCGAACAATGCCTCGTTGTCCGTCCGCTTCTGTTCCCCGTCTTTCACCCCGTCCCACTCTTTTTTTCTCTCTTCCTCTTCTTCATCCTCTCTCTCTCCTTCTCCGCAGAACGCACGGTTCTCGTTGCGCCGACCCACAATAAAAAGAACGGCGCGGCGCGGCGCGGCGCGGCGCGACAAAACCGGGCAAAAACCAGTACGACGGATCGTTGTTTCGCGAGATCTTGAGCTATATCGCACCGTGATTTCCTCCGGGCTAATCATCCGCCGCCAAGCCGGTTTCCACTAGCTCGTTTTCTATGCCGTTACTGTGCCTTATTAATTACGGCGGCACTCGGCATGCATATCCCGCGGTGTAACGCCAATTAATTTCCCTGAGCACGGGAATTAATGTCAAAGGGAGAATGAAAATGTGGAAGGCAATTGCTAGCGACGACGACGACGACGCCATTTCCGCGTAAATATCGTGCAAGAGCTTGCCTCGGAACGGATCTCGAGACTCGCTTGAAACAGTTGTTATTCAATAAAGATTAATCTACAAGATTCTACGGCGATCAATTGATGAATTTCGTACTCATTAAATGTTCCAATTTAATCTATTTATCATCCCATTGCCATATATTGGCCCTTGACTTACATTCGCGAAAGTGAAACAAATGATCAGAACGCGTCTAGTTCTGAACATTACCGCGGGTTACTGCATGGGTAAATATCGAAATATTTCCAGTTTTTATTTCTAATCGTTTCCAATAAAAAAATCAGATGATTGTTTAATTTTAATTTCTTGAAAGTATCGAACGACAAGCGTATTCATCCTTAAGCAAAGAGGATTTGCATACGGAACACTTATTTTCCATAAATGTAAATATACTCTAAAGCGAGAGAGTAAATACATTAGACGTGAAATGTTATTCCTCGGCGTACAAGCTCTTTGTACAAACGAACGCGCAAATATATACTCAGTTATTAATTAAAGCGGACCCATAAGAGAAATAGAGTTTCCCCTCTATTTTCTTTAAAATTTACGTTAACGACATTAGTTTTGTTTCCACGCGGTTCCCACCACGCGGCTATCTCCGTCACGGGATCTCATTTCGCTTCGCACTTCCTCCTCTCTTGAAAACCCTCGAAACTTTGGATTATGAGTGCTTGTGAATTCAGCTTGAAAAATCAATCGAAACTTTCCACGGTTTTATTCGTTCGCGGCGCGAACCATTGAGGCTCCTTAAATTTGTACTTAAGAATTCCGTTACGGCTACATGCCTGGACTATCGAACTAGAAAAGAAATATCGAGAAGCTCTCCATCCGCGTAGTTCTCCATCACTCTTCCGTAATCGTTTAATTTCGTTGCAAATTTATTCGCTCTCGTCCACTATAGTTTTATTTCCTTTTAATATTATTACTACTAGCGAAATATTTTCGAACATATTATCTGCATTTAAATATATTGCTCGATATATTCTCTCCATTTCTTCGTCCTCCTTGTTTAAAACTAGACATTTACATCGAGTATCAATTCAATTAACTGGGAATACTAAAACAAAGACTATGCGTAAAGCAGCGTAGAAGAAAAACATCGAGAAGAAAATGCCGCGGGAAATGCATGTTAAAAAGCATCTAACGGACCGAAGGCACGCATGCAGTCCAAAGTGGAACGGATGGAATGAAAATTACATAGTGGATATAATAAAGCGCAGATCATACGGAGATCCGAGCGTAATTTCGTCCGCGGGCTCAAAGACCCTAATGATGACTCGTTCCATCGCGAGGATATCGTGTTTCGACTTTTCGTTTCTGTCGCAATTTTTCCCGGTCTGCCTCTGCGCCCGTAAATACCTTCGAAACATTTCCCGCATTTTTAGATTATATCCGGGAAAATGGCTATTTTGCGATATAACTTTTTTTTCCTTTCTAGCACAGACCGGTCAAATGCTTTGTGTTTTGTCCCTATCTTATGCTATTCGTGTTGAATAGGTACGTTGCAGTAGCGAGAATAAAAAGAACTACAGCGCAGACCGCTATATGCTACTTTACAAATTTCTAACAAGACAACAAAGATATTTTCATGGAAAAATTATGGGAAATGGGATATGTAAAAATTCTATTTCTCTAAAAGTACGCTACATTTTTATGCCTGGGGAGTCATTTGTATTCTCGCGTGAGAGACGTGCGGAAATGTAGGCTAGTAATTTTTGGAAAGAGCAGTCTTGTATATTTTGCGCGTTTCCTTTTATATATATACTTAAGCAAAACGAATGAAACTCGAAATAGAAAATTTCTTGCTTTGGTATGACACGGCCGAGCTCCAGCATAGAAAAATTCTGAAAACATTCGGTAATATTATATAAAATTATTCCACCGCTCATGTAGCTCTCCCCGTGCAGACCGCAAAATTATACGGCTGTTTTTCCTGTCCGCCAGCGTTCCGTCGCGAATCATCCGCTCGCGTTATTTTTTCACGCTCGATGTCCTTCGGCGAATGTCTTGTTACTTCTGCATTGTTACCGTAAAACGAGAATGTTATGATAGGCACCGCGCTCCATTTTGCGGATTCCCAAGAAGAGAAAACCATGCAAGAGAACGACGGACTCTTTCTCTCTCTCTCTCTCACACTGTCTCTCTTTCGCTCTTCCTTGTCGAGGTTCCACCCCCCGGAGGCATCCGATCCCGCTCACGCTTATCTTACTTTCAATGGACGCAGAAAATTCTCCGCTTCCCGCTTGCTCTTTTCAGGCATCTCGGCCAGACTAACGCTACGGTGACAGGTAAGAGAGACGGCAATTGAAATAACAAGAGAACGTTAAGGAGGAAGCCGGTATGAGAACGAGCGACGTGGAGGCCGCTCTGCCGAGCGAATCCCGAAGTTTCTTTGAAAAGAATCCACCCGTCTTCCGTCCTAGATACGATGATTGCGAAGTGTCCTCGAAAAATTTGTCCCTTTTCAAACCAATTTCACAATGTGGCCAGGATCCGATACAATTGAATCCTTTCGCACGAATATTAGCCTATTCGTAACTTCTAAGCCGTTCTCCAAGCAGCTTGATTGTTCAGCGTTAGAACGGTAAACTACCTGACATTTTCATAAGTTTCTTTCATAGTTTTTTCAGCCATCACGACATCGGCATTCTTGTAATTTTTTAATTACTATTAATTATGAAAATTGCGAATAAGAGGAAAATTATCAAGTGGAAGTTTATTTTAACTTTCTTTCACATTTAAAATGGAAAAATATTTTCCTAAATAAATATGAACAAAAACTAATCTAAGACGATAAAATAATTACAATGTTCAATTTTAAACTACATTTTTTTATATATCTTTATATATCTAACTTTATCGTCATTTATTATATGTATTATCTTTCAATTTATTATTAATATACGTGTTTTTTTTTGTGAATTTGTATGTACTAGGAGAATTTTTACTCCAAAAATATACCAACCAAAATTCCAGTCTATCCTATTTTATACTGTAAATCAGACTTTTGTATCGATACACAAAGAAAAAAAACGCGTTGACTTTTAAATGCGCATGTGACTCGTTACGCCGTAAGTCACGCGCTCCTCTGAAATCGTGAAATCACCGATACAGAAAATTTGATCGCCGAAGCTCGGACGGGACTAACCGATGTGAAAGCCGACGCAAGCCCGATGGGAGGGATGGGGATACGTCGGGTAATTCGAAAATTTCCACCCCCATCGAACGTGGCCGGCGGAGGGAGGTGCGACGTCCCTCATTGTTACGTTCGGCTAACAATGCGCGCCGTAACAAATTCGTCGCTGGTGCGGTGCATAATTGGGGGCATTCCTCTCTTTCACACGCGCGTTCTCTCTCTCTCTCTCTCTCTCTCTCTCTCTCTCTCTCTCTCTCTCTCTCTCTCTCTCTCTCTCTCTCGTTCTCGCAGCTTTGTGTCGGACGTGGAAAATATATTCCAGGATCAGCGTGAACGCATAATCTCCCGGCGCTAAGAGTAGTCATGGATCCCTTTCCCCGGTCCCGACATCGTTAAATCGCGGCCATATGCTTAAGTCTGGTCACGTTCGCGCACCCGCTGCTGATAAATTGATTGCGTTTCGGAATTCTCTTCGGCGCGTTGCAGCTGCTGTTAGTACAGCTCGACTGAATTTCCATCGGTGCGCTCCGTTATGATTTTGTACGAAACTACACCTCTTCTTAATGTCGCGCACCACTGCCCGTCACCCAAACATCCGTCCTTTCTGCGGTCGGAATTCTGGATCACGGACCTGACATCGCGGAAAGACGTGTGCCCTACTTAAAACTAAAGAAGATATGTAATAATCCCGACACAGCGCGGCATTTGCCTAACCAACGACGACGACGACGACGACGACGACGACGACGACGATGACGACGACGATGACGACGTTGCAACGCGTGCGTCAGCCGCTCGCAGCTTCAGTAATTAGTCTGCCATTGCCGGCTGTGCGCGCCGTAATAGACTTGACCCGCCTTCTACATTTCTGAAACTTCGGCCGCAACGTTGCGGCATTACAGTTGTGTTAATTACACGGCGGTGGCAGCGCAGCAGAAAATCGTCGCATTGCGTTTCGCGTCACCTGCGTAAGCACTTTGGAAAACCGCGGGTGAACGAACCTGCGTGCGCCCTTCGAATCGCGCTAAAACGTTCGCGATAATAGATATTATTTATAGCTCTTTATTAACTCTTGAAACTACGTAGTCAAGTTCGTTGCGCTGCTTGCGAAAACTTTCGCGTATGAAATTTCAGAGATATTAAGATTATGTCATTGCACGTTTATATAATAACGTGGCCAGAGACAAATTAGCTATTATTTTAAATTGTACGTTTTGAGTAAAATAAAAACTGAATAACATAACCAGTTGAATGTGTTAATTGAGAATCTTGTGTGTCGAAGTTGAAAGGAATTTATTATTGCTCCCTTATATTTCTTATTCGAAATAAAGCTCAGTATCAAGAAATCGCATCTTAAAAAGTTCTCTTTTTAAGGTATGAAAATAGTTGTATACTGTATTATACGCGAGTTATAAATATTTCCTTGGTGAAAATCGAGATACTTTTTTGGCGACGCTCAAAAAGCGGACAAGACATCTGAAAGGGATTCATTTTGCCAGCGGCGCAGCAAAGTATTCTAGTCTTTTAGAAATAAAACAGTATGTATGTATGTAGTATAAGTATATATACATGTGGCGCGCAGCTCCGCGCGTTGTTTTCATTCATAACATACGAAACCCTTTTCTCGCTCGGTATTCGCGTTAAGGCCGGCCTCTCGCCCGAGTATCGCCGGCATGCTCGCGCGCTAACTTCGTTTATTGCAGAATCGAGAGCGAATTAACTCCGATATTTGTTACCGCGTTGCCTCGCGCGCTGTAACCGGCACGGATCCGCAACGCGTAAATTGCAAATTAACTCTAACTCGTAAATTTGTAAATCACGTACGGGGGAATCGGCTTTCGCGGGACGCGTACGTGAGGTAGCGTACAAAAAAGAATTATATATATATATATATATATATATATATATATATATATATATATATATATATATATATATCGTTCTCTCCCGTATGCCGCCGCCCAGTACCTTATGGTGGAAGCGTATCGATTTATGCGTGGCTATGAATCCACCGAAAATTCGCCTGGTCCCTTGCGGTGAGTCACATCGGTTCCTTCGGCACTAAGTCGGCGACGACTCGCGAGGGGAAAACGCAGCCAAACGTTATATCCGTTGATATACCACTGAGTGGCTCGTAAGTACACCGAGAGAGAAAAAGGTAGTCAATGTAACCATATATTATGGTGCCGGCATTTATATCCATAACCGCTCCATTCCGCGCCGCATCGATCGCGTGTAATCGCGTGAGGAGCGCCATTATACATTCATGCGTATCTTTACGAGTATAAATATATCGGTAATACGGATTTCAGCGCCGTACAAGAAGAATCCATTAATACGACAAATATTTTGCTATTAAGATTCGCGAGCCGTGGCTGAGCAAAAGCTGAAGGGGCTCGAAATAAAGTATACAAATCGCGCGGAGTGTCTAAGGAGGGCCGCGTAAATTTTTCAAGAGCACTCCCCTCGAGTCGCATCGTCGTGCCGCGCGAGCTGTCGCCCGTTTTCCATTGTACAAGGGAAAGAGCCTCGAAGAACGCAAAGGGCGAGTCAGAAACGCTAATAAAAAGGAGGGAGAGAAGCGTCGCGCGATAAGATGAAAAGCAGCACGAATTAAAAGTCGGAGTGGTGCTTAAGTGAGACGCGGGGGGGAACTCGGATAAAGGCTATATACCGGGGCGTGGTGGTATTCGCGACCGTATAGAAAATCGTAGGGTGCTAAAGGGAAAAGATGCTCTCCAAATTGACCAAATACACCGACAGATAAGTCGTTTAACGGCTTTACTGGGAAGCTGTCCCGCTGTTCTTCCGCGTCGCGCGCGCCGGCGGGCTTGAGAGAAAAGCCGCGAAGTGACGATGACAGTGCCGCGAGTATACAAGTCGAGCTAAAAGCACTATAAAAGCGTTCCGCGACCTCCTCAAATGTCGCGCGGATGCAGGTGTTTTATGGGCATACCGGCAGCACTCGATAAGATTAGTGAAGATTCTAAGAAGCAACCGTATAGCGAGCCGTCGTCATAAAACCGCATAACTTCGCGCGCCACGTCACCGTCTCCGGAACGAACGAATCCGTCACGCATCTCATTTTGAAAACATTACAGCCGTGAATTTCCAGCTTCTTTCTAAGCCTTCTCTTTTAAATTCCTTAGACGCGATGTGCAAACTATTTTGAAATTTCCGATTTTATCTTTAACAGATTTCTCGACTAAATTAGAATCGCTCTTTCCTTAAATAAAACGTCGAGATATCTGTAGTTTCTGAACTATGTAACAAGATAAGATTCTAGAGACGAAATAAGTTAATCTAGTATAATACTAATTTAAACTTCTACTTGGAAGTAAGAAGTTACATCTGATGCATAATAATCTGTCATATAATAGTCATAATTAAAAAACGAAACTTTAGAGATTTCTTAATTAGTTATAAATGTATCTGATACAGAATGATACATTATTCGCGATATTATAGATTGAAATACTCGCATATCAGTCTCACGAACTTGATCATTACTTCTCCATTCCGCACAGTGATGGTTAATCCGCCGGTAACATTGCATGCCGATAACGTTGAATGTCGATAACGCGTTTCGTCTGTCACCGAATGGGAAAGCCGAAACCGATCTTCCGACTGCGTACTATACTTTTACGAGCGGCCCCGTTCGCTTGAAATGTCAACGTTGGACGCTCTCGGGAGTTTTCCCGGGTATTGTGAAGAAGGTGCACTCGTCGCCGGCTTATTTGACTCGTTTCGTGCGCGGGCATCACGAGTTACATTTCCACCGGCTTCCGACGGCAGCCCGCACTAAAAGCGGGCACAATGGCGAACAGCCGAAGAGAGAATAGGACCTCCCGAAGGTATACGACGGCGGGGCGTACAATTCGGAATGCATTGGCGGAAGAACGGGGAAGCTCGCCGTAAAACACCGCGCGTCGAACCGACAATGAAAGGGCAAGAGGGCTCGGGGACGCTTCGGAGGTGCATTTTGCCGGGTACGACGATGACAACGACAACAACGATGGACAATGCACCCGCGGTGTATTGGCGAGCGATATGCCAATCTCGGAAATGTAATACCGTACTCGCGTCGATACGCGAAAACCCTCGTCGTCCCTCGTCAGTCGCTCTTTCGAGAATCACCGGGAACGAGTCTTCCGGATCATTGACTCACACTCTGAGATGTCAGTATACGCCTGCACGACCTTCTGTGTCTGTGAGAATCGATTCTTTTGCGAGTCGCGTACACACGCGTGAACGAACAGTCTGCAATGAGATGAATTTTGCCAATACCTTCTGATTTTACAATATCGATTGACACTTATTATTTTTTTATCTATATCAATTCAGTTGCTTCTAAAAGATAATCAAATAAATGTCATTAAAAACAGTACATATCTCTTTTACATTAAATTAAATTAATAAATATAAATTTCTTTAAATTAAATTAAATCTAGAGTTTTTGATTAACTTATAAAATCAATTTTTAAAATTGCTAGTTGGGCACTAAACGCTGAAGATAGTTGAAAGTATTTTAGATATTTAGGCTATATACTTCAATTTTTGTATGCATAGATAAAACAAAAGTACACGCAATTTTAACTAAAAGCATTGAGTTACAAAAGAATTACAAATTTTTAGTAGTTTACATCATGCTAAGATAATCTGCTATTATCAAGCATTTGTGTAAACGGAAAAATTCAATAAGGACAGATGTTGTATTTGACACAATTATTAGAAATTCTATTTTTAATTCTTTATGTTGAAATTTAATCAATTTAAGCAAGTTAATAATGTAGAGGCTAATGGAAATGGATGACAATTATCATAATAGATTTTCATTGATAACCCATTTAGCTGTAATATTAATGAATCTGGTTAACAACATGATGTATGAAAATAATGAGACAGATGAACAATAATATAACGTGAATAAATTAAAAATATTTTTGGTTTAAGGCCAAGAAATGTTAATACAGAATAACTCGAAGTAGAACCGTGAGATAATTTGATACTCCATTTTAATTTCGTTGATACAGAATTTTCGCTAATCTCAGCAGTATGGCTTATTACTATTCTGTTTTTAGAATCCTCTATCTCGTTCCATTAATCAATTTTTTTTCGATTTCGTCTGTTTGGTGTAAGCTGCTGTGATCTTCACATTTTGATTAACGCTGAAACTCTTTCTCAACGCGTTCATAATTGACGCTCAGATATAATCTTCCTCGTAATAGCGTGCATGCCATAAAGTTTATCGCGTAGTTTGTACAACGTGTAGAAAATTATAATGAGCGAAGATATACTAAAGACGTAGCATCTACTGTAATTAATTTGGAGGCGCGATGCTTTCAGACGCGCACGAATAATAAGTAATCGATCCAGACGAAGAAAAAAAAATATATATATACACCGAGCTCGCGATATTACAATTAACTCGGGCGTAATTATGAAACTAATAATTAAGAAACTTGGCATCCCCGGATGGTTGGCCATTCCCATCGTTAGATCTCGTCTCTCGCGATACATTTTCTCGCAGGAATTCCTGAGCATCGATTACCGGTCTGCAGGTCTAGCTCACGCTTATTTACTCGCATCGCACGTACGAAAAACTCGCGCGCTCAACTACTCGAACAGACCCGCCGTCACTCTTATTTCCTTTCACGATGCATGACTTTTAGACACGTAGTCCATTAGATTACGTATGCGAGCGCTATTTCGGATAAGGCATGTAACGAAGCGTGGAGATCGTGCTGTTGGCAAAAATCAACGCGAAGTCAGCGCGCAGACATTAGCCACGACATGTAGCTTTTTCGGTTTTTCTAGGCGCCGATCTAAATAAGATGGCTTAACATGTGCTATATTGAAATATGTATATGTTTTTTCTTATATTAGATTCATGATACAATCTGATCCAAAATTATTCGGAACATTCCTGTCTCGTTCCCACGATTTTAAACGAGATCCCATTAGGAGACACGCGCTTAGGTTGAAGTTGAGAGCATATTTCAGCTACACTTGTTTCCCTAATATGACTAAGACGTGGCGTGTATGGAGAGCGTAATGAACGGCCATCTCGCGCCGAAGGTACGCCTAGAACACCAAAATATATGCTCGCCCACCAACGTGCGTGCGAGAAACGAATTAGTATACAAATCACTTTTCAATTTCTTGTTCGTTTTTCTCCAAGAGAGTATGCAAGGTCGACAGCCAACCCATTTGTCTTCTGGACTCGGGCGCGCCCTTGTCAAGTACAAGAACGAATGGCGCAGGCAGGTATACCTACGATCGAAGATTCTACCTGCTCTTTCGTAGACAATTCGAGTACGCTCTTCCGTCGACGGGAGTTCTATTAAGGCGTTTTACTTTGCGACCGCCTGGCGCTTTTTTCTCTACGAAGATTGAAAAGTTCCGTGGCCCTGCCTTTGCGATGACGTTATCGCGCGACGAGCAGTTAAATGGTTTCCCCGAAGGATCGCACGGGAAGGGGGAAAAGGTCGCGAACGTTCGGAAATTCCATCACCGAAAATACGCGAGAAACTACCCTTAACGAGTCCTATTCTACATGGCCGTAAGTTTCCATCCGAAGTCGAGAAAAGGGGCTGAAGTCGACGACGATGGCGCAACGAACGTCGAATTGCCGCGCGACGGGTGCTTAAACGCTCGTTACGGACTACCATGTGATAGCTCAATCGATAAAAAGTTGTTTCCAGCCGCGACGTCGTATACATCATACTCGAAACCGAAAACTGACAACGAAATCCCGACTTTAACGGTATAGGCGTCTAGGACGCGATAAATCACGATAAAAAAACGTGAGATTCTCCGTTCGACTTCTCCGCGCAAGTATGTCTCGAGATTTTGCAAATCGCATCCATTTGCGGTCTATCCGGCAGAAAGAACGGCTACGGCACACTATTGTGAGAATAGACGGGCCGCTGCACTCGCGAGCTAACGTGACAATAAGCATTTCCGTGTTCCGGCTAAATAACTTCTTTACGTAATCCCGTTGGGAGGGAAAGAAAGAGAGAAAAAGAGAGGAAGAGAGTAAAAGAGCTGATATCGATGCGGCTTATCGGCGGCTTAGCTTTTAATGGAGGCGTCGACCACGCAGGCGCCTGGTCTAAACCTGAAAGTTTATGGGGTAAAAAGGGCCCTTCCGGACTTCTCTCCCCAGCCCCTCTCGTATTTTCAAGCTCGCCCTTTCGAGCCATGAAAACCATTTCGCGCGAAGCTCTCGGGTAACAGCTGAAACTGAAGCGTGTCGCGGAAAGTTAACGCGGCGAATGGTCGGTCACCTGATACAAAGAAAATCGAGAGCCTGTCTGGCAGTCTGTGGTCAGGGGAGAAAGGCATTGTTGCGGGATTGCGGGGAATCGGACGATCAATTGACTTTCCTAATTTTCCCGCGCGTCGCGCTGGCATTAATGTAACGTCCGTCGCATTCGGCCTCCCTTTTCCACGTTGCCGATCTGCGTGACAGAGATAATTCTATTCGGCTGGTGATTACAAAGGCACGAGTCGGGCGGACAAATAGGCGGATCACGAAATTGCTCGTCATTTCCCCATGCGGGAGAACAGAATGCGAAATAAAATTGCTGTTAAATGTGCAATAATGAGTTATTTTAGACAATTATTACATTATTACCACTAAATAATTGCGGTTAAAATTTCCTTTCAGAGAATACGTGAAAACACAAAAAGAATAAAATATAATTTAATTATCATTAACTTAAATAAAGCGAAAAAGAGAGATTTTTGTCATTTATGATAAAGACAAAAGCCTTTGTTACAAAAATATTGAAAAAAAAATATTTAAGTAGATTTAATAGTGAAAGTTTTTTAACCCATTTAGTCCTAAGAGGTCTCTATGCGCTTTTTCTTTTAAATCCTTGTAACTCGGATCCTGTTCAAAATTTTTAGACAATTGGCATTTAAAGAAAAAAAGTTTCTCTTTCCAAAAATCTAGTCAACAATGGAATATGTAAGATATCTGAAAAGAAAAAGATATGTTAAAAAAGTGAAGGTAAAAAAAAGCATAAGTGATCGCTGCCCTTTTACTGACAAATATTTAACTAGTAAATGATTCCTACTCTACTTTTTTAAGTAAAATTTTTGTTATAAATGACTCAAATAAAATGAATACCTATATCAATTTATTCTAGTACCTATATAATAATAACAAAAACTCTATTCAAAAAGACAAAATTATTTGAACATTTGTCAGTAAAAAAGCAGGGGTCATTTACATTTTTCCTGCACTTTCAAATTTGTCTTTTTTTTCCAGATATCACACCCCACCGTCGACTAGATTCTCGGAAAGAACAACTCTTTTTATCCAAATACCAATTGTAGTCTAAAAATTTTGATTAGAATCCGAGCTATAAGGATTTGAAACAAGAACGCATGTAGAATCTCCTAAGACTTAATGAGTTAATTTATTTATTTAACTTCATATATTTTTATTATATATATATATATATATATATATATATATATATATAGATAAATTCCAGTTTTAACTCTAGCAAATGTTTTACTATTTGTTGTTACTGGTTGTATTTACTATTTGCTGTTGTAATACTGTTCATTATTGTAGCAAATTTATAAAGCAAAATAATAAATACAATAACGTACCTACGTATATTTGCTACATCTCTATTTTTGTAACTGTAAATTCTGATGACTAACACTATTGCACGTTGCACAATTTCGCAACGCTTATCAACGCAACGTTTTATAGTAATAGCGTTTATAGAAAAGCTGACAATAATAAATGAGCAAGATGTTTTGTTTTCCAACGTTTTCTATAAATATGAAACCTAATATTTTGGACTTGTGCTCACGCCTTTTAACTTTATATTTTTAGACTTCGAACATTTTCGGAGCCTAAAAATATATGCACACAATGCGATCTTTTCTTTAACTGTGTCAAAATTAATATTGTGTCCCCAACTTGCTGATATTATTTCTTACGAATATGATGGTCCTGAGTTAAAGTATTCGAGAAGGACAGCAAAACTTAACAAGAGTTTCTCTTATATCCTAATCTAGCAATTCTGGCTATACGAAGACAAAGTTTATTGCATTATACTTTTATGATGTTATCTTAAAATCACATTATACAATTTCCTTGAATATAAATAATTCCGCAATTTTATTACTAGTACCACATATAATTTAGAGGCCGATAAAACAACATTATCAAAAGTAAATTATAATTAAATAAATCCATTATATAATGTTATTGCAATTGTTATTGATCTATTTATATTAATAGTGTGTGAAAATTCAAATAAATTCATTATAATTGCGTCAATCGTTCAACATGCAGAACTTTTCGTCAGATTGATTGCGGAATCGACATTTAAGAGTAAACGATTGCGGGTTTACGGTCTCCTGTGCTTCTGGCAGGGGACAGGATTCGAACAAAGCGAACTTAATCGCTAATTGAGTGAGAATAGTTATGAGAGCACAAATGGTCCGGACGATTGATGGACTTTCCTAATTCGCTGGCCGCTGGCGGACATGTAACGACGGATTTAATGCGACTTTTCGTATATTTCTCGTCGACCCATATGTTCGTGCAAAACCGAACGCCGAAAGATGACCTCATTCATGCCCCCGATCACAATAGCGTGAAATGTGTCGCCGTTAAATGGGCTACAGGTCGCCTAGAAGCGCGTTCAATGGCACGACTACCGCCTCGTTAGCCTGTCGTTTAGGAATTATATATAATTTGAACCGTTACCATTATATACGTACCGCGCGCTCGGCGCTTTTATGGGCACGCGAACATCGATTATGAATTCTATTGGGTTAACGACGAACGACTTTGTACTTAGCCAACTTTCTATCGTAAGTATTCAGCAACCGGAAGCAACGTTACTCCCATTTTGGGACACAAAGGCGCGTTATGTACACGATCTTTCATCGAGAAAGATTATACTTCAGGAAGATAATACTTGCTGTCATGTTATCAGAAATTCGTGTATCTAAACGATATGGTATAATTTATTGTATGCGAATTCGAGAATTGCAGTAGCTAAAAGATATAAAAATATAAAAAAATTCACAATTACGAATATCATATATTCGATCACAAATATATAATAATTGTGAATAAATTATTGTTCGTTTAGAAAAACCGTCCAAGAGAAAATATGGCATAATGCATTTCAAGCATTATGTTATATTTATTTTTCTCCCAGATTACCTCATTCAAATGAATGTTATTCAATATTCCATTTCTATATATCACATAACATCATAACTTTTGTATAAAAGTTCTTTCGTACAGTAATAAACAATAATTGCACTATCGGATATTTCGAAGAAATCTGCTGGACGATGCAATAGATATTCATATGTAAATATTCATCAGATATGTATACTATGTAGAAGATCAATTCGAAATTATTGTAAAACCATTTCTAAATTTGTAATATCGAGTCTGTTCTTTATCAAATCTTGATAAAATCTTGTTTCATAAATTAAGCGTACGAAGTTTAATATTATAAAACTTTTCGGGGTACTGTTTTTTTTCTAGTATATGAATATAAACGCGTAGTACAAATTTATGAAAAAGACGCTGTTACATGACGGACACTAGCGCATATACTACTCTAAAAACGACAGAACATATATTTTTTTCTCTCTCACCTAAATAACGGCAGCTCTACGTCCATTGATGATGCATCGGAGGTGGCGGCGGCGGCGGCAACGGCAGGGGTCTCTCTAAAACGGGAACGGGAGACACGTCCGGCATGGCGAACCTCAGCTTCTGCCAGAACAACTTGTCCCCCCATACCAGCACGGTGTGCGACGAGATTCTCTTTTTAAGATCAGCGTCGAGATCCCGTGGGCACACACCGCCCACCAGAAGCAAAATTACCGAACGGCCCTTTCCCTTGAGAGCGTCCCTCAGGGCCGCCTTGAATTCGAACCTGGACCACTCGCCGTGCAGAAAGTTCTTCGACAATACGAGAATAGTGCGCCTCGATGAGTCGGCTGCTTCGGCTACGGCGTCGGCGACGTTGCTGCCGGCACCGAGATCTCGATAATGTAAGCACAGCCTATACGAAGTTTCAAGACCCGGCACGAGAATCGTCGAGACGAAGGCCTCGTCGACCGCAGAATAGGAGATGTAGGCGTCGAACGGTTTCTCCTGATCCTCGAAGGCTGCGGTCTTGTAGCACGCCCGCAGACCGCATCTGCTGGCGGCCCAGGTTCTCAGAGTACGACGATGTCTGATTGCTCCGCACACCAGAGCCACTGCTGCGAAAATCAGCACGACTGTGGCGAGCAGCAACGGCAGATAAGCCTCGAGCGGATGCGCCTCGACGACGGAAGTCGTGCCCGTTAATGCAGCGCAATTTATGACCGATCCGTTCGCTGGGAGAGTTATGGGCACACCGAGAGAACAGGTGACGCTACGCCAGTCGTTGATTTTCGCCCGGTTACGGGACATCCACTCCCGTACGCGATCTAAATACGAGCACTCGCAGTTCCACGGATTACTGGACAAACCGATGTCGACTAGATATGGATTCTGGCCCAGTTGCCAGAGGGCGAAAGTGCCGAGTCGATTGTTCTCCAGACGCAAGACCTCTAGCTGACGCAGTGGCAAGAATGTACCGTTATCGATATACGTCAACAGATTATTCTGCAGATACAGCTCCTTCAAATTTTCCAATGGCATCAGTTCCACGCCGTTAAGCACGTTTATCTTGTTGTTTTCCAAATGTAGCACAAGCAGCCGCTTCAAACCACTAAAAGTGTGATTGCGGATCGCGATGATGTTGCTATCGTTCGCGTAAAGAATCTGCAAATTCTTCCGGCCAATGAACGAATGAGAATTCAGTTCCCCAAAATTGTTCCCGTCGAGATAAACCTCCGTCGCATCCATCGGTAATCGACCCGGCAAAGTTTTATAGCCCGAGCTGGAACAGTCGACGACATTCGCCGACCAGGATTGATCGTGATAACACGTGCAGTTCGTCGGGCATGTCATCTCGCAGTCGCAAGCGTCGAAGTCGCAGCAATGGCAGAGAGCGAAGCAGTGCGCCTTGTAAGTGCATAAGAATTGCGAGGATTTGGCTTCCAACAGCGGTATAAACGACTTGTGACGATCGTAAGGTAATCTACAGTAAACGGACTCGAGATCCATCACCCTTGGATGCTGTCTCAGCGTAAGCGAATTGATCCTCTGCAACCACTCCGTGGTGCAGTCGCATATAAAGGGATTTCCGCCAATGTAGAACGCCGGAAGTTGTCTGTTAGATGGCACCGGAGTAAGTTGGAACGCCGAGAGGTTCATCTTGACGATCAGATTCGCATAGAGATCCACTCGAGTGAGATTCGTCTTGGCGAAGAATGTTTGCGGCTCCACGGCAGATATCAAATTATTGTTGACGAACAGTAGCTCGATGGAATCCGGGATCGATCGAGAATGTATCCTTGTTAGCCGGTTAAACGACATATCGAGCGTCTGCAATCTCATATTCCGTGGCGCGACGCCAAGATCCGTAATAAGATTTTTATGTAGATCCATCCACTGTAATTTCTCAGGCAGATAGCTGTAATCAAACTGCGTGATCATGTTGTCAGACATGTTCAGATACAAAAGACCGGGCGCGCTTGCAAAAATGCCGGACATATCCTGCAACAAATTTGAGTCGAGTCGAATCGCTTGAAGCGCCGGATTGGCAGCGAACGCACCGTCCTCCACGAATTCGATTCTGTTCCTGGCCAGATTTAAGATCTGTAGCGCCGGCAATTCCACGAGATCCTCTTGCGTGATGTTAGTGATCTCGTTGCCGATCATTCTTAGTCCATACAGACTTGACATTCCTCGGAAACCGGGCTTATTCAGACATCTGATCTGGTTCTCGCCCAGATCGAGGGTCCGCAATATCCTCATGTCTTTTAGCGCCACCGGTATGCTGTCGAGATTGTTGCCGGACAGGTTTAAATCTTGCATGCTTGAGCAGTTCCGAAAGGCGTCCGGATGAATTCCCTCGAGCAAGTTGGAGTCCAAGGCCAGCAGCGACAGCGCGAATAATCCGTTCAGGGAGTAAGCATCAAGATAAGTCAAACGATTGTGAGCTAATTCTAGGGTGTGTAGATTGCTCATCGGCGAGAAAGTGTCCGCTGATATCGTTGCTATCTCGTTGAATTGAAGATTTAAAATCTGCAAAGTATAGAGGTCTTTGAAGATTGCCGGATCGAGCCTGCTAATCCGATTGTACGATAGATTCAGGAGTACGAGGCGTATCAATCCGGAAAATGTCTCCGCGTTCAACCACATGCTAGTCAAGACGTTTCTTGACAAGTCGAGGGTGACTAGTTGATTCATATCGGTCACTAAACCCGGCAGCGCACTGATAGAGTTGTTTTGCAATATCAGCTCCTTCAACGACTTGGTCGAATCTCGGAACAACGCCGCCGGCAAAGCGACGATTTTGTTCCCAGATAGGTCGAGGCTCTCGAGGGACCTGAGTCCGTGCAGAGCCTCGTCTGCTACCATGGAGATCGCGTTGCTGGACAAATTCAATACTCTGAGACGTTTCAACGATGAGAATCCGTTGATTGGCAGTACGGAGATTTGATTGTTCGACATGTCCAATGACTGCACGTCCAGGGAACACGGGGGACGGGCCGACGTAGATTCTAGTTGACGTCTCGGATGCTTCTCGGATACTTTCTCTTCACTGACATCTTGAAATCCGAGTTCCGTGATATCCTTCAGCAAATTCCACGAGATGTTCAAAGTTACCAAGTTTGATAAGGAACAGAACAGGGGATGTGGTATTTGCCAGATGTTGTTCCATGATAGATCAAGTTTTTCGATCTGCGGCATATTGTCGAAAGCGCCCTTTTCCAACTCCAGATTGTAGTTAGTCTTGTGCTTGTTCAGCGTTCTAACGGTCAGATTACGGAGATCGCGTAGACTGCTGAGTAACTTGGCCGGCCAATGCACCAACTTGCATCCAGTTAGTTTCAACGACCGCAGCCGCCATAGGTGAAGGAAGCTGTCCACGCTGAGTACGCCACTGTCGTCTTCCAGATCGGAGTCCTCGCAGACGATGTTCATGGAGGTCACGTACTCGCTCGTGGCCTGAGAAAAGTTCGTCTTGAGCGAGTCGTTGCCCGTGTAACGATGCACGCAGGTGAGCGCGCCATCCTGGCGCGAATCCCACGAACAATAGTCGGGCAAATCGAGCCTCGGCGGTAGCTCGCTGGTCACGGCGAGCACGTGGTACACTGGCACGAGCAGGCAGTAATAGGCCAATGACAGCGACAGCGATCTTCTCCCGGGACCTTCGTGCCGACCGACGAGCCCACGCATCTTTAGTGAACTCGTTGCCTGCGCTTGGTACCGGTTCTCTGTCTCCTAATCATCACACGCCGCGACACCGCGTCACGTTACCGGTTATTGCCCACTGCGCGTCTATTCATGCAAGCCTGGTCGAGACGTGTCACTAAAACCACTCGCTCCGTCGCTCAACAAGATTCACTCCGATCCGATTAGCGGTGAGCGTTTACGGACGTCGAATGCCCACAATAAATCAACAATAGTCGGTTCGTCAGCGTGATCTCGAAATTGCAACTATTATCACGTAGTGACACTTCAAATTATATCCAAGATTGTTTACACTATGACATCACTTGATTTAAAGCGTCGGTGACTTGTTCGACGCGGCACGGGTGCTCCGTATAATATACGTTTCCTTACAGGCAAAGATAAGCTATTCTATTGTTCGCGATCTTCTCTAAATTCCGCATTCGACTCGGACTCAGTTCTTCAGAACGATCGACAGTGATTACCGAGCCACGTCACGTCCAAGTCGCTTAACAGGCATCAACCCTGTATCAGAATGTTATCCGCTTACGGTGGTTCGCTGACAAACTGATGTCGCGTCTCGCTACGACATCCCGCATTTGGACGAGGGGGACGTGCCCTGTTATCCGCGCGACATTGACGTCTCGTACAAACTTCTCGAATCGCGTCCCGAGATGTGCCATTACAAGATCCCGCACATTACATTACTTCCTCGATGTCGGTTTCGAGATAAAAGCGCTCCGTTTCTCGATCAGGGCCCATTGAAAAATTAGTCAGGCCCCGAGATTCCAGAAAATGAGAGAGCTGTCGACGGGGGAAAGAAGGAACGATAAGAGAAAACGACGATTTCGCGACCCAAGCGATCCGCGGGTAACGAAGACGACGCGATGAGCAGATAGAAGGATAGAGATCGGAGTAGAGATCGTCTCCCTACGACGACGGAGACCGTAACACTCGGTACGACGGCCACCGCACGACTGACGAGCGAGATCTCCTCAGTCCTCGGCATCTAACTCGACGCAGCGTCCACCAATCGTTTCTACCCCCACCGAGACCGGTGGCGGCAGCACTCACACATAGCGGCGACGAGCGGCGGCACCCAAGTGGAGTGAGCACGCGCCTACCGCAGGACCTCGGGGTAGGACGAGGACGTCCTGCGTTTCGTACGCGAAGCGCAGCGTCTTTCTTGCGCGTATACGCGCGCCCTACGGTGTAACGCACGCACACGGGCGTACGCCGCGTTACCATTACACGCGATCGACGTACGGACGTGCGATGTGCGACGAGCGGATAGAGAAGAGAGAAGAAACGAGCGGACATTGCACGCAACCTGTCTGTATCTTCTCGCCGTTCTCCCGGTCGGTCCTGCACAGGGCGAGACCAGAGACACGGTATCGGAAAAAAGCATCGACACTTTACTCGTTATTAGAGCCGACAAAAAATATCGATATCCGTGCCGTGCCCGGCGTCGAAAAAGGAAGATATCGATGAATGCGCTATCACCGATACGCGAGTAAGTATCGAAAAAGTAAGGAGATCCTATTCACGTGCGCTTTAATGTACTCACGTGCATAAATAATCGATGCGTTTCTATAAATCTAAAATTCTATCTGTCTATAGTAATTAGATAATTAAACAATTGTGTTACAAGATTTCTAAATGTATTTTAAGGATGCGACGTGTTGTTCTACAATGCAAGCCATTTGGTATGGCCAGAATGCCAAAACTAGCTTCTGTACATATCCGGCCTTTCTCGAATGTCCAAGCGAAACGCAAAGCGACAGTAGACAAAAGACGTGAACTGAATGCACGTCCGAAACTAGCTCGAGCGTTACGTGAGTCGTCGTGGACGATCCTCGACGACGGCGAAGGGACAGCGGCGTCTTGCGCCGTCTTTGCCAGGCGTTTCTCTATCTCGCTCGAGATCTCATCCGAGGAGAGGAGAGTCTTCGTCTGTTCATAAAACTATTCTATGAGAGGGCGGAGAACGCGAGCACGTAGCGCGCTCGTCTCCACGCATACGCAACGCATACTCATCCCGGCTGCCGCTACAGCGTCGAAAGATGGCACACAGGGATGTTGGCGAACGATCGAGAGAGACGGAGAGAAGGACGAGTAACCGGCATGTGCACGACTTTGCGACTCGATTGCCGAACTTACACGAAGAACCGCGAACCGGTCTTTTCCTTCTCCTCGTGCCGTGGAGACGCGTTTCTTCTGGACCCACGATATTCGGAGCATCCACCCTGGCATCGACCACCGGTCGTAAAAAGGTTTCGATCAATTTTTAAGTGGCCGCCGAACCAGCACTACTCTCTTTCTTTTTCTCCCTCTCTTTCGGTCTCTTTCTCATTCCCTTCCATTTCGTATCCCGTACCCCCCGCCCCCGCTCCGGAAACCGACAAACAACGTTCGCCCGCTTTCTCCGCCATGGTACTCTCTCGATCCGCAGATCGCGGCAGATCGAGAGAGCTCCAGATACGTCTGATGCTCAATAAGCCTCGCTGATTCATGCTCGTTCGGCCGACAAGCGACTTTCGACTTGATCGATGGGAACTCGAAATAGTTTGTAACTTGGTGGCTACGGTCGCGCGGGTCGCGTTGCGGTTTCGACTTCGCAGAATATATTCGCGCGCCTCGCTTTGCCTCGCTCCGCCTCGGCCCTCTGTCCCGTCGGCCTGCCTGCGCTCCGTTCTCGCCCTCGAGGAAGCGGGCATTAATTCATATTAAGTGTCACTTAATCGGGAACTTCGACGGGAAATAAGCGTCGGACCCCATCCTCCCTCTCCCCCACCCCTCCACCGTGTCCCCTCTCGTTCCGTATCGGATGTTTGTAGCACGATACGAAAGACGGATCACCCGCTTAATTGATGCATAGGCAATAAAAGAGACTTGCCGTATCTTCCGGTAGGTTCCTTCCGGAAAATTGTGAGTTATTAGTCGCGTGGTAAATTCGTCTTTTATAATGAGCAAAATGTGACTCAAAAGCAAGGATAATATTTAATCCATCTAACGATATTTTATACTCCAATTCCTTACGCTAAAAGAATGAATTACGATTCGTCCGTAGAAAACGGCATTCGAAAGTTCAAAAAACAAAATATAATTTTCTCTATTTCAGAATTAATTTTCTTCATTAAAACGAGATGCCTCTACAAATTAAATTTCTAATAAACGTAATACAAAGATAACGTCGATCATGATCGATCATGATAAGACTCTATTTATAGTCTCAAGAAGTTACGATAAGTAAATTCGAAAATTAAACACACCTTTCTTATTCAAATAAAACTTATTAGTCATAAGTGTGTGTGGAAATAATCGTAAAATATTTAGACTCTTCTTTTAGCAAAGTTATAGATATACCTTACTTTTGTGGCCAGTGCAAACGTTCATAATAAGTAATAACAAAGCGATTACATTTGTCAGCACAAACACGACTTATTTCGCGTACGTATATAGGCATTAATGTCGCGTCGGAAAAAGATCAAACGCTTCCTCGAATTGCAATTAATTTGTCACTCAATTACGCAAGGGTTCTCCTGGGAGTCACATTTAATTAAAATCGTTATAACGGCGATCGTGGATCGTTATAGCTCCAATAATAGGCACCGTAGATATCCAACGAGTTTTCCTCCGGGCAAAGATATACGCAGTCTTACTCGGGTGCCTTCTAGAAACGAACCTGTTATTTCTCAGCACACGTCTGCTTCGTTATCAACTAATGTTAGAACAGACTCGCAGTATTAAAAACGCTTGTCGGTTGCGCTACACGCTGTATCTTCAAATGAAACAACGCGAAATATCTAGTTGTCGAACAAATCGAGATTAAATAGTTCCATTTTCTTTCGAGAAAACCGGTAAAATTATAAAATATATATCAAAATTAAAACCTGAAAGACTTGAACATCAATCGATGTTATACTTTACAATAGCAGCAGTTTAAACGTGAGATATATTTCATGATTTATTCCGAATGTTACTTCTATTTTGTTTTGCGATAATACAATGTAAGTTTCTCAGCATACACACATTTAGTTGCAAAAATATTCAAAAATAATTCTACCTTGCCGCTTCGCGTTAAGAACTTTCTTATCCGATTCGAAAATCAATTAGTGGCAGATTTAGTTTCCATGTAAGAGGCGAGTCGCGCGCGTCACCGATGCGCAATCTTATCGTCCGGAATAGCGCCTGGAAATGGCGGGGAAAAAGAAGTTTTAATTAAACCTAGAATAAGAGTTTAATCGAGCAAGAGGGATTAATTGCCGGGGGGGAGAGAATTAAAACGACCGTGGGGTCAAAGGAAACTGGCCAGTCTCTTCCGCGCGGTACTCTCTCGCGACTTCTGAAATACCTCAAGCAAAGCCATCCGTATAAATATGCGCGTGAAATCTCGCTGTGAATGTTCTATTATGTCTAATTAACGGAACGCCTGACTTCACGCGCACAATGAATGCCGACGTGGGTCCCGCTTTTAATTTTCGAGCTATCTCGTCCTATCAAATTCTTCTAATTCCTGGCGATCCGTGGGCGAAACGCGGCTTCTTTGTGCGAAGCACGCTAGAGTGAACAACGGCGAATTTAAAAGAATCTTGCGACCAACTCTCTCTGTTTCTCTTTCACGAGTCGGAAGCTTCACTAGCGTTGTTTTGAGCGTTCTTTCTGTACATTATGAATTAACTGTGTAACTCTCGCCGGGCCAGGTTTATTTTTTACCATCTTATATTGTTTTTTTCGAACACATCCCATTTCGCGATTTTCAAGAGACCGCACGCGCAGCTGATGGAGAGCGTAAAAATAGCCGGCGAATGGTTTCGCGAATCATTTTTAGCCATGCACTCGCCGTCAGATTTTACCGAGTATTGTTCGATGCACTGGCACCGTGCACAACATATACTATGTCAAACAATAGTATGCTTTACGGTGATTCGATTTATATCGGATTTTTTTGCCGTGTGTTACACATCAGGCGCGCCGGGTGGCCACGGCATGTCGAAGTCTCGTGCAAAATAGATTCGCGTCCGTTTGCCAAACAAGTCTATCACTGCCAATGCGAACGGAAAATACATAGAACGAATCCGTTGTTAGTACGATGACACGTTGCTACCATACGTTTACTGTACCATATATGTTTACAGTTTCTCGATGACACAACGGCGTTAAAAATTTATTTATTGTTAGATATTTCTTGGTATCGTGTGCCATTGAACATGACTACAATTAACCTGGGAACGGTCACCTGGGGTGATTCTTATACCCCAGTGTCAAAAAAATGAAGCTTGCGTAACTGTAACTTTAACGTACTTCTTTCATTTTTTAATATTTTTTGGTTTCTCCTTACTTTTTCTTTCAGAAAATATTGAATAAATCTATATACGTACTCCTCAAATATTAATAAATTATAGAACAATGAAAAATATGCAATATGTAATATAAGTAATAATCATGATTTTTAATTAAAGTGTAAAAACATCCTAACACCCAGGTAACCGTTTATGTAAAAAATAAGGTTCCCGGACCGCTCCTGGATTAAATTTGTGTAATATAAATTATATATTAGAGAAATTTTTTGATTAATTTGAAGTCGAGATCTCTTCAAAATAAGATGTTACAGAATAAACAATAATAAACAAAGTTTTTCATAAACTACAATCACTTTGAGATTAACTCAAGATTGAATATAAATAATAAAATTTCAATCTTCTATAGTTAATTTCAAGCGGACTTTGCAGAATCCTAATTTAAGACTTAATTTAATTTTAATTTAAGTAACAAAGGTGTTTAATATTGAGTAATGGAAGGTAGGAAAAACGTCCACTCAATTCACTCAAAATTAGTCAAAGAGTTTCTTTTACAAAGTACAAACACATTCTTGAGGTATCTTATATATTTATTGTTTCTCGAATCATAATAATTTGTTTCTACATTCCTAATAAATACAATAATTCACGATTTTTCGATTAAAAATTAGTAAAGATTTACGGTTCTCTTTAATAGTTAATTTTATGAGATATCCACCATCATTAGTTTTGCATGTCGTAAAATTTTATGAGAGCGGCAGATTTTAGTGACGCAGTAATAAGTCTCTAAGCAAACCCCATGGGAGAAATCACTGATACGAAAGCAATCGGCAATCAGTTCGCGACTGTCTTTCAATAACGGAGAACGCCCGATGGTGGTGTTTACAATTTATCGAAAATTCGTGACGCATCGTAGACTCTCCCGGAAAGGGCGAGCAGTAAAGGAGAATTGAAAGCTCCGCTCGGTACAATAAAGTATCGGAATTTACAGAACGGCTCTCAGCGATCGTACCGTGCCGCGACTTTTACTTTTGAATAAGTCGAGCCGTCGCGACGCGTTATTAAAGCGTACTCGAGCATTTGCTGTTTCAATATGTAAATCGGCGGGCGCGGCGTCCCGCAGGCGAAGAAACATCGCCATTTCTCAAAGAAAAGAATCGAGAAAGGAACGGCAAATATGGGACGCGAAGGCAATGCGCGACCGCGACGTAATATCATTAACACTATTTTTTTAATTTGCAAGAAAAAGAGAGAGAGAAAAAGAAAGAGAGAGAGAGAGAGAGAGAGAGAGAGAGAGAGAGAGAGAGAAAGAGAGAGAGAAAAAGAAAGAGAGAGAAAAAAAGAGACGAAGAGAACGAAACTTAAACGTGCAATTTCGCGCGCGCGATGCTCGGTACCGCGCGCGTGCACATGCGAAAAGAAACTGCTGCGGCCAACACTTTCAAACGACCGTATTTCGACCGGTATTATCCGCGAGGAACGGGAGGAGAGAAACGAACTGCCGGATGCCGCAAATGAGACAGGCGCTTCCCTCCGGAGGAGTCTGGGAGTTCTTCTTAAGGAGATTGACCATCAACGTCGAACAAAGTCTAGAACCGCAATGCCACTCATCGGCGTAGACACCGATCTGCGCGTCGTTCCGGGTCCGCCGGAATGGAACGGTTCAACGGTGCACGGAACTTTGATCCCGCTTTAAACGAATCCGCGAAAATTGCATTGTTGCTACGGCACAATTTGCCCGCGTGCCGACTATGACCTCATATCCGCGAGTTTCTGGTGAACTTCTCGTCGACGAGGGTCGCGGTGGCAAATAGCTATTTAAGTTTGGCCCCCGTAAATCTTATTAGCATTATAGAAATTTTTATGTGCTTCGTTAAACAGCACAGCAAACGCAATAAGTGTTCGTTTTGATCCACCAATTGGAGTATCATGTAAAAGAATGTTCCTTATATTTCGCATTGTTTCAACAAAGTTTCTCACTACCGTAACAATTTTAAATTTCGTTGATAATAACGCGTGAGAAAAAAGTTACTTAGGAAAAATTGGAGAAATTTTATGTTATCAAGGTAAAACCTTATATCATTACGTGGAGGTAATGTATAACATTACTGATCGGATCGCTTGTTTCTTATAATACAGCAAATAAAAAGAGCACCTTGTTAAACTGTCTTGTAAAAAAAAATACATCTTTAAGAGGTCGAACCACGCGTAGCAATTTTTTACCACGATTCGATCATTGCAATTCAGATCAATTCTGAGAATGACGCTCTTCTTGTTAGAACCGCGCATCCCTACACCGAATTCCAACTATCTAAATACTTTGCTCGGTCGTACATTCGTCCCATTTAAATCGATTCCTTCGTGTGATGCAGCTCTCGTCCGAGTTTTCTTTTCCAACATAAATACACTCAGAGACGCGTATTTCACGCTAATTAAAGCAATCTTTATCGAATTACATCTATTTTATTTTTCTTCTTGTTATATATTGAAAAAGAGATATTTTCAAGTTAGATATTTTTAAAACGCATAAATGCAATTAAATGTTTTTGTAAAAATTATGAAAAACAACATTAATATCTATGCGCGTTTTGATCAGATTGTTTTGCAAAAGATTTTGTACTATAAGAATAGCAATAACATAAAATTTGGTATTCAAAAAATCATATAATTTCGTATTATATAAGTCCAAATTTTTTGATATTAAAGATGTAAAAAGCATATTATAAGATATATTTTCTACTTACAGCATTACATGCTGTAATCTTACTTATACATTTCCTAATTACAGCATTGGAAAAGTTTGAGATGATATATCGATTAATATATCTACAAAGAGATATTATACATATATTATAATAGGATTTAAAAAAATTGCGTTTTGTAAATACAGTTTTCAATAAAAACTCTATATTGCGTCTTTTGCTTGAAGTAAACGTTCTCTTCGGCCAATCTTTCTAACAATTCAGAGATGCGCAGCGATGCGCGCGGATCGAACTCCGACTTAAACTCCGTTGGAAGACGACTTTTTTTCGTCGTAGCAGTCATTCTAGATCGTTAATTTGACGTATAGAGAGCCCAACGTCGCGAATGCAAGTATAGACCGTACGTACGTGGTCCGGTTTCAATGCGGTGGAGATCCCTTTCAAGTTGCACCGGCAGAACCTGAACGACATTTAACCGGAAACTTGATATCGGTGGACATTCACCGTTCTGAGTTCTTTCAATTGTGATTGTGCCCGGCACGACAATAAGGATCAGCGACATCGTGGAGCGTATCCTGGGGCGGAAGAAACGGCAGTAAGCGCTATAAACGCGAGAAAACGAAGCGGAGCTTGTCGCTCTTTGTGTATAATCGTGTCACATTGTGTCGGGCGGCCTGAATATTTCGATCTACCCGACCATTCAGGAGTCGACAATAAAATCGGGAGCCACGCGGCGCGGATTGCGAGGAAGAAAAAGAAATAAGAGACAATAAAGTCCTATTAATTATCGTCGATGGCGAAAAAACGCCGATTTCGCCGATGACTCCGGCTTTTAACTGTCGGAGATTCGCATGTCGGTCGGTCGAGCGTGTTCGGCTTGAATATTCAAATCGCTTTTCAATGCGAACGCTGGTTGAACGATGTTGCGCCTCTATCCGGCAGGACGTGAATCAATGAGCTTCCATTATTATTTACCTCGGAAGATTGATCATCCCGAGTTTTTAACGTTCTTATCAACATCCCGTGGTGAGCGGTGAATATCGAAAGCTGCCGAATTGAGGCAATTACTCGCGTGATTTATTACATGTCGCGACAATTTTCCGTACTGAAGCGGTATGCGCACACCAAAGATGTACTCTATATATAAATATTTGCCTGGACATATTATGTGAACAATTTAAGTTAAAATATTTGGAGTAAAAAATTCCCATCACACATTACGCAAATATAAAAATACTAAAAAGCATAAGAGTTTGAACTGGAATTACTCAAGGGGTAACCAGAATGTGAATTAAATTTTTTCGATCAATCTGTAATAATACTATAATAATATCTGAATATTGTAATGAACCTGAAACATATTTTGCAGCATTCGCGATTACATATTTGCAAAGATTAAAGGGATTTGAGCCGCAAGACATTCAGGGTTATATTACATAAGTTATATTACAATACCGTCGTTGACTACGACGTAAAGCAATATGCCAGATTTATGTAGTATCTTCGAACATGATCTCAGCCACATGAATTGCACATTGAAGTGACAATGTATTGACATTTGGATACCCAGATGTCGATACGAGGCATCTATAATTTGACTCATGAGTAATAGCATGGAACTTATGATAAATAAATATTCTAAAATTCTTGCATCTGTCTCTCATTAGTAAAGTTTTATATACGATGTAAAAAAATATATATATATACCTATTGCGAGAAAAATAAGGTATTTCATATAGTTTTTACGATAAGAGGTTTTGTTACACAATTCGATACTTGCTAAATCTTACAGCTTTCGCTGAAAATAAATCGATATTGGCGGCGCACGTAGCAAAGTTTCATTAAGTTTTCGAAAAGCTCGCTTAATGTTTGTCTTTGAAAGAACTACTTCGCGGGACAAACAATAAACCGTCCCGCGAGGATAAAATTAGCTGCGCATGCAGCAATGAAGGCAAGGCTTTTCTACATTTGAAAATGTAAAAAAGAGGGTATCCTTAGCGACACAACAGCGCTTAAGAAAAAAACAAATAGCATTCTCGTAAAAAAAAAAAAAAAAAAAGCTCGCGAAGATATTAAATATGGAAAGAAGTTAAACTACGTGTATATGACGCTTGTAGACAGACGGCTTGCTATGCGCACATATTTCGAAAAAGTTTACACGCTGCATTTTATATACACTTCATATAATATTAATTTGTATGATCTGATGTCTGGTGTATCAAGCATACCTCAAAATTATGTTAAACATTTCGCGTTTGTTAAATATAAGTGCAAATGAAAAATTATTAAAAGGATAATTACGTACCAAATCATTCGGTGAATCAGATTCTCCAATAAATAAAAAATGCCTTTGTAACGTTAACCGGAGTAATCAAGATTCTTGTAATACTTCGGTTTGTCTATATAAACGCGAAGAATAAGGCGGTACCTTCAGCTACGCAGTAAATCGATTTCCTATTATCAAGCACTATTATTCTTTGCTATAAAGGAACCGAGTAGATAGATTATCTAGCGTATTATCAGTCCATTCTTTTTTACGAGCGACCATAATGGATCGACGGAGAGCCAATGACATGCTCCATTCCCGAACTCGCAACAGGATGACTCGGCACTATCTGCAGAAGCTGAGAATACACGTTTGTGCGCGCATAGGCGTAAACACAAGGCAAGCGTATCGGAATTATTGATTTCCCTTTGGGGAAAAGGAGCTTCTTTCGCGAAGAAATGTAATACGAAACGAGCGAAATGTGAGACCGACGGGAAAACCGATCACGCGAATTCCGATAATATCGACGAATGCAAATAAATCCATCTCAACGAAAGGAGATGCGCTGCCGGTTGCACAGAAAAACAAAAGGCACTTAGAATGGATCCAAATTCGTAAAATGAAATTGTCTAACGCATAAATATCCTACGAGCATTTTCTCGGGATAAATAAGACATTTTCTTACGATCGTATGAAATATCGTTTTACAAATGTTTATTTACTCTCATATCCAATTTTCTAGAGTACAATTTTGTCCTTCGAGTTTCCCTTGCATATTAAATATCTTAATGCCAGAAAAAGGAAATTAGCTAGACTAGCTGTTTGTCTAAACAAAGGTTATTAAGTTATTATTTAGAAATATACCATTTTAGAATATATGTATAAAGTGAAATATTTCGACACAAGTAGTTATTGCGCATGCGGTATGACTATTTATTATATAAAGATTTTCTAATAACAATTAAAAATACTAATCACAAATTTTAATCACACAGATTCTTTCACAAATTTTTATTTGTAACAGAATGCGATTTTTTCTCAGTTAAAATTTGTAGATTAATATTTATCATACCTTTTGATAATCAAGTAATGAATCAAATCTTGATTAACATAAAACTCCGTTAAAATTAATCAGAATATTTTTTGTTATCCAAAAATTTAATTATTAATATTGAATAGTTAAATAATAATCGGTATCAAGCTATTAAAACAACCGCAATTTTTTTTAATTTGTCGTCCTGGTAACTGCCGTTGAAAAGACAGCCTGTGGTTCTGGAATATTGATATTTACTATTTCAGTTTAAAGCAACATACCTACGTTACGTGACACGAACACTCACTGGGTTAATGACGAATTTTGCCTATGCCCGTAACAAATCGGCAGAAATGAATCCATCAATTGAATATATTTGTATAAAAATACTTGTCTTTGTGTTATCGGCGCCGTCCGCGATTAAAATGATTCGTTTTCAACAGCTGCCGCATTATCTCGTTTGACAGAAGCAAAATGTATCACACCATTGTCAGCCGATTAAGCGTGCCTTTTCGATAAGCCCAATGCAAATGACGCAAACGGTAAACGACATTTAATCGAGATTGTGTTTTTTCAACGTGTGTGTAGTCGTTTTTCGAGCATCGCGTTTATCACGATAATCGCTAATCACCCAAGAATTAGGCGAAAAGTGACGATCACAACTTGTCGTTTCGAACGATGAGCTTCCTTAGACCGCGATTAATTAAACGATCCACTGCCAGTCTTCTTTGAGTGCTTTTCGGGAAAATTACGTAACAGCTAAGTCAGCGTGTCTCACCAGACTTCTTGCCGACGTCGCTCCGGTCGAATTTCCCTTTCAAAGTGCCGTCCGCAGTTTTGCAGCGGAAAGGGAAGGGGAGAGGGGACGGTAACGCACAAATGACTTTATGGCACCGCCAAGACCTATCTCTACATTTTGCTGGTTGAGCACCTCACAATGGACCGAGTGTTATTCACGACGTAACAAATCGTTCAGTGAATCTACGAGCACCATCAGACTGTACATGTTAACGTATCTTCCGTTGGATTGCCCATCGGCATTTTACCCTGACAACTATGCGAGATATATAACGAAGAAGTGCGATAAACTTAATGCGGACTGTAGGCCAGTGAGGGACGATCTCGTCTAGATGCACAGTAAAATGTTCATTACGAAACCTCCGTGTAATTTCACGGCGGATCGCGAAGATTGCCTCGTTTTAAGGAGATTTCGCCCCCCCCCTTTCGAAGGGGCGCCTAGAAAGAGGAGATAAAATTTTTCACTCGACCGAAAGGAACAATCGGTCCCGCGTTTTTCCCCGTGCTCTTAATGGAGTCTCGCGCGTCGCGGCTCGAACTCGAGGGGATCTCGGAAATAAAATTCTCGCCAAGATTTAACTCCTGACGGCGACCGATGCGACATGTTTCCAAGCCGATAAGCTCGGCTCGTCCGAGCGAATGCCGAGAAATCGAATATTATTTACTGCGCGAGTTGGTTTATTAACGAGCCAATGAATGCGATCCAGGCCTGCAAACTGGTTTTCTTAACCGTTAATTAACACTGACGTTTTAACGAGAGCTCGCGATTGCGCCAGTGCGTTTATATGTGTATTTCGGCGAATAACTTGTAAAAGCTTTTACTTTACCACGTCTCCTGTTTATAACGTAGCAATGGAACTGGAGTAATGGCAAACGTTTGACAAATGCATGTCTCCGACGAATTTTACAACGCATTACCAACAAGATTGCGCGATTTTAAAATTGTAATTCTTAATACGCATAAATCATCTCCCAACGCACGCGACTGTCTCGCAGCTTTTCACTCGCGTAAAATTATCAACTTCCTTCCTGACCCTTTCTCTACCGTCACGAGTGAGGACAACTTGTAGGCGCCACATTTTGAGAGAATTATGCGTGTTCATGTCCGCGAGTTAATGCGGAATATGCGCATAGAGACGGTAAGACGAAATATGGAGCGTATTTTTCGCTCCGCCACTTCCAACAGGAAATTATAGTGTTTAAGAATTGAAGTTCTTCCGTTAAATTACTCTACATGAATTTGCGAATATTATTACACTTTATATCTAACGACAAAAGATAATTTTCATAATATATAATACTGAAACACTTTTTAGATAAAAACAAATGCGAAATGTGTTAAATGTATTTCAACACCCTAATAGTTGTTTCGGTAAAACGTATTTTACCCAATTCGCGACTGCTTTTCAAACATGCATAGGTATTCGACTATTTCGACAGATCTATAGTCTCTAAACTCTCTTCAATCACAACTCAATGCATGCGGTTCTGTAAAGGGAACGCGTAATACGTATCGATTAGCGGATTCAATTATGCATTAATACCACCAAAGGGCTTTCGCAACCGAACGATTCAGCCGCTTTCTTACTCCCTAGCGTATCGTCACGGCCGCGAAGCACAGCTCGCGCTCCATTAAGTCAGAATAAATGCGCCGAGCGAATACACGCCAGCCAACCGGCAATTGGGTCGCGCACGGCAACAGGTGAACAGATATTGATATTACAATTCGTAAACTCTGCCGGAGATGGAGAGAAAGAGAGATTTATTCTGTCGGTTCCGTCTCGCAGACGCGGGAGAGAGACGCGAAGTGTACATCTGTTTCGGGTTCGAGACACACTCAGAGTCGATACTCTAAATCCCGGGCCGTTTATTGTTGCCGGCCGTTGCTCAACGCGCCGTCCGTGTTGTTTCACTGACAGCGGATGTCTTTCCGAACTGTCTCCGACAACGACTCCGCGAGTTAACTAGACGCAACCACTTGTTGTTGGCCCTCGCTCAAGTACGGTCAGGACTAATTCTCCGTGTTGAGGGTTCGGCGAGTGTGCGGGCCAACTTGTGTTCTGCGGAGGACGATTTCGGATCGCGGAATCAGCTCTGACATGATGCTTTGAGCGTCGCGCACCGACTAAGAAAGCGAGCGAGCGAGAGAGAGAGAGAGAGAGAGAGAGAGAGAGAGAGAGAGAGAGAGAGAGAGAGGGACAGAGAGAGAGAAAGAGAGAGAAAACTTCCACTGTCCTCCCTATGAATTTAAAGAGCAATGAGCACAACGGAGCGCTTACCTCGCTCGCTGAACCGTCAAGATGCGCCGGAAGAGTAGAACGCCGACCGTCGTTTGAAATAATGTTTAGCGTCGCCGGAGGGATTTGTGGCCGTAAGCTCGCGCTCGAGAGAAATGCCCTCGACCTCGTTTAATCCGTGCTTTTTTCTCGTTCTTCTTCGTGCCGAGAATTTGTCGCGCGTCAGCTGGCCTCGAGAATGATTGTCATATTAAGGGGTCTCTCGCTCGCGGAAAACGCTAAGTTCGCTATCTTTTCGAAATAACACACCGACGAAAGAGACTCCGTCGGAAATGTCGTCGCGCCGTTATTACGCCATTCGTATTTCCGAACGACGCCGACCGACGGACTCGGCACATTCTCTCGCGAGCAGAGATTATCTATTATTTAAATTATATACGCGAGTAAAACAACCTCGTTTTGATCTATTTTGCATTTCTCGCTGTTCCAACAGTAATCTTGGTCCATAATGATAAAAGTATTTTTGGATTTGGATTATAAAAAAAATTTACACAGTTTGACACTTATTTAAATGAGAGAGTAATTAGAGAACTTGTGCATTTTTTTTATTTCACACGGTGTATTTTGTAATTCACTCACCACCCACGTTATAGTGTGAATGCTGCAATGTTAACTTACGTATATTATTTTAAAAAAGGCGTAGAATTAGAGATAAAAAAAACTGTTAAAAATAAATTTTTGCAGCGCGTAAGAGATTTTAGTCGAATATAACATGTGAGAAAACGTTGACGTTTTTAAATTTCAAATAGGATTTTTCACATTTTTTTCTGCCTGTCGTGGTTGAGATGTAAAAATCTAAATAATACTATGTTCTCGAAAATTTGCATTTTGTTCAGCAAGAGCGCGAAAAACAGCAAATCCTCTCCGCATCTGCAGAAGTAATAAGCATCGCGCAAACGAAAATAAACAGCTTGTAAATATAAAATTTGTGAAAAATTACGTACGCCATATTAATACGCCATTTTTGCGAAGATGGAATTATTGCGCGGAGAATTTTTCCGTTTCGGAGTTATAATAAACTAATAATAAATTCATCGATTTTCGATAATACAACGAAAAAAATGTCACTATAGATAATGTACACAGCACCGCGCATCGTTGGCACTTTTTTTGCTGCGTACCTTTATTGCCGCGGCTATTTTCTGTATGCGAACGTTGCAGCAACACAAAGATACAAACCTATAATCCAGATTCCGATGGAACAGCGCCACGGCGGTATCTTAGAATGCATTTTTTGCAGGACCCTCGCACTATACAAAGGGTAGCAGGTCAGAAAGTTTCTCTCTCTTGGTATCTATGATCTCGAAGAAGACAATAAAACGTTGGCCGAAGTGAAATATCAACGACACTATAAAACCTTTCGTTTCTTTCGTTCTTTCTAATGTCAACAATGTTTTCGAATATAATTTGCAACCGAATATTTGTCTCATAACAATTATTAAAAAATTAGAACGTAAAATTGCAGTCAATCGCAATTTTGCAACGGTATCTACCGAAATGTTATAACAAAGATAATCAAATTTTCAAAGATAACCGATACAAATCTCTAAACAAATTAGTTCTGTATTTCTTACTTTGCAATAATCTTTATATAATATTTAGACTTTTTTAAACTTTTATATAAATATAATTTTTGTTTTTTGCATCCCTCTATTTATAGTTATGTTTCACACATTTGAAATTAATTTACTTATAATTAATATGTTTTAAGAAAATGCTAATACTTATAAATTTCAGAAAACTTGTATCATGCAGAATAAATTAGATTTATATATTTATATTTCTCTAGCTCTTAAGACGTCTCTATAAATTCTTCTTATGAGTCTCTTAGATCACTCGATGCTGTTTATATAAGCACACATTTATACGTCTACTGTATCTATATATTTATATATTCTCTAGCTTTTAGCAGATCCCTATATACATACATTATTATATGTTTTTCTAACTCTTAGCAGGGTCCTAAATAAGCTTTTAGTAGGTCTCTTTATTGCCGTTCATTCACCCCTTTAAGAAAATCCTATCCAAGAACGTTTCTTCCCTTCCTCTTCTATAGACAGACTTAAGAAAAGAGATAATCGCAGCACTGTCAAGGCGTTAAAAATTTTAGATTTTAACGCCTTTTTTGTTTTAAAGTAAGAACCACGAGATAAGAAAGAACTGAGATAAAGGAAAAATTTACGAAATATTTACGATCTGTCGAAGCTCTTGATGCATGAGCTACGGATATTCTGTGGAATAGTTTAGAATAAGAAATATCTAGGAAAAATTATATTTTTATTAATAAAATATAAAAAGTTACATTTTTTATTAATAAAAATAAAAATGAAATTCTTGAGAATGAATTCAGCATATTCTTTTTGTCAATCGATGTCATAGAGATCATACGATAAACTTTTTAAAAAATTTAAATGCATAAATATTTTTACAGCAATACTTATGCTATAAAACTTTGTGCAAAACGTGCTCAAAGTCAAGATCGAAGATGTCAAATTAATTCCAAAAGACTATATTTTCAGGCTTGCATTGCGACATACGTAAAAAGTATGTATCACTTATTTTTAAATAACGCAAAACATATCGAAAATTTATTTAAGGGAAAAGAAGGTTATAACGTTTTCTTATTAATATGTCACGCGACGCGAGTCTATATTGCACAGCGTGCGAATATACTTGGCAGAAAACAACAGGCCGATACTAATTGCGATTAAATGCCGCGGCGGCTACGATATCGACGACTGTGTGGCAATAAATCGAAAAAGAATTACTTTCGCCCGCTTCGTTCTCCCGATAATAAACGCGTCGAAACTCGTTCAATATTGGCAATCCTCCCTCGACCGCCGAGTGCACCAGGTAGACGTTTCTGCCGCTTGTGTGCACGTATACGCTTATACGAGAGTTAGGACATACACATACGATGATACGGCGCGGCGAGGCAGGAGACGATTTTGCGCGCGCACGCACACGCGATACGTCAACGGCTGATATTACCGAGGGACGGAAAAACTCGGAAGACCCTCTCCGTCTCTTTCCGTCATTCCAACCCGGAGGCTATGTTTGATCAGTTAGTCACTACCGCGGGACCTGGGATATTGTTACCAATAGCCCCGGTTAATATTCTCGGATTACTTTCATGGTGGATAGCGGCGGTAGCAGCGCGGTGACGGTGGCGACGATGATGATCCGGTGACGGAACAATTCGTTTTCGAAACACGACGGAATTCTCGCGAAGCGATATTGATGAGCACGGGTCGCCGATCGTGCGTTAATTGGCGCACTTGGCAGTATTCGTTGTACGTGCGATGGAATTTCACCGGTCGAATTAATTGCAGTCGCTAACGCTCGCCGCAGTAAGGTTAAAACCGATAGGACTTGATTTTGTCAATCAGCGCTTTGACTCTTGCAAAAAAATGGCGAATTCCATCATTCTATTGTATGCATGAATGCGCACCCGAATTTTAGTCGGCGAGATAGTTTCATATTTGGAGTGGTGCATATAGGACGCGACGGAGAAATAATATTATATATATATATATATATATATATATATATATATGTAGGTCTGGAAGTATGTTCCGGGACTTTTATTTTTGATATCGGTATATTCCGGGACATTTGGCAGTTTCCAGGACTGTCCTGGAAAAAATTGATGTCCTACGGCATTTTTCGGGACAGTTTTTTGAATCTGATTACATATATATGCGTTATATTCCAGGACTGTACATTTCAAAAAACGTAAACAGTTCCGGAACATACCTCTGGACCTACATATATATATATATATATATATATATATATTGCTTTCCGATATTGATTTGGGTTAAATTGGAATACGGAGAGAGGGAGAGAGAGTGAGAGAAAGCTTTTATTATATTAATACTCTCACAGTGGACACGTGGATTTCATGTATTATAATGCAATCGGCACAAAACTGTTATTGGCAATATATTCTGCACTCTATATAATTGAAATAATTTGTCCAAGACTCTCAAATAAGCAATTTGTATGGGAGAAATTTGCAACAGTAATTATATCTTTGTGGAGTAGTTACGAATTTTATCCCGATGGTGTTCTTTTAAAGCACCGCATTTTTACTAGAGGCACAAAATTGTTAAGAATATGCTTACGCATTTTTTATATTTCTCATTTACAACTACTCGTGCGGTAAGAACGAAATTGGATCTTGCCTTCCCACATACGATCGTAATGAAATGAAGAAATGTCTCGTTTCTTATGGTCTTTTGTCACGTACACGCCATGTTCTACTCCGGCCCGGGAAATACCGATAAGTGCGTGACCGGGGTTTTGAGCGCGTGAACGCGTCGATAACGAGGCGATTCTGCGGCAAAGAGGATCATAAAGCTCCGCTTGCGCCCGACGGTAATTAATTAAACGTTAAGACCACCGTTTACGGCCAGATCTTCCGTGTGCGGCGAAGGATTTTCGAGACAGCGACGTCTAGACTGCATTCGGTTCCTCTCGCTCGCTCGAGTTCTGCTAATTGAACGCGTAATTGATGAGGCTGCAGTCTGTACTTACACAATGCTCCAATTGTGCTCAGCCAAGCGCCGGCACGGTGTGCCAATATTAGCGATGCACTCGACGTCCCTATAACGGACCCCTCTCCACGCACAAATAATGCCCCGAGTACGATAAATACTCGACAGCTTCCGCAATATGCCGGTCTTTGCCGCTGTTGCCTGGCCAGGCCTTTTCTAAAACTCGAGAAGTCCTCGAAGGAAACGAGACCGCGTATATGCGCATGCTGCGACCAACAAATTGATTTTTCCTGCTTTCCGCGAACCTTAATCGTTACCGGAATAATACTCGTGGAATTGCTTTGTACGCTTGTTTTCCGTATATCATTTATGTTTTCTGCAATTATTATCACAGTTGAATACGATAGAACAGAATAGTTTATTGCAGCAATCATAATTAAAATATAATTCCTTTATACAAAGAATCTAAAATCGTGGAGAATAAGATTATAATAAACTGATAGCACGTACAAGCATGCAATTTCAACAAAATACAAACGTAAAGTAAAAGAATTTAATGTTCGTGTCAGCAAAATGTGCATTAGAGTCTAAATTATTGAATTTTAAAGTAATTATATAATTTCAATGTTAATTACAATTATATTATAATTATAAAGAGTAGATGAAAAATAGTTGCTTTATAGAAAAAAGATATAAATTTTTCAAGCGAGTTCGAGCAACTAGATTTGTTAAAATTGAAAATGTTATATGGATATAAAATTTATTCTTTTATGGCGCACGAGAAAATATTATCTCTACTACGTAGAACGGAGCTACGTTTGCGATAGAAAAAGTAAATACAAAATTCGATCGGCGCGAATAATTTAATCCGCGACATTTACTATTAACAAAGTAAATACTCTAGGCTCCCCTTAATTATGCTCTTGTATGCGACTTCCTTACTGTTTGCTAGTAAATAAAAACAACGATGTATAATTTAAATGCGTTAAGCTTTTAATTTACCAAGTTTCTCAAGAGCAAAGCGCTTGCGATTCCGAGTAATATCCTCCGATCGGATCGAAATATCCCGTTCATACGAAATTTTTTTAACGACATTTTGTTTGCTTATGTAATAAAAAACAGTGCCCCGCCGTGCAAATATACACCGTATCGGCCAGTATTGATGTGTGCGTCGGTGTGTGTATGAGTTCCGCGCCGGAAATACGGAATTAAACCCTCGCGCGCGCGCGTAAACAGTCGATATCGTGGCGAGGTATGAGTTCGGTCGCGACCATCATCTCTGGATATTTCCATTTCCGGGACCGCTGCCTATCGTTCGACGATATTATTTGTAACTGGATAAATAAGTCTGATTTATATGGTGAACGACGTGCGTACCCTTTCATCGTCTCTTTACGCGAAAAATAATGCCGCATCGCATAAAAATATAGCATGGTTAGCGTTGTACGTTTGATCAACATTAATGCGCTCGGTTCCTACCACATAAGAAGAAAATTACTTAAAAAAAAAAAAAAAAAAAAAAAAACGAATTAGGAAAGACGTTTTCGAATTTTTATGAAGTTACAACTTTCGAGTTTTTTTTTTCTTAAGAATTCACCGCGGCTTCATGGATTCACACATGACTGGGTATACTTTGTTTACAATTTACATTCGGCACGATTATATACCCGGTAAAGAGAATTCATCAATTTAGACTTGATAATTGTAAATTCTTGGTTTTAATATTATCTTCAATAATTCTAAATTTTGGCAGATTATCGTTTATCCACAGGCTATGGTCTTGCAAATTTTAATTAAACGATTGTAACGATTCTGACGAGAAATTCTAATTATTTTAAATAAAAATATACAAAGTTGCATAAATAGAAAAACTGCTTCGGTAATTAAAAAATGAAACAGAGCTGAGGAGAGACATGACAAATAGTTCGCGACAAATAAATCAAATCGATCAATCGAGCGTCTTCTCATTTGATTTTGAAAAGGTTCGCTTTAATGCGTGCCAGAAAAAAACGTTCCGCGAGACACTGAATCCTTGAATATACTTAACTCGTGTTTTTCGACCCTTCCTGCTAAAAGTTGCAGTCACGTATATGAATACAAAAAGTCCTTCTCGGTTTTATGAGGCTCTGCATATATACGAGCACGTACAGAACGAGTCGACAACGACGACGACGACGACGACGACAGCAGCAGCGACGATGGCGCTGAGAGGAGAAGGAAGTTTGCGTTTCGAAACTTTTATAATACACGCAGTGCGGGACCATAGATTTGAATTAATTCGGCGGCGAAGTTTCGCCGGGCAAATAAAAATAATTCACTATATCAATTTAATATCGTTTTATGCCATGGTCGCTTCATATTCTATCTACTAGTGGCAGATTTTTCAGTGGGAGCTTTAGATCCGTACTTAGCACAAAAAATATATGAACTGGTATAAAAAAAATTTTATTCCAGAAATAATTTTGTAGTGAATCCATATAAAATTATTTTAATTAGCTATTACCTGAGACACAATGCTCACAAAAAGATAGTGTTTATTTTTTTTTAGTTTTTCACGCGTAATTATTTACTTTTTTAAATATATAAATAAATATATCCAAGCTTTATTGATTATTTTGTGTTGCTGTAAATTGTTTCGATAGCTGGAAACAGAATTAATTACAGTGGTGAGTTTGTTCCTTTCATGTAACCTTTTATTTAACAATTTAAATTTAAAACGCAGCATGCCCTTATCGATCTTTTACGCATTCGACTCCGATTTGCTATATATAACCTTTGTAAAGTTAATAATCCATTTTAATGTAAAATTGGCATCCCATGTATATGTTCAAATTTTTCTTTTTATATTTAATTGCTAAAAATGTTTCTTTATAAAACATATGAGTAATTCTAGGATTCTATGAGGAAAGGAGATAGGACTCTAACAATTATATTGGAATTCAGAAAATGGAGTACTAATTTTACAAAGGTGAATCAACGTTATACCAGACGCGGCGAGGAACAGAACAGTGTAGTTTCAGCTCGCTGTGGATCCAAGATCCATGCACCGAGCCGCATAATTGTAAGCTTCTGGCTGGCCTTAATTATGGATTTTGTCTACTGCAAGATCTTATCGACGTTATCGTCTGCGAACTTTCCCCGTCTGCTCGTATAACGTCGCAAATGCCACCGTTCTGTCTGGAATTTATTAGAAGCAGCGAAGCAACTCTTGCTCGAGTACCACGATCGATACTCGCGAAAGAAGGAAATGACTTTCGTGCGTGTGACAAGCAGAGTGAGCGGCGAGCTGTAACGGGAGCTACACGATATGACACATCTAATTATAGCTGGGCATTATCTTTCTTATCGTTGCAATTAACGCAACGGGATTTTATTTTTCGTCACTGTCGCTCTTCGCAATTTCCCGAACCGCGATCTTCTTCCGTATTTTTATCTCGCGCAAAATCTTCGTCGCTGGCAACTCAGGAAAAATATATTTTTGTCGTTTTCTGAGAATTTTTTTTCTTTCTAAGTGCTGTTTCGCGACCGCGACAAATCGAAGTCAGCAGGTGACGACTCAGCAGCAAGTATAAGGAAGAAGTTTCTCTCGTACTTTCGCGCGGTTTACTTGCAGTCTAGACGTACTCGAAATATTGTATGCAAAGCTGTCGACGTCTATTGGAAGCTTTCTTCGAAGAGCTGGAATTTGAAAAGTTACATTGCGTGACATAGGGAACGGTCTTCGCGAAAAATAAAAAGAATCTCTAATAAAGTGCAATATATGCGGCTGTGTGAATCTATATACGTGAAAAAATGTATTCCTGGATGTACGCGTGGCTGATGAAGCATAGCAGATCACTAAATTTCGCCGATATATGTCCACATCATTTTCAAACTGTCACGCTAAATTTACGGTCCCGTTACTACATGTATTGAAATATGCACGGTTTTTTTTAATTATCGAGTTCTCATCGCGCATTTATGACGTGATTTTCTCCGCGCGCTTTTTAACCGCGAGCTTCGCACCTAAAATCCGTCGAAAAAATTCAGTCCGCTGAAATATGTTATTATCGTTTATCAATGCCGAAATGTCACATGATAGTCTGGCCGGCGAGAAAGCGCGTCGTTCCCTGATGACTGATGTCCATGGCACAACGCAGCGTAAAAGTTCGCCATCGCAAATTGTGCAGATTCACATCACTGTAATGCCAATAGCCGAAAAAAAGATATATGAACCTAGGAGTAGAGGTTGTTTCGGAATTACTATTCCCTTCCTTTGTTTGCGATTTATTTCACTAATTTCAACAAGATGAAACCTACTCTGCAGTTGATTTGTAGATCTTACGTTAAAAGAACCTTAATTTAAAGTTAAAATCATCCAAATATTTAATATTGAAAATTTAATAAATATAAAAAAGTTGGCATTTGGTGAAAAATGTTTTTTAAAGAGAAATTAGCAAACTAAGTTGTAGATAAATAAATAAAGTAATGGAACATTTAATGCAAAAAATTAAAGAAATTTTAGAGGAAGATCAAATCACTCGACTAAATATTTTTTTTTAATGAGAATCAATACCAAATTTGTGAAAAAAATTATAACTGTGGAAAAATATTCATTATGTTCTATACTTTTTGCTTATGTGTATCCTCTCTCTGGTCGTTAAAATATTTCCGAAGCGTGACAAATAATCTTGATGAAAATAACGCGCGCGTACGATCCATTTGAATTTGCCCTATTTTCCAAAATGATCTTTTTTTTTATTTATGGAATGTGATGCAGGCTGTATTTCGCGAGAGTGCGTGCAAAATTCAGGGTTTGCAATTAAACCATCTCCAACGAAATGTTATCCGTATACAATCGCGATGTTAATGTGTACGTATACTTGCATACACCGACACACGCGCGCAACGCTGAATGAAACCTTGGCTTGACGCTTCGCGCGCATTCCGAGAGGTCAGTTTTCCGGGATGGATATAATGAACTGCGCATGTAATAAAAACACGTGCATCCGAAAGTCGACGAGTGTTGAGGTGCAGCAAAGTTAGCATTACGGCGGCGTTCAGGGAAAAAGGTAGAGAGGAGAATACCGTCAGCGCGTTAGCAGTGGTGAGTGTTCTCCGAGGAAGGAAGAGAGAGAGAGAGAGAGAGAGAGAGAGAGAGAGAGAGAGAGAGAGAGAGAGACGGAGGAAAGGAACGAGTACTAGCGACACGAGTGAAGCGAGGCAGGGCTGCAGCTCTTGACTCCCGGTGTTCCGCGACTAAACACTAGTAATTAAAACGTCGAGGTTTCGCGCAGCCGTCTCATTTATTTGATATTTGTTCGGTCGCCGGCACACCGACTCGAAGACCGAGTGAAGAGCGAGATAGCGAGCGGGGAATTTCGTGCGCGGCTACAGCTCACGGCGTAGACCGCGAGCGTGAGCGCAATAAAGATCGCGGGAGAAATGAAGACGGAGAGATACACCGTATCATTGACTGAAACGAAGAAGAAACAGAGCGAGCGAGATAGTGGAGACACGTCGGAAGTTTGTAGTAGCGTAGCTCAGGATGAAAAAAAATAAGCCTGTGAAAAAGAGAGAGAGAGAGAGAGAGAGAGAGAGAGAGAGAAAGCAAAGAAGAATGAGATACGCCAATGTGGCTGAAGCTAGCAGCGGGAGCTAGCAGCGGAACGTCCCGCGGACAGGGCCGAATATCATGTGGGTTCCTCAGGGGGTCCGAACGTATCGTAGGTTAATTAATATTAGCCGCTGGGCTTTTCTTAGATATTATTAATTAATGAAGATTAAATTCATCTATATATAAATATTTTTTACAATATTCAAACTGTTTTTTTATCGGTTTGATATAAAAACATGTTTTAATTATTATAGATTATTCGATAAATAATTGTAGAACATAGCAAAGAACGATTTTCTTCAAATTTTTAGGGAATCACGTTCTTGTAACAACAAAACGATTTAGAAGGTATATGCAACAATCCGAGGTTCTCCTTAATTGTTATTAATTTTTTATTGATAAATTATTCAGCGGCGACCAATCGCAAAGAACGATTATCTCCAAATTTTTATGGGATTCACGTCCTCGTAACAACAAAACGATTCAGCAAGTATTTGGGACAATCCGCGGTTCCCCTTAATTGTTATTAATTTTTTATTGATAAATTATTCAGCGGCGACCAAACGCAAAGAACGATTCTCTCCAAATTTTTATGGGATTACGTCCTTGTGATAACAAAACGATTTAGAAAGTATTTGCAACAATCCGCGGTTCCCCTTAATTGTTATTAATTTTTTATTGATAAATTATTCAGCGGCGACCAAACGCAAAGAACGATTCTCTCCAAATTTTTATGGAATCACGTCCTTGTGATATCAAAACGATTTAGAAGGTATTTGCAACAATCCGCGGTTCCCCTTAATTGTTATTAATTTTTTATTGATAAATTATTCAGCGGCGACCAAACGCAAAGAACGATTAGATCGAAAGTGTGTTGGGATGGGGAAGTTGTGATAACAAAACGATTTAGAAAGTATTTGCAACAATCCGCGGTTCCCCTCAATTGTTATTAATTTTTTATTGATAAATTATTCAGCGGCGACCGAACGCAAAAAACGATACTCTCCAAATTTTTATGGGATCACGTCCTTGTGATAACAAAACGATTTAGAAAGTATTTGCAACAATCCGCGGTTCCCCTTAATTGTTATTAATTTTTTATTGATAAATTATTCAGCGGCGACCAAACGCAAAAAACGATTCTCTCCAAATTTTTATGGGATCACGTCCTTGTGATAACAAAACGATTTAGAAAGTATTTGCAACAATCCGCGGTTCCCCTTAATTGTTATTAATTTTTTATTGATAAATTATTCAGCGGCGACCAAACGCAAAGAACGATTCTTTCCAAATTTTTATGGGATCACGTTCTTGTGATAACAAAACGATTTAGAAAGAGATCGCAAGAGCCCCGGGTAGGGCTTAATTGTTATTAATTTTTTATTGATAAATTATTCAGCGGCGACCAAACGCAAAAAACGATTCTCTCCAAATTTTTATGGGATCACGTCCTTGTGATAACAAAACGATTTAGAAAATATTTGCAACAATCCGCGGTTCCCTTTAATTGTTATTAATTTTTTATTGATAAATTATTCAGCGGCGACCAAACGCAAAGAACGATTCTCTCCAAATTTTTATGGGATCACGTCCTTGTGATAACAAAACGATTTAGAAAGTATTTGCAACAATCCGCGGTTCCCCTTAATTGTTATTAATTTTTTATTGATAAATTATTCAGCGGCGACCAAACGCAAAGAACGATTCTCTCCAAATTTTTATGGGATCACGTCCTTGTGATAACAAAACGATTTAGAAAGTATTTGCAACAATCCGCGGTTCCCCTTAATTGTTATTAATTTTTTATTGATAAATTATTCAGCGGCGACCAAACGCAAAGAACGATTCTCTCCAAATTTTTATGGGATCACGTCCTTGTGATAACAAAAAGATCGTTCTTTGCTATCAACCGCCAGAAAATAAATTATCAATAAAAAATTAATAACAATTAAGGAAAACCGCGGATTGTTGCAAATACCTTCTAAATCGTTATGTTGTCACAAGGACGTGATCCCCTAAAAATTTGGAGAGAATCGTTCTTTGCGTTTGGTCGCCGCTGAATAATTTATCAATAAAAAATTAATAACAATTAAGGGAAACCGCGGATTGTTGCAAATAGTTTCTATATCGTTTTGTTATCACAAAGACGTGATCCCATAAAAATTTGGAGAGAATCGTTCTTTGCTATCGACCGTCAGAAAATAAATTATCAATAAAAAATTAATAACAATTAAGGAGAACCGCGGATTGTTGCAAATACCTTCTAAATCGTTTTGTTGTCACGAGGACGTGATCCCCTAAAAATTTGGAGATAATCGTTATTTGCTTTTGGTCGCCGCTGAATAATTTATCAATAAAAAATTAATAACAATTAAGGGGAACCGCGGATTATTGCAAATACCTTCTAAATCGTTTTGTTGTCACAAGGATGTGATCCCCTAAAAATTTGTAGAGAATCGTTCTTTGCGATCGGTCGCCGCTGAATAATTTATCAATAAAAAATTAATAACAATTAAGGGGAACCGCGGATTGTTCCAAATACTTGCTAAATCGTTTTGTTGTTACAAGAACTTGATTCCCTAAAAATTTGGAGAGAATTGTTCTTTGCGTTTGGTCGCCGCTGAATAATTTATCAATAAAAAATTAATAACAATTAAGGGGAACCGCGGATTGTTGCAAATACCTTTTAAATCGTTTTGTTGTCACAAGGACGTGATTCCCTAAAAATTTGGAGAGAATCGTTCTTTGCGTTTAGTCGCCGCTGAATAATTTATCAATAAAAAATTAATAACAATTAAGGGAAACCGCGGATTGTCCCAAATACTTGCTAAATCGTTTTGTTGTCACAAGGACGTGATCCCATTGTTGCAAAATACCTTTTAAATCGTTAGTTGTCACAAGGACGTGATCCCCTAAAAATTTGGGAGAATCGTTCTTTGCGTTGGTCGCCGCTGAATAATTTATCAATAAAAATTAATAACAATTAAGGGGAACCGCGGATTGTTGCAAATACTTTCTAAAGTCGTTTTGTTATCACAAGGACGGATCCCATAAAAATTTGGAGAGAATCGTTCTTTGCGTTTGGTCGCCGCTGAATAATTTATCAATAAAAATTAATAACATTAAGGGAACCGCGGATTGTTGCAAATACTTTCTAAATCGTTTTGTTATCACAAGGACGTGATCCCATAAAAAGTGGGAGAGAATCGTTCTTTGCGTTGGTCGCCGCTGAATAATTTATCAATAAAAAATTAATAACAATTAAGGGGAACCGCGGATTGTTGCAAATACTTTCTAAATCGTTTTGTTATCACAAGGACGTGATCCCATAAAAATTTGGAGAGAATCGTTCTTTGCGTTTGGTCGCCGCTGAATAATTTATCAATAAAAAATTAATAACAATTAAGGGGAACCGCGGATTGTTGCAAATACTTTCTAAATCGTTTTGTTATCACAAGGACGTGATCCCATAAAAATTTGGAGAGAATCGTTCTTTGCGTTTGGTCGCCGCTGAATAATTTATCAATAAAAAATTAATAACAATTAAGGGGAACCGCGGATTGTTGCAAATACTTTCTAAATCGTTTTGTTATCACAAGGACGTGATCCCATAAAAATTTGGAGAGAATCGTTCTTTGCGTTTGGTCGCCGCTGAATAATTTATCAATAAAAAATTAATAACAATTAAGGGGAACCGCGGATTGTTGCAAATACTTTCTAAATCGTTTTGTTATCACAAGGACGTGATCCCATAAAAATTTGGAGAGAATCGTTCTTTGCGTTTGGTCGCCGCTGAATAATTTATCAATAAAAAATTAATAACAATTAAGGGGAACCGCGGATTGTTGCAAATACTTTCTAAATCGTTTTGTTATCACAAGGACGTGATCCCATAAAAATTTGGAGAGAATCGTTCTTTGCGTTTGGTCGCCGCTGAATAATTTATCAATAAAAAATTAATAACAATTAAGGGGAACCGCGGATTGTTGCAAATACTTTCTAAATCGTTTTGTTATCACAAGGACGTGATCCCATAAAAATTTGGAGAGAATCGTTCTTTGCGTTTGGTCGCCGCTGAATAATTTATCAATAAAAAATTAATAACAATTAAGGGGAACCGCGGATTGTTGCAAATACTTTCTAAATCGTTTTGTTATCACAAGGACGTGATCCCATAAAAATTTGGAGAGAATCGTTCTTTGCGTTTGGTCGCCGCTGAATAATTTATCAATAAAAAATTAATAACAATTAAGGGGAACCGCGGATTGTTGCAAATACTTTCTAAATCGTTTTGTTATCACAAGGACGTGATCCCATAAAAATTTGGAGAGAATCGTTCTTTGCGTTTGGTCGCCGCTGAATAATTTATCAATAAAAAATTAATAACAATTAAGGGGAACCGCGGATTGTTGCAAATACTTTCTAAATCGTTTTGTTATCACAAGGACGTGATCCCATAAAAATTTGGAGAGAATCGTTCTTTGCGTTTGGTCGCCGCTGAATAATTTATCAATAAAAAATTAATAACAATTAAGGGGAACCGCGGATTGTTGCAAATACTTTCTAAATCGTTTTGTTATCACAAGGACGTGATCCCATAAAAATTTGGAGAGAATCGTTCTTTGCGTTTGGTCGCCGCTGAATAATTTATCAATAAAAAATTAATAACAATTAAGGGGAACCGCGGATTGTTGCAAATACTTTCTAAATCGTTTTGTTATCACAAGGACGTGATCCCATAAAAATTTGGAGAGAATCGTTCTTTGCGTTTGGTCGCCGCTGAATAATTTATCAATAAAAAATTAATAACAATTAAGGGGAACCGCGGATTGTTGCAAATACTTTCTAAATCGTTTTGTTATCACAAGGACGTGATCCCATAAAAATTTGGAGAGAATCGTTCTTTGCGTTTGGTCGCCGCTGAATAATTTATCAATAAAAAATTAATAACAATTAAGGGGAACCGCGGATTGTTGCAAATACTTTCTAAATCGTTTTGTTATCACAAGGACGTGATCCCATAAAAATTTGGAGAGAATCGTTCTTTGCGTTTGGTCGCCGCTGAATAATTTATCAATAAAAAATTAATAACAATTAAGGGGAACCGCGGATTGTTGCAAATACTTTCTAAATCGTTTTGTTATCACAAGGACGTGATCCCATAAAAATTTGGAGAGAATCGTTCTTTGCGTTTGGTCGCCGCTGAATAATTTATCAATAAAAAATTAATAACAATTAAGGGGAACCGCGGATTGTTGCAAATACTTTCTAAATCGTTTTGTTATCACAAGGACGTGATCCCATAAAAATTTGGAGAGAATCGTTCTTTGCGTTTGGTCGCCGCTGAATAATTTATCAATAAAAAATTAATAACAATTAAGGGGAACCGCGGATTGTTGCAAATACTTTCTAAATCGTTTTGTTATCACAAGGACGTGATCCCATAAAAATTTGGAGAGAATCGTTCTTTGCGTTTGGTCGCCGCTGAATAATTTATCAATAAAAAATTAATAACAATTAAGGGGAACCGCGGATTGTTGCAAATACTTTCTAAATCGTTTTGTTATCACAAGGACGTGATCCCATAAAAATTTGGAGAGAATCGTTCTTTGCGTTTGGTCGCCGCTGAATAATTTATCAATAAAAAATTAATAACAATTAAGGGGAACCGCGGATTGTTGCAAATACTTTCTAAATCGTTTTGTTATCACAAGGACGTGATCCCATAAAAATTTGGAGAGAATCGTTCTTTGCGTTTGGTCGCCGCTGAATAATTTATCAATAAAAAATTAATAACAATTAAGGGGAACCGCGGATTGTTGCAAATACTTTCTAAATCGTTTTGTTATCACAAGGACGTGATCCCATAAAAATTTGGAGAGAATCGTTCTTTGCGTTTGGTCGCCGCTGAATAATTTATCAATAAAAAATTAATAACAATTAAGGGGAACCGCGGATTGTTGCAAATACTTTCTAAATCGTTTTGTTATCACAAGGACGTGATCCCATAAAAATTTGGAGAGAATCGTTCTTTGCGTTTGGTCGCCGCTGAATAATTTATCAATAAAAAATTAATAACAATTAAGGGGAACCGCGGATTGTTGCAAATACTTTCTAAATCGTTTTGTTATCACAAGGACGTGATCCCATAAAAATTTGGAGAGAATCGTTCTTTGCGTTTGGTCGCCGCTGAATAATTTATCAATAAAAAATTAATAACAATTAAGGGGAACCGCGGATTGTTGCAAATACTTTCTAAATCGTTTTGTTATCACAAGGACGTGATCCCATAAAAATTTGGAGAGAATCGTTCTTTGCGTTTGGTCGCCGCTGAATAATTTATCAATAAAAAATTAATAACAATTAAGGGGAACCGCGGATTGTTGCAAATACTTTCTAAATCGTTTTGTTATCACAAGGACGTGATCCCATAAAAATTTGGAGAGAATCGTTCTTTGCGTTTGGTCGCCGCTGAATAATTTATCAATAAAAAATTAATAACAATTAAGGGGAACCGCGGATTGTTGCAAATACTTTCTAAATCGTTTTGTTATCACAAGGACGTGATCCCATAAAAATTTGGAGAGAATCGTTCTTTGCGTTTGGTCGCCGCTGAATAATTTATCAATAAAAAATTAATAACAATTAAGGGGAACCGCGGATTGTTGCAAATACTTTCTAAATCGTTTTGTTATCACAAGGACGTGATCCCATAAAAATTTGGAGAGAATCGTTCTTTGCGTTTGGTCGCCGCTGAATAATTTATCAATAAAAAATTAATAACAATTAAGGGGAACCGCGGATTGTTGCAAATACTTTCTAAATCGTTTTGTTATCACAAGGACGTGATCCCATAAAAATTTGGAGAGAATCGTTCTTTGCGTTTGGTCGCCGCTGAATAATTTATCAATAAAAAATTAATAACAATTAAGGGGAACCGCGGATTGTTGCAAATACTTTCTAAATCGTTTTGTTATCACAAGGACGTGATCCCATAAAAATTTGGAGAGAATCGTTCTTTGCGTTTGGTCGCCGCTGAATAATTTATCAATAAAAAATTAATAACAATTAAGGGGAACCGCGGATTGTTGCAAATACTTTCTAAATCGTTTTGTTATCACAAGGACGTGATCCCATAAAAATTTGGAGAGAATCGTTCTTTGCGTTTGGTCGCCGCTGAATAATTTATCAATAAAAAATTAATAACAATTAAGGGGAACCGCGGATTGTTGCAAATACTTTCTAAATCGTTTTGTTATCACAAGGACGTGATCCCATAAAAATTTGGAGAGAATCGTTCTTTGCGTTTGGTCGCCGCTGAATAATTTATCAATAAAAAATTAATAACAATTAAGGGGAACCGCGGATTGTTGCAAATACTTTCTAAATCGTTTTGTTATCACAAGGACGTGATCCCATAAAAATTTGGAGAGAATCGTTCTTTGCGTTTGGTCGCCGCTGAATAATTTATCAATAAAAAATTAATAACAATTAAGGGGAACCGCGGATTGTTGCAAATACTTTCTAAATCGTTTTGTTATCACAAGGACGTGATCCCATAAAAATTTGGAGAGAATCGTTCTTTGCGTTTGGTCGCCGCTGAATAATTTATCAATAAAAAATTAATAACAATTAAGGGGAACCGCGGATTGTTGCAAATACTTTCTAAATCGTTTTGTTATCACAAGGACGTGATCCCATAAAAATTTGGAGAGAATCGTTCTTTGCGTTTGGTCGCCGCTGAATAATTTATCAATAAAAAATTAATAACAATTAAGGGGAACCGCGGATTGTTGCAAATACTTTCTAAATCGTTTTGTTATCACAAGGACGTGATCCCATAAAAATTTGGAGAGAATCGTTCTTTGCGTTTGGTCGCCGCTGAATAATTTATCAATAAAAAATTAATAACAATTAAGGGGAACCGCGGATTGTTGCAAATACTTTCTAAATCGTTTTGTTATCACAAGGACGTGATCCCATAAAAATTTGGAGAGAATCGTTCTTTGCGTTTGGTCGCCGCTGAATAATTTATCAATAAAAAATTAATAACAATTAAGGGGAACCGCGGATTGTTGCAAATACTTTCTAAATCGTTTTGTTATCACAAGGACGTGATCCCATAAAAATTTGGAGAGAATCGTTCTTTGCGTTTGGTCGCCGCTGAATAATTTATCAATAAAAAATTAATAACAATTAAGGGGAACCGCGGATTGTTGCAAATACTTTCTAAATCGTTTTGTTATCACAAGGACGTGATCCCATAAAAATTTGGAGAGAATCGTTCTTTGCGTTTGGTCGCCGCTGAATAATTTATCAATAAAAAATTAATAACAATTAAAGGGAACCGCGGATTGTTGCAAATACTTTCTAAATCATTTTGTTATCACAAGGACGTGATCCCATAAAAATTTGGAGAGAATCGTTCTTTGCGTTTGGTCGCCGCTGAATAATTTATCAATAAAAAATTAATAACAATTAAGGGGAACCGCGGATTGTTGCAAATACTTTCTAAATCGTTTTGTTATCACAAGGACGTGATCCCATAAAAATTTGGAGAGAATCGTTCTTTGCGTTTGGTCGCCGCTGAATAATTTATCAATAAAAAATTAATAACAATTAAGGGGAACCGCGGATTGTTGCAAATACTTTCTAAATCGTTTTGTTATCACAAGGACGTGATCCCATAAAAATTTGGAGAGAATCGTTCTTTGCGTTTGGTCGCCGCTGAATAATTTATCAATAAAAAATTAATAACAATTAAGGGGAACCGCGGATTGTTGCAAATACTTTCTAAATCGTTTTGTTATCACAAGGACGTGATCCCATAAAAATTTGGAGAGAATCGTTCTTTGCGTTTGGTCGCCGCTGAATAATTTATCAATAAAAAATTAACAACATTCAGGGCTAACCGCGGATTGTTGCAAATACTTTCTAAATCGTTTTGTTATCACAAGGACGTGATCCCATAAAAATTTGGAGAGAATCGTTCTTTGCGTTTGGTCGCCGCTGAATAATTTATCAATAAAAAATTAATAACAATTAAGGGGAACCGCGGATTGTTGCAAATACTTTCTAAATCGTTTTGTTATCACAAGGACGTGATCCCATAAAAATTTGGAGAGAATCGTTCTTTGCGTTTGGTCGCCGCTGAATAATTTATCAATAAAAAATTAATAACAATTAAGGGGAACCGCGGATTGTTGCAAATACTTTCTAAATCGTTTTGTTATCACAAGGACGTGATCCCATAAAAATTTGGAGAGAATCGTTCTTTGCGTTTGGTCGCCGCTGAATAATTTATCAATAAAAAATTAATAACAATTAAGGGGAACCGCGGATTGTTGCAAATACTTTCTAAATCGTTTTGTTATCACAAGGACGTGATCCCATAAAAATTTGGAGATAATCGTTCTTTGCGATTGGTCGCCGCTGAATAATTTATCAATAAAAAATTAATAACAATTAAGGAGAACCGCGGATTGTTGCAAATACCTTCTAAATCGTTTTGTTGCTACAAGAACGTGATTCCCTAAAAATTTGGAGAAAATCGTTCTTTGCTATGTTCTACAATTATTTATCGAATAATCTATAATAATTAAAACATGTTTTTATATCAAACCGATAAAAAAACAGTTTGAATATTGTAAAAAATATTTATATATAGATGAATTTAATCTTCATTAATTAATAATATCTAAGAAAAGCCCAGCGGCTAATATTAATTAACCTACGATACGTTCGGACCCCCTGAGGAACCCACATGATATTCGGCCCTGTCCGCGGGACGTTCCGCTGCTAGCTCCCGCTGCTAGCTTCAGCCACATGATACGCCAATGCGTCGATGGCTGCGAGAAAGGGACACCTTGATAGACAGTGCAGGGATGAGATGCGAGACGCGCGCGAAAGAGAAAGAGCGAGGGACGAGAAGAGGAAGATGAAAAGAGCGAGAGACCAAGGTGAAACGGACGAGGACATCGAAGGGAGAGAAAACCGCGAGAGGCTGAGAGATTACCGGTGCACAGCCACTTCGTCCCGCAGCTGTCGCCAAGGCAGTGTTACGACTGCACAGTTTGTTCATTCGGCGTATGGCACGGTGTGGGGCGGCTCTAATGAAAGGAGTTTATTAGGACGCGCGCCGACGGACGGGAGCAGACGGACCGGCGCGGGGATTTGCATCCCTTATGCGTAATTTCGCTCCGATATTAGATTAGTCGCTCCCCGCGTTATCCGCGCGACACGCCGCTCATTAGTCTGCGAGACGAAAACACGCCGAGTGCCGGCGCGCGCTGATGCTGCTACCGCTGCTGTTGCTGCTCCCTCTCCTTTTTCTCTTTTTTTCCACCTCACGGCGGAACAAAGGCTCCCGATGGGCCATTGTCTCGAAATTAGCAGTCTGTATCGTAACACCGACGCCATCGATGTCGTCGACATGGCCGTCGACGTCATCAGCACGGAATGCAAGATCGATCGAGCATCGCGATATGTCTCCGTCGGAAGCTCATGAAATCATTTATCGCGTAATTAGAAGCCGATCCACGGGAACTCGAGCCAATTAGCGCGGTGATATTTAGTAGGTAGCGCGATCTACTGACTTTCTGACAGTGTCTGTTGTTCATGAAACTCTATATCGAGGTCAGCCGTCGCGTCGGATTACGGCGATGAAAGGCGAGCAAGTGTTAAGTTTATTAATAAAACAAGAAGAGTAATTACCGAATAGGCGCTTGGATCGTTTTATATCGAAGAAAGTTCGCTTTTAACTACGCAGACCACATTTTCAGTTTGTTCTTCAGTGTTTTTCTTTTCTATCTAATTGGAATAGCGTTGAGCGAGGAAATTGAGATTGTTGAATAAGTGAAATAGTAACTTTTTAATAATAAGATTAATAGCTGTAAGAGCAATCCGAAAAAAAAATATATATACATATATTTTTCTTCATACCTCGGTCGAAAGTACGTACTTTCGTCCCTAATAGCAGGGACGAAAGTTTAACATTTACTCCCTGTGAAAAGTACACGCGCGCTCTCTATAACTTTAAACCTTAACGCCCTTTAACCTTAAAATAGTCATCAATATTGTTCTGTCAATATGTCATCTGATGAATCCGTAGACGAGGAAGAAGTTATACGAAATTTTGATGCAGAAGCGCGATTGATAATAAATACAGATACGTTGCCAAAGAAGTCTGTTGATCGATACAATCTTGTTTACGACACGTATAAAAAGTGGCAGATAGAACACAAAACTTCACTGTCAAACTGTGAAGAAAATAATTTGGTTGTGTATTTTAACTTGACTCTTGGAATGTATTTGATGCCTGCCCCCCCGACCAGCAGCACTCGCTTCGCTCGTGCCGCAAATGTCGGGGGCAGGCATCAAAAACATGCTTATTAGCATTTAAAGTTAAAAAAAGTAAAATTAATAACGTACTTTCGACCGGCTATGAAGAAGAATCGTATACACTACGCGGGCCAAAAGTTGAAATCTCGGTCCTGCGCGTCATGATGCCCCGAGGCGAAGCCGAATTCAACTTTCGGCCCTTGTAGTGTAATATACTATTATATACACATACATCCTAGGAAAAATGTTTTCCGCAAACTCACCGGCAAATCGGTTCTTATTTTCGAAGCGCGCACGTCGAACGTACACGAGAAAGAGCAGCACGAACTACGAAATGCTTTATGTCGTACGATGTATTTGCAGCGATCGGATTTGACCTGATTTAATGCAATATACTAGACAAGTTTACCATTTCAGTTTATCAGTTTATCGAGAAAAATCTGATGATTTTGATAATAAACGGTACGAATAAACAACCAAATTCCGTGTATCGAAAATCGTTTTCCATGAATTTATAGCTACTTATTTCTCAAATTGTTATAGTAATTTATTCATAATTCATAAATAAGTATCAATATCAAAGTTCGTTTTTCTGTAGTAATAATAATAACACACAAAGAGACTGTTATAATTAAAATTATTTTAACTACGAAACACATGTAGCTAAAAAATTTCAACTTTTCAAGAATTTTGAAGTTCTAAACTCTGGCATTTGGAAATGTTTTCGTCAAAAAGTTTCAAGATGCAATTAGCAAATACGAGACAGAAACGAGATGATCGTTTTCTCTATTGAGATTATCGAGAGCTAATCAATTTCTCATTGAGCAGAAGTACTGACGGGAATTTATCGAAGTCACGAGGCTTCGTGTTCTTGCGATCAAAGAACCGAAGACAAAGCGCGAGCTTCAAAGCCGATTACTTGGGATTGCGTTTTGCTATTGCAATTTCCTTCGCATCTGAGCGCTCGCGTTGTTCTCATCATTAGTACCAATACGTCTGATTAATCCAGGAAACAACTACGTTGAATTCTTAATAAACGACGTAAACGACCTTTGTACAATAAGTGACAAAAATATTGCGCAGGTAAATTGGTCGCGCGAGGGTCGAACTTTGCTCTCAATCTCGCAAAACTAGTGAGGGAAAAGGAGGGGGGTGGGCGCATTATTGATTTTCGGAAGTTCATCTAACACGACATGAATAGAGTTAGGCGGACTTAAAGGGTTAATCTTTAGCAGTCAATTTAGAACGCAGAGAGGAAGTTAGATAAAGTCCAGCGCTCTCTCGCCTGCCGTTGCTATTACGCAGGTAACTCCAACTGACTGAGGCAGCAGTAATCTAATTACATTCAATACCGTACGTAATTATTGTCGCCAAACACGGTTAACATGATACAAAGCTTCATCAATGGATAACGTCTGTGGTATTTCTCAAAATTTATTCGACTGTGTAAATTCTTGTTTTTTACTTTTGTAAATATTAATATATGTATTAATACTTTTTAAATAAAATACCAAGCAAAAAACAAAATAGTTCTTAGAGCAAAAATCTAATTTGTGCGTATTGCAAACGTATTATTATATATTAACTTACTTCAATGCAATTTATAATATAAAAAATAAAATAAATACAAGAACACAAAAATAAATTCTCATTATTTTAGTTATTAACTTCAGATATTAATAGATATTATATCATCCAAAAATTATCGAAACGAATTTAAAATACTAGTATGCATGTATAAAACAATTTGCGAATAACTTTCTTCATAAATAATTATGTTTCTCTCGGATGTATATCTCACGCTCTTAAAAATCTATCCTCATTTTTCTCTTATATGAAAAAGATTTTGCCGCACAAGTAACAAGTGCTACTACACTTATTATACTGAAAGATAGATACCCATCTGGCACAGATTTTTCAACGTGCTACCTCCTATTCGACATCGGCTCGGAACCAGCGCAATTACCGGTCATTGAATTCACGCGGGTACGTGTGAACGACGTGACCAAATGCGGCGCGGATCTCACGGAAAACTTAAAACCACTTTAAATTTAGGATTGACTTTAACACGTAGCCCGAGCGCTGGTGGCATAATCTATGCGCTCAAGTCGCGTTTAAAATGGAAGCCGCTTTAAATTATATTATCCACGACGAGAGAAGCGGGTCAGCTGCCGCTGCGACGCGACAAATACCGAGCGCTACAAATACAGCCTTACGTTGCAAGCTTACGAGAAAATTCATGGAGCAGCGTTAAATCGCGTTACACCGAAATCTTATTTCCGCTTAGCACGCGAACGAGCCACTTGGCGTGCCGCGCGTCCGGGCCTCGTCTCCGTCATGAAATGACTTATACAGGCGAGCAGGCAGGCAAGCAGGCAAGCAAGCAAGCAGGCAGGCAAGCAGGCAGGCACGACGCCCTTTCCTCGTACCCTTCGAGGGAGAGGATCGTAATTAGCTTCGGTGTAAACTCAAGCAGGGCCGTCTCACATCCGTCAGAGTTGTCTTGGTTTGGGCGTTGCTGACGAAAACCTCGGAGCCGAGCAAGTCGGACGCGATGGAGACGACATGATGAAGAGAAGAAGAGAGCGAGAGAGAGAGAGAGAGAGAGAGAGAGAGAGAGAGGAAATTTGTGTGATGTTGAGTTGGAGGGATAAAACCGACAGCTACAGCAGCAGCGGAAGAAAGATACATCAACATGGGATAAGAGAGAACGAGTGCGACGGAGAAGCAAAGCCGCCGAAGTGCTCTCCGCATTTCGGAGCCGCGTAAGGGGAAAATGAAGGGGCGAGAAAGGTTTACGCAGGACGAGTAAAGTGATTGCGAAAAAGGGGTCAGAAGGAAAATAGGGTACGGTGGTTTAATAGACTGAGCCATGATGGATGACGTCGGATCGATATACTTCTTCTCACTCGCGGTCCGAGTGCCTACCTAGTAACTACCGCGCCACGTGCCCGAGTAATTCATGGCATTTTGGAAGTCGCGGTAGACCGTACACGATATACAGTCCCACATACCGGACATTTTCAGCAGCGGATATACACACGCGCGCCGTTCTCTCTTTCCGTTATTACGCGATTTCGTCTACACGCGGGAGACGCCACGAGCAAGAATTCGCGGTGGCGTCGTGGCCGTGAGAGCGGTTTGCGAGCCGCGAGAATCCGCAAGACGTGAACTAGAGGGCGCGCAGCAAGTACGATTCTCGCGGATAACGATCGCCGCCGTCGCCGCCGTCGCCATCGCCGTGTCGCAATGGAATTCTCTTCAAAGTAAGAAATTGTCTGCAAGACGGTCGCCTGGTGAGCCGCGATAATTCCCGCCGCTGCATTTCGAACGTCGCCCGTTTTATTCGCGTGAAGAAACGACCAAGATTTATGGGCGACGATGAACCCTAAAGTAAAAGGGGCAATCTGAAATTCACGCGGGTCAGTCGATCGATGGTCGATAGCGGCAAACCGCGCCCACGCCGGACGTCTCATGACATTGGCAGATCTATGGAGGATTCGGGAACATTCAGCCATTTCCAATTCGACTTTCCGGTCGGTTATTTTCGTCTTGGATTTTCACAAATATTCGAACGTACGAAAATTTGTCAAATACTTCCCAATTTTGTCCCTGTTACAGAACTTATCTTAATACGTCCGGGATATTATGGAATTATGTTGTGCTTCAAATTTCAACGTTTCAATTTCTCTTGCCAATATCTTATTTACTGCGTTCTTTTAAGCCACGCCCGAAGGCAGCCGGAAGGTAAACTTGTTTATCTGCGAAGGCGTCTCAATCGAAAGGAACCGGGAATTTAATTCGCCAGACGACGGGATATAATAACCGAGGTCTGGTGCTGAAAAAATATTTGTCCCCGTCGTAACGCTGGTTGCATTCGCAGTCGCAGTTGCTCGGCGACCTGGAGAAGAAAGGGGGAAGAGAGAGAGAGGGGGAGGGGAAAGATGGAGAGAGTATCGTTCCTGAAGTTGCGCCGCCCTGGGACACTCTCGAAAGGGGTATGACCCGGGGCAGCGCGGCGGGCAATATAAAGTTACTCGAAATTACATCTGCATATTATTTCAATTTTGTAGATTGTTTAACCCCGGGTAACGCCGGATACGAGGAACTCCCGTGAAAGTTTTCTTAGGATAATCTCTTAGGTGGCCCCCGCCGGGCTCTCGCTCTCTCCGTCTTTCTCTCTCTCTCTCCGTCCCTCTTCATAGTAATTCGCCGCATCTCATTGGCTGTCGGAAGAAATTTGTTGGTCCCGCTGTCTAAAATTAATTTACTAGCTGCCGTGGCGAAATAGGCGAAACCCAACGAGCCGCGAAGCAAATAAATAAGTGCCGACGTCGATGCAACGACGCTGCAATTCCCGCCGCGCTCGCCGGCGCGATCCGGACGAGGCGCGGGGGGGAGGGGGGGAGAAAAAAAATATGCAGGAAAAATGCACGTCATTCGACCGGGGAGTTTTCCGCGATAAACAGCGCTGAAAAACAAGTCGGTCGGCGTAAATCGCGAAAACTTTATATTAGGTATTTTGAATCGGCGAAAAAACCGGGCTCCGCGAGTTTCCCTACCGCTGCTGCCACCCGCCGTGATAGACTCCCGGATGCATTGGCGCGTGATAAATCGATCTCATAAAACCTACCGTTCGCAAACGGAAAGAAAGTACCTCAAAGCAAAGTATTCGTCCTATGTGGTTTGGACAAATTCTAATCGAACGAAACGTTACGCCACAAAAAAGCGGGAATTTCGATTACTCATCATTTTTCTATCACATGCCCTTTCTCTTTTTACACGAGTACCAGTATGAACAGAAAATAAATTCTGATAATACCTTATTTTTATAAATCAAATTATCTGATTTTGACATTTTACCAAATTCAAACAATCCAATTTATATCGGATTATTTGGATTTAATAATCAAATAGTTATCGACAGTTTGTTATAATAGCATAATTGTACAATTATCGCGAAACGAGATAGCACATAGAATATATTATAAACGTAAGCTTTATAATAAATAACGTAATAACATAAATATTATAATATTGTAAATTCCATGCGTCACTGAATGTTTAAAAACGGAAATATAATACTACCATTATCTGAATAATAATTTAGAAAAATCAGATTTATATTTCATTAAATATGTTTCACGATGTATACGATACGTATAAACTTACATATGCTGTGCCCGTTCACGTTAGTTTCCCCACATTATATCCGGATATTTTATTTATCGCGCCTTATTTAACCGGTCTCGGGGGAGAAAAAAGGGCGAGAGCTCGGGTTCCTGATCTTCAATTTCAATTTGCAAGACGCACACTTATCAGAGACGCGTCGGAGTAGGTGACGTTTGACGGAATAGAGGTACTTTCGAGATTAATTCCCGCACCTCTCAGCATTTTGATCGGCGAGATACGACGGCGAAATAACTTCGAACACCTTTGCTTTTCTCCAATCACGGTAAGCCGGAGGTGGTCGGATAAGGGAGGGTGAGCCAGGCGAAGGAAAAGGGGCGAGGAGAGAGAAACCCGGTGGAAGAGATGGGAAAAGAGCGTGGGCAGCGTGTCGTTTGTATCAATTTACCCCAGCCACCCCGACGTCCATCGACTTGCTTCGGATTTAATCTAATGCCACGTCGAGAAGGGTAATTCATTAAACAAAGATCCACGGTTCCAGTCTGGCATCGCATCACCCGCGCCGTCGAGACCAGACGTCTGCCATTACGCTCGGCGGCCAAAAGTAAATAATTAAATTCAGTCTGGTCGAATTTCGGCCAGGTTCGGTAAGGGTGCGGTTAATCCGGGATGGCGTTGCACGAGGCCGAGGCCGAGGCTGATGCGCAAAATATTTACGTCCGATGTGGACGATACGAAGGGGAGGGATGATCGCGTTTGCGGTGTTCGCCGCGAACTCATAAGGATTATACTGGTACCGTGCTTTGAGGATTATTCTATTCATATGATCCGATGACTCGGGCGTGCAAATTAAGACATATCTCAATTTCGACACCCCCCTACGATTACGGTCGTAATCACGGGGATATTACTCATAAAGGCTCGCTCTCGCGCGGTAACTTCCGAGATATGAAAATTTAATTTGATGTGCACGATAATCCGCGGTGCACACTGGCAAGGTTACTTAATCATCTCGGGCATATATAATATGATATAAGAGCTCAACGTCGGACGAGGTGCCGAGGTGAATCACACGAATGTCGCGGCAAACGGGACATTCGATTTTAGAAGGCGAGTCGCTCTACATCACGGAAATCGCCGGCGGGTGCTTAACGCTCGCGTGGGGGGCAGGGGGGCACGCAGGCAGCACGATTTATTGGACGTCCGCTCTTTTCGATTATTTATACGCTCGTGATGCCGGTTGCGGATCATTGAGATCAATTTCATTACCTGGCAACAAATTCGAGGAAAGCCGAACGCGGATATACATTACCCGTGTCCGCCGCGAGAACAAAATATTCATTCTGAGTGGCTCGTTAAATTCCGACGGCGCTTCCGCGCTACGAAAACTCAGCCAATAGATCACGCTAAACTTCCTGCACGTTCGTGCTAGCAATTCCCTCATCCCAAGCCAAGAATCATGGATATCCACAGGAGAACGTGCACGAGTAGGGGAGACTTGGTTCCCTACGCCACCGCAAAAATGTTTTAGACTTCCATCTATACTAGCTTCTCTAGCTGTCGTATTTCATTCGATGTTCCTCGATGGCACCGCAAAAAACCTGTTATCTTTATTACTTGCTATCCCTTTTTTCCTCAAAATCTTCTTAAGCTAAGACTCTTACGAAACTAAAATCTAGAGGTATTATGCATGAGTATCTTATTTTTGCACAGAAATTCAGTAGGTACAAAATTAACGTGGGCTTGCATTTTTCGACGTTATAAATTCTATTGGAGCCAATGGTGATTATCAAACCAATAAAGTTTTTGTTTTATGAACTTCTAAGATCATGCTATCTAATTCATCCAAAGTTAATTTAATTACTAAAAAATTTAAAATTATCAATATCTTGATATTTGTGTTAAGAAGTTGCTTTAAATTGACACGAAGTATCGTCCTATTCATAAGATTCACTCATTCTACTCATTCTCATAATATATTTCGGCGTTATGTCTCACATATTTTTGCGATTTAGGTAATCACAAATGCGCAAAGAAAGACGATCGTTATCTTGCAATCTTAATTTCGTATTTGCTTTAATTTTAAGACTTCGGCCAGAGTCCCTCACGGACGTTACTCAAAGCTCCGGGCAATTATGATAATATCTTGATCCGATAATGGGACACGGTCTTATTCTTACGAATTGTCGCGGGCTTCTCGATGAGAAAAGCAGGCTGGGCGCGGGTGCGCGGCACAGCGCCGATTTCACGCTCGAGAAGTCCCGGAATGGAGCTGGCAAAGAGGAATTAAGATCTCGCCGAAGGCTCTCTGACAATGCAAAGAAGCTGCCCAAAGAGCGGGAAAGGGACGAAGAAAAAGAGGCAGCGCGAAGGAAGGAAATGAAAGACGGAAAGTGAGAAAGGACGAGAAGGTGAAAAGTATGGGAGCAAGAGAGGAAAAGTGAAGTTCTGTGAGAAGGAAGAGGACGCTCGATGGATCATGTAGATCGAGGAACGCCGTAAATCGCGGGAGGAGGGATGGTAGATCAGAGGGGACATTATACTTGCTTCTGGCTCTCTGTGTACCCGGCTCTTTGTTTATATTCTGAGAATAAAGAGTGAGAGGGACCGTTTGACATGTCGCCAGTCGCAAAGACGTCGAGGAACAAAAGGGGCACCGTCTCTGTTCCTCCTGGAACTCCATGAATCCCCCTCCCCTCCCGCCGCTCCTTAAACCGACCGATTCGCGTCTATTGAAGCGACTGAATCGCGGTCGCAAGCTGCCGCACGCACGTAAGTGCCATATCATTATGCCGGATAATAAACGTTCGTGAAGTGGTGGGGGGTTAAGTAGCTTCCTACGTTGCGCGAACCGCGCGATTTACAGGGTATCCGTCCATTCCGTTCATCCATTCGGCCTGTGTAAGGACGAGGAAGTGCGTGTTTCGATGAGAAGCGACGTTCGCGGTTATTGAGCACGCAAGGCGAGATCATCAAGCAGATGGACGACGGGAGCACATGTTTTGGGGTGAATGATCTATCAGAATCAAGCACCTAAATTGTTACGTAAATTGAATATTATCTTGTCAAGCTCTGCGCGAATATTTCACACTTTGCACGACGTGCACGGTATATCCACTAAAAAGACTTCTCATGTACTTTTTACGTATCGCTATATGTGACAATTTAACAGAACTAGACCACTTGAAATTGCCTGTGGTATTTTTATAGGCTTTTACTTTATATTCTGAAAAATAAGACTTAAATCTACGATACATTCAAAATAAAAAAAGATGTTTTAAGAAGATATCGATATATCTTCTTAAAACATCTTTTTTTATTATTATTTTATTTTTATATCTTATATATAAAAAAAAAAGGATAAAGAATTTTACTTTATATACCCCAAGGGGCCTTAAAGGGCGTTTTGATGGGACGTACCCAACCCTAACCTCCAATTCATCCACTACCTTACTGTTTCCTCCTTTGGACCAACGGTTTAACGTCTCTTCCGAAAGACGGAGCCCAGTTTTTTCCGCATCTTGCACGGAGGGGCGCGGTTTTTCGGAAAAAAACTTTTCCATGTTACATGGCTCTAGTGGACTCGAACCTGGTTCCTCAGATTACGAGTCTGGCGCTCTACCACTAGACCACACCGCCGCCCTTATATCTTATATACATATATATATATATATATATATATATATATATATATATATAAAAGAAGATATAAGATATTGAATATCTTATAAAATATATTTTAGATAGTGACAGGACTTTTAATAACGTCAATTCTTCTTGAGATTGGACGCGAAGAAACACAACAATTAGATAAATAATGATGTGAGATTTTACGAGTTTTCGGAATAATGTATGTGATAGAGCTGTAAAATCATAATAAATTTTACGATTGACGTCAACATCAACAGAATAAACTCGAGAATAAACGAAATCTAAACGTCGCGCGAATATAAGACGTCTTATTAAAAAATGCAAGCTATGCGGCTGAGTTCGGTCGGGAGTGGATTACCGTGAGCAGTATAAGACTTATAATCTAATTTTTATCGAACCTCAATACAGAATATTTCAACATTGGCTGCGACGGTCGTTAGCGATTCGTTTCTACCTAGGGATCCAATAGCCGTTGCTTGCAATTCACGCGCACGGAACGGGATAAGTACGTTAAATTTCTTGAACTTGCGGCAATTTCGTGCGCCGCGGTGTATCGATAAATCACAGTCGGCTAATCGACATTAAGTACGGAGTCGCGTTTTCTTTCAATTTTCTCTGCGACAAAAGAAGCAAACAACTAAGTTCAACTTTGGTATTACGCATCGATTATTGTTGCCGTGTTTATTCTGATATTACATCCAAGATTGATCGAAATTGCGAAAAGCATTGAACATCTGTGTCCATTTCGCGCTTGTTACGTGCAGATTCCGTATGATTCCGTATTTGTCGATGTTAAAGTATAGTCAACAGTTGATATACTGAACAAAGCTGGTGTGTTTCCTAATTCTCTTTTTATATAATATTACATAAACTATTCTAAATCATCTATTAAAATATTTCGTTTATGTAGAATAATAAATTCATTTTTCTCTCTCCCTCATTCTCCTTACCTTTACTTCTTACTCTGCCATCCTCTTTTCTGAATTCATCAAAAACGCACGATAATATTGAATAATGTCAATCTATTTTTAATGACATCGAATAGAGTATCTGGCGGGAGTAAAACTGGTAAATTAAATATTTAGAGAGGATCTGTACATCTCACGTCAGCTTATAATACGTATAAACGCGGTGGATCTAGTCGTGCGATATGGATATCGTTAACTGAGCGTATTACGAATGTCACGGACTTTAACGGCCGGTTATCTCGTGTACTCCCAGATAGAAATTAATTATTTCAGGGTAATGAAGTGTCAAGGGAAGAACGTGGGCAGAAGGGAGGCGACGTTGTTCGAAGTTATTCGACGGAAGATATTTCGTGCATATCTATCAGAACGTCGCGAATCAGGAGATATTTCTAACTGCCAGGGTCGCCGCCGCACCACGATGTAGTAAATAGATTATCCGAATTAATGACCCCAGCAAAATTAGCACTCCATTTTCAGAATTTCAATATAATTCAGTATATTCACATAATATTTATATGAGCTTTCACACTTTCTCAAAGATATCTATGAAAAGAAAGAGAATGAGAATCCTTGATACGTTTCAAAAAGAGTTCTAACAATTAAACGTAAAAAGTTTTTAATTCGTGGAAAATTTGTATTTGAGAATTAAGAAATATCAAAATTTTTAATTCACTTTAAGTAGTCAGTCGCGATTTCGATAGCTAAGCGAAGGAGGAGCTTCCACGCTCCTGCAAATTCTCATTGCTTTCGAAGAAGTAATCGTGCTAGTAGTTAGATCGTAACATGGCGGTGGTGTATACGACGCGACATTCGCATTTCTTTGCAATCGCACGTTTCCAGGGACGCAGACATGAAAGCCTCGGATGCCGCTGTTTGTCGAGTGCATTGCCGCGCGGGAAACAGCCGCCGCATCGCGAAAGTGCATTACACCGCGCGTCTAGAATACGCGATACCCCTTCGCACGGCATGGTGACTCGTACGTGAGCATACAGCCGGCCAATACGTACAGTATCGTACGTGCATGCCGCGCACGCAGCGAATACGCGCGGAGCAAATTCGTGCCGTAAGTAAAGCACGGGTCGGTACCACGGTCGGAGGGCCATAATCGTTACGAGAACTCGCGACAAGATCTGCCGGAATTCGCTGCTTCGTGCGTTTAATACAGCATACACGTGGAAATAAACTGCGGACGAAAACAGTCGTCGTCCTAAGACCACTCACGTATATGAGAGTGAGTAAGTTGGCTTCGCTATATTAGGAGGAAAAAAAACGAGTTCGAAGATAGGTCGGCGAAAGAAAACGCAAACGCATCGGGAACCCTTTTTCATCAGCAGCCAGTTTCCAGTCTCACCTTCGGGACGCGAACGAGCGATTCTTTTTTTTTTATTGCCGTGCCTTTACGAGACTTCTCCTTTCCAGACCAGAGACTCGATTGGCGATCGAACACGCTTTTTATGTGCACGAAGCGCGGCAACGGCAACGGCAACGAATGCAAAGTGCTTTCGTTTCTATCGCGTCTCAATTCCCGATGCCCATGGATGGCGCGAGCAATAAAAATATGCCAATACAAAAAGAAAAAAAAAACAGTGCGATGCGGAGAATGGCCAAGTATATTGGAAACGAAGGCAGTCGCCAATACAACCGCGAACATACATATCGTGGTTGAATTCGTAAATTTCTATCGATTAATCCAGACGGTTTATCATGTCTATATAATATCGAGGATATATAGGATTTTTGCCTACATCTTAAAAATATATTAAAAACTGTTTGCTTTATTTTTTCTTTTTGTAAAGCAATACATTTTTTTTATTTAATATTACAGAGAATTTATATATATATATATATATATATATATATATATATATATATATATATATGTATATATATATATGTGTGTACCATTTATCATATTCAATTCATACAGCTCTTTATAGTTTTTTACTTAAATTCTCAAAAAAGTTGATCATAAGAAAAGTTATTAATCTTTGATGAAATTAAAATCAATTTTTTCTACAGCTAAAGTTCGAAGAAAAACCATTACTTGTCAAAACTTTTTAATTCTAATATAAAGTGAAAAAATTTCCGTTAAGTAAAAAATTTATTTAAAATAACTTAAAAAAAATTAAGTCTTGTTGTCTGCTTTTATTCTTGAAAGTTAAGTCTATAAGTTTAAATATTAAACGTCTCTGTAAGTAGATCGTCAAATATCTTGTAAAATAATGTTATAAATAACAAGCATTGAATAGCTGAAATAAATAATCGTTTAACGATCCAACAAATTCAGTGCTTTAATAAGAATTCGGTCTTTCTTGAAAATGTAATAATGTTTAATGCGGACGAACACTTTTATAGATTTTTCGGAAATCTTTTCGGTGTTTAAAAACATATAAAATATGACGAATAAATTGTCTCATTTAATATATGATATTTATATAATTACTTTTTCCCTTTCTCCAACACTTTTGAAAGTAAATTGCTAAAAATATCAGGTATGACACAGTACCACAGTAGCACTGCCGATAATATCATATATTTCGATAATGTAATTTCGTGACGAATGGCTTAATCACTGAGTGAACGCATTATCGTCGCTATCACAACGAGGCAAGCGAGGAATATAAATTTTACGTTATGCGAACGGGCGCAAAATGCGCGCAATAAAATTTCGTTTTACAGTGCATCACGTCACGGACTAAAACTGTCCAAACAAAATTAATATTTGACGCAATAAGCGAAGCGTAATGTGTATTTTGAAGTAATGTGAAGCGAATTGTAATCGCACCATGTCGTTGTGTCTCATATCGAGCGACGGAGAGAGCCCCCGTCGATTCGTTGATATTGAAATAAACTCCCGCGTAGCGTAAACGATTTTTTTAATATCCCGTGCGTCGACGTATATGTGTGCGATTCCCGATTCGCCGGCAATCGATTTTACGACGCGCCGAATGGATTTTAAAATTGTTTATCAAAGCGGCCGAATGCACAAACGCTATATGCAGAAATTAAAATCCGCGATTTTAAAAAGCGATGCGATTAATGACTTCTATAGCCTCTGTTTGATATCGCGTATATAAAACATAAGTGAAATATATTTTCTTGGTGCGAAGTAGCTGAATAGTTAGGTGTACATGTCTATAATTTTGAGTACGGAACAAATGTAAAGTATGAACTTGAAGAAGCAAATTTTTAAAGAGAGTTCAAGATTTTCTGGTGTAATCTCTGCGTTATTCTTCCAATACATTATAAGTCTGAATAGGCTGGATATCGTGCTCAATATTTAAAGGGATTGAAATAAATACAATTCGATTTTAGAGCTGTAGGAGGGCTGGGCTGGGAAGCTGAATACGACTAGGCACTAAGTAACACGTTAATCGGAGGCCGTTTTTGTGAATGCGCTGCGTTATTAGACGCGAAAAATTATATGACGAGGAACCCCCGTGTGGAAATGGACCGACCTGTCAGAGTAGGTAGTAGGTAATTATTTTTTAAACGTGGCGGAAGAGACGGAGGTACATTGTCCGAGGGGGGTCTCCATCGGTCGACAGGGATGAAAATTGAGCCGCGCCGCGACGCACGCATATGAGTATACGACTACTTTATATACGTATTTCCGAGCATACACGTGAGCGTGTACCTGTTTACGGACAACCAGCCGCACGCGAGGGAGCACAGCTGGTTAGAGCGGCGGCGAAAACGAAAGAGTGCACGAAAGAAATGTTAATTACCGCATTACTGACTAGCCAGCCGTAAAATGTACCGTGGCTCACGGTGCCGTTCTAAACGCGTGCAGTAAGGCGGGAAGAACGCGAAACGTGGAGTGTTCCTGCTGCCTGAGAGGGTGCGACGAAACAACACGTTCGTCCTGCTCAATGAGGAATTAAGCGTAAACGAATTACGGTCGGGCCTGGTCGTTGGAGCGCGCGGGAAAAATTGTCTCGTTGTTCGCGTTATCGCCGACATTCCCGGTGTATTTACGTTCCGGCCCGACGGTTCTTATCAACTCTTTGAATGTACCTGGATGTCTCGTGGCTTGCAATACTTACGCGAGAACCACCGTTGCGAATAGAAACGAAGTTGAGCATCGGCACAAATGGCGGAAAGAACGGAGCAAAATAGCGTAATAAAAGAAAATATCTGAATATATTCGGATATTCAGATATTCCTGACAGTTGGTTTCTTCGATTCGATTATTTAATTTAGGGAATAAAGATGACCTCAACTCGAAATATTTGCATAGTTTAAACAATTTTACTCTATACGTTCTAAACGATGCTTTGACTAATATGCGATAAGTACGATAAGTGTTATCTCGTTGAATGCATGACCGCTTTAATCTTTGTTAATCCGATTACCCAATTCCGAGCACGTTAAACACCTTAATAATGAAGTACGCTTAAATTTGCGTATGATTCATAAATGTTAGATGGATTATTATCAATTTTGCAATGTAATTCAATGTTCGAATCGCGCAGCGACAATAATAGAGCCAGCTTCAATAACGTTCTACCTGCGCACAATCGATATTTTAATTGTCACTCGAAATCTATGTCAGGAGACAAATAATAATACATTCTTTTCCGTTCGTTTCTATTTGTTCGATTATTAAACGACGGTCTAAACGTCTAAAATAATGTAACAGGATTCGCAGTTTGGACTTCTTATCTGATGTTTACTTTTTTATGTGATACAAAAATAACTTTCTCGTATGCAACGGTAACAAACTGATAGCAGCGAGGTTAAACATTCGTTCAAAATAGATGTCAGAAGTATTGTTAAAACATATCAATTTGAGCTATGGAAGGATCGCCGAGAACTATCGAAAGAAGCATGAAAATAGCTGGCATCCCATATTTTATGAAAATGAAGTGCCAACTTGGCGAGAAGCTACCACCTCGAGCACTCCATAAAATGTCAAGAACTGTCTCTCGCTTTCTCGTCGCTGTTTCACGCCAAGTAAATCCATGCGCGTGTTTGTGAAAGCGACAGTGGGTCGACAGCGGAGCCACGCTCTTCTCGAGCGAGTGGAGGATCCCTCTCTCTCTCTCTCGACGCGCTTTTACATACCCGTAAGTAAGGCTAAACATAAAACAGGCCGACCCGCTACTTTATTGCCGCGCGCGTTAGAGCTCGTTTTACGTTCCTCCCGTAGTTGAAAGTCAGTGATATCCGAATGGTATAGCGGCGGTCGCTCCGGACACGCACAAGCGCGGCGTTATATCCAATAGCCGGAGCAATGCTTCAATCGGGAGCAATACCGGAAGGAAGGGCGATTCCACCCACCTCCTAATCCCCTGGGAAATTTAAAAAATCCCGGACCTTACGCAGAGGATCTGGGCGATATAATGGCAACGCGTACACGGCCATTCGTCTTTCTACTCTGCCGTTATTCCCGACGAGCAACAACTCGCGCCACCGTAGATCACGAAATTTCTCGAGGGAAGACAACGCGTACGTAGCAAGATCGACACTCCCGAATGCCAATATAGAACACACCGTCGTAACGCTACGAATGCTACGAATGCTACGAATTTGTTACGAGAGACATGAACAAAATAACACGTCATCGATAAATCTTTTATTAATCTTTCTTTTCACCATGTCTCGTTCAACAAGCGAAATCGCGCGTTTTCGCGCAGTTATCTTCGCAAGGACTACGTGCGCAATTCTAAAAGAGTTTATATCTCAATGCTTCGTCGGAGTTTGGAATCAATTTCTCTTTATATATATCACAAATAATGTATAAAGTAATAGATGTTCCAACTCGCTCCAAATATTTTAACACCGTATTTCTCTGATGCTAATTAGAAAACTCCACAAAGTTACTAATTGTTGAACTTTACGTGTTTATTTTGGCGTAAAGAGCACAGAAGATAAAGACTGCATTACGACGAGAAAGGAGCTAACAATGGAGCGATCGGTACGTGGGGCTTCGTTTATATAACGTTGCTTCGTGCGGATGCTCGTAAACCGTCGAAATACAAACTTCCGGTAGACAACGAATGTGTCAGCCGTAAAACCTAAAAGGCGAGACGGTGCTACTGTGGTTTGCGATGGTAATCGTCGAAAGGACAAAGCGCGAACGGTAACGCTCGCCTTACACAGAATCTCACAGAGTCTCACCCAGAAGTGTGTATTTTGACGGGCAAGATGTCACGAGGCAAAACCCAGGAAGCGTAGCGTTAAGCTAAATTCAGACCCGACGCCTGTCAACATCGTCATCTCTGACGGATGTTGACTGGCGGCATGTGCGACGAAAGAGAGCACGTGTGTACGCGGAGAACACGTCAGCAAACGTCGTTAAACTTCCGACAAACAGGTGCAATAAAACCGCAATATTCGATAGATATTGTTAAATGAGACGTATGCAAAATGTAAATGATAAACGTGCACGATAATATGAACCAAGAGTGAAATAATCCACTCTTAATACTATAAATAAGAGATGTGTCTAATAATTTTGTTTAAAATAGCATACATCTATATATATTCGATTAGCAGAAATTATTATTATAAAAAATTCAAGTTAATACACGTGTTAGAGATCACACAAATTTATCCGAATTGTGTAATATTAAACATCAAAAAAGAATGCATCGATGAAAAATAAGAAAAATGGTCAAGCATAGAAATTCGTTAAACCTCCATTTTCAATTAAATTTTTAATTATTCCTTAACGATCTGTATTCTTATAAGCGCGTCGCGTTTCGATCACGCCGTTAGAAAGATTACCTTGGGTTGGCGGAAAATTCAAAGAATTAATTAAAAATAGAAGCAACGAAAGTAGAGAGAAAGAGAGAGAGGGAGAGAGAGAAATAACGCGTCGCATTTAACGATTGCGCTACTTTTGTACCATGTATTGAAAATTTGCGTTTACCAAACAAACGTTTCTAAAAATTAAACTTTCTCTCTGCAATAAAGGAAATAAAAAGTTAAGGAAAACTCTGGCATTCGATTTAGGACGAGCAGATAATTGCGCTAAAGATGCAAACGTTACGTTGTGTATATGATGCACGCGTATATACACGCATATTGCGTCACTAAAAACATTAGTATACGAATCAATACATCACGCATGGCGTTTATAGCGGTTTTGCGTTTAGCCGTGTCGCGCAAATAAACGCGATTACGTGAGTACTTGAATATGTTACGGTAACCGAAACGGATAAATCAATACCCGTGTGTACGAGCGAATACGAATACAACAATGCGACAGTTAGCGTGATAAAATGTAAAAGGCACTGTCGCGAGAATCTTTATTTTACTTTCATTCGCGAAAAATTACTTTCCAAGTAATTTTTGCATTTTTTTATTTTCGAAATAAAATATTTATATACAAAGAGAAAAATATATCTCACACTTACCCTTTTTCTCGTCGTCAGCGCATCGGCGATTCCTTATCCTCGATCTTTCTCGTTCCTGGATCCTTCTCGTCCTTCCACGGTCTTCCTCGATGCACTGGTAAATAACACTCGCGGAATTGCATATTGCAAATTGCATAACGCGGAATAATGTTTATAAATAAAACACGAAAAAACAACGCAGGACGTGACACGCCCGTCGCTTCGACAAATATCGATCCGACGGCCAGTAATCAACATCGACTGCAAATCTCGGAAAATCACGTGCGATCTGATGATCGATACACTAAAATGGTTGCGAGGATTCGCTCGCGGACGATACGAGAGGCGCTTAAGTACTCAGAAAGCAAAATCCAGCGAAATCTCCCGACGGGAAACGTTTATCGATCGCGATCATAAACCGCGTTTAATCGCGATTCTATGGCTTTCGGAGCAGAGCACTCGAAGGAAATCGCACTAACGCGCCCGTAGATTCATTCGGCACTCCCGGGCTTGTTAGGTATACTATACGTGACGCTCCGGGCTCCAGCGACGCCGCGGCGTCGGTAAACATGGCGGACGCACGGGCACCGGCAATTATGCCGAAAGTTCGTACCGCAGGCAAGCCGGAGATGATTACCTCGATCGATCGGTGACGGCCGGTGTCCCTCGACGTTTCCTCTCGATGCTCCGTTTCCAGTTTCCACATAGGCACCGAAGTCTTTCCACGGCACTCTCGCGATACTCGCCAACGGCGAACGGACAATCGCGATGTCGCGCGTATGCGAGTGGAATGTTCCATTCGGCCGGTGGGCGGTCGACGAAACGCGGAGGCGACGGACCTCGATCGCGAATATCGAGGACGCGTCGATCGAGCGGGTCGACCGACGCTTCCTGGCGAACGCCCGTCGCAAGATCCGTCGCTCCCGGTATTCGTTCGTTCGCGAAATTCACTCGAAACGGGTAAAAAGACGCGAGAACGCGGAGCGATCGCGACCGCACTGGCGACGAGCGGCAACGTTCGACGTGAACCGACGTGAACTGAGCGTCGATCAGTCGCAAGATCCAATCACGTCGCGAGACCGCGGACCGCGCGAGACGACGCGGGAAAATATTCTTAAGCCCCGTGTCCACGATGCTAGAAATCGCCCTGAGATCTCGGACGGAGAAAGGATTAACCAATCGCATTGGTCAATTGCCGAATTGTTTAAAGGTGATTGGCCAATCTCAGAGCGATTTCTAGCGCGTCGTATACGGACGCAAGGTTTTAACGACGCGTGATTCGCTACACACCGAAGGAAATATATCAATATTGTTTAGATTATTGATTACAGCGAAATATCGCTTGATTAATATCCGTTTCTGCCGATATAAATTGACTTTGACCCTTAAATGCCACACCTCTCAAGAATCTCGTAAGTTCACTGAGAGGGGTCTAAAAAACTCCGGCGTGAAAAATGTCTCCTTACTCCGTGATTTTTTGATGTTTAGTTATGACAATTTTTTTCAACGTTGTTCAAGGTCTAGAGAAAAGTGTAAAATGCTAATATTGTTAAAATTTCACGTTCAACATAGTATAAAAAATTAAGTAAACTGAGTACCGCTAAGTGTACAAACGGGTAGGTCACGTACTCAACTATCATCGCACGGGAAGCATGAGCTCCATTTTTGGCGAGAACATTTGAAAACATTTCATTCTAAAGGGTCTGGAGTCCGCTGGACCCCACTGGTCATTTAAGGGTTAATCTTTTGATTAAACTTACTTTTTATCATCTTCAAACTCTTAGAATTAAGAAAAGATGAGAAGAGTAAGCTAAATCAAGATTATAAGGGGCCTATTCTGTAAACGTTAACGACATCATTACGTACTTTGTGCAGATATAATATACCATGGAAAAGAGCTGCTCAAAGCACGTAAACGGTATCGGTAACAGAATAGGCCCCTAAAATTAATTCGCATTGACGGAAATGAACGTAAATCGGACTGTTCCCCCCGTCCATGTTCATTTCGAAAATCATCTTCTATTTGACGATTTAACGTACGGCGAGACTTCGTAGGGCGACTTCGCGGGGTACGAGATTTCCGCGCGACACGATGGCCATCGACGAGGACGACGCTTACTTATACGAGAGCTCGTAAAAGCGCAACCGACGGCCCCGCACACGCGGTTTATTGCTACTTTAGAGGTATATCCTCGGACTCTTTCCCGGGCTTAATCGCGCGGCGCAATGAGTACGCGCGCGTGCGTTAGTTACGAGGTTACCGCCGTCGTCGACGTCGACGACGGCGACGGGGTGGGAACGTCCGGAACGGGACGGACGGCGTACGGCGTACGGTGGAAGCGGGGCGACTCTATTCCGTTCGACCGGTCGTAAAACGAATAACATCCGATAAACAATACGCACTCCCGCAACGCATCGCGAGGCACGCATCGGAAGTCGCGCGTTACGGCGGCCGGCGCGGCGGGCCGTAAAGAGTCGTTTTCGCGGGACGTAATGAGTACAAACGCGCCGTGTCCGATCCGGCGTGGCGAGGACTCTGTCAGGATCAGAGAGGATAGCGCATGTGTACGGCAAATGATTTCACGGTTTCATCGATGTTCAGGGCCGTCATTTCCGCGGGAGTATCTAAAATAATCGGACCGCGTCGGAGAATAACCGTAAATAAGATCGGAGCTCCGAACGCGGTATCGACGACACGAGGGGCCGATGGCCGATGTGCGGATTGACGGGCCGAGATAAACCGATTACGCGTCGAGGTATAAAAGTTTTCCAGACGAGAAGAAAGAAAAAGGATAACCATTGTCTTTCAGAGTATAATCAACTAGGTGAAGTTCGACGGCAGGTAAATAATTAAATTAAACGTTTTACGTAACGTGTGTCAGTGGATATAACGTACGATGCTCGGTATGTCGGTTTTACAATCATCACGATTCGCGAAAATAAAATCGCGGATGTATAACGAATCTGTTTTCATGTTATTACGTAACGTGGACACCATTATTTTTTATTCGGACGATTCGGACAAATCAAAATAGCGAACCGAAAGCAAGCTGCGGGAAATTTCAACTCGTCCGGTTTATTTATTATTAATGTATCAATCGTGAGTGATCAAAACCCCGAATGCTCGTGGAAAAATAATAACGCGGAATGAATATCGTAATGGCACGTCGTTTAAATTATAAATTATTCTAGCAGATTTACCTATAGCGAACGAGAATATAAAAGCCCATCGATGTTTAATCTACGATTCGTTACGCGAATACTATGTGTTCGCGAAGTTACGGGGGACAATATTCATAAATAAATAACGCGATCGACAGTAAATATCAATGTCAGGCCGTAAAAAAAAATATATTATATATATATATATATATGTATCGCGGAAGGCACAGAAGCGCGAATGAAAAAGTGTAACGCACGCCCGTCGAAAATAACGATCCGTGATAATATTTGCACGCGATGTAGACTCAAATGCGATATATTTTTTTGAAAGACGGTTTAACAAACGAATCACGAAATCAATCCGAGCTAAATAAGAGTCGACGAGACGCGACGCGAAATGCGCGCGATAGCCGATGGGCCGGTTTGTAACGGAAAACGGAAGGAGCGCGGAGAGAATATTCTACGTGTGTACGCGCGTCTATGCCGTAGCGCGTGTCGAATCGACTCGGCATTCTCGGCAACAGTGGACACTGGACAGTGGCAACCCTCAACGCTCGTTGTTGACATCGGCATCGGCATGCGGCGAGAATAACACGGCCTATATACCGGCTTCGAGTCTCGGCGCGCGCGAGCGATGCCTTAATTGCGTAAACACAGCACGGCGCGCGACGATTACGATACGGCGTACGTTACATTGTTATTCGCGCGAGATGCGCCGAAATTCGAGCTTCGAGTTCGAGCAAGAGTGGTGTGGCGAGTGGCGGTGGCGCGTGGCGCGAGTGGCGGGTGGCGCCGCGGCAGCAAGAGTAGTAGGTAGGGATAAAGTGGGGGTAGGCCGCGACACTAGGGACATTGAACGCGCACCGTGCCTAGCGCCTAGTCATCTTCCCCCACTCATCCCCACTCTATCATATATTGCCGAGAGTCGCGGCGCGGCGCCCGTCGCCCGTGTCTCGCACTGCCATCTTAATCGTCGCTCGAGCACGATGCGTAATCACGCCAATCACGGATCGCGATATTAGGTATTGAGACTACCGAGAGAAAACGCATATCACTCTCTATGAAAAATTAACGCTCGTGATTATCCGATTCTCACGACTCGCGCTGCACAAGCGTATCGAAGAAACGGCTGTTCTCTTTATTTGAGATAAGGGAGAAAGAAAGAAAAAACTCTAAACTGTGCGTTGTATTACGGAGACATGCGATACCATAGTGATCGTTGTTTCTTCAATAATATGCCTTCGATTCGAGTGTGTCTCGCGCTTGGCAAGTTCGTTAAATTTGAACCGTTCATCGATTTTGTGCGACATTCTCGGATCGGAAACGCAGAGTGACACGCGCGAATCGTGTAATCCATAGTGATCGTTGTTTCTTCAATAATATGCCTTCGATTCGAGTGTGTCTCGCGCTTGGCAAGTTCGTTAAATTTGAACCGTTCATCGATTTTGTGCGACATTCTCGGATCGGAAACGCAGAGTGACACGCGCGAATCGTGTAATCCAAGTGATAAATAGGCGTGATATATCGATCGTTCATTAATAATTAATACATTTTTCGTGATTTATTCGTACCGAACCGAATTATTACGTGGGCGGTATTAAATTTCGGTTATACGCATATATTTTCGAACAAACCAGTGGCGGCGTCTCAGTGGCGATCAATTTGACTCGCTTACTTACTCGCGCGATATCTATGTAGTGGCTGCGTCGAAAACTTCACTCGGGTACACACCAGTGTCGTTCTATCTTTGTGAAGTTTCCGAACGCAGCCAAAGTGCGAAGCATTCCACCCAATCACCAATCACCCTCTTTCGAGTAATTCGAATTTTTCGATCAGATGCAAAATGTCGGCAGTACGGGATGGATCGATGTCGAGCTAAGCGGCCTCGCGACGCGTTTAATCAGTAAGTACGCTGAAATTAGTCCCGCGTTCAGGCGTATTCTAATATTTGTCAACCGCGTAACATAAATTCCGACATTCGTACGTCGTTAAAGTGTGTCGTTGGCGAGATTTATTCGAACGCAATCTCGTTGAACAATTGACGGGAGCAACGATCGTATCTTCGAATATTCCGCATCTCTCGTTACTCGTGTATTTCTTCACTTATATTTATTCGCAATACTAGACAGCCATCGCCAATAACCTAAAGCGCGAGCGTACATTTATTTGCTACATAAAGACATAAAGCGCGAAGGTGCAGTCGGTGCAACAGGTGCAGCGTCGTGTCGCGGCGGGTGGCGCGTGAAGTTGCCGCGCGAGTCGCGACGATTGTCGAATTTCCTCTCGGATATTCCGTCGCGTCGGTACAAGTAATTTGCGTCATTTGCGAGGCACGTCGCCATCGCCATGTTGAGCGGATCGCGGTCTCGTCGCGATATGATCAAGTGCGCGGTACCGTGTACGATATTATTGCCGGGAGTGCCGTGAAAAGTGCCGCGCGATCGTCGTATCCCGTAATTAGTGCCCACCGATCATAATTAGCCTCGTCTCGCGAGTAACGGTTGTGTGAGTGAGCCGCAGAGGAACGAAACGAGGAGCAGCGACGTCCAGCTGCGAAGGGAAAGAGAGGAGGAGGAGGCCAGGGAGGCGTCGGGCAAAGGCGGAGCAACTGTGGGTAAGTATAATTCATATATTGTATTTGTCTGTTATTTGTTGTTTAATTGACTAATTGTTTATTTATTCCCGAATATGCGAATTTTATGACAGATTTTGCACATTCATGTGCAATACGAATATTTGTTTTATTTTATTTTGTAATATTTAAAATGTTTAATATGTGAAATATTAATAATAATTTTGGTGTATTTATAGTACTTATTCTCCCCAATCTGTCTGTAATTTGTGATCGTTTGATTTTATTTGTATCAGATTTTATAAATGTTTATATTCGAGAAAGACTTTTTTCGGAAATTATATTAGATAATCCATGTTTTTTTAAATACTTATTTGGGAGACAAATAATTCAATATATGCGCAATAATTGTTTTTTGAAATATTGATTACGTTTTGAACGCTACTATAATTTAAATATATTTGTATGTTACAGATTTGTGCCTACAATTCCGCTGTTGCGCATCGTATCGGTGAGTGTTAAATATTTTTCACTGTCATTTGAGATAATGGATCTTTCTCTCTTTCTCGTTCCACGAATGAATATTACGAATAAATATTATATTTTATATATAGATCCATTATCTCTTAAATTGCTATTATATTAATTGTCATTTACTATACGTTTACGCGAGCGTTACTTCTGCAGTAACTTACGATATATCACTCGTTTACGCGGAGTAAATTATCGTAAGTTACTACAAAATCCCGCGAAGGACGTATCGTAAGTTACTGCAGAAGTAACGCTCGCGTATAGTAATTCTATCAAAAGTAATAATAATATAAATATTTTTCGAAAGTACAGAAATAAATTATTTTCGCAACGTACTAGTTAAATATACGATATCGAAAACGATATATATAAGTCCGAAAATTGAAATTGTTCGGATATTATATACCAATAAAAATACGTTCTTTCTGAAGTACAAGCACGATTTTGAATTCAAACAGAAACTTTGCGCTAAAAACGTTATATGATCTTATACGTCACTTCCGCATACACCCTGCAGGTTTATTGTAACATATTTCATGGGCTATCTCGGTTTTCTGTTATTACGGACTTGCGTCACGTTCAGAATCACGGATTTATATACTGTCGTACTTATCGTGACACTTGTATTTATCGCGTACATTTCCTCCACAATAGTTCGGCGCGGCTAGATTTTAGTAGATTTTATTAGAGGCCCCAAAAGACTACTCTGTCCCAGGCTCCGCACTACCCTCGGGGTCTGTTCTGTCCATGAAAATGGGGTTAATCGGGACTCGGGGGATACATTTGGTCATAACGGCGCGCGGTAGGCTACGTCGGACGTACGGATCATTAATAAAAGTGTTTAATTGCGCGGGACTTCACCGATTAGTCAACGATTAGAGGGATAAATTAGATATTCTCGGTGGACAACCGAGAATACTCACGTGCGAGTAAGAGCACGTTCGCTTCTGTCAAGCCCGATCATCATTTCGCTCTTCTTCTCGTTGCGAATTTCGCGTTACTTAATGCGGGGAGGCAATGCATATACATATATCGCCGCAGACTTTTTGCCGGTGAAATTTATCACGGGAGAGTATATTAAATGGCGAAACTCCAACTTTTCTGAACGCCGCGCGAGAATTCGCTGGGGCATGCCGGCGGTATACGACATGCAGTTTATGTAAAGCCAGATCTAGGCCAAGCAAATAAACTCGAACAAACATGAACGAATATCTTGCTTCAAGGAGTGCGAACGACACTCTATTGGAGTACAAGCAAGTTGCTCGTTCGTGTTTGTTCGCGTTCATTAATTCGTTTGGTCTAGATCCGACTTAAGAGATGCCGTCGCCGTCGCCGTCACCGTCGCGACCATCTATAAAAAAAAAAAAATTAATTCTCCGATATCGAATAAAAGAAAAGGAGAAAAGATTATATAAAAGATATATAACTATAGCATTTGACAAACAAATCTGTTTATAGAACTATATCCAGATAATCCAATGATTGCACCATTACTTGTCACAATTAGCTGTAAAGAATGTTCAACAGTAAATGATGTAAACTTAGAACTGATCGTAAGGGGGGCCAGTAATAAAGGGAGCTTAAGAAGTGATGCGTATATATTTTTTAATTAAATTTGTATAAAGAAAAGGGAAGGACAAAGCCGAAAGGGGGCTTCAACAGAAGGTTATATATTATCGTGCGTTGGGAAGTACAAAGAGTAGAGAAAGAAGAGCGAAGAATTTTAATAAGAATTACCATGTACCGATGAGAGCTTAGGGATAGTAAAACGCAGATAAATTCGCGTATGTTATGTTGCGTTAAAATTTAAGATTAATTTTTCTTAAAGTTTGGCTTCTTATGAATCAGTCGTTATCAGGAAAGACCGAAAGCTAATGATCAATGAGCGCCGATCATATAGGAGAAGGTATTTCTAAAAGTAGCACAGGAACAAAGCACTTCTCGAGGAAATCCTAATATAGAAGTATGGTCTATAAAGTCATTCGATTCTAGGGTTCAGAAATGTCTAACAATAAGCTTCGCACGTACATGCGATTGCGCACGTGTGTGCGTCGACGAGTTCAAATGAGGTACTCGGGAACACGTGTGGAGCCAGCCGGCCAGTTACGCCGACACTTTTATACGTTCGTGCATTCTCGGCAATAATGTGCGACGAAATGGCGGTCACCAGAACCGATCGTCGCCCCTTCGATTTTTCATCGTTCGCAAAATGCGTCTCTCGCCGTTCTGATTATTGCCGCATATTTTCAAATTCCGGTTGCGTACGAGCGCGTGAACGTTTTAACGCCGCTCTGAGTTGCGCCAGCTGTTGTCGCTCCTCTTTTTCTCTGTCAGTTTTTTCTGTCAAATTTGAGCTAATAATTGTTGCGAATTATAACAGGATTCATCGGGAAATAAGCGCGAATATGAAATCGCGATCGAGTCTAGATCTGTTACGTTGAATGTTACAATATAATAATACCGAGAATAATACATTCTGATCATGCGGTGACTCGTTATATCGCAGCGTCTTGATCATTTTACGCACGATTTTTTTTATCTTATTACTTACTCTTTTCAATCTAGCTTCCATTTACTCCCACAAGAGAGAAAGAAAAAGTTATTGCTGCCAATCACAAGTAAAATTAAAGTGCTTTGCCATCCTCCGAGGACCCGTTCGATTTCCCGTTTGCTTTATTTGCGCTCGGTGCATTATCTCACGCGTATTCTATGCCTGATGCGCGTTGTGTGTATCTCGTACAATAAATCCCGCTCGTATTACGAACGTTCACTTTATAGACTTTCGAAGTTTTCCACAGAGAGAGAGCGAGACAAAGAAAGAAAAACAGAGAGAAGAATGAAAGACATGAGAGTTCGCTCACAGTCTCATTCTTAGCTCGACTTCTCAACTTTATATAATTTCTCCCTTCATAACACGCGAGATCGTAAGCGAGCTGCAATAACTGTCTATATGAACGAAATTTATTAGTTGTGAGCAACTTTTGCGAATGATTAATTCATTTACGAACGATTCAAAAGTTCAAATGTCTATGCATCTGCGCACGAAATACTAATAATTTAAGATATTGAAACAGCAAAATATGATACATTCTCTTATACAATATATAAACTTTTTTAAAATTAATTGTAATTTAACGAATAAAAATTTGGTATAAATATATAGAATTTAAAATCGCTCATAATACATGTATACAAGTTTATTTAATTCGACCACAAGAAATCCGAAAAATCTATCTCGAATAGGATTTACTTGTAAAGAACTATAAACAGCCTAGAATAAAATACGGACGGCAATTTTATTGGTTAAACGATTAAGCGAAGTACCACAGATTATAACGATACTCCATTTTGTCGAACTGTCTTCCCATCGATCTCGTTCGCTCGTTTCTTTTGTGAGTTAGGAATCCAATCTTCATGGATATTGCGTTTCGGCCATTACGTAAGACGGCAAGAAAATGGGAAGCGCCGCGCAATGTTATATACCTAATTGGCAATAAATAATGCGGCGTGCGTGACAGGCAGATCGATAATACTGATTAGTATAAGAGCGGCGGAGCGAAGTTGCGTTTAAACGCGATTACACAAACGCGGGGTACATCGCAGTCGCGATTCGCGGTCGCGTACCTCATTTTTCCCATCGGTCGCGTTTCCGGATTAAATAAATCCAAATTGTATTCGGCGAATACGTCGGTATAACGCTTTTACGGTTATTTTGAAATTAAGCCTCTTATTGTCGTGAGTCGAATCGCTGTCTAATTGACGTGGAGTTTATTAAATTATCGGCAAATTTATCAATTTATCGCAAATAGCGTTAAAGCCAAGACTTACCGTCACAGCATCAACCATCAGGTATATACACAATTACAGACCCGAAATCGCACGCGGCACATTGGCGGGCTGTGCGTCGAATTGCAATAAACTCTGACCGTTGTACTTCGCCAAACTGTATGTACCTTTCAGATATCATTTTACGTTGTAATTAGCGACGCGATGGCGCCCCAAGCCTGCCCGCACGTTTTCATTGTTTATTTTGACAGTAGCGATGAATTTAATTTGATATCGACCGCTTTTAAAGTGCAAGTCGATGTATAACTTTTATTTAGTTATATCCGAGTGTTGCTTACGGAGAATTTAAAATTGTTTTTATAATATCAACAATTGAAAATCTAGATCTTTTTTATAATTTAAGATATAGTTACTTGCTAAAAACAAAACAAAGCGTACTCATATGTAAACGTGTGCTTGTGTGTGATCATCTCGTCGAAAACCAGTTCTACAATTAATCGAAGGACACGTAGATTTTGTAGATTTTATCTGCCTATTTCGGTTTTAGCTCAGATATTTTTATTTTAACCACAATTCTATATACAATCTTAATACATATATCGAATTGAATTTTTCTTAATCCGCTCGAAATTGGAAATCAAAATCCATAATCGACTAATATTTTCTGCAGCTTTTTATCTCGTTGCCTCCTCGTGGACGTATTGTGTTTGATGTTTCGACTCGAAACGTACATGCACGCGCATGATTAATTACCATCGTTTGTTTACGCGTCCCTTGACGCAACGTGCGGCCAAAGGTTTGAAATCAAGCGCGAATATGTACCAGGGTATTTCACGGTCCACTATGTCGCGGATATGTGAGCGACCCCAACCAAAATTAATGTATCGAACATTTCGTTACGTATCGCTCCCGTCGGGATTTAATTACAAAAATCGAGCAAGTTTGGAACACTTACCGCCATTAATGCCGTCACCTGTGCGGGTTCGGCCATTAATCGTGGCAAACTGAAGTCCCGCTTACGAGCCAGTTAAAGCGCAGCAACACTGGCTCATCTCATCCCACCGCTGGCTGGAAGACCCTCCGAGGCCAAGCTGTGTTCTCGCAATTTGTTGCCAAATTTATTACTTGACGGGAAGATAAAAAGTAAAGATCGAGATACGAACAAAAAAGCTACGAGGAATGACGTATCGCGCGTCTCGTGATCCTCTTATTACTACGTCTTCATTTCTTCATTACGGCAATTCGCACTCGAAAACGATCTTTCATCATCAAAATGTTGATGAAAGATCTTTCACTTTCACTCCAAAACGCGAAAATGCGAAAAGATGCTATATTAATTTGAATATAAGAATGCGTTTGCATCAAACGATACTTCTTATTAAACCTTTAATATTTTAATATTGATTTTGCAATGCTAATTTAAAGCTGATTTTACAACAGTTTTTTTAAATTGTTAAATAATAAAATTATAGATTTGTTATCATATATCTACTACAGCATTATTATCATACGTATGGTTGTTACGTAAATCAGCTAAAAGTTTGCTATTTCTTATTTAATTGTAACAATTGACACAACAGCATAAATAAGGTATAAAACATAAATGTTTCCCTTGCATCGGTTTGGCGGTGACGTCACACATTTATATCACTTTTCTAATAATACGTTTTTAATGGTTTCCACCGGCATGCACTTAATTGCTGCCGTTTATCCACCGCTATTATACGAATACTCTCTAATCCGTTTATTACTGTCGGCTTTACTTTACTCTGTACAAAGTGGCCTTCATCCGCGGATGGATTAAAGCGAAACTTTCCTTTTATTAAACGCCGAATTAACGTCATCGCCGTAATTTCAATTCGCTGCACTCGCGTGCGGCGCGCCAGATGGGAGAACCGTGTAATTGGAAGCGCGCGCGTTATTGCAATTTGGAATTATTACGACTTACAATTAGTCGATGACCGGCTACCTTTCGTCGCGGCGTTCATTGTTGTCTGCGATCCCTCAATATGTCGTGCACGTTTGTCGCACATATAAAACTGAATATATATACGCAGAAATATTTACTATACAGCCAATATATATTGGGATTTATTTTTCACTGTCCCTTTATTCTCGATAGTAAACCGTAACTGTCTGAAATTTCCATAAAAGTTGCATATAGCGTTAATCGTTATATTTCGCTCGTCGATCGTCACATTTTTATTTTACGTACCTATTTGAAATTTATTACATTTTCTGAAATAAATTGTAAAACTTGTTCTTATTCTTCACTTATCCGAGAAATTTGAAACTAATGCGTTTTTTCTTACGTTTGCATTATTATTATTTTTTAATTAATAGGCTTCACCATAGAGTTGCGATGCATATTTGCATCACGTACCGTACGGTACCCTTCGACTAACGAAACATTAAACCGAAACAGCCCTAGGAAAACACAGGGGCGCCTGTTAACACGGCGCGAAATTTTGCTCGCATCCCCGCACGCAATATTTCACAACACGGTCTAAGCGCATACATAGTATGCTCCGGTGGTGCATATATACACTCCTTCCCGGACCAAAGCAGTCACGTAATTCTAAATGCGCTTAACTTGAAAGCGTTTATCTGTAACCATATTATTACGGCCGGCACCGTAATTCGTTTCGCTGTTTCTCCAAAGAGGATTTACTCGTCCCGAATTGGAAACGTCGGAGCGGAGTCGCGCGTCCATCCGGGAAGTCGGGACTTTCGGTCATCCAGCTGCAGCACGCAAGAGCGCCGCTCGGCACACACACACACATCGAAACTTTCGATATTAATCGCGACGTCGCGTCGTTCAAGAGGCGCTCCCAGATACATCGGCGCGATTATGGCGACAACGGGACGCTCCGCTGCGTCGAATTCGATTCTTATCGTCCGCGATATCATCGAGCTCCTTGCCCCACACGTTTGCCCCACGGTTGCTCCACGATTCTCTTTTCAGTCGAAATCTCACACAATAAATCACACGGATTACAAAGCATCGACTGCCGGAGATTGCAGCTTGTTTTGGGTCCTTGGGGACGGGAACTTTGTATCGCGCGCGGCCGGGTGGTATAGAAAAATGAAACGTACTTCATACATTATTCAGATCCTCTTACCAGCCACCGCCACCATCTCGTACCCGTAGATAATACGGGCAAAGAGAAGGGTAGCGAGGCTGAGGCCCATGAAAGCACGCGGCTGGATTTCACTGATTTGTCCCCCGCGTTTTGACCAGAAAGCCAGAAATTATTTACGCTACGGCCCGTAGACCGACGACCGGCACCCGAAGTGGCTCCTTCTTCTCCACCGCAACGGAAGTTCGATGGCCCGGCAACTTTTACGATAGCCTGACGATCGCGCTCGTAAAAAAATTCGAGTCTGGCGACTCTCGGAGTGGATAAAAAAGTTTTCGTCGAGCCGGTCGAAAGTTTAGAGCCGGCATCGCACTATACATCCGCCCCGTCTAGAGAGAAAAAGAGAAAGAGAGAGGGAGAGAAAGCGAGCGGGATAGAATCTACAGACAGAGTATCACTTTTACTCGATCGTTTCGCTCCTTGGAGAGACGAACTTTACTCGCCCACACATATTAGGACTATGGTGCGGAAAAGTTCGCCCATCAGTTCGCCGTGATTGTTATAAGAATCTCGCGTGCAATGGCGGCACGATACGAGGCGAATCGGACAGAAACGAGAACGAACGGATGCATGATGCGCCTTCGAAACGAGAAAATTTTTTTTCTTGTTTTTTTTTATAAACATATTTTTCGCGAAAAATACGAATATTTCCGGGATACGGTATTTTTTTATGTGACGCTATGCGCTCTTTCCGAATAAAGGTTTGCACAGAGTTGCAACAAATTTTTTTGGAGGCATTGTATAAATCTGGAATTGTTAAAGATAACGTGCAATGTAGAAAAAAATAGTGGAACATAGTCAATGTAGTCGTCATCGCGTGTGTTTCGCGATGCGCATAGCTTTATATCTCTAAAAACTGTATTGATAGTCTGCATTTAGCATCGAATTTGGTCACTCGGTTGTCAGCCTATGATAACATATACGCTTCTAAATAAAAAAATTGCAGGATCGATATTTCTTGCCAAATGTAGGATGTAACGCAAAATAATGAACATTTGCGTACACTTCAACCAACAACTTCAAATCATATGATTTAAATGAGAAAACGGAAAGAGGAGGAATATAAATTAGCGCGCGATGTAATTTGCAAAACATTTACGGGACAATTAGAAAAACTACGATAAACTGCAGGACACAAGAAAATAATTACTCAGAAAATCAGAATGTACTTCATATTAATTAGTTTCTTGCATTATTATTTACTCTAATTTCCCTCCTTTCTATTTTATTATCAACGCTTTTAATGATATTATATTACAATAACTGCGTCACACTGTTAAATATTAAAAAATAAAATTAAAAAAATATCTTGAGTTCATTTTGTTATTTTTAACCACCATGTGTATGGAAATTTATTTTTTTAACACAAAACAGTATTATTTTAACTCCATTGGTTTTAGTTCCGTAGTTAAATTAACATTAGGCGCATTCAGCGGAACAAACCGCTCAGTAGCAATCGAACGTGATTGGCTCTTACTTTTAGACCCAACAAATCAACGTAGCCTGTTGATAAGACGACACTCAACAGTTGTGTCTGCTGAAAAAACGCGGCCATTGTTTTAATTAAATTAACGATATTTTGAGTAGGAGCAGTGGCGACCTATAGGAATGATTAAAAATTACTCAAACTGAGTACAAAATTTGACGTTACGAAAATTTAACAGTGTATGCATAAGTAAAACTTACATACCTGGATACATAGTAAATTATTATCTACTTACAGTTTGAACAGAAATGTGATAAAATGAAGTTTTATCATATTCATTATAACAAATTTATTATAATGAATTATTATGCAGTGTTTGCTTTGCAACTATGTGGCTTATGTGTGATTAACATAATTTAGATAAATAAAAAAGCAAAACTTTCGACAGATTGTGCAATTATGTTAACGTTTATATTCAAATGTTAAACATTACTTATATTCATCTTTTCAAACAAAATGAAAAATATTTCTACAATTGTCAAAACTACAATAGGTAATAGAAAACAAAGTCATTCAAGTACAAGAACTAATTCGTAAAAGTATATCGTATCTCTATGACTTAACTTTATATACATACATTAGGTACTTGAGAAACATTGCAGAAACATTGTTCCTATTTTTATTTTGTATTTAGTGTGTAACCATCTTCTTTTGCATATTAAATAATCTTTGTGTAATTTGCAAAAAAATCTGATTTTGTACATCTCAGGTCTGCTAATGTTATAGATATAGAATTAATTTCAGAAAACGCGCAGAGCATATGAAAATATTTTTCCATGATGTTTTTCTTATCAAGTTACACAGGGTCTATTACGGTTATACGGTCCAGGTTCGTTCTCGTAATTAGGACCGACGTGGAGCCGGCACGAAACGGTGAATTTACAAGACAGGGGCCAATGAAACGCATAGTTTAGATTATTACGATCACCTCTACGGCCTTTGTTCCGTAAATTCAGCGGAAAGGTCAAACCCCAACATATTCTCGGCGAATATAGCGGCAAAACCGGAGATTTCTGCCAAGACAATTAGTTTGCTAATCTGGTTTCGCGGATCTCAGTAACTAACGAGTTCCGATTCGAGTCATGTTCCCATTATATTACGTTATTTGCCTTATAACTCTTTCGACGCGTAAAATATCATCGAACTTCTGGGGCGATAATTATTGCTTTGCGTTCGCCAACTGCGTCTCTTTCGCCGTTAAAATTACATGCGCACGATCAGAATGATCAAAGTAGTTATTATAAAACTTGCTCTCGCGCGTAATAGCGCTCGCCGGCATGCTAATTCAATATATACGGCTAATTTTCTATTTCGTTTACGGAGATTGTTCTACCGCCTCGTGTTCCTCCTTTATATAGAACGTATTGAGCCAAGTGCTAATTACTAATGCAGAACATGGCAGTTTCGCTGCCAGATGTGTAATTACTGAGGAGGATCTAATGGAATAATCGCGTTTGCAAATTAATGCGGCAAATTCGACCGTAACTTGGACGCAAGATGGCTCCGAGGATCGGAGCTGATACGCTGTCCGGTCGAAGGATTAACCAGACGGGCTATTTCTGACGTGACGATTAATTTGCAAATTCACGGCCTCCCACCGTATTCCGCGTAACAGACGAGTCTTGATCCGTGCTCGTTTCGCGTTATCCACTTTACATATTCAACAACAATCATGCGCCGCGCTTTTCTCATTCCGCGCGCCGCGTTACCCTGGCGGAGTCGTGGAGATCTTGATCGACCATGCACGGTCGCAGCATCGGAAAATTGTTCCGCTTGGCGAGAATTTCGCAGGCAGCGACAGTTTCCGTCTGTGTTTATAAACCACCGCTTGTCCGAATTGTTACAAATAAGACGATTAGCTTGCTGCGATGTACGTGTTTCAATATATAATAGGCGGAGCGTATGATATTCGAATTGTCGTTAGGTATTCCGGTTTGTGTTATTTTGGTATTATCCCAGTTTCTATTATTTCGGAATTGTTAGTCGCTTCCATTAGCTCTCATTGATATGGTTCGTCGTTTCACGCGCTCTGTTACATGCGACATTGCGCGTCACTGGTCTAATGACCGTCAAAATGTATTCATACCAAACTAACTCAATATCTCTTGTACAAGGAAGAGACGCGAAAGAGCACGAACTAATGGATGAAAAAATTAAAACATCAGAGAAAGACAAAATATATCATTTAAGCCATAGCAGCTTGCGAATAAATTAACTCTAAATATTACTCTTTGTTCAACACTGCAACCATCGAAGATTTTCGCTTTCGAGAGAACAGATTTTTGTTTTCAGAAAATAAAACTGTCACGATTATGGTTTTAATCTCAACTCCAGGATTACTTTCTCGAAAGAAATTTGCTCTGGAAATGAGTTCTCGAGAGTTTTATTTCCTGATAACTATTATCGACATTTTTATCGTCCGACAACAACCGTCGGGGATTTTACTGTTCAAGCATAATAAGTATCACGGCGACTCCCGACAGGTTTTAAGTTTTAAGCAATCCTCCTTCCCACCATGTATCCACGTTAATTCATTCTAATTTATGCTGAATATTACACGCTGTTGCTCGTGGCGTTTGCGGCAATCTCTATAATTCACAACAGACAGTCGTACAAACGTCCTAATCGGCGCTATCAGAATTTCAATCATCGCAATAGCGCTCCAGGCTTTCGGCACGATTCCGAGGATTGCGAACTGATAACGCGGCGCATACGATGAGCGCGACAGGCAGCTATTTCTGACGAGACGATTAGTATGCTAGTCTAATTTCAAAACCCTATCCTGTAACAAATGAGTCTCGGTCCGAAGGAGGCGGCTTGTGGTACGGTTGCGGATGCGGCGGGGAAATGGCGGCGGCGGCGGTGGTTGCGACGGCAGCAGCGGCAGAGCGACGGCAACGGCGGCGGTGACGGCAGCAGCTTCGATGAAAACCACCCCGCGCCCGCGGCGTTGTATTAAGAATGCAACGTGAATGACGTGAAACGAATTCCTATGCAAAGCGGGAGGAGGGACAGAAGGTAGAAGAGAGGGCGGGGACGAGGAGAAAAGGCCCGCGTTGATCTCGTCTAACTAGCAGCTCGCATCATTAACGGGTCTTGTTTGTTTTACAGTGTAGAAAGGACACGCCCATTTCCTCGTCATCTCGCTTAAGTCCTTCGGAGCCAAGGTCTGAGCGGTGCCCTCTCTTGATCTGCCGCCGCCGTCCCTCACACAAACGGTGTCCCATTTCATTCGTCCAACATGTGTTAATTGATCGCTCGCAGAAACGCGAAATGAGAATATGAAACACCGACCGCGTTGCTCGTTCCATGTCGACTTGCGTATAATCACGGCTATGTAGAAGTCATGATTAATCGGCGTTATCGCAAACTATATTCGTGACGTAATGAGATTAATGGTGCGTTCATTATATCTGATACGCATACTAGATTTCTCATACTGCGTTCCACGCTTCGAAGGTTTTAACGGGGAAACAACTGGCTGTGCAAAACGTGCCTCAAGATTTTCAATATCTTCACCATTACAGATACATCGATGTATCCGTCTTATTTGCCTTTCTTCGGTGCGGCAACACGAAGGGAACACCCCGTATACGACGGCCGCGCCGCTCTGTTTCGCTTTCTCCGTCTCTCATCCACCCCGGTGCGTATATACATATTCATGGTGTCATTACCGCCCCGTGGAACATGCTATTGGTAAACGTTTCTGTTGGTCTCTCTCTCTCTCTCTCTCTCTCTCTCTCTCTCTCTCTCTTTCTCTCTCTCTCTTTTTCTCTTTCTCTCTCTCTCTCTCTCTTCGATCCCTCTCTCATAGAATAGATGATTGCGGCACGCATCGCTTCGTGGCTTCCTTATAAATTATTACGGGCTTGTTTCGCGAAACGTCAATGCTGCGCGGTCGATGACAAAGTGCCCGGGCTCGTAAAGCTGCAAAACGTGCGCTCATAATGCCGCCGTCGCATCCGTCGTTGTTGCGCCGACGGGCTATCTTTTGCGGATCGCGATCGTAATCGCCGATCGATCCCGACCGCTTAACTTCGTCGTAACTTCTCGTTCCTCCCCTGCGGCTAACGAGAAAATTGCGCGGCTGACGACCCGACGCCCCCACTTTCTCTTTCTTGTTTCGCTCTCCTATTTATTAATTACGCTTGCTAATTGCTGACGAGGCGCGACCCGATAGCAGCATCCTTTAGCTCTTTCCATCTCCCTTTTCTCTCTTTCTTTCTTTAATCAAAAAAATTTGTTTACTTTGATTATATTTTATTATCTTCTCTATTACTATGTACTATCAAGATAAAATTGCTCAAGATGTGCAAGAATACAATACTTTTTATCAAAATAATTATTATTTTCTATTAACGGCCGGCGCTTCTTTAGATTAATGTCTTTAATTATTAAAATAAATAATATGTAAAAACTACATAATAGATAGAAGTATGGATTAATTTAAGACAGAGATACACACAAAGCTATCGAAATGTCTCGATCTCAGTTTTATGAGAAGTTTAGATCACTTTTAACTATATAAAACCTCTTTGTTTTTCTTTTAATGTCATTTAACACTCTTTTAAAGTTCTACCATTGCTATATAAAGTGACGTATAACATAAATCAACCGTATTGTCATTTATACACGCGCGGCGTTTTTTTAATCCAAATTCTCAATTTTCGAATTTGATTATATTATATTGTCATGCACGCCGCGACTGCTAACGATAGATTGTTGTTTCATTTCCACCCGAAATTCTAAACTCTTCATTTAATCATCTCTTGTCGTACAACTTTATAAACTACTTGGTCAGAGTGGGAATGCTGTTAAGCTAATGTAAATATGTTTGGAATTACGTCATGCGCTTATATACACCAGAGGCAAATCCTCGCGAAATCGCCATTTCCCGCGCAACACGACTCCGCTTGCAATTTTCCTCCGGCTCGGCAAATGCTTTTTTCCTTTTTCGCTGGTTATACCACGCACCGTAACGCGCGATGAAAAGTTAAAAAATATTTGAGAGTTCCAAAGCCGAAGAAACATTCTGGTCGTAGATAGTTACAAAATCCTCACAATAATTTGAGACTTAAGAAAGTTAAACAGGATCTACATTGGCCCGAAAGTATTCTGTAGATAGGTACCTAGGGCGAGAAACGTGCAGAAACTTGCGAGAAGCGAGATCTAAGTACTCTTAAGAGCCGTGCTGGTGTTTACTTTGCCGCAAGGAGCACCTGCAAAAATATCGGGAATATCGCAGGCAGGTATTGTCCGCCCTGATTCTACTACGATAGATGTATATGGCATTTCATCGAGATTCACAAGTAGAGCGATTTGCTAATCCTATATATTCTGTCGGCGAGGCCTATTGTCGTGGCATGTCTATGGCATATATATATATTTTTTCTTTTTTTATATTATACATTATGTAGGTGCATTCACATTGCTATCTGCTTTTAATCATGTGTAATATCAAAGAAATCCATGTTTGTTAAAAAAAATCCGTCATTCAAGATATCTGTATGCTGTATGATAATACAGCAAAAAATATATTTGAAAGAATTTTATACATAAATCTATATAGTAACGACATAAAAGCAGATATAATGATTATTTTATGTTACAGCTATACGAATGTATCGATACATTCGTATTAAACGCGAAGATTTGTAATTAGCAGAATAATGAATTCTCTTCGCCAGTATATATTTGTAATTAGATTTATATTTTTCAATTTATATATTTCTGTATATGTTTTGATTAGATATGTTAATATCTTGCAAGAAATTGTTTAATTATAATTTATTTTTTGACATTTTTGCAAAAACTAACTTTTTTATTACAATATATATATTTATATTAATCTTTCTCACACACACACACACACACACACACACACACACACACACACACACACACACACACACACACACACACACACACACACACACACACGCACGCACGCACGCACGCACGCACGCACGCACGCACGCACGCACGCACGCACGCACGCACGCACGCACGCACGCACGCGCGCGCGCGCGCGCGCGCGCACACACACACACACACACACACACACACACACACACACACACATATACACAAGAAACATAAATAACGTAATTTTATTAATATAATGAAAAGGATATGCACATGAAAATAGAGTCGCACAGAAGTTTTATCACGGTAACTGTACTGTGTCATTATTTTTCTACGCTGCTGTACGTATTCATTTAAATTGTTTTATGTGGGATTGCCGTAAGCCTGTATAAATATACGTAAATAAAATATAGTAATTTATACAACACTTTAAAATGTGTTCCAGTTAGAAGGGAATCAATATGAAAACAAATTAGAAAGTGAAAAAAAAATAATTCGATAAAGAGAAAAGATATCTGTTAGTTTGTAAACCTTGCATCTCGATATGGAATAATTTATTCTCCGCTTTCCCTCTCGCGTAATCTGATGCTGTAAATATCAGTAGACGCGCTGTAATTATCTCCTGCTCGCAAGTTAAGCTAAAACTTGCGAATAACACGATTTAGAATATAGTACGGTCTTCTGGACTACATCCTATTCGCACAAATTATCTAGTAAATACCGAGGTAGCCTTAAACGCCGGCTCTCCGGAAATCAGCATGACTGTTATTAAATTTTCGTATGCACGCTATCGCAATATCTACGATATCTACACTGGAGAGGTAGATGGCGAGAGAGAGAGAGAGGGGGGGGAGAGAAAGATAGAAAGAGAGGAGGGGAGGGAATGAGATTAAAACGGCCAGGTGGGTAATATTGCCGACTTGTTCATACAGTTACCAACACATGGCGCTGTTAATCACATCGAATTACAACACATGCAAGCAATGCATTTTGAGATATGCGAATCTAGTTAGTCCACTGCTGGTGTTAATGCACAGCGCGGAAGTAGGGAAATTGGGATACATCGTTTGGGATACCTCGCGCGAATTGAATGTTGTGTACTCTATCGTTTATGACCGAAGGTATTGCGTTTTGCTCGCGTGCCGCAATATCACAAAAATAATGAACGAACGACCGCGGCTGCTGATGGTTTTGGGACATTTTGGTTGGCGGTACGTTATTTTTGACAAAATTTGCCTAAAAGATGCCAACGAATATCTGCAGTTGGAATTAATTTTTCACAAATAAACCCGCGATTCGAACAGTGTTAATTGCAATTATATATATTTTAAATTATACGTTATAAAAGAGGCAACAATTTTTAAGCAGGTATTGTATAATAAGCGAGAAATTTTTAAGCAAAATATTTTCTCACTTTACAACAATAATCTATATTTTTTATAAGCCGATTCAATTATATTGACGCACTTTTATATATACGTATAGAGAAAAAGCTTTTTTATATGATACTGCGGTTACGCACGCGTTATACTCATTAGCAGAAATACGCATATATATTCTTTTTCCCTCTCTCTTTCTCTCTTATGGATTATATCACGTCATATATGTATATATTAACCTTTCCGGTATCACAGAATCGGAATGCAAAGTGGTTGCAGCTGGTTACAATCTGCTGGCGCGTCAATAACATCTGATAAAATTTAGCAGATGACACATTTCACACTATCACATGATAATATATTATAAACAAAAAATTTTAAATTACCGTAAATTATTTTATTTAAATTTATAGAAAGTGCTTAACAATATAAATATTGTAGCTTGGGATATATCTACAAAAAAATATAAATATCGAATCTTTCATACTTTTTGTTTATGCATCACAAACGAAGAACGGTATTGCCATGAACACTAAGTCTGAATTAGTTAAATACGTTAATACAAAAAATTGTCATATAGAAAATCCGACAGATTTATCTCCCTGAAATACTTTTCAAGAATAAAAGTCCTTCCAAGAAAAGGATTAAAATTGGGTTAAAGGGTGAACATCTTGTTACTTTGCGTGTACAATCGTCTAAACGATTAAAGGTGTAATCCTATAGGCATCGGTGCAGTCTCTCTCGTTGTCCGCTGCTTCCAAACAATAAACACTACTCGCTACCTGGCCAGTTATCTCCATCGACTCGGCGCGCGGATCAACACGACAGAACTCACGGAAACGAACGCGCGTACATCCCTTAAGCCCTCAATGTACTCCCAGGACTAATCAGATGAGATCTAATCGTTGATCCGCTTGGGTGATATTTGTGCTCCGTAAGGAGAATGTCGCCGACGGAATTGAAAAGGGCGGTTAATAGGTTCACGACGAGACGGAAGGGCACAGCGAGGCAAAAAAATGAGAGAGGAGAGAAAGATAGAGTGGAAGGGTGGGATTAGGGCTTAACTCGCCAACGTTGGCGTGTCGTACAGGGAACGGACGGGGACGAGGGTACGTCTCAAGATTTCCTCCGCTTGTTTAAAAGGTCGTGGAACGACGCTGAATCGCCATTGTGCGCGATGCGCGCGCGTACGTGAATGCATGCACAAACACATATTTACGTTCATGCGTATACGTGCATATGTGGCCCCGAAGAAAAACACAAAAACCGCGCTGCCACGTAGGTAGATCTCGTCGCGGACCCCTTTGGCAGAAGAATGCCGAAGATAAAATCGCGCAACCCCTGCACCGGCGCAACCCTTCGCTAAGGGTGGTGCAGAGCCCTCATTGTACGCTCTCGAAGTTGTGTTAGTGTACACGCGCGTGTTTTGTGCCGCTATAAACGACCGAAAGCCAAGGCGAGACCAACACTAAGCCGCCAGCCACCAATAAATACATACACGCGCATCTAACGCTCACATGCAAGTCCCTTGGTATCCGAGACCATCTTCGGATCTTTTCCCGTCCCGCATACTTCGTTGCCCCATTTCCTACCCTTTCTTTCTATCCCGCGTCCCCACTATTTCCCATTCTCATCTGCCTCTTTCCCGATTTTCTCGCATTTTGCCCGCGCAGGGTTAGTTCCTTGCTATTTTTGAAGCTTATCCCATACGGAAAGTATGTGACAGTTTAGTTGGAACGAGTGGCGTGGATGGTGAGAGGGAGACCCTGATTCTTCGCGGCCTGCTGACACAGCCGACGCGTTCCTTCGCGTCATTGTGCGCGACACCCGCGTGGAGTTTTGAAAGTTTAATAGAGTTGTACTCTCGGCGACGGGAATGGTGTCGATGGATATGACGATCACGACTTACTGTAGAATCTAGAGGAGAGGGATGGAGCATAGTTAAAAAAAGATAATAGTTTTTTATTTTTAGCAGGATTTTTTGTTTCTTTTGATTTATTATATAGATAATAAATAGTTCAAAGATTTTAGCATTTTTCTTAAAGTTAATTGTTAATTAAAATTCTTGCAAATAAAAGAATCTTGTAAAGTTTTAAAGCCAAAAGAAGTTAATGAAAAGCAGTTTTTTATTGCATTTATTCAGTAATATCCTAAGATCACACACATATATTTTGTGATTTCTCTTTCCAACTCAAAAAGATTTTTTTTTCTGCAAAACTACAAGAAATAAAAATGCAAATCCAATATATATCATAAATATTTTTACGGTAACACGTGGAGTATTACATATCATATTTCAAATTTCGTAGTAGTACCTATTATTAAGCAGTATAAATAACTCTTTCTATTAAATTCGCAAAAGAAAGAAAAAAAAAGATAAAGCGAAAAAAAAAATTATTTAAAATAATTATTATATTTATTATACAATCATTTCTTTTTGAAAGCTTTTGATTTATCAGTATACAATGTTCTGAAAAAATTTCATTGGGAGATTAATTGAAAATACCTAGAAATGCAGATATATAGATCTTCTTACCAGTGCCATTGACCTTACACAATATAGTTTATTAAGCAATATGATTTTATCAAGTTTGTCATACAATCTATGTATGTTCATATCTTCAAAAAAAAATAACAACAAAATATTAATTATATAATTTGTGGCTTTAATTATACTATAATAAAAATCAACTTTCTAAATTTTTATTGCGTTTACTTAGAATTTAATAACTATTTGCATTAATATAATTTATTTGCATTCTCAAGATTATTTTCTACACATATACTCCAATATTTATGTTTTTCCTGTTGAAAATCTGCGCCGTTCTATCTATAATTCAACATTCGGGGCACACGGCAGAGAAATAGCAGGTATTCCGAGCGAGTAAATAAAACAGGCGTCACAGTCAAGAAAGTAGCACAGGTGGTCGTTAATATTTGAAACGCAGTATCAATGCTACCAGTCTCTCTCTCTCTCTCTCTCTCTCTCTCTCTCTCTCTCTTTCTCTTGCGGATCTCTCTGAATGCGGACTCATTTGTCGTGGAGGTTGGAGAAGCTGATCGCGGGAGTTACCGTCAAGCAGACTAATCGCTCTGTCGGAGATCCTAGATCGTCGGATTTCTCGACAGCGAAAATAAAACCGACGAACTCGCGTACACCGATTGGACGAATTCACGAAGCGCGCGGCGCTTTTTCGACGAAGCCTGCAACTCGCGTTTGCTCTCGTAAGCCCGCCGCTTCGTCGGCTGAGCGTCTTGTAAATTTATCTCCCGGCCCGGGGTTCACCGCGACGTTTCGTGATTAGAACCTAGGGCTTATTTAATGAGGCCTGCTGTAGGTCGAGATGAGGATCGTCACTCCCGTCCTTGCCTCTACCTCTCTGAGCATATCTCCGTTGCCTTATGCGTGGCCTCTTTTATTATTATGAGAACCCGCGTCAACGCTGACAAATTGCCCGAACCCGGACGAGTATTCTCAGAAGCGATATCCGTGAGATACGGAGCGCGGAGAAGCGCATTCGATACACGTCGAATTTCGAATGACTATCTGCGAGTGTCCAAATAAATATTACCAGAATCTGATGTTCGACAGGCCTTTGAAAATTTCTCGTTTCCTTTTCCACTTAACTTTTAACTTAACTAGAAGAGACGAGAGAGAGAGAGAGAGAGAGAGAGAGAGAGAGAGAGAGAGAGAGAGATTTTTATTGATACATCTCTGTTAAGACAAATTAATTTATTAAAAACATTGACACATTTCTAAGAAAATTTTCTTTTTTGTACAGGTCTAACACAATTTTATAAAATTAATTCGATTTTTTAATATCGTCAATCAATATGTCTCTTTTTGCCTTTAAACGAAATATCTCAACGTACGGAAAAAAATTCTTCTTTCTGACGGTGATTGACGTGAATTTTTTGTCAATCGTTGATCGATCTTTTCTCATTATGTATCCGAAGTCTAAAAATGGCCGTTTATTCGCAAGCCGAACAGTTATATTATTGATTGTTCAGAGAATCATCTGGTAGGTACGAGACACAGTTGAATGTAAGAATCAGTAAAAATGTTTAAATCTCGCTGCTTACATATGTCGCAAGATAGATATATCGTATTGAACATGAAACAATAAGAATCTTTTATTCTCGCTTTACTCCGACACATATGAGAAAGAATATATTCTATTTCCAAGATCTCTTATATCGATCAGATTGTAATTTTAATTGGAGAGTCTTTTTATTCTGAAATTGTTCCATAGATTTGAGATTTGAGAGGAAATTTGCAATAACAATATTATAAAATTTATTATATCTAATATATATATATATGGAGAGAGAGAAGTATATATAGGTATTAAATAAATGTAAAATTAAATGTATGTAATGGTGATAATATTATATTACTATTTTGATATTAAAAATTTAACTGAAAAATGGAAATGGTATTATAAATCTTAATGAACAATAAAAACAATATTGCATACCGAAATTAATATTATGTATCTAATAAAATCAGTACTAAGTGAGCAGATAGTGATTATAACATTTTGATTTATAACAATGCATTTTAACATATCATATTTTGTGAAATCAATCCAAGTCGCGGAACGTGCAAAATTGCGTTCGTATTCATACACGCAGCGATATGAATATGCTCAACCAAGTTTCGTACAGAACACATTACCCTGCAGTACTGTGCGTATAATTTATACCAGGCTATAATGACGCAACGGAGGTTGAGGTTTGAAGACGTCGAAACGCCTGGCGTTGATTGAAAGGACGAAGGATGACTCGAATTTGTAATCAAACGCTCACGAGAGGCGACACCGCCGCTGCCGCACGTCGAGCCTCGTATGCGCCGTTGATTCGAATTCTCCGGAGAGATTGCGAGCTACCGGAATTGCTGCTGCATGTAGGCCAAAGTTAGGCGCGACACCTGATTATTTAGATCGCATTATCTCTTACCTCTCGTGCTGGATTTTGCAAAATTAACTACCGCTTTGCATTCGGCGAGAGAGAGTTATAGCGCCAGCTTCAGTACCTCGCTTCCCGTATAGTACCGGCGATCACACTGAAAATCCGCTCCGTTTGAAAGACATTAAGGTAATAGCTATTTCGTAATACGACCCGTTATAACCACTCTGCATTTCGTTTCAAAGCCAGGTTTTCGAGAGCGAAACACGATAGAAATTCAGCAAATAAAGAAATACACTATAAGCGTACAGCAGTTAAATGTGTGTGTTTTAATCGAAATTTTATCGATATGTGAATGAATGATGAATATATCGGAATCCGTAATCAACTTGTGAAAGGCTCAGTTGTCAGTTCTGTACAAGCCAATAATTATCTGTTCGCATAAAGAGCTAATTAATTAAAGCGGCAATTTTTCAATGTACTCCTTGTGTGTGTCACTGTTCGCATAATTATTTTCTGCACGGCGTACTGATTATTATTTCATGACATGATAAAACACATTAGCCCGCGTGCGTTTCGGCAACGTGGAATATACCGAAATTCATAATCAGCGAAGCGAAAAGACCACCACAAATTGAATAAAGCCGAATCGATTGTGCGTGTAAAAAACTGATTAATTAATAATTAACTAAGGGTACAGATTCGTCACATATGACGGTCTCATCAAGTTATCGCTTTGATTTCAAAAATATTTCACAAAACTCTAACTTAACATTGTTTTAATTAAATTAACAACATATTGAGTAAGAGCAGGCGATCTATAGGAATATTTAAAAATGACTGAAATTAAGTATAATTTAACACTAGGAATTTAACAGTATAATTTTGTGATGTGATTTATAACATTATTCTTTTTAAAACGGAACTATCTTTTTGTGCTAAGTAAAGTGTGGTAGATAAGAGATGAAAACTAATAAGAAACTTTATTTATGTTTCAGAGAGATCGAAAATATCTAATAATATTTAAATTAGGTATAATATATATAGTAAAACTTGCAGTAATGTTTAATATTATTTTAATAGAAAGTATAATATGTTATCATTAACTCCTTAGACTTTAATGGTTACGAAATTGTTAATAATTTTTCACCAACTTCCATATCAATATCTCATAATCTTTGTAACTTTTGTAACGAGACGAGTATCTCCGTCTGCCGTACGTTACTTTTGGGGGCTTCGTGCCCCAGGATATCCATAATGAACCGCTAAATGGCTTGGCGCGTCGCGGAATGCGAGGTCCGATCCCGAGCTTCATTCGAGAGATCGTCGCCCAGAAATTCGCAGTTGCGCGACGGAGAACGACTTCTAACAGGTGCCGAACGATAATTACTGTAGTGTCGGACGAGAGAGATGACCGCGGGAGATATACGACCCAGATGTTTTGATACTCCATGCGGACTGCACTCGCGAAGAGAGACTCTTGCGAGAACGACGCCGCTTTCGGAACAATAGCGCGAGAGACAGAGAAACGGTTACGAGCGGCGGGCGCGAGTAAGGGAGGAGAAGCGGGAGATGAAAAAAAAGGGACGGAAAGAAAAAGGGACAATGGACGACGAAGGGCCGTGCGTGGTTAGAAAGGCGAGATGATGGTGCAGGTCAAGAGAGAGAGAGAGAGAGAGAGAAAAAAAAGTAAGACGGTTTGTAAGGGGGCGATCGATGGAGAGACGGGAACGGCGAAAGGGGAAGGGAGAGAGAGAAAGAGGAAGCGCCGCGGCTCAGTCGTCCTAATGAGCTCTCCGGCTCCGGGACGAAAATAATTATAGAAATTTCCTGCCGATGAACGAAGCACCTTAAGAAAGATTGCCTCCCATTAATAAGCCACAGACGTATTTGCCTCCAGAATTATAATCAGGCGATACGAACTGAGAGCGCTCGTGTTTCCGTGAAATTCATGCGCCGTTCGAGGTACGCCGGAACGGTTCGGCCTATACAATAGATTAATACGCTTAGCCCATGTTCATCGGAACGATGAATCACGTCACTCGTGATCTTATTGATTTTTTTGTTTCTTTTTTTATCTCCGCAAAGGAAAGATGCACGCCAAGAATTTTCTAGATATACGTAACGATAAATATAACATATACATATAATAGTTTATCGAGCACCGAGTCTGACAATAAAGCTGTGCTAAATATCGCGTTAGAAGTATAATTATATCTATTAGTTTGCGTGAAATATTAAGTAATTATTGAAGTATATTTTATAAGCATATTCTTGTATAATAATCATTTGTAGTTACAGTCCATGTCACGATAACGACTGTAATATTCGAATACATTACATCAGCAGAGTTGATTTATTGACGAATCTATTATCAAAATTGATTTGCTATTACTAATGGGCTGTGAATTGGTACAATATGGAAACTGATTGATGATAACGACTCACCATTACGGATCAGATAGTGAAAATGAAAGTCTCTCTCGCAACGTTAAGCCATAGCACTTGCTCTACCTGTACAAGTTCTATGACTATTAATTACTGCCAGACAGTTTCTGCTTGTTAATTATATAGCATAAAGCCATTTTCGTTTAGAGTCCTTATTTCTCGATCAAAAGTGCATACAATTTTGGCGAAATTACAGTCTCGCCCTTTTAGCTCGACTTCCGATCGGTACATCACCAACAGTGTATAGATACTATGGTTTGTAGATACTACGGTGATTACACCACATATCATTCATTAGAGGTGTTTCCTAATTACCAAACTATTCAATAACTTTCGGTTTGCTAATATTAATTACTTTTTCAGGCATTTATAAAGAATGTTTCAGTATTCTGGTTTACCTACGCATTAAAAATTTTATCAGCAAATATTTTTATATAAATCTTAAATTAACATTTTGTTAATAACATAATACTTGCTGGTTAACATAATAAAACGGCTTTAAACCGTCCAACCGTTCGAGAAGGTAATTAACGAGCTTCAGTTTTAATATTTCATGAATATTTCTCATTGCTTGTTGATTACTTTCTTAAATACCAAACACTTTTGAAGTTTTTTTTACCCCGGTGTACGATGTTAACCCTGTCTGCTAACGCAATCGCACACGGCCTGACTCATTGGCACTTACTCAGACTGACTCACCAGACAAAGCTATCGATCGATCAAGACAAAGCGATCGATCGAGAAAGGGCGCAAATGGCAGCGCGGTGCGCTGCCTGCCGTCTCAGCAAACCGCTGCATCGATTGTCAGCGAGATCATTTTTCACTCGAAACGACGGGGGCGGGTTTTCGCGCCCGGGACGACGAAGACGAGCTCCAGAGCCCGCGGGACTTGCGGCGCGCAAGTATTTTGCATATGAAAGGTTCGCCTTTGCTTTCTGCCAATACATAAGCCGCTAAGTTTGTTGTCACGCGGCAAGCGACGTGAGTGGCAGCTCGCGTTGCCGCACGAGTGAATTTCGCGTCTCTTCTCGCTTTGGGAGGGAGGGAAAGAAACCACCTCGATACGCGGCGGTGATGCATTCTGACGCTCGACGCGGGTGTACGTTTCGCGGATCGGTTTCTCGAAGGCGCAAGAGCGATTCGCACCGCGATCGATGCGCCGGTGTGTTTGTGTGTATGTGTGTGCGCGCGTGCGTGTGTGTTCGCTCGCGCGGCATGCACCGTCAGAGCGTGTTATGCGAGGAGCGACACGAATAAACGCACTGCAATTTGATCGATCGTGAATCTTGATCGTCGTACTGTTCGGTTCGTGCTAATCCGAGCTGGCTTTCATGACGAAACATTCCTCACACACACGACTGAGAATCAATCTTAACTGACGTAAATTACTATTAATTAGATGAGGGTATACCATTAATATTAAGGCTCTTTCTTTTTTATATTTATATTAGTATTAAGGAAAAAAAAAAAGAACAGAGTTATAATTTTAATATAAGTTAAGTTTCTCAAAGTCGCAGATAAATGATTAAATTTTATTTCTTGTTTTATTTGTGCTTTGTTTCAAGAAAATATTAATTCGAGGCTTAATTATTTACGATATTTATAATAATTTATAAAGCTATTTGAAAATTGCGAAAAGAATAAATCACATTTTTGCTAAAAAGAAAATTTCGAATTTTTCTCAACAATCAGTTTTCAGTTTTGAAACATTTTATATTGTAACAATCAAAGGGTCGTGTAATCTACAAAAAACGTTAATCTTTTACGTATAAATCTTTAAAATTACTTGCGAAACTGTAAGTACGTTCAAAAGAAACAAGAGCAAAATGCTTATTGTTAGTAATAAAAAGTCACCGCGCGCGTTTCCGCTGATTTGTGGCGCACATTCTACGGGTACGTCACGTAGCCTCCGTTGCAATCAATAGCACAATAGATTCTCTTTTATCGCGCGAGTTTCCGCAAAAGAGGACGAAAAAGGAGTTACGGCCAGGTTAACGCATCGCGTCTTGAATCTTGCTGAAGCAAAACCGAACTTTGCCGTCTTGTTTTTTCGTTGCGAGCTTATTTTGTCTCGGTACGAGCAAACGCCTCTTTTATTACGCGTTTCTATATTCAAATTTTAAATTTTCAAACGAACGTTCTTCGCGGCGACGGCGCGGCCCAAGACGGGCGTCTCTCAGCGCCCCGGTATAGATGCGCCGCTCCGCCGCGGGATTACTCCGTCTCAGTTTATGGAGATTAAAATCGGCGCGCCTGCACGAACGTGCTAAAAAGCAAAATGCGCGCGTACTTGCACGTGCGTAGTCTCGCGTCGCTTTCCGTGGAACGTAACGCGAGGTGAGCTCTGGGGGCTCCTGGGGCCAGCGGCGCGCGGCGCCGTAAACGTGATTTAATAGTGATACATAACGCATTTTATACGCCCGGTACCGGGAATCGCGCGATCGTCTTCAAGGACTTCGATCCGTTTGTATCGATGTTACATAGCGCCGAGTGATTTCTTGTAATAAGATGAAGCAGAAGCGAGGAGCACATTAAGTTGCGAGTCTCGTGCTTGTCAGTATGTTCAATCGTTCTCGCGTACCGAGACTCACTTGTTCGATGTAGCTACAATGCTGTGTCCTATCGAGAACCAGTTGCCATATTATATCCTTATAAGGTTGATCAAATAAAAGAATAGTATAGATATCATCTGTAATGGACGGTATATATTAATGCTCAATGCAGCTCATATATAGAAATAGGCATGCGCATCTTTCTCTTGATTAATCCAAATTTCTTTCGACTTGATTGTTATATAAATGATATAAATTATATTTATGTGATTGTTTTTGCATCTTAAGATTTATAAAAATTATATGTAAACTGTTATTTTGGATAAGCGAAGTAAATTATTTTCTACGTGGAACACAACGTGGCGGCTTGGTCTGCTCGGTTCGTGCATGCTTTAGCTGTAGCTAATGTGGCATTCACGCCAAATTTCGCGCATTCGAGCGCCTTTGTCCAATCCAATAGCCGACTTCTCACGTGTCCGTTCTTAAATCGTGTTTTAATGGGAACGTTGTCTCTCCGTCGCGATGTTCAATGACTGACGATAGAAAAGACAAAAACTTTAATGAAGACATGAAAATGTAGGAAATGGGGGGTTGTGCGAAGGTAATTCCTTAACTTTCCATTTATAGATAACGTGCAGTGACTTTAGTACAGGTTGCATTTAAATTCAATTTAGACGAAAATCACGATATTAATCAGTGATATATAAACGATAAATGGAAAAAATTAATATTTATTCGTCACTCTTTTGATGACAATTTTAATGAAAAATACTTTTCGAATCGTTCAATTCGCCATTTCACTTGACGCGAAACGATATGGATAGCTGAATATATTTCACGAGGTTTTATTATATTAAGCGCACAATTAGCCCATTACGCGCGATACATTGCGTTAATACGGCGCGACCGAGTATTATCAATATTTTATTAATCGACAGCACTAAAATTCCGCCAATTCGAAGGTAATGCGCGTTTCGTGTCGGCCGGATTTTATAAATTCATAATTCACATTTCGGGGGCGGGGGGGCTACCGCTGTTATTGACCCGTAATAAAGTTGCAGTTCGTAAAAGTGGCAAGCCCGCGGGCTGTCAGCAGCATGAAATTCCTGCATTATCAAGGTCAAAGCGGAACGAGCGTGACGTTTTAGCGAAGCTGTTACCCGTGTCATGCATGAGTGGCCGTGATAACCGACGACAATGGATGCTTCTCGGAAACATCAGTCTCGGTCTGGTCGGCGACTCCCGCTTCCTTTTCTAGATCGGGCGATCAGCAAAAAATGATTAAGGATACCCATCGGCATTCCAGGACGCGAGGCGACTGCGTCGGCAGATATCGTCAGATATCGTAAAATAAATCGAACTTAAAGATTGATGGTACACAGGCTCTAAGTTTCTCTACACAGCAAGCTGTGGACACGTGAAACGCGAAATCATTGCTTCGTATCTCAAGCGTAGGAATCGTCTCATTGTGAAACTCTCTATTACATAGACGTTATTGCGAGACATTATTTTTCGCAGCCGTATAACTCCATTTTTGATTGGTGACTACCGTATTAGTATTAGTGACATTGGTTTGGTTGAACCTGTCAGATTAAAAGTATGTTGTGCGTGCGCGTAAACCGAATCTCCGGGAATGCAGAAAAATCCATTCTGATTATGTCACCCGTCGCGTTATTTATTTCCTAGAAATGCATCATGTAGATAACAATCACCAAGCAATGGTAGATTAGTAGTATGGCGGTATATATGGATTAATTTAGTCATTATACGTAACGTAACATGTATATCGATTATACGATATAGAGTGATTAATGTATGCTACTTTAAGCAAACGATATCGTATAGCCCGTAAAAAGGGACACCTATCGTATTAAATAAAGCGCGAAAGAATCGGATTGCCGGAGATAAACGCGGTTCTCCTCTACGAAAAACTATTTCCTGTTTCGAATGAATGGCGCGGAATGGGAGCACATAAAGCGGAGAGAGCGACGTTAAACACCGGTTCGCGCGCGCGACAACTTTCTTCTTCCCGCGAGTCTTGTGAACTCGAACAATCGGCACTAGACCCAGACAGGAAATTGCGGAAAAGGTAACGTAGCCGATCGTATCATATCGCGTCGCTCCGCCACACCGCACACGTCGAGTTTACACGCAGAATATATATCGCGTAACCGCTTTGGGAAAAGCCCGGCCGCGCGATACCCAAGAAAGTATAGGCTCCGCCCGACCCGGCCCAGCGGTGTACGCTCGGCGGAAACGTATTGCGTGATAAAATATGCATTGCGTGCGGTCGCAAGTGAGCTGGAATTCTGAACGCATGACCCGCGGGAATAAAGTAGATATTGCGTATAGGTGAGGCAAATTAAAGCCGTAAATCGAGTCCAGGGATGTGCCAAATCGTTTCGCAGCCGAGGGAGATAAGTTACCGCTCTTGGGTTACCGCAGCTCGAAATCGAAGCTCACGTTCGCGCTCGCATATCGCGCGTTTGCGTCGCGCTTTATTGCGTTCATCGGCCTGTCGCTCGTCGGCCCGGCCGCTCAAAAGCACGTTAAATGCGTATCAATCCCGTTTAGAGCGTATACCGGATCCGTCTCGTTATCGAATATCGAATCTCGTGGAAGATAATTACGAGCGTGTTTCTGTGGAGGGACGGGACGGCCGATTATATTCTCGCAACGACGTTAGATCTCCACCGCTCGTTTTTTCCTCGGCGATAACCAATTATTCTGGGTATTTAAAATTAAACAACGGCAACTTATTCTGAATCGCGAAAATCAAGTAATCTAATAATAACAGATAAATTCTTTTATACGTAACTATTACAATGAGAGTACTTGGCTTCTGCTCGATAAATGAATAATTAAATAAAATGCTATATAATTTATATCTACATTTGAGACGGCCGAATATAAATATTATTTAGTTTCTATTCGTTTGCTTTTTTGAATAATTCTACTTAAATTTTTGAATTATGAATTGCAACATTCTTTTGATAAATTATAAATTATATCAAGTGGTTGTATAATAACTGCGAAGAAATTATACTACCGTAAAAACGTGAGTGAGAAACTGCCAGATGTACCTGTATACCCGTAAGATATATCGTAATTTTGCCATTTTCGCGGCTGTTAGAAATTTCTTTCCCCTTCGAAATTCTCGCGGATCGTTACAATCCCAGCGATGGATGCTCGGATCCCTCGCAAATATGAATTATTAAATTTGGACAAAGGTTCACGCCTTGGCGATGTACTCGCGCGAATGTACGTGCCCTGCAATAAGACGACCGAATGCAGGTGGACTCCCTGTAATCAAGTGCAATCTCGGCGACTGCTTATTTACACCTCGAGACTCGTGAAAGCCGTGCAACGAGGCATCACAATGAGGACCCGTCTGCAAAAATCATAAACACCGTGTACGGTCCTGCTCATAAGTTCTCGCCGCAGTCTTAAGTTAGCCGACGACGAAAGAATTACCTTTACTCGATTTACTCGCGTCGTTTGTTGCTGCAAACATGAGTCTCTTAAAACACTTGAAATAAACGAATATATTTACTTGCATGATGTCGAATGCCTTACAGGCGATGCACTATAATTTGATATTTTTGTTATTGTTACGAACGGATAGTTACTTGAGAATATCATTTATTGGTAAAAGTAATTGGATTGACAATTTTGACAAATCAAGTAATTTAGAGCGATTAATTACCTTAGAATAAACATGATCGTGCTTATTCTAAGTAAGTTATCCAACTGTATACAAAGATTTTTGTAGTCTCATTTATCTTGAGAACAAAGGAACTGTATTATAATATGTAGAGACCCTATGATAAGAGACTGACTATAAGACAGTCAGTTTTGATTGGTCAGTTTTGTCAAAAGCAAGAGAACAGAAAGAGAAAGAGATATAAGAGCAGAGAAAGAGAAAGCGATATGAATACATATCCTTTTCTCTCGCACAATTCTGACAAAACTGCCCTTATGGCCAGTCTTTTATTATAGGGTCTTTAATAATAATTAAACATGCAAACATGTAACATGCATATTATTGATAACACAATCTATTTATAATACATAATATTACACATTGAGAATTTAAACTCTAACGAGGAATATGTTTTAATCATAACTTATAATTACCAACAAAATAATTAATTTTTAACAAACTTATAATAATTAACTTGTAAGTTTAATAGTCAATTTAATCATCAAGCAAGGTACGTGGCTCTAAACAAAGCGAATCAAAGGTGGGTAATATTTTCATAAATATTAATTTGCTTTAGTTTCTTTTATACAGTAATACCTATGTCGTAGGAGTATAATTTCCCAACTTATTTAATATTAATAATAAGCACACACACACACACACAAGTGATAAAGCAATTGTATCTGTAAACTTTAAAATTATCAGACTGAAAGGACATACAATTCGAACTTGTCCATGTAATCTGCTCGGCCTGTCGCAGGTTGGTTAGTTGTTGGATGAGAAAGAGGCAAAAAGTTCGGAAAAAGTTGCTCGATGTGTAGGGACCAGTCAGACCAAGTACTCGGCCAATCTGTCTGTCGAGAGACCATTTTTTCTCTCTTTAACCCACTGTTCCTGCGTTAGACTCGAGTTCCAGATCGATCGTCTACTGTGTCTCAAAACATTTCCGGTTCTGCACAATGTAGATACACCATTGATATCGCCATCTTTACAATAAAACACTCATTGAACAATTTAAATATTTAAACAACAGAAAACACACAGATAATAATTAGGAAACACATTCTAACGTATATTTTCTGAAAAAGTTTTGCAATTCTTTTACATTCCGTAAACTGTTATAGATACAGAATTACGAGTGTATACTCCCTACAAATTAACATTATTACCCATATTATGTAATTTATTTATGTCTTCTTTATTCATATTATTCTGTTACATATAGCCGAACGATTTTTTATCATTCTTTGAATCCACTTTTCTTTATATTGTACATTCCTTACATTCTCCTTTACTTTGCGTGTAAATTTGTATCTGTATCAAGCTCATAATTCAAACAATCGAGGTGCTAATTCTCAGGTAGAGTCATGTCGTAGGCCAAGAAAGTTGTATATCTCCGGCTTTTCGAAGTTCTAAGTGACATTCGTGCCTGAGTAAACCGGGGAGCCTGCTCCACCTGCTAGCATATTTGCCAAAGACGTTTACGGTACCGGCGTACAGTTGATCCATTTCTCTGCAAATACCGGTGCGATAAGAGGAAATCCGACGCACTCCATACACCTTAATAGCGGATTTCGAGTTTCGGAGACGTCACCAGGGGAGAGATTATTTTTGCCGTCGTATCCCCAACGTTTACCTGTGCAATCACACACGAGCAAGCATTAGCTGCAACCGCTTTAATAAACTATAACCTGGAGTTATTTGCATTTCTTTCGATGGCTGCTTACTCGACGAATAAAACCGCGGTTTTTACTAAGGTCGGTTGCCTTGAATTATATACGTCAACAGCTTTCTCGGGGGAATGAAAAATGGAAGGGACGTCGAAAGCTGCAATTATTCTCAGGGAGGAAATAGAAATTAATCTTTTAAAATCGTTTTAGCAATTACTCTGAACATGGTCGGTTAGAGAGTCACCACGAACGGAAAAAGAAATAAACATATTTACCACGGTTGACTTGGATTATGATGTCGGAAAATCATATTTTTCTCTTTTAGTACCAGTGTGAAGTAAATGAGTTTTTTTTCGCGGCATCACTATATAGAATTTAATAAAATAAACTCTTAAAATGTGCTGGTAATTTTTTTCTATAAATAATTTTAAATTCACATTATGGTAAGGTGCTGTTTTGCAAGATACGTTATTTAAAATATAAATTTATTTTTATTAAAATATATATGTTTTTTAAAGGGTTATTTATTAATAAAGTAGAATTTGCGTATTTTCTGACATAAATATCGCTCTTAAAACTTCATCTACGCATTTTTTCTAAATTTTGAGACAATTTTATAGAGTTGCTGATTATATATAACGTAATTTTACTGTAATTCTGTCATATTCTGATATAAACGATTCACGTATGTTCACTTGTAATTTTGATACGATAGTGTCAGAATGGCCAGGGTCCGCGCAAAATCTCAGTCTCTGGAGAGCACCTGCGTATCAATGCGTGTCCTCGAGCGTCAACTCGACAAGCAACTTCGAGGGCACGTTGCCAGGCCGGCGTATCGAAGAAATTAACGAAGCGGCGCGTTTTTTCGCGAATCCTCTGCCGACCGATAATAGTCGGCGTCATCGTCAAAACACGTCCCTCCGCGTCGTGCCGCGCGTTGAAAATCGATTCCGCGCAGAACGGCATGGCGGCGGCAGAGGAGCGTCGCTTCTTGCCGTCTTCGGCTCGCGATTCTGCTTCGTGACCGTGGGGAACCGTTAATCGCGTCTACCATGCGCAGGGAAGGATCAGGTTGTTGAATGACTTTGCAACCGATGCGAACAACCTCTATGCATATCTATTCGACTCGCGCTTTTCTGTTTCTCGGCGCGCCACCGCGTAAAACACCAATATTTCTTTCGCATGTATGTACCAATCTCCCGCGATTCGCAGCGATATTCGCGCTGCTGAATGATGTATTCTCATCAATGGTTACAGAGCGTGCAGATGCGATATATAAAAGGCGAATTCGCTTGTGCGATATGCGTCGCGCGATATGTTTCATCGATTCGTTGAAAACAATAACGCGCACGTACACTCGACGACTAACGAACCGCGATACTGTTACACCGAGGAGGATCTTTTTACATGTACTTCCGTTATATTTCCCGATCTGTGTCATCCATTCGTTGCGCGAATTTGTCTCTTGTGTATTTTTACTTAAGTCTCGTGACCTATCGCTGCACATCGCTGCAGTCACATAATGCTGAAATAACATATATGTAAAAATTTATTTCTTTTCTCTGCTCTCATTTTTTCTCTTGGTATACATATATCGAAATATAAATTCATTTCTGTCATATACTATCACCTGCATTTAAATAAGTAAATAAAATATATAACGATTTTTCGATTTAACGAACGTATGAATTAATAAATTACTGTAAATTTTAATCAACTGTCATGAGATTTATTTTCGCTGAAAGCGTATGGGACGCATCCAAATTAAATTATACGAGAATTCATTAATGAAGGTAACTGATGGAGAAGAGAATTATATTGGCACATTTTGCAAGTCCGCTCTACGAAATGCAAGCACTAACGCAATATAAAAAAGAGACTTATTTGGCTTGAGGCAAGGTGCTAGAAAGAAATTCACATGATTTCTCGCTCCTGACGTCATAATCCAATATAGTTGCAGTGACAGTCCAGGAGTCTTAAATCCAAGTTACGCAAAACTTTTCACGGCAAGAAGAGAAGCGTACTCGCTCTTATACCGCGAATATGAACATGTATAAAAGTAATGGTTAAGGAGAATATTGCATTAAAGTCGCATGTGAGAGGAACATGGCGCCGATTTTTATCGAAGTTCTAAATTCTTTGCTCGTCGTTATGAAGAAATGATACTTGGGTCGTATTCAATATCGCGCGTGACGTCAACGTGGAACGTTTTACACACACACACATATATATATATATATATATATATATATATATATATACACACATTATATAGTATATTTCTTTTTGGAGTGGAATATTTGCGTAATGCTCGAGAGCTTATATCCGGAGACAAACGGAGCGATATTCACAAGCACGCGAGAAAACTGTTAGCAATAACATTCTGGTTGCATTGTTTAGATAACATTCTAACGGCATACATACGGTCTTAAATATTTTAAGTTGAAAATTGCGCGAAGATTATGTTCAACGTGTAAAAAATATGATAAAATATCGTTTGTGATTAGTACATGATTTATGAGATTATATTTCCACACTTTCCATTTAAATCGCTTATTTTCAAAATAGCTCAAACAGAATATTCAAAAGGATATATTAATAGGTAAATCTGTAAACGATATAAATCGTCTACTGGCTGAATCTTCGAGCTCTGAGTAACAAGGCCAACATTTTTACTTTTGATCTCGTCTAACGTATCGCGTTCCAATCACGATCAGCCTAATTAAAGTATCACGAGCGTTCAAGACATACATATAATCTGTTTCACCAAAACCAAAAGTTTCAACGTCATATAACTTTTCTAGCTAAATACGTTGCTATATGGTAACGTCGATGCGTTTCTCTACTCGTTCCATTTGTCACGTTGAATCTCTGCTATATCGAATCGGTATTGGCTGCGCAGTAACATCAACGGTGGCAGCATCAGAGCCGTGTGAATTAGCGCGCGCGTGAATACGCCATTCCGTCAGGTGCACACCGGCACTTTATTACACTAATTGCGCGCACAGCGGGCCCATTTACGAAATTCCGAGCTAAGGGTTTTCGCCCCGTGGCACTGATCCTCGCGCGTGTTGATCGGCGCGGCGCCCGCGTTATATGCGCGCACGTATACCTACGTTAGAAGCTGGGTTACTCGTATATACGGCGTGTAATTTCACGCCCGCGAACACGCACGCGTTTTGCATACTGCCTGTCACATGGCGTGCACGTCCAGTGAAATACGGCCGAGATTGCTGTAGTTATGTCACACGCATGTGCGGCACGCCGAGGGGCGAATTGTATCAACTTCCATGTTTACACATTGCCCACAATACGTCATCGGGCGGGATCATCATAAAATATTATGTTTTACAGCGCGATTGCGTTGTCGGACTCGGCCGTGCGGGTGCTATGAGGGTGAAACTGTTTCTTCGCGCATCTTCCGTATTGGATTCGTCATGTATTAACTCGTCGTATAATTTGTTTTGTCGTAATGGTAATTTATGACATTTTCTTCAAAGAGAAAGTTTGTTATTGGAGATTTTTCCTGTAATCTATCTACGCGATTGCGGTTGATGGTAATCCAAGCCATTATTAGGTGGTAGAAATACAAAAAATGCACTGCAATTGTGCATAGTAATTTCAGCGCATTTATATCTTGTTACTAATCAAAAAAGCTATTTAACGCGTCGTAGAGAAGGAGGTTAAGTAGTCTCAAAGTTACTAAACGCGTACAAGCTGATATATTGATAGAATTACGCTTACGCTCCTTGAACGAATCGATAATGATTAATGATATTTGAGATATATGTATATGTAATGTGGTATACAGCTAATGTGAAACAAACATTTGTTGATATTACTGCAGCAATTAAATAATTGTATTCTTCTATATGAATATTTCCATAACTTGTGTCTAACATTTTTCCCGTAAAGATAATTAGATATTTATAATATAAACGATTTATCACGTAAATCTTTTAACCATTACATTATTTATTAAAAATAAGGGTTTTAAATTTAAATATCTTTATTTATTTTTTTATCTATCTATTAAAATTGCAGTTCATCTTATATAAATATTAGTATCATACTGCCTCTAAAAAATCTAAGATGTTTCCGTTGCCCGTGCTCGATCCATTTTGTAACTTTAATAAATTTCATAATCGTAATGTAAAAATGTATTAGATAATCTTAGCGTTCCGAAATAATCTTGTTGCAAAGCTCACGAGTTCGTTAGCGAATATTTTCGCGCTTATTGTCAACTTTTTATTAATCGCTCTACAGAAGTGCAAAAACTTGCACGGGACAAAAGCAAAGGCGGATATAACCGACAACGACCGTGAGTCGATGGCGGCGCTTCACTCTTTCTCTCTCTCTCTCTCTCTCTCTCTCTTTCTTTCTCTCTCTCCCGATCTCCTTGCGGTTTTCTTTCTGACCTTTCGGAACTGCCATGGGGCTACGAAGATCGTTAACTAAAGTGGGTAATCATACCCACCGGTTTCACGCCGCGGCCAACCGGGCGCTACAACGGACAATGTACGGGGTGGTCAAATTGGACAGTGTCCAGTTATAACCGGTATATCTTAGACCACTTTCCGCGCTTAATGCGTATGCACGTCGCGCTAATATGTCCCTTCTCGTGCCGGAAACGTCTTTCGTTTCTACATTTAGAAATCTCATGTTACCCGTCTGCTTGTCAGACTTCGGCGGAGTTCCGATCGTAATGACTCGCGCGCGGTCGCTTTACCGATTCGCGCGAGCCACGGCTTTAGTTAGGCTGGAGGAGTCGTGCAATAACGTAGAATCTCTCTCAGGCAAGCGTAATGACGACCGTAACGAGTAACAATTTATGAAGCCGACATCGGACATCCCTGGACCGCGTGCAATCGTCTAGCCACCGAGAAGCGTACTTGTTCCGCGTATTGCAAATTGATTTGCGGAATTGCTGAAGGCATCGAAGACTCTTCTACCCGTTCGAATCGCGATAGGCATTTCTCTGTCGTATTCCTCGAGCATGCACTCGAGCCAACGCTCTATGCATCTCAATCATTTACACTCCAGAACAATCTTTCGTGAACACGAATTGAATTCGGTATAATTTCGATTACTTCGATTCTTCGATGCTGTAGGAAATTAATAATGTACGCCAATTATTCTACTTCTAATATTCTATTTCTAAATTAACTCATGTCTATGTGTGTTTTTAAAATAAAAATTTATGTATTTGTCACAATCTGTTTTGAACTCTATGATAAAGATAAAAATACACGACAAAACAGCTTTCTGTGTGTATATTAACAATCTGCGAGTTTTTATTTTATTAATTTTTAATACTCATATAAGAATTTATATTTGTGTTCTCTATATTTTGCCATAAAGAATATAACGAGTACACGGCTCAAAGGCATTATTCGGATATCCAAGCGATCGGCACACCCTATATAGAGAAGGCTGGTATCGAAGCATGCATATACGCATAGGGAGGCAGGGATATAATTATATGCCTCAAGTCCGCACCTCGAAAATGCCGCCTTGTTAGCAAATCTCGTGAACCGCGCAAACACCTGCCTGATTGTTAATAATTTGCTGAGCTAGAATCTGCCTGTTACTGTGAAGGTCTGCTTTTGTAAAGACGACGGCCTAACGATCGAACGACGACGGGGCGATAAGAATAAAAGGTCTAGTGTTAACTAATATCCGCGTACCGCGTATAATTTAATATATCCGCGTCGGGGATTCGCGCGGTCGTTCCGATCGTAAAAATAAATTTGCTTTTAATCAGACTGCGCGAATTTATCAAATTAAATCTTGCTTTCGCGAGTTACATTTTTTTTATAGCTAAAATGAAAAGTAATTTACGATATAAAGTATTGATGCTCATTTCAGATTCATCGAGCACAAATAGCGGGTACGGTTATTGCGCGCGATTTACTTTACCTGCGCTCTTCAACAACTTCGAATCTTTCATTTTCCAGAAAAATTTGGTTACTGACGAAAGAGATAATAATCTTTTTCTTCGTCTCGACGATAGCGAAGACAAGAATATCCTGCATTAATAAAGGGATATACATACGCTAATTCTTTGTTAACAGTCGATTTGTCAATGCAATTTTGTTTATCGTATCTTATTTTACACCCAGTTCATTGGAACGCGAGAGGAAAGATATAAAAGGGAAACGATCGTATTTCTGCCCTTTCTCGGATGCCCTTGCGTATTCGTTTGTTTAATCAGCCGGACTCGAAGCTATTAATTAATTAGCGCCAACAATTTACGTACATTGGCTTGTCCTCTATATCAGACGCACGTTAATTCCCTGAGCGCAATTATTCCGTTCGCATGATTGCAATTCTCCGTCCCCCCGGCATGCTGCGCCGCTCTCACTCACTTTCTCTCTCTCTCTCTCTCTCTCTCTCTCTCTCTCTCTCTCTCTCTCTCTCTTTCTCCCCCATCACTGTTCGCCTTCTTTTCAAACCAGCCATGGTTCTTCGGATAAAGGTACCTTTGCCTGTCGCGCTTTCGATCGCTTCTCCCGAGCGGGAACACGTTACGCCTACGTTACTTCGTTCGAATTCATTTCGCGAGCATCGAACTTTTTCGCTTAACTTCGCTGTAGATCTCAAATTGATGTTGCTCTTGAATTAAGTTCATTCTTTGCTGTTCTTTGCGCCGCGAGAAAACGGTAAGTTCCCGCGCGAAGATAGATGATTCAACGCGGCAGATATGCCTCGATCGATGATTTACACACATTTGGAATTAGGGTTTCCTAAATACGGAACGGTGCGCGAGTTTGGCCTCTAACTCTCTGATCGCACTTTAAGCGCTTTATTTGATTGAGTTGAAATTCAGAGAAATATACAAATAAAATGCATATACGTGGAATATAAAGCATTATAGTAATCAAAATAAGATAATATAAAATTAGACAATAACTATGAATAAGAAATTAAATAAACAAGTAAAATGCGAGATCATATACATACATAAAGCATAGTTATACATTATAATTTGTTATGAATATAAAGAAAATAAATAAATAATTATTTTTAATACACGCGAATTATACATTAGTACAATAATTATCAAAAATTTAGTTCTTTCAGACATATTTCTTGTATTCTCTCGGTTGTTTATATATATTTCAGCTTTATATGTAATTTTATAAATCTTTCTCTCTCGTTCTGTTCTCGTTCTTAAGGTATTCTATTTTTCATGTCAACAGATTTACGTGAATCTTGTTGCCTGCATCTTTTGTTTACTGTAGAACTTGGCCTGAGTCTGAGGATGCATGACAACGTTTTGCTCAGACGCGACTTGACGGCGTAACTTTTTATGACGACCTTTCACGGATTAAATCCCGCAAAATCCTTTGCTTACGATATATAACAACTATTATCATATAGAATATAACTATACATTTTGTTGTAATAATATAAATTGTATTATGAACACAATTTGAGATTTAATAGAAACCGTTTTGACTATAGCCCGATTTGCGAATTGTAAGAGTTTCATAATTTTTCGGCCAAAGCCTGAAGGTGAATATCGTTAGTAAGATACTGAATTTTTACCATCCATTTATGATAAATTGCTACATTTCAAAGTATTATTTTGTAAAGTTAGACCTAAATTTGCGCCATATGCTGCATTTTGGTACATAACTTAATAAGATTTTAACGAGATTTCTTCCATGGACCATATATGTGTGTGTTCTCGAAATGTAATAAATGTAATAAAGAAAAGCGTATATGTTACGCGAGTAATTTGCAAATGTAATCCGCGTTTTTGCGGATCGAGAGCGATTCCATGAAGATTTTGCATTATTTATATGATGATTGGATGAGATCGCAGTGCAGACAAATATATTATTAACCGCAAGTACGTTTGGCTTAATGGAAACGCGGATGCGGCCTGATTCGTCCAATAAATGATCACGTTATAGCGATCTTGCATATAACGAATTCACGTTTAAATGGAGGATAACGAGACCGTTCCCCTCCGAAAGTGTAGAAAGGTCGTACACGCTGTTTGTACATACGATCATAATTAACCGGCGCGCTCTTTCCTCTCCAACATTTTTTTTCGGCGCTCTCTTCCGCCGGTCAGTAATTAATCGCATGGCGCGCGAATGACGTTTTATTTAATTTCGTCATTATATCTGGCTTCAAGCGTACGAACGGGGGAGAGCCGAAAGTAATAATTAAAATCTTTCGGTTCGACAGCTCGCGCATTGAACCGTGCGTCGAGATGGGAACGTATTGTACATACAGGAGCGCAAAGGTTCAACGATGGGGCTTTGGTTTCGTTAATATTTTCCGATCGAGCAAAAAGTCGCGCGACGCTTTACGCCCGTGTAATTGTTTTGATGGACAACTGTTTTCGTCCAACAAACCAGTTTGCATGATGCGTTTACCGTTCGCGCCATGTAATTGTCTCCTGTATCGTCGCAATCGTTTCGCAAACACGTTTGATAGGCTCGAACTTAATTTGCCAAACTTAATAATAAACCCTTCGCATTATTAGTGTGTATCAAAATGTTTTCTTGTACGTCTCATAACTCTTTGTAAATTTGCCGTATGTATCACGCGTTAAACAAGTGGGCAAAAGGCTCGCGATACGCAAAGTATACATTTTATTTTTACGACTATATTACATTGGGTGCATTAGGCGGCATGCAAATGACGGTCGGCGCGATTTAATTGAAAATGTAATAATCTGGTTGGTTGTTAGCAGAGGCTAGATTAAAAAGCCGCCGTTTCTAAAGTTTTCAGGGATTCTCACGGAAGAAGGTCGCGGAGTTTACGAATTTAATATAAACGGTATCTCTCTCTTGGCATACACGTTTGAAGATTAGAGTTTGCTCATGAAGGAAAATTGACGCGCGTATAATCGATGCAAATATTTTATCGTGTTTGCTCGATGTTCCTGAGAGATATATTCGTTAACAAAACATATCTGGCTCTATTGCACTTATATTTTACAATTTTTGATAAATAATTAATATATAAATGAATAAAGGTATTTATAATCAATCATTATTTGATGTTTAATTACAATTACATTATGAATCTATGATTATTCTGTAATGTACGCTTTTCAGAAATTTATAGCCTATAATTACCGATTATCTGGTCAATTGAGCACATCTAATACATAATAATTAATCGTTAATTGAACGTGATTTGAATGATATCGCGAGAGATTTCGTTTATCTCAGGATTACTATTTCAGTATTATCTTTATACTGAATCGATTGATGTATTATTTATTTGTACCATCTTAAAATCTATCTATATAAAATGCAACCTTATAATTAATAACTAATTTGATATAGAAATAAAAACTCCATCTATACAATCTTACATGACAAATTAATCTTTCTCCGCAATGAATGGGGTCGACTATGAATACTACATAATGATAGATTCTTCAGTGATTCGTAGAATATTATAGAGGATATGACATATGAATTCTAATCTATAATTGATTGCGCGTTAAATCTAAAAATCGAAATAATAATTATCTTAAATATGCCTAAATATTCAGTTTAAAAAAAAACAAGTAAAAAAATAGTGCAAATTAGAAATTTGCACTTGGCTTCCTCATAGAAGAAGTGATGTCTTAAGATCACGGTTTTACATACAGGTCTCTCAACTCTGATGTGTGTATGTGCCAAATTTACCGAAATTTCTATAACTCCAGAACTAATTAACCAAATCTTAACGAATTGTATATGAAATAGGAGTAGAATTTTTCGGGGAGTACTATAGAGTGTATAGTTTTTTGTTACCGACGTTCTGGAAACCGTTTTTTTTTTATTTTTCTAATTCTTGAGTAAAAAAATTTGACGAAGCAAAAAGAACCCCTTGATTATTAGCAATTTTTATTAATTCTATATATTCTTCAGTTTTTTCTACCTCTATTTCATATATAATTTGTTAAGATTTGGTTGATTAGTTCTGGAGTTATAAAAATTTCGGTAAATTTGGCACATACATACATACACACGTACACACATACACACATACATACACACATACCAACATTTTTTAAAATAGCGATTTTTTAACGTTTTAGAACATTCTGAACGCATTGGCAAAAGCAACTAAAAAAAAATTTTTTTTTACAAGAACAAAGCTTCTTCTATGAGGAAGCAAAAGATTATTAGAATAAAAATTATTATAAATTACAGAAATATTTATTTCTTTTATTTCTAATTTTATACGTTTGTTCTCTCATTAGTTTTTAATAATGCATTCGTTGGTTATAGATGGTCTTATCTTTTTTAAGAAGTCTATACACGCGCGCGCTGTGTAGGTGCAAGGGAAAAGCCAAGTCAATTCTTGTTCGTTTTGATGAAATGTCGAGATATGACATCATTACTTCAGGATAAGGTAAAGATGTGGAAAGGATGATACTGTAGTAATTCTCGTTTTCTCGTATAACGTATCTACAGATACGTCCAAGCTTGGATATCATCAGATCAGATAAGTACGCTTCCGCCGTATAGAAAAATTTCAGACCGCGCTGCGCCGGGCGTGAAAAAGATGAATCAAGTTTCTTGCAACGCCTTCTGTTTGACATACAGTACATTTCAAGTATATCGTTTGTGGAAATAATGTCTGCCGCACAGGATCAGTAGAAGTATCACGCCGGCGGAATACTAATGCGACGAAAAGTCACTTACAATGCGTACGGCAAACGCGTTACATGAATAGACTTAACGAGAAAGAATAGATACATGTATAATGAGATATTGATGCTGCGTACAATTACGTTATTATATCTTTTTTTTTAGATTTATTTAATTTTAGCTACAAAAAGCCAAGATATGGACTTAATTTACAATATACCTTATACACACTCATACCAACTTTTTTAACTTAACGCGTGCAACTATTAATTCATTATTCCGTATTTTTTTAAATTTCTTTTAGAAAAACCATCTCTTAACCCCTAAACGACTTAATCCATTATTTGCACGTTAAACTCACAACCTAAACTCAAAAATATTTGAACTTAGTTCGCTTCAGCAGTAGGCCAAGGAACGGACATTATTCACCTATACACACACACACATACTTTCATACAACAACGCGCAACAACTAATATTAATATTCCATATATTTCTAAATTCTTCTCAAATCTCTTTTAATCCAGGAAGAACCATCCTAAAACTTATAAAACTTGAATTCTAATGCATTCTCTCTATAAACCTTATACTCCAGAACCTATCATATACCTTAAACTCATATCTTCCATAACTTCTCCATAACTACCACGTTCTCTAAACACTTTTATACTACTTTTCTCTATTTGCATCCTACTACCTTCCTTCATTCTCATCGCATCCCTTACTTACACCCTATCTTTCCATTATCCCTACTTGCCACATACTAATCTTTAAACCCAGAAACAAAGCTAAAATTGCACAACGCACTTTCACCGCTACCATTCACACACGCGCCATCTAACCAAGTCAATTACATTATTATATCAAATTTCTAGCTACGAAATTTATTATATTCTGCTGTACGAGGTTAAACTTAATATCACCCAGCGAAACTTGTTTATTCCGCTGAAATTTGATGCTCTCGCGAGCCTCGTTTATTTCTCACTTTTCTCTCAGTCTGAAGATAAAAAAAAGGATGGGATTCATCGAAGAAATACTATCTAATCAACGATGGAAACTGAAAATATTTAATGCGCGTCAAAAACGTTCGAGCTTGAATTAATCTTATAATCTCATTCCGATAGGACGTGCTCGTTTAATTAGTGCGACATTAAGCCCGGAGATTTGCGTCCTTATCTTCGAGCACGTACTAATGCCGCGGCGTATACATGCGTTAACGTTGAGATGTCACGCGTGTACGCGCACATGCGTGTGTGCGCACATATGCTTCGATACAGTTGGAGTTTGAGACGATTATCAGGTGCGTATTTGGAGTAATGTGCGTGGTCCGGAAACTTGGTCAGTAAGCTCTCCAAGCCATCTCAGATACGCTCTCTCATTCGTTACGTTATGATACACGGTTAAACGACCGAAATTTCTGCAACACAGCTGCTTGCTGATTACAAAGACACCATACGCCATTTACAATCTTTTGCTATTTAAGTTTATTATAACGTATTTAAGTATACTTGCAACACTATTTTTTGTTGTTTATATGAATCATTTTGTTTTAAATTTTTGTGTTTTATTTATATACACATATAAATGATGCTATATAAAAGAAATCTGAAGTATTAGTTATAAAAAATTATTTTAAACTTTTATACAAAATAAAATTTTTGATTGATATTAACTAAGATCCATATTTGATTATATGAAAGAAGCTTGAAAGCAATTTATTTAACATCACAGATAGTTTTGGCAAAATATTTGGTTCCTTATACCTTGCGTTAAATTTTGAATGCATAAGTTATTGCGTCTTAAATCATGCTTGCATGAAATTGCCCGAAATTCGTTTCATGTATCATACATATGTATAATGATTCTGATCTTCGTGATACGCGAAGACACGAAAGATCTCTGCTGCATGTAACATGCTTGGACGATACATGCAAGGCACATTTATTCACATTTTTAAAGAGTAGAGCCATCTGGCAAATGGTGATATATTAATCTTTTGAGTACGCGACAAACATTTACAGATACGATGGATATGTAATACTATCCATCGCAATCGACGCTATCAAAATTCCGCGCCTTTCTGTACTCGATACCCCGGTCTGATATCGCGGACGCAACCACCCATACAAATCGAATCTTACTAAATTGGAGTACAATTTTCACGAGCGGAGTTCGAACTACGAAGGTAGGATAAGAAAAAAAGAAGGGGAGGTAAGATAAAAGTCTCTATCCCTCTCTAAGCCGGTCGTGGAAGATGAAGCGAATCAAGTAACAGCGGTGGCTTACGTGCGATGCACCCCTAAACCGTCGCTGAGGGAGCATCATGTCGAAACGCGTTACCCACGAAAGGTGTGTGTGTGTGTGTGTGTGTGTGTGTGCTTAGAATTCTCAAGCTTGCTAAATTATATTTCACGTCACGAAACCGATGATTCCTGAAATACATAAGCCGCGATGATAATCTCATTTCGTTAGTCGCATTCGGCAATGTCGCGATGTTCTTCGCATCTCCGGAAATCTATAATGATGGAGAGAAATACAGAAGTTAAGGTAGTCGTCTCGTCAGGGCATGTATTAGATAAAGTTTTTGATTTTGGATTTTATATCAAATTATATGATCAGCTTTGCAATCGATTTTTTCTGTGGCTCCTTACCGACTATTTACTCTCGAGATCGATTTTCTAATCACAAATTTTGCATTACTTCATACAGACGGCCAGAAAAAGAAGGCTCTATCACGGTTTCAATCACATATTTTTGCATTTTTCGATTAGATGAAGTGAGAAAAAAAAACATTGCTTTTTGTACATTAGATTTCGAAGAATCCGATGCAACCATAAAATATATATAGTTTACCGGAGATTTCGCTGCTAATTTTTTAGTTTATTTTAGTGAAAATGCGGTAATCGAGCAGACATTTTTTGGTCGAGGTGAGGTTGGGACTTGGCAACGCCGCTGGCTAATCACTGTAGTTGCAGGTTATGGGGCTCGTCTTTCTTAGCCGAATTGGATAGTGATTGACACCCCTGTCATGCGTTTTGAAACTCTTTCTCAGTAACTGTCAAAATTCAATCAAAAAGTATTTTTCTCACTTGTAACCTTTCTCGACGACTCGCATGATCAGCTGATCAAAACGGAGTCAAATGAAAAAAATCACATAATTTGGAAAAAGACGAAAAAGTAACATACTTTGTCACGTATGAAATTTTACACCATAATTCATAAAATTATTTTTCCCTTAGCAAAAATTGCCTGAAATATTTCTGAACGTAAAAACTTACAAACAGTCACATGACTAGCACGTAGCGAGACGCCTACCTTAATAATACATGTTATAGGAAAGGGTATGTCAAATTGAGGTATTTTTTTAGGAACTGTAATATTCTCCAATAGAAGCGAAATAAATCATACATCAGCAAAGTATTTAACTTTGATATTATGTAAACTAGTGTACGCAAAGTTTATAAGATGTAATTAATGTTTAAAATGCTTCAAATTTTCCAAAATACAGTACTTTTAGAATTTGTACGCTACATATTAATGTTCGAATGGTACAGAGATGCACAGAATAATGTAAATAACAGAATAATATAATTAACATTTATATATTTGTATATTCTTACTTATAATTACTTACAATCAACACACAACACATATTAATCAAATAATACATTGTCAAATGCAATATTGTCTTTATATTATTATATTTATGTACATGTAAGAATACATATCATAACTGTTACATATTCTGCTTTTAAATTAGATGCCTTTCGGCAGAATTTTTTCAGTCCAAATTATTAATTACTTTATTAATCATCTAAGCTTCTATATCGTTACGACAATAACAGGATTGTTATTGTTGTCGTCGTCGCCATTGCCATTATCAGGTGTGCTGTTGTTTTTATTGTCATTATTAACTGTACTGTTGTTTCCATCGTCATTATCGTCAGGCGTGTTGTCTTCGTTGCCAACGGGTGCGCTGTTGTTCCCATCATCATCATCGGTTGCGTTATTGTTTCCGCTGTCATCTTCGGGTGCGTTATTGTTTCCATTGCCATCCTCGGTTGCGGCATTATTTTCATCGCCACCCTCGGCGCTGTTTCCATCTCCAGAATCGGGAATGCTGTTGTTTCCATCGGCCGCATTGGATTCATTGTTATTTTCTTCTCCTGCTTTGGGTGCACCATTGTTTTCTTCTTCACCATTTGGTGCGCTGTTATTTTCATCTCCAGCATCGGGTTCTCCATTGTTGTTTTCTCCATCTTTACCTTCGGCCGAGTTGTTATTTTCATCCCCGGCATCGGGGGCATTGTTTTCTCCATCACCACCTTCGGCTGAATTGTTGTTTCCGTCACCAGCATCGGGTTCGTTGTTTTTTCTATCGTTATCTTCGGCTGAGTTGTTATTTCCATCTCCAGCATTGGGTGCGCTATTTCCTCCATCGCCACCTTCGGCTGAATTGTTGTTACCATCCCCGGCAGCGGGTGCGCTGTTTTCTCCATCTCCATTTTCGGCCGAATTGTTGTTTCCATTCCCGGCAGCGTGTGCACTGTTTTCTCCATCACCACCTTTGGCTGAGTTGTTATTTCCATCTCCAGCATTGGGTGCGCTATTTCCTCCATCGCCACCTTCGGCTGAATTGTTGTTACCATCCCCGGCAGCGGGTGCGCTGTTTTCTCCATCTCCATCTTCGGCCGAATTGTTGTTTCCATTCCCGGTATTGGGTGCGCTATTTCCTTCATCGCCACCTTCGGCTGAATTGTTATTTCCATTTCCAGCATCGGGTGTGCTATTTTCTCCATCGCCACCTTTGGCCGAATTGTTGTTTCCATCCCCGGCATTGGATGCGTTGTTTTCTCCATCATCTCCGGCTGAATTGTTGTTTCCATCCCCGGTATTGGGTGCGCTGTTTTCTCCATCACCACCTTCGGCTGAGTTGTTATTTCCATCCCCGGCATCGGGTTCGCTATTTCCCCTACCGCCACCTTCGGCTGAGTTGTTATTTCTATCCCCAGCATCGGGTGCGCTATTTCCTCCATCGCCACCTTCGGCCGAATTGTTGTTTCCATCCCCGGCATCGGGTGCGCTGTTTCCTCCATCGCCATCTTCGGCTGAGTTGTTATTTCCATCCCCAGCATTGGGTGCGCTATTTCCTCCATTGCCACTTTCGGCTGAATTGTTGTTACCATCCCCGTCAGCGGGTGCGCTGTTTTCTCCATCTCCATCTTCGGCCGAATTGTTGTTTCCATTCCCGGTATTGGGTGCGCTATTTCCTTCATCGCCACCTTCGGCTGAATTGTTAGTTCCATTTCCAGCATCGGGTGTGCTATTTTCTCCATTGCCACCTTCGGCCGAATTGTTGTTTCCATCCCCGGCATTGGATGCGTTGTTTTCTCCATCATCTCCGGCTGAATTGTTGTTTCCATCCCCGGTATTGGGTGCGCTGTTTTCTCCATCACCACCTTCGGCTGAGTTGTTGTTTCCATCCCCGGCATCGGGTGCGTTGTTTTCTCCATCGCCACCTTCGGTCGAATTGTTGTTTCCATCCCCGGCATCGGGTTCGCTATTTCCCCTACCGCCACCTTCGGCTGAGTTGTTATTTCCATCCCCAGCATTGGGTGCGCTATTTCCTCCATCGCCACCTTCGGCTGAATTGTTGTTACCATCCCCGGTATTGGGTGCGCTGTTTCTTCTATTGTTACCTTCGGCTGAGTTGTTGTTTCCATCCCCGGCATCGGGTGCGTTGTTTTCTCCATCACCACCTTCGGCTGAGTTGTTATTTCTATCCCCGGCATCGGGTTTGCTATTTCCCCTACCGCCAGCTTCGGCTGAGTTGTTATTTCCATCCCCAGCATTGGGTGCGCTATTTCCTCCATCGCCACCTTCGGCCGAATTGTTGTTTCCATCCCCGGCATCGGGTGCGCTGTTTCCTCCATCGCCACCTTCGGCTGAGTTGTTATTTCCATCTCCAGCATCGGGTGCGCTATTTCCTCCATCGCCACCTTCGGCCGAATTGCTGTTTCCATCCCCGGCATCGGGTGCGCTGTTTCTTCCATCGTCACCTTCGGCTGAGTTGTTATTTCCATCCCCAGCATTGGGTGCGTTATTTCCTCCATCGCCACCTTCGGCCGAATTGTTGTTTCCATCCCCGGCATCGGGTGCGCTGTTTCCTCCATCGCCACCTTCGGCTGAGTTGTTATTTCTATCCCCAGCATTGGGTGCGCTATTTCCTCCATCGCCACCTTCGGCTGAATTGTTGTGTCCATCTCCAGCATTGGGTGCGTTATTTCCTCCATCGCCACCTTTGGCTGAATTGTTGTTACCATCCCCGGTATTGGGTGCACTGTTTCCTCCATCGCCACTTTCAGCTGAGTTGTTATTTCCATCCCCAGCATTGGGTGCGCTATTTTCTCCATCGCCACCTTTGGCTGAATTGTTGTTTCCATCTCCGGTATTGGGTGCGCTATTTTCTCCATCGCCAACTTTGGCTGAATTGTTGTGTCCATCTCCAGCATTGGGTGCGCTATTTCCTCCATTGCTACCTTCGGCTGAGTTGTTATTTCCATCCCCAGCATTGGGTGCGCTATTTCCTCCATCGCCACCTTCGGCTGAATTGTTGTTACCATCCCCGGTATTGGGTGCGCTGTTTCTTCTATTGTTACCTTCGGCTGAGTTGTTATTTCCATCTCCAGCATCGGGTGCGCTATTTCCTCCATCGCCACCTTCGGCCGAATTGCTGTTTCCATCCCCGGCATCGGGTGCGCTGTTTCTTCCATCGTCACCTTCGGCTGAGTTGTTATTTCCATCCCCAGCATTGGGTGCGTTATTTCCTCCATCGCCACCTTCGGCCGAATTGTTGTTTCCATCCCCGGCATCGGGTGCGCTGTTTCCTCCATCGCCACCTTCGGCTGAGTTGTTATTTTCATCCCCGGCATCGGGTGCGCTGTTTCCTCCATCGCCACCTTCGGCTGAGTTGTTATTTCTATCCCCAGCATTGGGTGCGCTATTTCCTCCATTGCCACCTTCGGCTGAATTGTTGTGTCCATCTCCAGCATTGGGTGCGTTATTTCCTCCATCGCCACCTTTGGCTGAATTGTTGTTACCATCCCCGGTATTGGGTGCACTGTTTCCTCCATCGCCACTTTCAGCTGAGTTGTTATTTCCATCCCCAGCATTGGGTGCGCTATTTTCTCCATCGCCACCTTTGGCTGAATTGTTGTTTCCATCTCCGGTATTGGGTGCGCTATTTCCTCCATCGCCAACTTTGGCTGAATTGTTGTGTCCATCTCCAGCATCGGATGCGCTATTTCCTCCATTGCTACCTTCGGCTGAATTGTTGTTTTCATCCCCAGCATCGGATGCGCTATTTCCTCCATCGCCACCTTTGGCTGAATTGCTGTTTCCATCTCCAGCATTGGGTGCGCTATTTCCTCCATTGCTACCTTCGGCTGAATTGTTGTTTCCATTCCCAGCATCGGATGCGCTATTTCCTCCATCGCCACCTTCGGCTGAATTGCTGTTTTCATCTCCAGCATTGGGTGCGCTATTTCCTCTCTCGCTACCCTCGGCTGAATTGTTGTTTCCATCTCCGGCATCGGGTGCGCTGTTTTCTCCATTGCCACCTTCAGCTGAATTATTTCCATTTCCGTTGTTGGATGCGTTGTTTCCATCGTCATTGTTTTCTTCGCTACTTTCAGATGTATTTTTACTTTTTTCGCTATTTTTAGATGTGCTTTTACTTTCTTCGCTACTTTCAGATGTGCTTTTACTTTCTTCGCTACTTTCAGATGTGCTTTTACTTTCTTCGCTACTAGATTTGCTGTTGTCTTCATCATTAGGTTCAGTAGTAGTCGTGCTTGGAGTTGGTGTTGTTAAAATGCTTTTTGCATAACCTTCCACGCGTACAAGCATTCCTTCCCCGCGCTTTCCTATTATCAATATTGCTGCATTTGTGTGACCAAGTCTTCTTGGTATAAACTTTGTCTGTTGATCTCTTAAATTTGTGATTTTAACAAAAGTGAGAATTCCATTTTTTGGGGCACTTACACCGATCGTTGCTTTCATGAGTTTTCCAGGAATGGGAGGCTATAATATATAAATAGGAATTAATAGTATTAATAATATTATTGGTACATATGAATGTCATTATTTGGTTATCTAAGTCTAAATATCTGGAAATCAATCAGCGATAAAATTCACGAATAAATTGATAAAATGAATGTAGCTGTGCATAATGCTCTAGTATTTTGTCTTACCATTATTCTGTTTTACTAATGTTTTAAGTAAATTGGTGACAAATTACCATATAAAGTTAAATTAAATTTAAACAACAAATTTAAGACATCAGACAAGATTTAACATATAGAATGCATCACTTTTAATATCTACGAGATCTGATTATAACATTTGTTTATGTTAATTAAAGTATAGTCATGAGAAGTTTCTGAAGTTTTTTTTGTAATTAAAATCTGACTTGTATAAGATTCTAAGATAAATTGTTACGAATTCAACGTATACAGGGAATAACTGCGATTGAAGTAGTGAAATTTACCTTGAAAATAGTTCTATTAGAAATGAGGCAATCGCCTTCTTGTCGTTCACCCATGGCAAAGTCATCCTGATAGTCTATGTTTCTGCAGGCAGCCAAAGTAAGGCACAGAAGCACAGAAAGTGAAATCCGCATCTTGTAAAATTAATTGTGAAACCGTCTGTTAACTAAAACTATACTGTTCAACCGACGGTCGGCGAACGTATTTATATCTTCACGTTATCAAATCTCATGCTTGGCTCCACAAAGAATCACATCATATTAACTCGCGCATTTCTATCTGTCGACAGTGACAACAGCTTACGTAAGATTATTTGTTTGATCTTCCGTTATTTCCCTGCAGTTTGTAGAAACTCTTTTTTTAGTATGACACATATTCATCTTGTTTCTTTGAAGAATGAGAAAAAAAGAGTAATACGCTAAGTATCTAAATGTGACTACACTCCGGAAGATTTTATAGTTTTTAATTAATTTAATTTTATCTAAAAAAAATATATATATATATACACATATAATGTATTCTATATATCTAATTTGTTATTACGGTTAATATGGTTGTTTGTCGTATTAAATAAACTGCAGTATACACAAAATGATTTTATAACTGTTTAATTAATACAATAAGAGAAGCAATAAAAATATATTTATTAGATATAATAAAAGTCCACGGATCTTGTCAAGACAAAAAGAATTAGTGCTGTGTGTGGATGACGTACATGTATTGATAAAGAACACGTTTTTTTTTGTATGTCATAAAACACACATGATATACGCAGTTTTATGACAAGCATTGTACTTTATATAATATTTTAAAAGTGGATTATATTATAAAATTAAAATTTCATGAAAATACCTTTCTTTTCACGTGACATTTGCTCAACGTTATTATCTTTCTCGTAACTTATCTTCATACATTTTCAGCTTTTTTTGTTAGATTATTGCTCATTGGGGGTCTGATAACGTAAATACCGCTGATAAGAGCACATGTGATTAATTAAGTAGTAGTAAACTTTTCTGACGCAAGTGTTTAATTCGGAATCAAATAATACTACCTAGAAAACAACGCATAAGAGACATAATCATGTGATTTCTACGGAATAGTGGAATATTTCAAAGACTTTATCACAGGCACGTCTTATCCTATGTGACATTGTCCTACCTTGAGATGTATACAAAATAAATATACCACAGTCAATTATTCACTGTAATTTTCTCAATATATTTTATGTAGATGTATTTTATGCACATATATTTCATGCAGATGTGTATAAACATGTATAAATATAGGTATATGCATAAAGCATTTTGATATTTTTAATTTAGTTTTACAGATAGTTGCATAATTAATTGTCAAAAATCTTTATGAGCATCATCTTATAGGTATCTTCTTATTAACAATTAATTATGTTTTACTCTATTTCTTTCGTTCGCATCATTAATGTCATCGCGACTTTTTTGTGATCCTCCCGACTCTGTCGACCATATCGCGCAAATTAATTCCTTTTCATAAATTCAACGCGAAGGGAGCGTTTCATATTCAACGCCATAACTCGAAACGTGTTCCTCGGTACGTGTGTAATCTCAAATCTCAGACTCATCATTTTCAGCCGCGTCAGCTTATGGTACGTGAGACCGTAAGAATTAGCTAAGTGAGTAGCTACGGTAGTAGTTCTACGGCTTTTACGGATGCAGAACTAGCGATAGACCCGGCTGAAATGAACGAATCATATACGAAAATTGACGAACAACTTATCTTATCTCATCGAGGAATAACATAAAAATACTTTTCTATGTCAATGTAGGCAATGACGATCGTTCAATAGCTGGTATAGACATCGAAAACCGTTTCCGGTTTATCATTGACAATTTCTGAGAGCTACTGAGGAAACATAAAGTCTTTTTTACAATTCAGTCTTGATAACGAATTTTAAATTCATATTCACAACGTTAAATACTGCTATGAGGTGCTTAGATTTGACAAACAATCACTAATTTCTTTAATTTTTCCTTTAATATTATAATTTCAGATCTTTTTCTATCGAAAGTATTGATTTATCACAAAGTATATTGCGTCTAAACCTTTGATGATTAATTGACGTTTTAAATAAAAGGTTGATGCGGAAGTAATAGTAATATTAATAGAGCAATATGCAATCTATCGAGAACCTTTTTGTTAATAATATAAATTTTTTATATAAATGCATAATAAAATTGGAACAATAGATACATATTTTATTTAATGGAGCCTATTGTACTGGAGTCCATAATTCCTGTGAAAAAGGTACGAATGAATTTAATTTGTCCGCAAAGAAATATAAAACGTTTAAATTTATTAATTTGTAAATTGTTATAATTCACGGTTTTACAAAGATACGTATTATTTTATGAGAAATTCAATTTAAATGCTGCAAAAAGCTTTTAATGGATACTTATATTAATGCAGGAACATTCAAAATGTTTATTTCAACAAATTTATCAGAAATATTAAATGAAAAATTTGCCGATTAATAATTTTACAATTGTACCTTCATAATTTCATCTCATTTAATATATTATTGCTCGACATGTATATGTACAAAATACGCTTAAGCATTTGTCAATCTAGAGTTCTCTCCAATGAATTATATTCTAATAAAGTAAAATGTCGAGAAAGATGAATGTACAAGTTCAACATCGAACAGATAAGAAATCTTATCTCGTTGAGATCATGGTCGTTATAATATCCTTATTATTTTGTTCGGATAGCAATCTAAAATTAACCGGTGAGTGAATCAGAGATATGCCGTCTATATTTCACTCGAAATGTTTGCCATATGCAAATTACAATTGAATTGAACTGTAAATATTTTCTCATAATAAGTATTCAGTATGTTGCGCAAGAATATAGAATCTGTGTTTTTTTATTACGTAATCACATTAAAATTACATGTCCGTTTATATAAATGCTTATTATAGATAACAAACTATAATTGCGTGTACTCATATACGTTGCATGTACGGTATAGTTTGCGTTTTCTAAAATTCATTTCTTTTTAAGAGTTTTAATTAACAAAAACTAAATTGTCAAATTTACCTTTGAAAAGCTTGTTTTAGATAGCAATCTAAAAATTGCCCATTCATTAGAGAATAATTGAAATATATTTTAAATTTTTTATTTAAACTTGAAGATATAATTCCATGCGATGCGCTGTTCCATGTGATGTGCTAGATGAGGAGGAGGAGATGCTTAACGATCGCCTTTGAAACGTTTTTCGTACCAATATGTAGATGCGCTGCACCATCGCATCCTCAGTATTGCGTATGTGTTCACGCGGCTGCTGGTAATTACTCTCACGTCACGTAGCCGCGTTGCTGGCCACGGATGCCATTTTTTATACTATCAAGAGGTGCCAGCAGCCCGCGCAGTCCGCCGCCATCCAGCGGATAATATCAGCCGATGCTTTTTATTAACGCCGAGAAGAAGAGAGACCGTGTATCGATCCAATAAACGCCGTCACGTCGGATCGGGCGAGAACAATCGCTACAGAGGATAAAATTCTCCGCTTGATCTGACCGCGAGTGGAAATGGCACGTCACGTACCGGCGATCTCTTCTTTCATTAACGTTACGAACGTTTCACGCATCGCTCCTAATCACTGCCCGCGAGTACAAGCGATCACGAACATCGTGGAAAGAAACCTGCTTTTTCCCTTTCTTCAACCCCCCATTACACGTGTGTATGCTCGTGTTTCTACAATTTCCGTTGAACTTAAATCCCGACTATGTGGTTTGTCTCGTATTTATCAAGCTAACCTGTTATTTCTTATTCTATCTTTCTAGGTGAGAAAGATCTATTATACAAAGTTTAACACAATAAAAAATATCTTGTTAGATATAAAAGTTATAATTACACAACATATAAAATAATAAGTCAAACTAAGTATTCCCTGATTTTTTTTGTATATAGAGAAACTATCTATCGACCTATCTACTCTCTATTTTAAAACGATTCTGCCGTACAAGCATTATTTTATAAGCTGCTCTTATAATTTTATAAGCATTTTTATTTTTCTATTAAATTCAACAAAGTTTTATGGACAAAATGGACCTGATTGTTCAAAATCTTTTTGATTCATCGTCATTGGAACTAATTTCATCATACGCTGACATTATTATTTCATGTGCATTATTGTCCACGTGTGTGTTGCGTAAAAATAGAGAATTTTATTCGCTTTACACTATAAATTTCCAAAAGCCCGATGTCAATCAGAGACATTAATTCGATAAATATTGAACTAGGTGGGGTATCAATCAACCATCAATGCGTCTTGTCCTGAGCAGACATACAAATGGCTGACTGTGAACATATTCTCTCCTTGCGGTGACACCGATATTGCATACGTATTACGCATCGTTTGTCATCATTATCCGTACCGTAATTAAAACTTTCCGACTTATGATGAAGGATTGCGCGACCTGATTTCCATGAAAATAGAATGGACATCGTAAATATCACGCTTTGCCCTATATAAAAACGTAACGTTGGTCAAAAACTGTCATTTCGACCAGCGCGATGTGAAATACGCTCCGATCCTGTAAAAGTTCGCCGCAAAATTCTGCATTATTTGCAATTATACGACTTAATAAATAAATAATTAAAAATTGTGCAAATTAGAAATTTGCACTTGGCTTCCTCATAGAGGAAGTGCGATGTCTAATACACATTGGCATCGAAAACTCAAAAAACAACGGTTGATTAGTTTTATATGCGAGCTTTATATGCGACCAAAATTATGGACCTTTGATCGCGTATAAAGCTGAATCGTAATCAACCAAATCTTAAAAAATTATATATGAAATAGGGGTAGAAAAGACTGAAAAATATAATAAAATGAGAAATTGATCGATATCTCAATATTTGCGGAAGTTAGAGCAACCACAGACATTTCTAAAAAAATTCAAAATTTTTTTAAAAAAGAACCCTTTTACCGATCATCGCCAAATTCAATACCAACCTTCCTTGAATACTCTATCGATTAAAAAAAATAAACAGCCCGATATCTCAATATTTGCGGAAGTTAGAGCAACCACGGACATTTCTAAAAATATTCAAAATTTTTTTAAAAAAGAACCCCTTTACCGATTATCGCTAAATTCAATACCAACCTTTCTTGAATGATACTCTATCGATAAAAAAAAAACAGCCCGGTATCTCAATATTTACGGAAGTTAGAGCAACCACGGACATCAAATCTGCACATACATACATACGGACATGCGATTTTAATGCGATATTTTAACGTTTTACAACGATCTGAACATATTGGCAGAAAAAACTCAAAAACCAATCTCTTCGTTGGTTTTTTCTACCTTTATTTCATATATAAATCATTTAAGTTTGGTTGATTAGATCCAACTTTATACGCAATCAAAGGTTCATATACGAAATTCACGAAAACAAAGCTTCCTCTATGTGTGAGGAAGCAACATATATGTTTATTATATAATAAATAAATTATATAATAATGAATATATTTACATAATACGTGTATTATTACATAAATATTTACTAACTAATAAAGAAATTATATAATAATGAATGATAAAAAATATGATAATAAAATATGTAATAATAAAAATTAAAAATAAGAAGCAAGAAATGGTAATATGCAACACTTAAAACCTTATTCTCGAATTTTCGTTCTTTATTCATAATAGTTTCATTAATAAAATTAACGCATAAGATAAGCTCTTGAGGATGATGTATCATCGCGAAATTATACTTTCCAATGCGTGATACATTTAGATTTATGCTTCTATTACGAGTGGTGCTGATTAATATCGACATATATAGAGATTTTTTTAAAGGAAATAATTTAAAGAAACATGATAATAACAATGACTTTATTCAACATACTATAATACGACAAAAAATAAACAGTAGCTGATAGATAATTGCAAACAAAAATTAATATGCAAGCAAAATTAATATATACCGCAAATAAATCATTTTCTTAATTTAAATACATAATTATTTCGCAAGTTTTTAAGATGCTATTTTACATAGTTAACAACAAGAATGTGATAAGAATATGTAACTACATATTTTTTTCTTAGAACATATATATGGTGACGAACATAAGTTGATTATATATTTTTCTATTTTTGTTATAATTTTTGCGTTAAGAAATCCAGTCGTCACGGGTACATTTAGTTATTCCTTAAAGGATGATGATCACTAGTGTGTCGTTAGGAATCATGTGAGTTGGAGTAATACCATAGATTATACATCCAGATTCTCGCTCAATGGCTCTATGTTCAATGATTCGTGAACCGCTATCTGTGACCGCACGTGATCGCTTGCCCAAACCTGCTCTTCGATAATGGTTCTAACCGGTTCGGACTGTCTATTTGTCTATTGTCATCTATTCCTATTTGTAAATCTATGTATAAATGACACTGCTTAATTTTTATAAAAATTTAAATTTTAAGGAAATTCTTAAGACTCACATATATCTTTACAAAATGTTATATCGTATTACCACTGTGTTTACATGTTCATATATATATCTACTATAATGATATTAGATCTATGTATATCATATATGTGTGTATGTGTATGAATATTATATTTATTTATCACATACAAGATATTGCAATATGTAACAGCTGCATATTTATATTATCTAAATTTTATATTAATATTTGTATCATATTGTGGTTCTGATATTCAATTTTATAAAGCAGTTTATTTAATGAGATACTATATATCGTATATATATAAAATGAGGGAAGTACATAGTAATTTACAACATTTTATGCAAATTAAATCGAATTGTCGGTTTACTGAAGCGGTTTACTACGGAAATCCTCGCATAGACAGTATGCAAATTACAAACATTGATATCATATGATAATTTTACGTTTATCGATGTATGATTTAAAAATAATTTTAGCTGGACAAATTCTTCGCGATATCAGAGAATCATTCTCAAATTTGGTTAATTGCCGATCAAACAATTCATCGGCGATATCTGTCGGACAATGTAAACGAAACTGTGTTGAATTAAGCGACCTATCGGCTTTATTTCATTATTTCGATATTTTGCATGACTCGCACCATTTCATCCCGGGGAATAATTCCGATAGGAGCTCCTTGTTAGCCTACCGAGATAGCACGATAGTAAGATCGATCGTCGGGGGCTGCACGGATGCGGGGTACCGTCAGATAATGGATCGGACGTATATCCGCAAACTCGATCCCCACGTGCGCGGATGTAGGGTTGGAGCTCTCCATCCGACGACCGTTAGCTGTGTTCCCTGTAAAGACAAAACAATTTTATCGGCCGCAATATACCGGGCCAAGTATTTTCATGAATTATATACGACGAGCGGTCACCCTTGGGAAACCCGAACGGAAAATGTTCGAGGTCTCGTCGACGCGCGACGGCGACGCTCGGCACGTCGCGTCGCCTACGTCGTATACAGTTCCACGGCTCTTTCTCACGCAATGAAATCTCACGCTCGACGTATTATGTCGGTTCGAAAATTTCGACGAGAATTTGGACAATTTCCCCATAGTCACGGGTATGATTCATTCGCGACAAGGAGGTGACCTAGGCAGAGAACTCTTCAAAGAACAAGTGAAAATCAAGCATGCGTGTATCAATCGCGAGTGCCAATCTCTATCTCGACGAAGAGAGAGGGTGGCTTTTATGTTCTTTACCTTTGATAGAGGTCCATGCTATGCACACACACACAATACCTTTCTCTCTATGGACTCTTATGTAGAAGTACGCGACAACGTTATTTGGAAACTCTTAAACTTAATATCTACACAGCAGTGCAATAGTTTCACCGAGAAATTTCGATTAACCGTTCAAAAGTAATAGTATATCAAGAGTTCCCTCTCTCGCTTTCTCTGTATAGAAACGTATTCTATTTTTATTGTTTAATTTTATAAAAAATGTTGCAATAATACACACTTCGTTAATGCAATATATAAATCCGTGAATTGAGGTAACGTATAACGCCTACTCTAAACTCTAAACAATAAGACAATAGAAATAGAAAAATAAAGTTTATTTAAATTCTAATATTTTGTATATGAAGACCAAATTAATTCTTGAAATAAAAAATATTGCCGTAAATAACGCATTCAACTGTTACTGCGGTTTAATCTGGGGCCGGAAAAAATAATACGTCGAGGTATTTTTTCAAATGGTAAACAAAAACATCGAAAATGTAATCAATAACAATGCAATTTTATCAGATATAGGAGCGATTTTTCATTGACATAACGAAGCGAACTGTAAAATTGCAGTTGCACCACTTGATTGAATCTTTATTCTGCCTTTTTTTTTGCATATGCAATTGTATATATATATATATATATATATATATATATAATATATATAAATTTTATCTATGTGTCAGTTATTGAAAATCAATTCTTTGACACATTATTTGAGAACAAATCATTTATATAATTTAAAATAATACGGAATAATTTGACAGCTTCGTATATTTATAAAAAATATTTTAACATTAAAAAATAATTTCTACTGCATTGTACTAAAAAATTGAAATAATAATACACTAGAGAATAAAACTTTGCCGTATTTATCTTGAAATATTCTCGTAAAAAGGCGAAATGCGTTCTGGAAAAATTAAAATATACTCATCAGACTAGCGCACCGCAGTATAACCGCATGCGGTTTCCACGATGCTTTTTCACAGAAAAAGTTCATTTCTTTAACTTCGAACGAGACGGACGCAGAACACTCATTTTCTAACGACCAAAAACGCAATGCGCTATCGAGGCAAACGTCATGTACACACGTTCTTGCACATACGCACGTATTTCTTCCGCCTTCGCTTCCAGTCGGCGACTAAATCAGAAATAAGCAATTGGCAATGCCTTAGCGCAGTTTTGCTCGCCGCGAAGATTGTGATGACCGATTTCGAAGAGCGAATCGCGAACAGTGCAGAAAGGAGTCCTCGCAGGAATCGAAGAGTACTTATTCGTTTTTTTTTGTACCGAATCCGCGAGGTGTTGTTTCTTCCGAGTCAACATAAAAATCCGATGTCCCGATGCTTCATTAGGAAAAACCGCCCGCCGTTGTCGGCTGGGCCTCATGAGCGCGCGTTATCGGTGTGCAGATCCACGATCCGTGAAATTACGACGGGGGCGTCCGGTACGCCGGCGCGCACCTTGTAATTTTACGACTCGCGGGCCACTTAACATCGGGACCGTATATTTCTCATAAAGCGCTCTCTCGGACGTTGCTCGTAGTGCGGCCGGACGGACCGCGGCTCCTCACCTCACCCGAGGTAAACCCCCGTTCGTCTGCAGGTAAACGATTATCCGCTCCCGCAGTCCCCGTTTCTCGCGAGGCGAGGGAACAAGGCCCGGTGTGAGGCCGAGCCCCCGCCGTTGCTATCTCCTTACGAATCTCGACAAAATGCGTCGTGTCGGCTTGTCGGCGCTTATTACGCCACGTGACGAAATGACAGTGCTCATGGCAAACACAAAGAGGCATTCGTCCCGGCCGTGTGAGTCGTGTAATCGCGTGCAGGCGGTTCCACGCCCAGGAAGCGCGGAAAATTTCACGCGTATACGGACGGCGGGGCGGTTTTTACATTGTGAGCTCGTATATACATATATATTTATATATATGTATATGTATATTCAGTGCGCACGCGAGCGAACGGGTCGTGTCGCATGTGCCGTAGAATATCCGAGCCTAGGGGTTATCAGGATGCTTGCTCCCAGCCGGCGTTCTCCACGCGTATCAACATACTAATAGGAAGCACGATTAACATATTTTTTTTGTATAACGAGACGCACAAAATAAATTGCTGAAAAAGGAAAAGTTATTATATTGTATAAAAATTAAACTACAATTATTTCTGTCTTTATTCATTATTTTATAGTTTAATATCATTTAAGTTCGAAGTTTCGCTTCATCGCAATATATATAGAAAAACTATGAGTTTTTCTTGAAGTTTTCTTGAAGTCATTGGTGACTTTTTAGTCTTTCTTACTTTTTTTAAAATCTTAATATTTATTACACTAATGGTTTTAATATAATATAATAATAGACCATTGCGATATTTTGCATAGGTAAATTAATTATTTTCTTTAGCGTAAGCAAATATAAAGAACTAGTTTTTCTGCCTTAGCATACTTTACTTTATATTTTTTGCAAATAAAAAAGAAAGGTCTTTCTTTTACATATACGTTTACGCCAAGTAAATCGCTAAATAGCATAAACTTATCGGCATCGCAGCGTGCGGCGAGTACAGGTAAACCCTTTTTATATTTCTATTTTTTTACGTTAATAATAAGTGAGGCGCGAAAGCGTTTTTATTTTTAACCGGCAAAGACAGTGGGCGAGCTCCCTTTTTTTATATATACACATGTATGTATATAAAATATCTCACTGAGAAAAAACCTTCGTTCATCTCGTAAGTACGTTACTCATGTTACACGCACAGCGCAAAATATCGTTCCGGCGATTAAGAGAACGTTAAGGTCGGCGTTACGGGTGGCTGTGTGAGACTCGTGCACCGATATTCGGGATGATGGATCGATACGGTGCCAACTGCGGTAATTTCTCTGAGGAGAAGCTAAACGAGATATGAACGACACGATTAATTCCCCCGAACGATCTTTTTCGGCGCTGTTAACGGTTATCTGATTGGCTCACGCAGCACCCGACGTTAACGGGTAGGTGCAACGTAACGAGCTGCAGCGATCGTCTTTTTTCACCGGCAACGGCACGGCGCGGTGCATTCTTTTTGTGCGACGCGCGAACTCGGCTGGGGCAAGACCGGCTGGCCGGTTATTACCGCAGAAGAAAGCGTGTTGAGCGCAAAATAATGTTCGCACGAATCTACAAAACGAACGTTTAATTAATAAACCACACTCAATGCGCGTAACAATACCTTCAACATCGCTGAACGCGTTTCAACAAAACCGTTGCGATATCGAGAATGTTGCAAGTGTTGCATTAAGGTTTAGTTACTTTAGTACATACATTTTTTACGCGCGTATGACAGGAGTTCCGTCTAATCGTAGTATTCCATGATACAGATTAGAATATTAATAAATAATTATTACTCTTGCGCGCAGATACGCCTTGTTATTTGCATCGCGCGTGATGTTTGTAGATTGCGCGAATGAAATATTGCGCGAGCAGTTTAGCACGTATGTCGCGTTCAAACATTTTATGCATTCATAACGACGCAGGCAATTATCCTCAAGTTGCCGGCGTGATAAGTACCAGGCTGAAAACATAAATCGTGACTCGTGACACGCGCCGCAGCCTTCTAGCGTGCAGCGGCGCGGCGTGACAATCATCATGTGGGTACCCATCTAATATCAAAGTACGCACGACCGTGACAAATCCCAGATTACCTTTCGGGGATAACAATACGGGCGGCGGCATGTAGAAGACAGAACCGTGGTGTTAATTTCCTGTTGCGGAGCCAAACAAGCCAACAGGGAGAAACAAAGGCTCATAGGGGATCTTCGCTACGCCTGTCTGCTTTTATCCCTCGATTCGCGTCTTCCATCGTCAAAGATGAAATGGGTACCTGTCGTTCGTGCGCGAAAAGCAATCGTAGCGTCAGACATTGCCGCAACCTTTCTCTCATTATGATGTGTTAAATTAAATAAAGTTTAAATAGGAAAGGCAACACAGCTAGAGTATTGAGAGGCGTCGAGAATTGAATTAGACAGAGAAACGACCTGTCACAGAAGAGACGCGCGAAATGAGACAAAATTATACGATAAATGGCTCGAAAACTCGTTTAATTATTAAAAAAAGAACGTTCACCTCTTTGATTTAATTACTAGGTATATTTAAAAATGGAAATTTTTGCGTTTTAGAGAGAGAGAGAATAATTGTTCATTTTGCAAAAATAACTTACAGTTGCAAATGAATCAATGAATTGTTATGTTATGTTAATTGGAGAAACAAACATATTTAATAATACTGGAAGCACATCAATGGAGTTTTTAGAAATGAAAACGAGCAAAAAATATTATTTTTTTTATTATAATTATTTAATTAATGTAAAGTTTTGTATTAGAAAACAATAATTGGCAATAATGACGATATTTTAATTTTTTGCTTGTTATCTTTATTATTCATTTTTTTTATGATCGCAGATCTGTAAGGAAAACAGATTTTAATTTTGTCACGAAAAACCATTGCATTCATCCTTACAAACGCGTCATAAATGAGATCTTTAATCAAGAAAATGAACGAGCCACTATATATACATATAAGACGTCAAAAGAGACAAATCCGAAATGATAGCGCTCTGTTATACGTATATCTCTAGCAAGGTAAACGAATTATACATATAGTCAAATCCTCTAGTTTACTCCTGTTTCCCTCAATGTTTAATTAACTTGTGAGGATTTGCGTTACAAAAAATTACGTCGCTGTACATAGTGCCATTACGCTCTCGAAATATAGCTGAATTTGCAATGCAGCGTAATATCGTTGAATATATGGAATGCATAATATCTACAAGTACTTCCGACTTTAATTTAACGCATACAATTTATTCAAAGTTATTTTCAAATTGTTAGGGCATCGATATCTTTTTTCTTCTTTCGGAGAATTTTTATTTCTCTGAATCATAAACAACTTTTCATTATTGCATTTTATTTCTTTTCCAAAAATTAAAGCATATTCAGTAATATGCTTTTCGGTAATTGCTTTTCAAAGCAAATTGGTGAATACTTATTAATTACTCACTTATTTGGTCTCATTTTCTTTTTCTCTACAGCAGAACGGAAAAGACCGTAGCATTTTCGTTCTGATAAAGAAGAAGTTATACAAGAATTTGTGCAAAAATAATTGTGCTCGTTATCACATCATGCACTATGTTTTAATATAAGAAGCTATTCTTACAAAGTAGGCAAAGAAGCTTGTTCTCCATTAAGATAAACCGATCTTACAGAGTTTATACTTCGGTGAATTTTCAAATGCCTCTATCCTAGAATTAAGGGAATAGGGCGCTTGGATTTTGTAGTTAAAGCGCGGTTACGAGACGTACGAAGCAGTCCACCAAGGTAGACATTAAACAAACAACCTCGCCGGTGCTGCGCGCCGGATACGCGAGGTGAAGCGGCAATAAGACACGTCGAGTAAACTACGTGTCTGCGTGTAACAACGAGCCCAGCTAGCTACCCGGTGCGGCACGAAACGAATGCAATTGCGAGCATCGGCAAGGATATAAGCGTGATGATCATGTTCGCTCCGTGCAGCCCCGTCTAGAGTTCCTATTATCGCTCACGTCGCCGCGGTATGGCCGATATAAATCGGAACGGGAGGAACGCGTATAGCACACCATCTCCCTTTGCCGCCACGCTCTTCACGCTTTAATGCCTGGGAAGTGGGAAATAAGTGTTGCGAACGAACGCGGACCGAAAAGTGGAACAGATTCGTACGATGCCGGCAATGAAAGCCAGGGAAATATGAAAGAGGATTTATACTGAGACACAGACTATTTCACGGAAACGATTCAAAGTGAATAGTCGTGGGACATTACGGAGATCTAGGACAATCTCCTGGCACTACTCTTACAATGTAGAGCAAGATAACGGAGACGCGCCGTCATTGTATTCCTTTCAAAGGAACCTTTCATGGTATTCACACGCCTGCTTGTTGAATACATAATTTTAAGTTTTATTTATTGAAAATTTAAATGCGATGTGTGTGTAAACATGCGATGAATATCAGATAACCATACACGAAAACATTGGCTCGTGCATCAAATATTTCTTTTCATATCAAATAGTTCAATTATAGGATTAGGTTTCAATTAGGAAAATCTGCAAATAATATTTTGTTCCCTCCAAGTCTGTCTGTCCATATACTGCCTCTAGGCTCTTTAATTTCTGTTCAAAGAATTGCTTTGTATCTAAACAGTCATAGTTTATTCTTCATTCTGTGCTCACAAAACGACCGCATTGAGCAGATCCTAAAGAGGTTTTGTTTCCTTTTAAATCAAATTTTTTTCATATACACGCCGGAATATGCTCGAATACATGCCTTTTAATAACTCTGATACAATAAAAAATAGTGATTCTTCGGAACACAATAAACAATAATAGCACTTCAGAATACAATAAAGAATATTGCGTTTCCGGAAACCAAAAAGGCTTGATTGCAAAATTGCATTTTTAATATCGCTATGACCCTGTTCGTATAGAAAATTGAATATCGGACGTACTATGTTAGATGTTCGATTATTCAGAATACTGCATCGGCTGCGGGATACTTTCTTGGCACGAAAAAGTATCGGTCCAAAACCGCGAGGTCATATTCTCGAAAGAGAAGGTCTATCAGCGGTTATATATACGTCTGATGACGTTTAATTAAATACGTTTCGATAGATTTTTGAAAGTGTGATGTCGTTTCTCTATTGAATCAGTTTTTGGAACCAGTGATGTATTTATTGACAGAATTTGTCAATACTTTTCGTTATATAGTTATTAAACGTCCAAATAATGAAGTGTAATTGTATGAAATAAAAATAGGTAAGGTGAAAAGGATTATTTGATAGCTGATAAATCGTTAAAGAAATATGACGATGGTTATATTTTCCGATGAATGATCATGATATTGGCGATTTATTTAATCTGCTTATGCAACTTGTTTCCGCGATTTACGTAATCTTTTTCCGATAAAAACATTCACGAGAGCTGATATTCTTTTTTAGCTTGTTTCTTGTAAAATACAACAGAGCTATTTAATTTATTCAGAGTTCAAGATATTAAAGAATTAATGTAATCAAATCTACAGAAAAATGTGAGCAAAAGAATAATCTGTTTTATTAAATATATTATTCTTTTTTTTTCATTAAATCATTAAATAGATTTAATTCTAATAATGTACACAAAATAATTAAAATTTTATATTATGCGTTATATTATGTGGAATAAATAAGGCGATATAACTATAAAAAATAAAACTGTTTTCAGTATGTGAATTATATACATACAACAATTATAAAATGCGAAGTAATCTTCAATGATTTACTTATAATTAGTTATTCCTTGATGTGTTTACTTTCACAGAAACAGATCTTGTAGATTTATTGTACAAATATCGCGTTTTTTAGATACATATCTCACGAATCAATACTTACTCGCAAAAAAGGAAGCGCAAATCATCCTTTGAGAGTCTCCTTCCACGTTTTTTTTTTTTTAAGGCTTCCGGTACACATAAATTGCGTGATTGCCAATAGTTTGCAATCTAAGCTTTACGCGAACCGTGAGTAAAAAAAACCGTCGGTTGCAGGAATCACGGACGCAATTTCATTTCGAGCGAAAAGATCGGCTCTATCTATAGTCGTTTGTCAGTGGGAAATGTTGGTTCGTTGATATACCCCGTATATTTCGAATCGTATGCGCGCGTGCGCGTCGCAATACAGAATACAGATCGCAAACGAAAAGCCAAAAGTTAACGCCTGTCTTCCGCCGCTAACTATTAAATTTCCTTACACCTTGTATAGTACCATTTAATCGTCGGAAACTCTTTTATCGAGCGCTTCGCGCATGAGTGAGTTGTCGCGCGATCGGAAATCGCCAAGAAATCCCAACCCGGCTTCCGTCACCGGCGAGAAAGCATTACACATATACACACGCAACACTACACTCCACACGTACACGTATATATTGTCAGTTTGGCGCCTCCTGGTTGCTTGCCCGCGCGCGATGAGAGCAATATTGTCACGAGGTTTCCCAGAGAAAAACTTTTTAATCTCTCGGGCGAGCGGATGAGCAGATGCTTTACGCGCGGTGACGACTCTCGACGTGACATTCCGCATTAAAGCAACGCGAGAGAGAAAGACGCGGGTAACTATCTCTCCGCGTTTTCGTAGAATTCTCCTAGAGATTTCGGCGCGAATACCCGCTCTCGTGCTTTTCATCGTCGCAAGATCGTCGAAACGTCGCGACGAAATGTCACGTCGTTCGAAACGTCAAATAAAGGCGCAACTCGTCGTTTACGAAGCCCATATCGCCAGTCTCACCGTCGAGAAATTGCACGGTGCAAACACGGTCGAAACGAACGACGTAAGTTACAATTGCGCCGCAATTGCGTCATGGGGGAGAACGTGTTCGTCGCCTGACCTCACGACGACGACGACGGCGGGGCCCGGGAAGATGCTGATGGAAACACGTACGGGCTCGATACGAGAGTCTACATGAACGCTTAGACGCGTTTGAAAAACGCGGCAATATCGTCCACTCTTCTCTCTCAACCCTTTTCTCTCCTCTCTCTCTTTCTCTCTCTCTTTTTCTCTGCTCTCGCGGCTTTTTACCTCGTTCTCAGCGTTTTACCGAGAACGTTCGCGCTTCAACGTTGAAACGATAGGGAACTTTTTTAATCTTCAGAGCGCGAACGAGCAGATGCTTTCACGACGATGGTTTCCTGACTTGACACGCCGTGTTAAGAGCCACCGTCGCGCACCGAGGGGATGAGAGAAACGTTCGCCTTCGGCGCCGCCACCCCTCAGGATTCCGGCGGGCCGTGGACGTCGGAATGACGTGTCGGTAGAGATTTCGTTCCGGATGCCAGGAAGCGCGTTGCAGCAACTCGAGGGAAGGTTGAATAAATGGGGGAGGCTCCGTGAAGCGCGCATTTACGTTCGCCAAGTATATAGCCCACAAGACCGTAACTAGGTGCAGGATATTTGCGGAGGGTCCACGTCGAGCGTGAAAATATCATTTTTAATGCCCTGTCGGAGGCGCGTTTACAACCATGACGTTTATCCTCTCTCTTCTCAACGAAGTTCGCTTCCGTTTGATCGTTGGCACTTTAAACTGCGCTCTATGGATAAATAATGCGATAATATTTTTTTTTGTTGATTCAGTATATTGATGCTACAATAAAAGACTCACAATCAAATAAATTTGCGACTATATATAACTATGTACGTATTGGCTCCACGAGATAAATTGGAGAAATCTGATCGTATTTCGATATCCCAATTTTTATTTTTACTCTTATAGTTATATAGTTATATAATTTATATTTATTTCTAAATTTTAAGGTTAAATAGATATTGTTTCTTGTTGTATCTAAGAATATATCGTTTATCAGAAATTGCATATTTTCATCAAGTTTACCAATCAAATTCAATAAGCGACCAACATGCAAGATCGAGTTACTCAATCCTAACCGGATGATCAAGTGAAACCGCTCTTAGCGGTGGTAACGAGAGAAATAAAATTAACGATGCAAAAAATAGCGGTCGTTGTGGAGGATCATTTTACACACGGTTACATCTCGTGGCGATATCCCCGTACGTGATCGCGACCGCCGACGCATAGTAATTCGAGATCATGCGCGGCGTCGGCAGCGGCGGGACAGATGGTTTTATCGCGTTAACGCGTCCTTTCGTTGGCCTTGTCGTGCGATAACGCATTATATACGAGCCTCGAGCGTAAAGCTCTTCTCCGTGGAAAACCCGTTTACGATCTAAACTAGGCACGGATGACAGGATCAAGGATGACAGGTCGGTTGTTACAATTTCGTCCTAGATGCTCTATTTTCTTACAGTGCATCTCGTATATATATCTTCGCAAAATGATTCGTCAAAGGTGAAGTCGCTTTAACATCGTACTCTTTTCGACCTATCCTTGTTGGAAGAACTTTTCGATTCCCTTTTCGTGCATCTCTGTCTATTGTTCCCTATTCTCTTCTTCCTTCTATCTTCGCCCTTCTCCTCTGACATCGTCCCAAACTTCCAGAGGGATGCTGGTGAGCCTATCCGACCGCAGGATAGAGAACCGCGCGCACGGTCAGCCTGTTACCGTGGTAACGCGATACAGGAACTAAATTCCGTATGTACTCGGGGACTAAGTGCACTTCTAACCGAAATTTCACGGCCTAAGCAAACGTTACACCGACGCTGAAACGAGATTTCGTATTAATGTTTAAAGCGATATACTGACCGGCCGTTGCGCAGATTGCAATCAGTGAAGGATGGCGTATAACTACACGATTACGGCGTATTGTTTGAAATGCTCAAGTGCCTGTAAACGCTCGGCGCAGATTTTGCGTGATTTACAACGCACTGCTTGCGATGATGTTTGAGGCAAGATTGAAGAAACCAAATATATCAGCGTATTCTTTTTCATTTATATTATTATATTTTATTATTAATACATTTTATCACATTATTATTACTATATTATATTTTTTATTGTTTATCGAAATTAAATAACCAAATACACAATAACCGAATACATTGTTGATTCGAGGAAAACCATAAATTATTTTCCATCTGCAGAGCATCGATTTTCCCGTTCGACAATCTTGCCACATTTTAGCTTTTATTCTCTCTAAATTACTAAATTGTGTTTTTTAATTAATTTGTAAATTTTACAATCGGAAAATAAATGAGTGTCATACATGAGGTTTACAACATATTAGATGACAAAGCATTTTTATAATTATAAATCATGAATAAATGCCAAAAGTCAAAGGTGAAAATAATTTCTCTCGAATTAAAAACATCTGTTGCACGATTTATTTCGAAAAGTTATTTTCTCGCGGTTAGATTGTCCTAAATGTTTCAGTGCAAAAAATGGAAGCCGTGTAAATTCATCACAAACGCGCGTATGTGATAGCTGAAACTCGCATAGTCGGAGGATTAAATGAGTTACTGAGATACGTATGTGATTTCTTCTCTATTTTCGCACGAGGTAGAACATGCAGATATCTCTAGAAATTTCTACATCTTGGCACAGAGGTGTCTTGTATAGCCTGCAAACTGATCCACCGGATTCGCGGGAGAGCCTGCGAACTGCATAGCGACAGGCACTCTCGGTACTTAAGAGCCCGTGCGAACATTTTCTTCTCATGTGCGAATATACCGTGTATACATCCGTACACACACACACACACACACACATACACACACACATGCGCGCGCGTATCCATATTCACGCGTTAGACGTGAAATCTCGGTTTCGTGCGGGACTCTTCTCAACGCGTATATCTGATCTCGCGCCGGTAGCATCCGTTTGATGGAGTTTCGCGTATCGTTTTTCCGTAACTCGCCTAACGCGAGTGCCAATAAGACGCTCGACGACGAGATGGATCGCAAACACAAAGGATACAAGAGATTGACGACGGATCTCATCCCCCAGTCAGAACGTGTACACCATTTGAAGTATATCAAATAGTCGTAATTTCTAATATATACTCCCGGTTGCTGCCTTATAGCCAAATGAATATTATACACACGGAAAAGTTATATCCTACACACATCTACGTCGATCTCAGTGCTGGGTAATAGCGCCGCTTCTCGCAATCTCCGTTAATGAAACTGCGTTTCTGAAAAACGCCACGTTATAGGTGCTCGAGTTTCGCGAGGTCGTTTAAACAGGTTGGATGTTAAAACTTAAATAAGAGAATCATTATATTTTAATTTTATTTTGTGCTTGTAACCAACCACATAATACTTAAATAAAGAAAAGATTATAATTTCATGTATTATAAAATTAATATAAAATGGAATTAACAATAATTGCTGGAGCATCAATTATTTCCTCTTAATTAGCGTAAAATAATTATATCACTATCTGCAGACACCTTGTCATTTTCTACCGGGGCTTTACCGTATATACCGTATATATATATATATATATATATGACGTGTAAACGCAAGATGGAAGGATAGAAGCTTTTCGCTCGCTGGTTCGTAAAGTGTAAAATGTGATACGATCAAGATGCCATGGTTGTATAAAAACTATATAATATTCTCGGTTAATTTTTAAAGTACCACTTACTCCGAAGATGAGCAGAAGGCCGTTGAAAGTTTCGTTGCCTCGCGCAGCACATCTCTTTTTTTCTTTAATAATGTTATAAAAAACCGCGCGCGCGCGGTGCTCTCGCGTCGGCAACGAACCACCTGAAAATTAGAACTCTTCTCTTAACGATGTCCCCATATATTTAAAATATTCAGATTTCTTGGATAATAGAAACAGTATCATTGTGCAGTTACATTTATGAAAGAAGGTAAGAGTGCTAAATATATATAACATAAAATATAACTATATATACATTACTTTCTATTTATTAAAGCTTGTTATTTAACTTGTCATTGCTATAGAACTCCATAAAAAATATACCTTTATTTTAACAAGAGCGTATCGTATCAAGATAATGAGTTACTATACTGTCGCCGGTCATTTTTATGCAAATTTGACGTAGTACACGTCATTTGTATCTGTTTAAACATTATACTGAAGCAATTCATAAATACACCCTCTACATTTTTTGCGGATTTAACCGGTTATTTAAAATTGCAGTTGTGGAATAATCACGGAAAAACATTACGACTAACTGTTTTACATTAAAGAAAACTTCAGAGAGAGAGAGAGAGAGAGAGAGAGAGAGAGAGAGAGAGAGAGAGAGAGAGAGAGAGAGAGAGAGAGAGAGAGAGAGAGAAAGTTAGAGAGAAGAAAGTTTTTTCTTTTTCTTACTTTAGCCTCATTCGTCAAACGGTTAATTTGTTTCAAGTATCAAAGTCGATTCAACACGGTGGAAACGTTCAGAGCGCGAAGACAGCGAAATTATCTTGCGGCCGCTACGATCGAAGGCAAAGAACGGCCGACTGTGTAATGAAATATTATATTTCCGGAAGATAACTCTGCCGGAAATGCTTGCACGACTGAACTTAACCGACGAATTTCTCGGCGCGCAAGCTGCGGCCGAATTGCATCGCGACGTTTAATTAGAGTAAAATAATTTCGCGAATCGTACTTGCCCTGCGCGTGATATACATACGGTATTTTGCGCTTTTGTACGCATAAGCAATATAAATAATATTCGCAAAAAAGATAGCCGAAATGTATGCTTAATAATTCAATTAATTTTTATAGTTAAATTTTTAACTCTTACGTTACTGGGGGGAACTGAAATATTCCATATTGAATCTGTTAAGACTAGTTCAGCGATTAATTATGGATAAACGAGGTATTCTCGATTATTCGATTTAAAGTTCTTTAAAAAAGATTCATTAACTATAAGATTCCTTTTATCCTAAAACAATTCCAAATTAATGACTTAAGTTGTTAACAATAACCATTAAAACGCCTGGAAACTTTTTAGAATAAAAGCTATGTTAAACTATACAAACATATGCTCTTTTCACAATTAATAATTGTCTCATTACATTTTGGTAACTTAATGGATAATTAATAATTCATATAAATCTTTATATCTAATGTATAAATTAGTGTGTAAATAAACACATAGCGTAAATATTTTACGAAATAGAATCAAAATTGGACGAATCCTAAAATAACAGTTTAATTTTTAATTAAAGTAATAAAAAATATTACAACATATTTTAACAGGAGGCAAATATCATATATATATCCATGCATTATATTATATCGCACGTAAGAGCTTGTTCGAGGATACGTATTCATCCTTTCAATGGCCCAGATATCTATCTGCAGAGAGCGATAGAGGACACCGAGAGACTACGACATCCTGCACATTACGAACTTCCGCGAGTCAACTTCCACTAGGTCGGAACAACGGCACATAATTCCTCGGCAGCGAGTAATTACTTCGGCGGGAAATTTCCGTCTCTAACGATGAATTGATGATACCCGCACAATCTAATTAGCATTACTTCTTTCTCTCGGGTTTTCGTGGTAGACTTAACGCGCTAACTTTTTGCACGAGAAAAGAAATATGTGCATTGCGCGTTGCGAAGACAGGCAAGAGTTCTTATCAAAATATTATGCCGGAAGCTAAAAATTAAACCGATGGAACACATATAAAAGTACAAAAAATAAAGACATATTTGTTAAGAGACGAAATGAGAGGAAACATTTATTTTTTTTGTATATGAGTTAATGAAAAGCGAGATGAAAAGTGTGTGAATATTTAGCGAATATTTCTTTTTATTTTATTTTATTTTATTTTAAAATGATTGTGACAGTTATTTTCAAATTAAATGAAAAAGAGAAAAAAGAAACATTCATAATACTATATGCACGTTTTAGAAATAAACTAATAGAGACAATAATATTTGACATATAAAACGTAAAGATAGTGCTTTTGTACTTTTCTTTATAGTGTGGATGTAACTATCGAATCTATCGGAACATCCCTTTTAAGCTTCCCATCGCAAACTCGAACATCATAATTAAACAGTAAGTGAATCGATATCTACGTAGACGTTCCTGCTCAGAACTTTACATGACAGTATCTAATTCGGTAGCCATTAACCTGTCTAGCGCACGGGGAACAAAGTAAACTTCAGTCTGTGATTGCGCCCCGTTTAGTGTGCTCGTGCACCTTAACGTTAGGCTACGCAAACTCGGTGTTTAGTACGAGAGCTAATTTGGCATTGACCAGTTACGCTTTGGCGCCGGCGGATTTACCAATGTTTATGTTGCCGTCGGTTCCGGACTGCTTACTGACAATACACCGACCGGAAGTAGCGGCGACATTAGTCGTCCCTGAAATACCATGTGTGCTCGAAATTTCTGTAACTTAGTTCGCTGTCTAATTCTTGCGTTTGCAAAAATAAAAATTGCGCCGATATCTGTGCTTGGAGACAAAATAAGAAAATCAACATACAAATAATCAAGTAATGTTTTAATCACAAAGCTTGGAAGAAAGATATTAGAAATTGAGTCTTTATTTCCATTATATATAATTTTTTATTATTCTCATTAATAATGTATATTCTAGAAAAAATATAACTTTCTTTGATTTTTTTGTTGCATTCGTGATTCCTTAGATTTTCTAATTATTCTAAGTTTATTTTTCTAATTTGATTAAATTTATATTTAATATAAAAACTATTGCTAGAATTTGAATTATTTAGCTATTTGAAAAAATAACATTCAGTTTAATCAATAATTCTATTTTATTATTATAATATAATTTCTTAATATATGATATTTTTTAAATAATTGAGTGAAAAATCTTTTACGACGCTTGTATTGACGTAATACTGATCGTCTTTCTGCAGTCATAAAGGAAAGCAGTTTCGCGCGCGCGCGCGCGCGTGAAACACTAAAAGCACATACGCCATAAGATGTAATAACTTATAATTGGATCATCATCGTGATCCTGCAGCAACTCTCACACACACAAGCCATCGTTTAATATGAGATTATCGCGCATATCTTACAGTCGAGATTATCGTTAATCTATCTTTTAATGGAAACGTTCTTGATACATTTGCTTGTCGCATTTGATGGTGTTAAGTATATATGTATATATGTACAATATGCATATAGTGTATATATACACGTAATTTATATATATATATCTATAAATATCCAATTTGATATTTACTATATCATATCATTAATTGTTAAAGGACCGTGCTAATGAGTGATATAATGATTTCAAAAATCATCAACTTAAAATTACGCAACTATTACCATCCACAAATTTTATACATATTATAATATTATCATTCATTATTCCATCAATCGAACGCATCCCACGTTAATTAACGATGCTACTAAAACACCGGGCGACAATTACAAATATGGAATGAACTTGTGTGATAAAAGATTCATTGAAGATGGTCAATGGGTGTTTCATTCACCGTAACATGCTGAAATATTTATAGGCAATTTACGTAAATTCACCTATTCGCCTAGTGGGAGGTCCGTTTTATCAGGCGACATAAGAAGAACACGAAGCTACTTAATTTGACCCGTTCCGCCATTATCTGGCATGAGACCGTCGCTTTGTCATGTGTATCACGCAATCATCTCCGTCTTTGACACTGAGAAACCTTTTACGGCGTACACTTTTCCTCGTTACAACGATCTGCATGCTAGCTAACTCGTTCATGCGCTCTTTGTCTCTCGCGTTATCTCGTATCTACAATATAAAAAGTAAAATATAAATAGAGAGGCGGTGAAACAGGTATAAAGAGAGAGAGGGGGGATGGGAAAATAGAAGAAAAAGAGTGCATAGCAGCACGGGACTTTTGATGTTTTACAAGCAACTTGCTAATTCAGCAGTATGCTACCCATTTTTATAACGCCGCCGCTAATCTACCCCTTTTCGTCTTCTGCCTCCCGAGGCGCGCGTAGTAATTAAACGTTATACCGCCGACAAAGGGCTTGGTAAAAGGGCTGGGTTGGGGACTTTGGTCCGTGGCACGGGGCGTCCGACAAAGAGACCAGAAACCGTTTGCCAGATCGTCCCGTTGTCCTTCTGGCAATGGAGTCAGCCGACCTTAGGAGCAAACACAAAAGAGTGCGTTTCGCGACCGCCCGGTTAACTTATCTTGTCTGTCGTTTCACCCTGCCTGCTTGTCTGCCTGCCTGCCCGCCCGCCTCACGTGCCCATGGCGATGAACCGACCGGGGGTTCAATATGAAATCCGTCCCAGACCTGGACCGTGCGCCGGCTACATGTCATTCCCGTTTTGCCTCGTTGTCCCTGCTGATCGACAACGGCCGGATCCGCCCGTATCACCACGGAGCTGTCCCCCGACGCTGTTTTAACAGCCCTGTTCGGCGCTACGCGCGGTTTGCCGAACGCATCTGTGCGAGATCGATCTGTACATGAATTTCTAGAAACAGTTGTGCACTGCTGATTTCTCTTTTTATGTTGAAATCCAGGATAAATCTGTTTTTTTCCCAGCCGTTATTTGAACTTGGACATTTACACGGCTGAGTGTAAAATCATGTAGTCTATATTTGAAAAAAGAAAATGTTCGTTAATTTTTGAAAAAGTTTTTTTCAAGGCCACTATTTTAGATCTGATTTTTATTCAATAATTTTTTTATTAAAATTATAAGATTTTTTGAAGAAATGTAGATTTATATATATAAAGCTTTTTGGGCGGCGGTGTGGTTTAGTGGTAGAGCGCCAGACTCGTAATCTGAGGAACCAGGTTCGAGTCTACTTAGAGCCATGTAACATGGAAAAGTTTTTTTCCGAAAAACCGCGCCCCTCCGTGCAAGATGCGGAGAAAACTGGGCTCCGTCTTTCGGAAGAGACGTTAAACCCTTGGTCCAAAGGAGGAAACAGTAAGGTAGTGGATGAATTGGAGGTTAGGGTTGGGTACGTCCCTTCAAAACGCCCTTTAAGGCCCCTTGGGGTATATAAAGTAAAATTCTTTATCTTTTATATATATAAAGCTTTTAAAATTATAAATTCAATTATTTAAGTGCTTAGTTTTAAATAAGTCATTTTAAGCAAAGAAAAGTTCCGTGTTTTTTTCTCTGAAAACTCTTCTTCTTCAATGTCGCATCCACCAAAATCAACTTCGAAATTCATGTTCAAGCAGATAAATCGATTTCCTTTAATAATTCTTTACTTTCTATTTTCAGTCGCCAGGAAAAAAACTGAAGCAAGAGCTGCTTTGAAGGAGTTTATCTTCTGCTTCGCTAAACTTCTTTCCTCAAAGTAAGTATGAAGTTTAGGGCAAGAATTAACTTGAAAAGTGTAATTTTTAAAATAACTTCTCTGATTTTCGTACCAAGTTTAAAACGCAGAGTTAGATTTCTTAATTTGTTTGTTTATGTTAATTTAAATTTACCGATATACAATTGACATGCATATCCAACAATGCTAAGTAATAAAATATATGTCATTTATCTAACAAGGAATATATTTGGTTTGCATTTAAATTAATTTTGATAAAATGCTATTTCCTAAAATGATTTTCTTCTTTCCGTGACAATAGTTAGAATACATATGTATAACAATCAATCAAAATTATAAAGACTTAAAGCAGTAGCGCATTAACTGGAGAATAAATAGAGGCGTATGTCAAATTTCATGCGGAACGAATGGCTATTGCCTCTGTCTCCCCATTGTTCTCCGCGCCAAATCGGCAGCTTGAATCTACACTGTCTACCCATTCTACGAGTTTCCCCACCGATATTGTTTGTCCCCACATTATTTTTGGTGCCGACCCCGGGGGACAAAAAAGTTTATTATCGCGGCTAACTCCGGCAAATTCGTTCATTTGGCAGAGATAGGGAATGCCGGCGCGCGCAGGTCCACTCCCTAACTTTGCGCGTTAAGGACGCCGATAGCGATGCAATGGCCGTTTGGCTTTGACACGGGAATTCTTCGGCGAACGATATAACGCTCGCAGAAGAGAGCGTCAACGAGTTAAAAAAACAACTCCCGTAGAATTTTTCGATCAGAGGTTTTTCTAAAAGAACAATGCGCGAGTTGTACGTGCCAAGAGTGCGAGAGAGACTGCGCTTTTATCTTTGTTACTATTGTTACCTTTGCTGCGCGAGACAGAATTATCGTCTCCGCTTGAATATTCGATGTTATTGAAGTTAAATAAAATCAAATGTAAACGTATATATGCGAAAATATTTAAACTTTAATATTTCTATTGTTTGAATAGAGAAATCTACGCATTTTTAAGCGGATCAATATAACGCGGTAAACTCGGGAATAGTGCATTCCTATGAATCCGGTGTAAAGTTTAGTAGTTACATAATGTGATAATTCGTGATCATTCCACATGGATGACATTTAGGAGTTAAGAAGTTACGTATCTATAGCCGCTTAGAAACAATGACTTATTGTTAGTTCTGAGTTTCCGGGTTTCTATGTCGAATCCATAAATCGATATTGTCTATAACTAAATTGAAATTCTAGCGAGAATATGAAAACTCATAGTTAGTCAATATAATGATTCTTTGGAGAAAGTATTGAATTAATTAATTAATCTTTAATTTTTCCTATGGATAAAGCTCTTATAATTCAAATTTTTAATCTATTTATCTCAAAAATATTTTTAATCGCTTAACTATTTGTTAAAAGAGGTATTTTGTTGAAAAAGCATTTAAGTTTTGTAGCAGCAATCTGACTGATACATAAAGAAAGAGAAAAATTTAAGAGTTTAATATTTTCAGATTTATATCCTTTTATAGCGCTTTTTGAACATGGATTTATTTCATTCGATCGCTTTTGTAAGTGCGTAATTAATAACACTGTAGTAGATTTTTATTATTCTTATTGTTAGTTGTAACAGTTGTGCTGAACGTGACAATAGCCCGTTACCCCAAAAGGGTAACTTGTGTGTGTCGCCCGTAAATATAATATTTGCAATAATCGCGCCTCTCTCTCGTCATATATCGACAAACTCTAAAAACCGTAACAATTTCTCCGCCAACGAACAATGCTGCAATAACAAATGGTTGTACGTGCGATTGCAGTTCGTGTTCTTATATATTGCATACGTGCTTTGCCAATCGAAAATACGGCGCATTTTTCGATAAACCCTCGAATAATGCAAAACAATCGCGACAGAGTTAGCGGCCGTCTAATTCATTACCGCATTACAGCTGAATTTCTCGGGTAACTTGGGTAATTCGATTAACACACTGAGGCTGGAGGCCAAGAATGCGAAACAATTTACTGGGGCGACTTTCCCAGGCATTTCGGCCGACAGAAAATAAATTTTTTGTTTTAATAATGCTCTCTAATTGCATGGCATAGGGCGACTTGTATTCTTGGCGGACGAAAGCGAACTGTGGATGGCACAATGGCTGGCAAGTCCGCAAAGTGGATTTCCACCCGAAAATCCTGCAATGTCCTGCATTTATTGCAGTCAGTGCTCTTAATGTATGAGACAGCTTATAATTATTGCTGTGACCGTGGTCTTCCAATTAGATGTAAATTGTGGTTGTGGAATGTATGATCATTCCATGTATTTAAAAAAAAAAGAGTAATTTGTATATTTCTATATTTTCAAAGTGGTTATTGTGTTCAATAACTATGCGCGAGAAATTTTTAGATTCTAACGTTGATGAAAACCGTAAAATGGAAATTTTTGAATAGAAATGTCTGATATGATACAAAATACTGTTTCCTGGACATTGTTAGATTTTTTCCTGTTATAAAGATATATTTGTATTATAATTTTTATATTTTATATTTTACAATTGTTGTATCTGTTGATTTAATAACAATACATCAACTAGTTTGACTTGCGCGATACAAAGTATATAAAATTAAAGAACTAAATGCAAAACATAGAAAATGCATCCGCTATACATACAAACATGCGCGGAGATGCGAACTTGCTAATTAATTAAATATGATGGCGTTTGAAGCGAACTGTACAAAGACCGAAGTGATATTACATGTTAAGTCTCTTATACCCCCGGTCGTAGATTGAATATGCAAGAGAAAATGACGAACAAGCAGCTCACTATTTTCTCCTCTTTCCTCGACATTTGCTAATTACGTTGATGCGGAACTGATCGAAAGGCACCGTTTAATTATTCTAATTTTACGCTTGCCCGATGCCGATCCGAACGAATGGCGGAGGAAGAAGAATGCTTTTCGCACGCCAGGGAATTTCAGAGCGGATCTACCGGGATCGCTGTAAGCGTTGGATCATTACGGTGCGTTCTTATGCCCTGCCGCTTTCGTTTGCGAAACAGACGAGGCAATAATAATTAATTACCATTTTACATGTCGATTATTAGAAGCATTCGCGTACGAATCTCTCTCTCTCTCTCTCTCTCTCTCTCTCTCTCTCTCTCTCTCTCTCTCTCTCTCTCTCTCTCTTTCTCTCTCTCTCTCTCTCTCTTTTCTCTCACTCACTCACTCTTTCTCTCTCCTTTCCTTTTTTCTTCTCCCCGTATTTAATTAACTTCCTGATATTCTACGCGCGTTTCTGTCTTTGTACCGACATTTATTCCTTCTCAACGAATAGCAATTTTTTGTGTACGCGCTTAAATTGGAGAAAAGCGACTAATCGACTCGAAGCACTGAAAAAGAATTTGCCATTTTAAAAGATCACACGTTCATATTTCGCGTAAGAACTATATAAATATTTTGCTTTTTCTTGCGTTTATTGCTATCGCGGGCAAGAATCTATACGCTGTGAAGTATTATCGTTATTGGTCGAAAATTCGTCACGCTGTTAGCTCTGCCGCAAGAGAAAAAGCCATATACTTCTCGCGCACGTATTCGAATCGATATCGCCCGATCCGTACGTTTGGGATTGTGGCGAAGCAACGGCGCCGTATCATTTCTCGCCGGTGTGCCATCGTGTGAGCAAAGGGAGTTTCCGAATGTATTCGGAGAGACGATCGGAATTGTTTCCTTAGCGCAGGTCAGGGTCCTCAATACGGGGCGATTCCATCGAATCCTTTTTGGATTTTTCCCCGCCTCTTGAGCGAGCCAGTGGCGAAAGCCGGGAAAGCGAACCAATAAGGAAAATGCCCGCGGTCGATACTCCACCACCGTTTTACTACGTGTATCATATAAGTGTCCGTCCCAGGGGTATAGGCGGTCAAGGTACATCAGATAAGAAAACCTGGTCCCGGAATAGAGCGCTATTATGTTTCCTATAAGTGGGCAACCCTATAGGGAAGCACAGCTCCATATATATATATATATATATATGTGTGTGTGTGTCTCGAAATACATGTATACTTATATATATCGCCAGATAAGAAAAATATCAGGTTGGGGCTCGCTTCTCGTAACCGCAGAAGTTGTAATTATACAGTGATGCTACTACCGAAAGAATGTGAAACACACGGCTTCCTTCGGACGCGCCTGCTCTGAATTGCTCGACCGAACTCTCCGCCTAAATCTGACCAGGGGATATATTTTCGAGACAAGATAAGACAGTAGTGGCGTGCGTTCACCGAAGAAAGAGTGTTTATCGTTACCTCGAATTCATAGACGTGGCTTTTTACAAGATTTTAATTAACCGAGACGTTCGTTGAGATCTTTCTTGTTGTGGGTAACAATCTGCAGCGCGCGCGGGTATCTCGGAAGAGAAGGAGCACGCGCTTCGTCGAACGACAGCTCAACAGCACACTGGGAAAGCTATGGCAGAGAGAAGAGCGTGTAAGAAGTAACTCGCTCGGCAATGAACACTTTCGTACTCGAAGCTCTTCACGTGAAATATTTGACGTACGTTACTTCCCCCGACGAAACGTTTCCCCGGCGTTTTAATTAACAAAGAGTTGATATCCTTGATCCTCATCTACGTTCCTACTCGTCTTTTCGCGGCATTCTACCGTCAGACATTTTCGCAGTAATTGGAGTAATCCTATCCCGAATTCTAGGCACGAGGGCAGCGCGAGAGAAAGAAGGTGGGCGAGAAGGAGGGAGATAAATAAATGTCGAGTTAAATGATGTCGGCGGTACCCGCCGAGTGTAGCAATTATACAGTTGTAGCGAACCGAAAGAACACGAAAGAAACGCGAACGCGGGACAGTTGGTTCGGGTTGGGACGGGTTTGCTCCGGTCTCCGACCGCCCACCGCCGAATCTGATTTGAAGATAACGCTGGACGAGATAAGTAAGCAGTCACGAGCAGGAGTATTTATTGCCGTCTGCGGCGCCACGGGAGGACGTACGGTCTGTGTTTTAACGAACAAACGTTTAATCAGCAAGTTCCGCAAACTACCGGACGCTTTATCAACCGGTCAACGACTCGGCCCTTCGGCCAATTGGTTTCCGTCACTTCACCTAATCGATTCCCCGATGTCTCGCGATTGTATGTTTACTTATTCATGTCTGAAAACGCATGTGGCGCGCATATTCGGGAATATTTGATTGATTTTATGCTAAATCATACATTAACGTCGAAATAAGTGGATAGCCGAGGCAATAAAATAACAACTGGCATAAACATCGCATAATACGTTCACAAAATGTAACAGTTGAAGCAAAAGTTAATAGGACTGACAATTTATTTTGGTGTAATGTAATTGGACGCGTCATAGCGAGTAATACCGTGATGTTTAGTCAACCGCACGCGTGTAAACGCACGTTCCCATTTTAATTAGCAAAGTTATAGCCTCCCATCGACAGTGCTGTGTATCGACAAAGTTCATCGGTAATCCCTGATATGCAGGAGGGGACCTGCCTGCTTTATGTAATACTAATTGGCAGAGTGGATACTGCTGTTAACAGTTACGCGACGCTTTACGTAATCGCCTTGCAAATGCCGGTCACGAGTTCGCTTGTAGATACACAAATGCACAATAGGGGACACGTGTACGTATGCACATATGCATGTGATGCACCTATAAACGCATCGCCGCCGAGTGGAACGAACGGCTAGTCAGGAAATGTGTCATTCTCCCCGCGGAGACTAGCAAGGATCTCCGCTACCGCCGACGCGCGCCGCCGCCGTTGCCTGCAGTTACCCTGCGGGGAGACTCTTGCGGTGAATAGAACTTGTTCTATAAAACTATCTCGGACGTCCTGTAGCGTGTCCCGGGGCGTCACGGTTGGGGACGTATCGGGCACTTTTGGCTCGGACAGAACCAACGTATGCAGGAATTGTCTGCGCCCTACTAGGGCTTGATGAAGCATAGCCTGCGAGTCGCACGTTATCATTTATCGCGAGTCTCTTCGAATTAAGTTTCTTGGTCAAAATTATTTTTTGTAATACTGCTTCTGAGATTTCGTTAGACCTGAACAGCAGCTTTGGCTCTTTCAGGCTCTTTGATTTAAAATTTTTTCTATTTATCAAAGCAGAGATCTGAGTCTCTCGATAAACTACTTTTAAATAATCATGGATTATAAATTACAGATTCTGCGAGTGAAAAAATTGCTACTTTTCTAGTTCGGCCGAATAAAAGTTAATCTAAATATGCATTTATAAGAAATTCACTCGTCGAGATAATACGGTTTAATTTTTCTTTTTTTTTTTTCAATCCGATTGAAGCGAGATGATTCTTGATAAATATTAATAGCTGTTCTATATGACAAATTGTATTTTTATTTTTGTGAGAATAATTGTATTTGCCCGCGTCGCGGCGCAATCAGTACTTCTTTTACTCCCGGATGTATTCGGTTGCGCTGGAATTTACTAAGCCGCGCCGGGCATGAGGCGTCGTATAATGCATTTTGTATGCAACTTTCGTAGTATTCGTAGTGCGACACTTCATCATTTCCCGGGCACTACATATAACTTCAGAGGCAACTAAAAGGATACATGGACCTAGGGAAGTACGTGGTATAAACATGAACGTAAGGCGAGTATCCCGGAGAGAGAAATGAAGGCTACGCAGCGAAATTTTGTGTATAATGCTCACTCGGATAACTATCTCTACTTTGCATTTAACGAATGAATTATGACGTATTAGCATAGTAAAAATCGTTTTACATCTGTTACTCGAAAAGTTTAATAATATTTTTTTACGCGCTTATTGATGGAAATACGCTTTCTATGCTCATTTAAAAAGATATCTTTTTAAGATTTGTAGTTATTATAGATTTTAAAATGCACCGCATTTTTCAGCTTCGTAATAGCCTCTAACCTAATCATGATATCTAATTAAAGCCGCTCACGAAGCATGTTTCCTCTGCCTACATTTGAGGCATAATTTTATCGTAAATTAGTACTTCAAATATCTCCCGAATGCGCTATATATAACTCACGGCCGCCTCGTATCTAATGGACTGTAGAAAATAACCCGTCGACAATAAATTTACAACAGACACCCATTCGGAACGGGGCGGTGTAAATTCAACATAGTCTTCCCATTTAGGGCATAAAGTAAATTCGGCCCACACAGCCCTATCTATAAATTTAACGGATGGTCCCAGCGATTACCCGTATATTTTCTCAACTCCACGGAAGTAAGAACGATGGATCTTCAGTCGACACGTTCCATCGCTAAACTGTCGATCGTAAGACTTACAGTTCAACCAGCGGCATACCGCGATGTTTTACTGACTATAAAATATTTTACGTCCTTGCGCTCTCTCTCCCTCTCTCTCTCTCTCTCTCTCTCGCTCTCTCTTGCTCGCTCGAACGCAATGCCGCGCACCTCAGGTTACGACGAAACGGCTCGTATATTTGGTTAAAGCCCGAAGTTTGACGCGGAAACAACGTATATAGCCTGTCTTGATTTAACGTCGGTGAGTACTACGATTTTCTTCATTACCACATTCGTTGAAGTCCCTGGCGGTGATCTCAAAAGGACCCTCAACGGAGTCGGCCCTGTTCTAGCTACGCGGTGTGCTAGGATAAAGATCTGATGGAATCAGGATGTCCTCCGTGGGACCTACTCCGCGGGATACTCCATCACGAGGCCCAGATCTGTCCCGGTGATTATTAACTTAACAAAGAGGCACAAAAGTGGGGGGGGGGAGGAGAGGGTTCGTTCTGGATATGCCTGTCGCTCAGGAATGCGTGTTACATTGAGATGAGCCGTGATTCATCCGAGAAACGAGATCGAAATTTCCGACAAACCGGGTGCATGCCTAAACACTCCCGTGGACCTTGTCTTTGGCATTATCGTCCCATCAACGCGTCATTAAACATTTCACGTCATGTTTTGTTCCAAATCCGATTCTCGACGGCGCGGCCCAAGAACTGAAAAAATGTCGAGCATACTTATCCCTCGAAAGCGTCGGGGTAGCAAAATTATTGGTGACCTTAGACGTGAAAGATATCGATAGGGATGAAAGGCGCAGTGACTTCTCAAAGATCGCGACTGACAGGATGACGTTCGGTATTTTCTCACCTGTGCGCATAAACGGACGATCGAGGCAGGTCGGAGAGAGGAGAGAGAGATTTTGTGGGCGCGGGAGACCAAAAATCGGCATCTCTCGGTCCGCCCGGAGGGTCACGAAGCCGCTTAAGACCGGCTAAGCTGCTTACAGAACGGACTGCGCGCTGATACTCGGTGCGACTTGCCGTATGTATATATATGAAGCATTTGGAATACTAAAGCAAGCCGATCCTACTCGCCGACCGGTTCTCCTCCCGGAGAGGAGCATCGTTAACACCGTGGCTTACTCCGAAAGCCACTTTACACTCGCGTGCGCGTTAACCTACCGCACGGAGTCCACAAATTCGCGGCCTTGAAACCGTGGATACTTCATCGAACAACGCTGGTGAATTTATTCAAGATTATATACGGGAACACGGGAAGATTATTAAAGCGCCGGCCGTCGCACCCCATCATTTTTCGCAGTATTCTCCCTTTGATCTCGTGCGGCCGCCCCATGTGGGAAAAGAAATTTATACGAATTGACTTTTTGTTTCGCGCGGAATACATTTGGTAGATAGGATATCTCTCACTGAATGAACATAACAGTCATCTTTAATAAATTCGCTTTCGTATGATTAAATTGTATTAGGTCAAGAATTCGAAATGATTGTACGTATATATTTCAGTTATTTTAATAATTCTTCTCTATATTTTACTTTTTATTAATGTAATATTATATATACAATTTTTTAAGGAACATTTTTCATATCGTTTAAAAGAAAGCCAGCAATTCTTTTTTCGCGGTGTCATTTATCGCGCGGTAGATCATCTTTGGTAAGGTTTATAAGAGCCGACACTTCCGCTTGCTGCTTTCGCTCACGGACGATCTGGAGATGTCGACTTTTTCCTCCGTGGCTGCCTGAAAGATATGAAAAGAGCGGGCATCAGTCATCCCCGAAGTCGCGCGGGGCCAAATTGTCGCATCTTTGGTTTTTCTGGAGGGAAGCGCGCGGCATAATGGAACGGAGAGGAAGCTTGAGTGGCCACGAAAAAGGGCTCTTCGCGGTTGTATCCCTTTTAGTCTGGCCACCCCTCGACTGTCACTCAGAATCAGTCGGTTTCTCCTCTATTCTCGAGCTCCCTCTCTTTCTCTCTCTCTCTCTCTCTCTCTCTCTCTCTCTCTCTCTCTCTCTCTCTCTCTCTCTCTCTCTCTCTCTCTCTCTCTCTCCTTAGCTCTCGCTCCGGGACTGTCGTAATACCGATCTGGCATGAAAAGTTACACCGGTCTCCACGCTGACAACAAATGTCTCTTAATCTCCGTGGGCGGTTTAGTCACACTCGGGAATGCAGATTCACGGAAAGGGATGAGTATGATTCATCGAGGCATCGAAGCTTAATACCGACGCGGATTGATCTCGATCTCGAAGGCGGAATCCGTTAGGACTAATCTAAAGAAACGATCTCGATGTCGACTAACGTCGATCACGTTATTATTATTCGTTTTATGCAACGTTCGTTCACCCATCTCGCAGCCACACCTTCGATCGATATCGGTGCATTGATATAACATTACAACGACTAAAGTGAATAACCGTGGTAGCCGAAACTTCGGGATCAATCACTATGGCTCGCTTTAAAGAGGAGGCAAATGGATTCTTAACAATGGGACAATCTTCTTAACAGAAGATGTAACATTAGAGAATCATTGAATTTTGAATGTGCGGTAAAGAGATATAGGTATTTAAAAAATTTCATTTTAAAATGCAATGATTTAATTTAAAAAAGTAGATCTCTAATACGAAAGAAAGATCTAATACGATAAAAAAATTTTTTTAATATGCTCATTGCCTTATATATACATACAGTACAACATATTTAATTTTGTGATATAAAAATTTTAAATATTATTTTTATATACTTTTTTACGTATATGGCTATTATATCTTTACAGAAAATTTGAAATGAGAAAGAAATTAATTTCTTTTCAGAGATGTTATAATATTTTGCCGATTATAATAGCTTTAAGAATATATAATATTCTGAAAAATAAAACACGGTGCATGTAGTATATCTTCCATACGGGTCAATTTACTAATACTATGTAATCACGATTTGTCAACCAATTACTTTAATCGATAAAGAGGTCGAAATCTAAAGATCTCGAAGCTGGTCTCGCGAATTCGGTCGGAATAAATTGCGCTGCGCGTATACGTCAGAGACGATCGAAATTCCCATGAAGGAGCGAATCGGAAATGGGAATGACGTATAAAGGAGCCAGAGCACGTAGGGTCAGTTTGCCAGGCAAGGCATATCCTGTACCGTGAAGAATCTCCGGCAAATCTTGTGTATGTCCAGCTCGTCACATGACCCTGCAGTCTCCACCTGAATACTGATCGCTGTCCTTCCGGAGACTCGGGGAGACGCTTTGCGTCCTTTTGTAAAATCAGTAGCGAGCCTTTCAGACTCCTTTTACTCCGGACGCAAGCTCGTTTCCCGAGACCCTTTATAGTCGCATACCTTTCTGTCGCGTCTTACCGTTCGCCGTTGTATCCTCAAGTACAGGTACGGGGGTCGTTACGTTTCGCCGTTTCCACCGCTGCCACCGGGAGAAATAAGAAACACGCTTTTTGAATTAGCGCCTTACGCGCCCGCGAGTTTTTTGCGCGTAGACGCAGTAATAATAACGTCGCGTGTACCTCCATCTTGCGCGCGTCTATAGCACTTACGTAACCAGCAACGATGGAGAGACATGGACTGTAAAAAAAAGAGATTCAGTTATAATGTTAAAAAGGAAATATTAAATATGCAGCTCCGTGCAATTTTACTACCTTATAAGTAGAGGTTGAAAGAAATATGAAGGAAGCTGCAGATTTTGTGGCATATAATTTAATCTTGATTTTTTTTTTTCCAGAAAAATATAGACATTTTTAATATGTAGCGAGATATATTAGCATTTATACGTCGAGAGAAACGCGCATAAAGTTTTCTGTTCGTAAGACATCTAATTTTATAGGCTGCTCTATAACGTTGAAAGTTTCATAAATTCGCCGTACAAATTCAATTTACGAATTCACCATGATATCGCCGCATTTAAAAGTAGATCAAGAGCCACCCCGCGGTTCGCTGCAATTTTATCGTGGCTCGTAATGCATCGGCCAATCGTTACACTTAAGAATTAAATCTAGTGGCGTCGTTAAACCCGAGGAGGATCGGGGCTAGTCTCCCACGATATAGCCGGCTTAATATCCTTGACGTAAATAGATTACCGTAGCGGCGGGTCGGGTTATAGACGCTCTAGCTCTTCGCTAGCGGGAGGATCTCCGTGCGAGAGAGGAGAGGAGAAATAGAGAAAGAGCGGTTCTTTCGGAGGAAAATGCAGAAAATTCGTCGCGCAGACTGTGCGACGGCGGCGAAGCATCGGCTAAGAGGGTAGCCGACACGGGGGTGGGCTTGCTGATAAGAGAGCACCGTAGGAGCTGGCACGCTTTGACAGCCAGTAAATTAAAGTATATTTCCACGACGCTGGGAGGCAGATGCACTGTACGCGGTAATCCGAGAGATTCCCCGAGAGCAGAGATGAAAGGTAGACACGAAAAGAGGGAATTTTTTATCAACCCCCCCCCCCCTTTTCTCCGGGGGGGGGGGGGAATCGGCATGCCGTTGGAGCTCGGTATAGCCGAGGGGGAGCTGGAAAATCATGTCCACCTGGGCGTAGGAGCCATCAGCCAGGAGAAATGGGAGAGTAAAAGGAGTTGTCAGAATCAGATGAAGAAGGGAAAGAAGAGAGAGAAAGAGACTGCGGAGAGCGGCCTGAAGTATACCCGACGCGTCCGATAGATTCGCGAGTAAGCGAGAGAGGGAAATCGATGAAGACGGCGAAGCCTCAAGAATACAGAATCTCGGTAGTCGACGATAATAGGTCGGTCGACCGAGGATTATCGCCCAAGAAGAAGAAGAAGAAGAAGAAGAAGGAAGTTTCGCCGATCTTAATTGGGTAATTACGATAATTTGCGCGTCGCGCGAGCGCACACGCGGGCGCGGGCGCCAAGATCGACTGGCGATTAAATATTCGTGCCGCTCTTAATTTTCGAAAACCAGAGGGCCGGTTGAGTTATCCCGATAAAGTTCGCGCAATTATTTCTCCGATACGCGATCGCTCTTCCGGCAACTTCCGCAACCTTTTCCGCGCGAAGTCGCTACCTTCGTTAAAAATTAATTGGTGGTTCGACATAGTGACGCACATTTGCTTTATAACAGCCCGACCGATCGCGATATTACTCTTACAATTATTGGTACTTGCTTCCGTTTGCGACATTGTGGATCGCGATATGTAGCACGCAAGACTAAACGCGCGGTTAAGAGGCCAAACGTCGGGGTATAACGGCGGGACGTTGCAGTAATATAGGAACTTTGCGAGTAAGAACTTCTTACTCGTTCGTTTCCCATCCAAACTCGGCGTTGTTAGGAATCCCCGAACGACCGCGCCGTACTTTCCTAGGGAACGGGCGACGTTTCTCTCTTTGAAACATGTACTGGTATGCATGGCATATATACCTACCTATATATATATACCTACCATACGTACCTCTGCGTTTCCCCTCATCATCGGAAGAATAGACGGGACGCATTTTCACGTAGCGGCAACTACCAGCTCCGCATAGTATGCACGTTCTCTTATTCCCTTCCCCGTCTGAGTTACTCGCAGTTTGATACTTCCTTTTTCCTCTAGTTTTGCGCTTATTGCTGGAAAGAGCGAGCGCGACGGCGACAGGCGACGGCGTCGGCGACGGCGACGGCGGTTCGGGCCTCGGGCAATTCCTGAACTCCGGATCTAGGATGTTCCTCTAGATATGCGCGCGCAAAACAGAGAGTTTGTCTTATCTGCCTCATCTCCACATTTCTCATCTCCACTCTCTCTCTGTCTCTCTGTCTTTCTATTTCTCTAAGCTATCTATGTCTCTTTTCACCTCCGTGTCTTTCTTTCCGCTTTGTCCACTCGCTTTCAGCGTCCCCTCTTTTCTTCTTTCGTTCCCTCGAATACTCAAAGATTTCTCTGTCGGCTCGTTGCGGCAAGTAAACACTCGCTATAAAGTGCTATTCGCGGCGAACTCGCGTTGAAAGGGGAAGCGCCGGTGATGATGGCTGTGAGATTATTTCCGTGGTAAGATTCGTCCAAATAAGCTGCTTCGTGTGGGTGTAAGTAAAACTATACGCGCGGAATTGCGCGTTTATGCGGCGCGATAAAGCCGCGTTTGCGATTGCGATACGTGAGCGGTTTGTATTGTTCTTTTCTTGCCCGGTAACGATTCTTAGAAGCGTCGATTAAGATCAAACAGCTGCTTCCGCGCATTTTTGTCGAGCACGTTGAACACCGTGGTATGATTTATGGCTGTGATAACCGGAACTGATAGTAAATCATTTCAAGATGGATCACGTAGCATCAATTGCTAATTTATTATCGATATATTTAGAAACATTAATAGTACGATATTATGATGTAAAAATAATTTTAACGTAATTAATATTTGATTATATTATCGTGTCATAATAATATATACAATATTATATTATATGTGTATTATTTTTATTAAAATATTTAATATGCACATAGGTGCATTATTATGTATGTACGTATACAATATTAAACGCGGAAATTTTGTTTTGTATCTCTGTAAGAACCGCAACTATAATCCTGACATTTTACGACTCATTCATTCTGGAGCTTAACGACTTTTTCGCGAATAAAATACCCATAGTTCATTTCTCGTGTAACTAATGTAATATTGAGACTAACATTTTAACTTAATGCCCAGCGAACTAAATTTAGACGCTTCTTCATTTCTTTATTATAATTTATATCTATTTGCCGATGTAATAAGCTTGTTTGTCTTTATGTTACTTAGTTCTTTCATGGAAAATGCAAAATATGGAAAATATAATATTTTAAAATCAGACCGGATGGGAGATGTTATAATTAAAATATTGTTAGAGATACTGGTTAGATACTATGTGGTATACAAGCTCCTAATAATGAAACCGTAATTAAATATTGAAAATGAAATTTTTCGTTATATATATATGTAACTTATATAATTATAATTATGTTGACATGGTAATTATATCAAGCAGCAACGAAACATCATTAATTATCCTTTTTTGATATCACATATCTTTCTCATTGCGTTAGGTACTTATGTAATTGCATTCCCGTGTATAACAAGTCGCGCATACTGCAGATTTTGTGATATTTATTAACGAATGCACAACATAATATATTATAATCGGACGATATGAAGAAATGAACGTTATAAAGTATGCATAATTCGTGTATCGCCGCGCGTACATATTATCCAAATTGTAACGTAAATAATATTAATTAGTCCTTTAAAACTTTAACCCACAATTAGTTTGAATAATACGTGGTTGATCAGTATTATCGGATAATAATCGGTATCATAACGCTTGTTAAAATGATGGATTTAACGCGGTCCGAACCTGAAATCTAGATGTAAATGGTACCTTATCGACCTAATTACAATAATATATATATATATATATATATATATATATATCCCAGGATTTATTCCGAATAAAAACAAATTCCGATTACTTGACTACTTGAGTCTCCTCCAGGGTATACTATCAGAAGTCTATAATTCGTTGTCCTTATCTGGCTGATGGTAATGAATGAACTTTTAGCATTATTTCTCGACGAGAATCGAACAAGGTCCATTCGTTCCCTGGGGGGAGAGAAGAGAATAGAGAATGCTGTGTGCAGCGATAACTGCAGGCGAAATGATTTATTAGCCGCTGCCCGTTTCGTATCGGATATCTTACATAGTCTATCTATATACAGCGTGAAGTGGAAGTGTAGTGCCGGTATTCTCTGTATGATTAGTATTATGGTTAGAAATCACACGCTACATCGGCTGGAATTTTATTAACATTTTGCAATTGTTTATACTGAAATTTCGCGATAAGCTCCTAAACTCTCTGTATATCATTTCTACTAATATTATTATACATTGTTATGAAAAATGATAATATGACAAGCTATATTCTTTACAATAAAAAGGATAATGAATTGATCGTGTACCGTGATGTATGATTATTGTGTCAACGTTTATGTTTATCTATATAGTCCAGATATATTATCGACTGCTTTGCGATAAAACATTGAATATTTCGACGTTCTTCCCATATTTGCAATTTAATCGTTCTGATGGTAATTTACTTTTTATAGCGGCGCATAATCAACCATATGTATTAATTTCATATTGACGCATTATCGGTTGCAGAATTTATGCACAATCTTAACAAGCGCCTGCGGTAGTCGTTTCGATTCCATGTGCGTATATGCCATTTACCATACGCTTCTGCGACGAGGATTTGCAACAAAATTCGTTCTACAGATGTCGTTAAGAACGTGAACGTATTTTCATATATATATACATTTTTAATAATATCCTGAAAAAAATGTTTTGTCATTTTTTTAAATAAGTAAGGAAATTGAATTTGTGTAGTACAGAAATGAACTTTTTAGCCCCAACTTTTTGTTAATTACAATATATCTTAAGCATATGTATATAATTATATAATTGTACAACTGTATAATTATATACTAACAATAAGTAAAGTTGGTCATTTTGTGAAAAATTGAACAAAATTACCGATAAATAAAACTAGGACCATATATAAGGGGCTTTATTATATGATTTTTGTGTTAGCAAAATTTTTAAAGCAATTCTTTAATATACATTTTAGATATAATTTATTGTGGGTAATATACTTGTGTGTAGAGCATACTGCGTGCATGTGTGTGTGTATGCTAGTCTGGATTAACATCTATTGCCGCGTACGCTATTTAACTTCGGTGCTGCATATTTCCCACAGGGCTCAGCGCAGAACATTCCGCGGCGTGAGAAAATCGATAATGCCATACATAACGTATAAATCTGTCCGGTTGATACATAATCACGACCTGCCATAAAAGTATAATGTCGCGTGTTGTCACAGCGCGCATACGCTGCCGCATATTTTTGCTGTTATCCGACCGTCGACGCGCTTAACGAAACCGGATGGCACCACAGCCGCTGGATTTAGTGTACTCCATCATTTCTTTGCATAGAACTAATTATACAAGAAAAAACGGAATCGTGGCGTTTTGAAGAGGTAATCGCAATTAAATAAAGCGAAATATCATGACTGATGGGATTTTTGAATATATTTTGTTTATTTAGATATATAATAAATATAAATTCTTAATAGAGTACACACACACACACACACACACACACACACACACACACACACACACACACACACACACACACACACACACAATATATATAATAATTTAAAGGAAGCCATTATTAATTTTCAATCTTCTTTTGAGTGAACTTTTAATATTTCAACCAAGGCTTTATATATATATATAGGATGTGCCATTTTAAATGCCCCAGGCAAATATCTCGAAAAATATGGAAGATATGAAAAAAAACACATAAAACATAAAAATATTAAGAATGGTCAAAAAATGAATAGTTTACGAGATACTTCATATTTTATTTTGTCACATTTTGAAATAAAATATAAAATATTATATATATGTTTAATGCATATAAAGCCTTGATTGTGAAATATTAAAAGTTCACTCAAAAGAAGATTGAAATTTAATTGAAAATTGATAATTAATTGAAAATTAATAATGTCTCTCCTTTAAATTATCGACGATATAAAAAGAATCTTTCCGAGAGGTATTTTTAAGTATTTTTAATTCTTATAATGAGACCCTAATAAACTGTGACTTAATAAGAACCCCCCGAAGGGACGTTCGATAAATTTAATAAAGCTATACGTCAACGGCAAAATAATACGGCTATTCTATCTAGTAGCCGTCGATATTAGGGACCGACATTTTGCAACGTAGATGAAATGCGATCGGTGTTTTTCAGCGTATAAGACCGTCTTTTTTAGTCTCACGAGCGAAATAATGAAAACGATCGAGATGCAAAGTTAAAGTGGAAATGCTTCACTACGCGGAATGTTCCACTCGATGACAAGTGATCCTCGAAGAAGCGAGTGAGAGGAAAACATTGTTAATTTCCTTTGCAAATTCGAGTGTCTCTCGTACTCGCTCCATCTCTCTTTTTTCGTCCCTCCCCCTAACCCGTCATGCGACTACTCGTTTCAGAATGCCGATTAAATTAACGTCTCTCCGTCAGGAGGAAACGATTGCTCGGGTTGAGACAAATCGAATTTGAGCGCCATGTAATACGTTGTAAAGTGACGCGACTGACATATATTTCGGATTTTCCAGGGGCTATTGTGACGACACACGAATCTGGAAAATAAAACTCGCGTATAAAAGGTAAATGTAACTGAAAGGCGTAGTTTCATTCTTTACCGTATTTAACTTTATTATAACGAAGCGGTAACGAAATCTATTTGTTGCTTCATATATTTGCTGTTCGAATAGTCAGGCAAAGCTAGATCGCTGCAGCTTATCGAATATCCGTTAAGAATTTTAACTTTCATATTTGCATTACCCACCACTCGAAACTTTACTTTGTAATTGCTTTTATTAGCTTTTAATGCTTAGAATTACTGACTTGTGTAAATCCAATTACGACAGCAATAAAGTGAAGTTCCATGAAGGCTATTCAATGATCCAGACTATTGCCCCGATAATAAATTGAAACTTTCTTTAAACGATGCAAAAAGTTTGATAACGATTGTTACGTACGCATACGCGTTCGCTCTTTTGCGGATTATTTTCTCAGCTGATTTGCGCACAATTAATAAACCTTTTGCCCTTTTATTACAAACTTTTACACACAGGAATAAAGAAAAATGACAAAGAAGAATATTTGCAGTTTTCCAAATAGAAATCTTCTTTCTTCGATAATTTCTGCTATCTAATAATTGCTTAACTGGTTTTATAATCTTTCATTGTCGTAATTTATCGACTAATCTTGTAATTATTGGCGTGTACCAGCCGGCGTACCGCACAGAAACGTAACGCGCGTGCAATGTGCCACTCGCATGGCTGCACTTGCGAACGAACGCAACAGCTCATCAGCCACTGGACCAGGGTGTTGGAGCATTAGGGGATTCCCCCGATGCGCCTGATGATCATTTTATATTAGCCGAGGGGAATCTGCATGACAATGGCTGGCTCCATTGTGTGATAAGCGCTTCACATTGCGCAACCCCATCCATATGTTAATATCCTCCCGTGCTTACAGCGACGGCTAACTCGTGAAAGTGAATTATGTGTACGCGAAAGTGCGTGATGGTGCTTCCCTGTGTCTGTTGTCTCCGCGTCTGGGCCTCCCCCAGCAGCCCAGAACTACCGCCAGACGCGTTACAACCAAATCTTTCTTTCACAGTTACAAATTCTACGTGCATGCGTCGAAACATTCCTGGAATTGCAAATTACAGGAGATCTCGGGAGAGAATGTGTTTTTTTTTTCCCGTCTCGATAACAGTTCGCGATTAACTCCGAACGAGCTAATTAAAACTTAATTTTCTATCGTTATTGCGCGCCGATTAAAATGCATATTTATTCTCTCATAATGAAAATTGTTCTTCATTTATTAACAGATATTTGTTCTTGTGTTTTCTTTTTAGAGTGTAGGTTCACAAAAATATGAGTTTTACTCGAGAAGATTTTCGCTTTGCTCCATCCTTAACACTATAATTGCAGCTTTCCCTCATATTCCTGGGATTCCCAGTTCTCGTATCCAACGCGGTTGCGAAACTGAGAAACCTCGTTGTTTGTCGCGCGATTCCTGATAATCGGCGATCATCCACGCGAATCACGGCGAGATGTGAGCGTGATGCAAAATGCGTCTGTCTCGCGCGCGCTTCCTCGCCAATTCTCGAAATGAACGTTTGTTCTTTGACTGCTCGATTGCGGTAATACGACCATCGTCGCAAACGTCGATTGTTCGCACGGTCGAACGCCCGACGTAGCACGATACCGCGGAATACTCTCGCATGCCTTTGGAATCGCGACACTGAAACGGGACGAGGGTTATCGCCAGGCTGTCAAAGGGGCGGCGGCAAGTGTGCCGGGGCGTTAGGGCGTCCCGGGAAACGGCGCGGCGCGGTGCGGTGCGGCGGTCTCTTTATGACGGTGTCTGGTTACCTCGAGAAGCGACAAGAGAAAAAGGCCCGGCTGTGAAATTAAGAGTGCACGCGGCGAACGAATCTCCGTCGAGGCGTGACATAATCGTTTGATCGACCTTCGATATTCGCGCGATGCGGCACTTGAACGCGCGCAGAACGCAGCGGCGGGCGGACTGATTGCCTCAATTAAACGCGTAAACGCGAAATCGAATGAGCGTCCGCTTGCTCTTTGATGTTGAATTACTTCCGCATTTCGGTAACAAGAATTCGCGGTAGTTTAAAAGCTTCTGCTAAAACAGACCTCGAGAGCTCTGTAGAACGATCAAAGTGTTGTAAAAATATACAGGGGGCGTCAAAAGTCGAGTAATTTTTTTTAATTACGGAGTTTGTCTTTTACCAAAAAGTCTGATTGAAGTTCATTACTCGTCGCAATTTCATCGAATTTAATATTAACTACTTCTACTTAGGCCCGGTTGCACCAACGTCACATATCATTTAACCTTAGCTTAACTCACTCTTCGTCTCTTTCTAAAGAGACAGTTAAAAGGCCCGGTGTAACCGTGCCTTGAATATTTTACATACATCAATTTACGCATCAGATATATCGATAACGTACATATTCATAACGTATTATAATTTTAACAAATTGGTATTATAATCGTAATAATGCAATCGAGATTATTAGATTTATTTATGTCAATTTACTTTAATTAACAGTATTTTATATAATATTGTACTTCCTTCATTGCGATATTATAATGATTTGTAGCTCATATTGTAGACATTTCGTGGTTTGTAAGCAATATTATTTCTATTTGTAATGCCTTAAGAAGGAACACATGCAATGAAATGGATCTGGCATGACGTGTGACACGATCGTTTGCAAGAATCATTTGCAAGCATTATGCACCTGCACCGTGCGGCGGAATACGGACGGACTACATAGGTGACAAGCAAGATTTGTGGTAAGGTATATTATACGGGTCCGCAGAGCAATGACGTTGTGACATAATATCTGCGTTTCGCTGAGAATAATGCTTTTGCGTAAAATACGACACAGCGAGAATTACTCCAATAAATATATTGGTTGTATATATTTATGCGTAATTTTTCAAATTTTATTTACATTTTATAGATATAAACTTCATTTTTCATGTTATAACAGATAATACTATCTCTCTGCTGAATAATTGTGATATAATGTCAAATTGCCATGCATGGTATCGAGATTAACACGATATTATTTATATAAACACGTAATAATGCGTCCATCATCATGTACTCGTATTTATATGCGATATAAGAATGTGCTATAAATATCTTCAAATAATGAGTATCTCTATTGAGTCAGTTGTATATTACAAAAGATACAGATAATTTTTTCCTCGGCTTCAAATAGAGCTTAATGCTATGTCGATAAACATTGACACACATAGCAGAACCATTAAATAATTGAAATAAAAAAGGAAAAGCAACTTGAAATCTGGTTGGGCTAAGGACTGCTACTCCTAAGAAGCAGAGATGAAACGAAATCGCGTGTATAAAGGCAAGAAATATCATTAAGCGAAATAACTCGCTTTAATTAGCAGCCTAGCAGTCAATGGACATCGCTCAATTACGCGTATTCTCATATTTATATGACTTATTAGCAAATGGCAAATTAATCTCGTTGATTATTATTTATGTTAAATGTATAATATATCCGTACAGTGTTATTTTCGTAGAAAGCATTCTATATGGCTACACCTACTTACTTGAATTTTACGCAAAATCGTAAATGTTATTGCAAGAACACTATGAGGAAATACGTTGCAAATATCCTCGATACAGCCAACATAATACAACAAAATGTAATGTACGCAAAGTGAAGAGTAGGTATACGTTAAGAGTATGTGCTACATACGTAAGTGCATGCAATTCTATTACATGGCGGTGTTACTTACGCTATATAGTAAATTTTACTTTGGACTCTAAGTACCAACTCGGTTAAATTTCGTAAATGGCGAGCTCTCGTCATTTTTCTATCAGTTATGCATGATTGCTCGTAAATACCATTAAACAGCTGTCGATACACATAATGAGAAATTTAATGCAACTATTAATTATTAACGATTAAATTTATTCGGTAATTGTAAGGTCAATATTTCGTACTTATTTATGTATATTTTAACTATATGTATATAAAATTTTTTAAAAATTTGATTAAAAACAAACTTATATATGTTAGTTAAAAACCTACAAACAATCGGGTGTGCAATTAGAGAATTTATTTTCTACATTTTCATTGCCAGAGAGAACAATGGCGTCAGAAGTTACGAAACTATATGTTATTCTAGGTTCTTTTGTTCTCGTATCGGAAGATACCTTCGGAGAGAAACGACAATAGCAGATACGTTGAAAGTGTAGACGAAAATGTGCTATTTTATCAACAAATCCTGATATATCTCGATTGGATCTTGTATCTCGGCTGAGAGAGCCCGAGGGCAAAAACATTGCAAAAGGAAGTCTTCGTAAGAATTAAAAGAAACTCATGAAGAATCGAGAAAATCGAATGGTTTTCATTCCAAGCCATCTTCGCAAACCTCTTCTTTCATCTTTGGCTTCTCTCCCAAACGTTCTTCTTTTTTACACTTTTGACGAACTGATCGTAAAACGTTTTCCCATAAAACGTCCTTCCTGTTACTGGTGGCACATCGCGAATCGCTATAAAGAACGTTGCGCTGAAAATGTGGTCAAGTTAGGTGACAAAGAACCAACGGCTGTTCATCTGTATACTCTTATGATCATCATTCAGTCTCGATCGATGACTGAAGTCGTATGCCGTTGTTCTTCAAATACACTAACTTCTTTTCTTTTCGAAAGCAGTTTTACATCGCATATGTGTAGCTTTCTCTTTCTTTATTTATCTGAATATATTATTCTCTTACAACGTTGAGTGTCCCGATCAATAAAAGAATTTGTATTTCCGTTTTATGTACTACTACTTTTAAAATTATATATAGCTCTTCTTGTATTATAAGAATATATTAATAGTATGGATCAGAAATATTTCACGGAATCATATAAAAATAGTTTGAGCAAAAAATGGGTTTCTTTTTCAGAAATAACGAAGTAATTATAAATACGTAGATGGTAATTGATTTATTGCTGGGGCAATATATTTAGATTTATATTCACAAGATTAAAACTCAAACTCAATAGAACAGTTCTGACAGTCGAACTATGTGCCATGTAGTACATTAATGCATGATAAAAGACAGATGATTATTTGACATACACGTGACAAAGTGATAATGATATGACAAACGCGACTTTAAAAGAAAAAAAAGACTTAAAATGATAACATATAATAAATATGACAAAAAAAAATCCATTAGATAAATTGAAAAAATAAAAAAAAATATATATATATATATATATATATATATATATATATATTTTACCAGTGATAAATCGATACGTACATCTCACTTTTATGTTTTTAACTATTACACGATTGTCTCATTTCTAACTGATAACTAAATAACATGAAATTGCTAATTGTAAAATTGCATCAAAGTAATAAAATTATTACGATAATCCGCAATACGGCTGACTAATAAGGCGAGGTCAAGAAAAGAGGCTTTTTTATCAAAGCATGTTGCAGAAACAAGGGCTGCAATACGCGAACGTAAAAAAAGCGAAGGAGGCAAGGCATGATACCCTGTGGTGTATCATGGTAAATAATAAAAACTCGCGTCTGCATGAAGTACACGTGCCGTTTTCATGATCACGATCGCATGTATCTTGGCGATTTTTGCGAGCCGTGTGTTCTGACTAAAGTGGACCTCTGCAGTCGTACATACTTTATGTGTGCATTTCGATAGAAGCGTCTTGCTTGGCTTTGCCAACAAATTAATCTTATTCTTGTAAAACTTCGGCTTTCGTGCTCAGATTGAGTGATGATTTTTAGAGGATTTAGATTAAAGTAGTCGATTTCTTTTTAATTATTTGACACGATTAACTATAAATATTAATATGAAAATCAATATTGGTCGTGTCAGAAAGACATTAAATAAAATTTAAGTTTAATTAAGGTTACTTAATGATCTGAAAATTGTCTGCTCTCTTTTTGTTTTCAACGTTATGCCTAATACTGAATGCCTAATACTGACAGAAGCGAGCTTAAATGTTAAAATGTAGTATAATCAAAATTGAATTTTATTGATATATTGGTTTCGTTACAATCATTTATCGCTACAATCGCCGTCATATCGGTAAAATTTCAGCCGTGTTTAAATTACTGATCACGAAAATTGATCAATCACGAATCACATTACGAACATACTGCATCAATGAGTAACAAACTCGGATATTCCGAATAAATTGCTCGTGGAAGTTTGCGAGAAGGCCGAAAAAAATGTCCATTGCCTGAAGAATATTCATTCTCAGCGGATTTCTGAGCTTTTTCTATGCACAGCGACATCGCAATCCTCGTAGCGCACAAGGAATCCGGAATACCAGCTTTCGTTTTTGAAAAGGAACTGACAGAACGGCAATAGCGGGTAAGTAAAGCCGGAAGAATGAAAACGAAGCGGAAGAAAAGGAAAAGGAGTCATATAGCGAAGAGATGTGCTATGCGTCTCCGCGGTAAATGATAAAATTTTATATATAGAAATAGAAATCTGATCGTTTTTGCATATATAGTTGTATTTGCATGTAGATAACGGATAATTTTAGAGAAATGCCAAATAATTTAGATAAATTCTCCATAGGTTTTGTTTTATTTGTATAACTACGTTTTATGTGTTTCGAGAAGCAAAATTTAGCCGACTTTATAGCAAGTATCACCCATTTTCTCCTTTAATTTTAAAGGAAATCCGGAGACGAACGTAATTTGATCCATCGGCACATCAGATTACGCAATATATCAAGACACGAACGATGCTGAAGGGCGGGAGATCGATCACGATGCATGACGCCATCGCGAATAAAGTTCTTGTGCGCAATGCGCAAAACGTTTTATACGGTTGCACGCATCCCTGTCTAAATCGAAGTATCACCGCGAACAGCAGTGTTGTCATGCGACACAACGAGGCGCGCGGAATGTAAATAACTTAGATTACAAAAATGCATCAAGCTGGACGGTGACAAATAGTCAAACTTTTCTCAACCTGCAAATTACACGTATTTTCATGAGAGCGCGCGGGCGAGCGCTCGCCTTCGAACGCGCGGCACTTAGGGAACGACTTCGTCCTTCCGGAGGGATTTTCGTCAGGACGAATCGCGCGCGGAATGCCTGCGCCGTCGTTCGCAGCGCGCGATGAGATTTCCGCAAGTTTTTCGACCGGAGCCGTAATCGAATTCATTCGCGCTGACAAAATTCGTGCTAATGAAGTTAGCACAGGCAGAACTTCCCAAAAACTTTGGTTCTAATTTTTAATGATTTCTCGATAGATTCGCAGAAATATTCTTTTACGAAAGATACCGTGGAAAAGTATAATTTCTTACACATATTTTTAATATTTAATGTTGTGATCTTGACATTGTGAAACCTTAAATTGAAAATGAGGACCACTTGAAAATTTGTAATCAACATTTCATTAATTTTTCGAAGAATTAACGATTGTCGAATTGCATGTATCTTCAAATGCGTGAAAGTCTTTCAAAATTTTTGCAGAAATAGCTTCTCAGAATTTAAGAAAAAATCTGTTATTAAAATTAATGTGGATAGTTTATGTAGAACCATCATACGAATAAAAATGGAAAATCCCATCATATTCTGAAATACGGCGTATGATACGAATACGGAAAGAACGATATTGCCGAAGTACCTAAAAATTTAACTAGATACAGATCTGAATATATACTTTTGTTGGATCAGCGAAATAATTATATGGGATACTCAAGCTGGTTACTCTAGACTGTCAAAAGCAGCATTGTCATCATGCTTGAGCATCTTATAATACATAATCATTTTGATAATTTAACAAAATGATTTTCAGGCCTGTATCTAGTCAAATTTTTAAATACTTCAGCAAGATTATTCTTTCCGCGAACGTTTTGATAACCGTTGGGCACAAGAATTGTATAAGTTAGAAGGTAGATATGAAGTCCCTTTTTCCCTTAAATGCTACAAACGATGAAAGGACACAGTGAAAGGCAAAAGCATCAAGAGTGATACACTTACAAAGAAGACGCGCGCGCGAGGACGGCCGTCAGTGGCCGAGCGAGAGCAGGCTGAAAACCGTGGTAGAGGAAAAGAACGTTAAGATACATAGGAGATACGCGGCTGGCGCGGCGGCGCGGCTGTAAATAATGAAACTTTACATCAGCACAGAGATGCTTGCGGTGTTTTCATTGCGTGAAGTGGAACTCTGTCTAGACGCATTCACTGCTTTCCACCAGGCGAGCGAGAGCGCTTTTATAGCATCCTTTCCCCTCCCCCCTCCTCCCCGTCTATTTTCCTCCACCTCCTCATCCTCCTACCTACAATTTCCCCGCAACGCACTCTTCTCTTTTTTATCGCCTACTTTTTTGCGCCGCATTTTCGCTTGCATCCTCTATAGCGCCTAGTCCAGGCCGATCCGAATCGTGCCGCGCCGCGGCGCCGAGATGAGCTGGGCCGCGCTTGTGAGACGCGGAAGCATTTTTCGTTCGCGAGAGTTGAGACGAGCGTATTTCTGCGGGAACGAACGTGGCGTTCGATCAAGCAAAAGTACGCACGGAATTCAACTTCCTGTCTCTCTCTACCCCGATCTTCTCGCCAAACGAGGATCTGAAACGTTCCTCTTTTATTAAAATGGAATAGCGCGCGCTGGGCGCGTCGACGCAAGACGCCCGCGCCGTTACGCGTAATAGCACGGGTCATTTGCCGAAGGGAGTGCGTGACGATTGGGTTGATCGAATTTACAGCTCCTATACGCCGGGGCCGAGAGTGGTATGGCTGCGGAATTACCCCTTTCGGAGGCAAATATTTCCGAGTCCCTCGCAGCAATTTCGGCGGGTCTTCCCGACGAATGCTATTAGCTTCGATAGCTCCGAACATTCGCAATTTCGTTAGCATTATTTCATCACATTGGATCAATGTTTCTCAAGGACGTAACATTCATGTGTCATTTCTTAATGCCAACAGTACGCAGTGTTTCCAAACGATCACCTATACTTAATTATTAAAAAATATAACAAGTGCACATGAAAATGAAGAAATGTGTTATTTCTTTACAAGAAAGACACTTTCGCCATTAAATATATACATATATTTATGTGTAAATAACTAAAATAATAATATGTACAATTATACATATTATATTATATGATGCGTGTTATCATTTTAATCTTATTTAAAAAAGACAGTTTTAACATTTATAACAGTTTTAAATTCTACTTTAATTTAATTTTCTTTGCGTTATTATTACATAACTTTTATAATTTATTTTTTTTCGTGTATTATACTATTTTAAAAAATGCTGCATTAAATAATTAAAATAAATATTTGTACATATTATATGATTATATATAACGAGAGAATATTTAAAAAGAACTGACTACATGTGTCAAATTATGTACTTATCAAACCGGGATTCAACAAAATTAACATCACGGATTCCCCAACCCCCCGTATTTTAATATTTCTCCGTGTAATATTCATGAGTCAGAATGATTTGTTAAATCCTTTGTCGTTTGAGATTTCATCATTTCGCTGATTTGCGAGATTTTATGTGCGTTGAACGGACATGAATGTGACTTGCGATTGTATTTTTGCCTTGTTCTTCCGTCGTAATATTATTATAACGAAGTCATGATTAACGTTAGGAGTACCATACGATTATTTATATTCTGATGATTAGTGTGGGCAATTGTAATTAATCGTATTTTCGCGAGGGAATATATACGAGTGCCATAAACCATAATGAGAAAATGAAAGAGAAAGAGAGGGAGAAGGTTTGGGAAGCCACTGAGATAAAAGTATACTGGAGAGGACACTGACTCGGTATTGGCGCGAGCCGAGAGAGAGGTAAATTTGTGGGACCGCTGTCTTTGTCGTACAATTCGTATGACAAAGACACCTGTATCTTTCTCTCAGTAATATGCGCGTGTGTCTTGTACAACAAAGAAAGCCAGAGATCTCACAGAAATCTTCTGTCTCAGGATCGTTTTTCGTCTACGGCGTAGCATGGCAGTGCCCATTCCAGTATGCCTATGTATCGTGTGGGAAGCATCGAACGACATTTCCATATGCGCGCTTGTCGCAGCTATATGGGGTAAATAATTTATTATTTATTATTTCATTTGTTACCTTATGGAGTTAATCGTTTGTACTATAATTATAATTAAATTAAATAATTAATTAATATTTGTTATAATTATTTTACGCGCGTCATAATTATTTTTTTAAATATTAAAAACATTATTACAAATAAAATAACATATCATAGATATTATTTTAAAATGTTTGATGGGTTAGAACAGATTGGTATAAGATTTAATTCTGGGACTACATCTGCATTTATTGTTCTATGCATATACATAGAACGTTTCGCTTTGTATAAAGTATAAATAGACAAGATTTTCAGTAAATTAAAAACGTTTGCATTTTTTTTCCTTTTTTCCAAATTGTTTTTAAATAACATTTGAAGTCCGCCTCGCTATATAGGATTAGATATGAATACCTGGATTAAATAACGAATTAATCTGCATACATACTGACATTTACGAGATTTTAATAAAACAAGGGAAAAAATAAATCACATTTTTCGCAATAATTGAATTTCATTTCCTTGATTTATTAAAATTAAAAGTAAAATTCTCTCTCGATTTATTAACGTCGTATTAACGTAATTTTTCTTAGAATATGAAAAGTTAGCATAAAATATATATAGCAATAATTGATTAATTTAGGTAAATACTTTCTTGATCAAAATAAGTAAATTTTGTTCTTTGAGTAAACATTAAATTTTATGTGTGACGGTAGTCGATTTATCGAAAGTGAGATTTGAAAATACAAGGAACAGCATATTTTATTCATGTATCATATCATACACACATACAAATTTTATTCACGTATACTTTATCTCATAGAGCACTGAATATTTTGTGGTAACGACAAACTGGCCGGCGCGCGGCTTTAGTATGTGTTTTTATGTATAGGGAAGGCCACTGCGCGTTATCATTCGTGCGTATCGACACTTTAGAACATATAGGGCCGATTTCACAGTCTCCGATTAACGTGATTCTCCGATTAAACTCATTCTTCGTCTCTTTCTAACAATAAGTTAAGAAGAGTTTAATCGGAGGATCAAGTTACTCGGAGACTGTGAAATCAGCCCATACTTATATCTGGAAGGAAAATGAAGGATCGAGCCGGTGCGCGGAGTCCAAGTTGAGTGCGAGAGAGAACCACGTTTTTTTAAGGAAAGAGAAAGATAGATTAGTAACCTTCGTCCGCAATGCACAAGCGCGAATCACGTCATAACAGCGTTGAGCGCAGTGAGCGTGACGTCATCTCTACGCTGGCGCATTGCGAGCAAAGGTTATCGATCTATCTTTCTCTCTCGCACCCAAGTTGGACACAGATCTTTTCCACGGGAACTACGGCAAGCATAGGCAATTCCTCTTCCAGGTTCCAGGTATATATGTTCTAAAATCGACACTCACGCGCGAAGCTAGTGATACGTTTTACTGCGTGTATCTTTGCTAAGCGTTATTCTCTGTGAAGAATTAGCGATTGCTAATCTACAAGATCAAATACTTTCTACTGTTAACGATTTGGAAGCGTAACAAGCGCTGTCTATTTGTCGAAACACATATTTCATGCTTTGTAAAAATAAGTTAGTATTTCTAGAACTAAGAAGAAAACAATCTTTATTATAGTTAGATGTTGTCATTTTATTTTCCTCTTGTTCTTTCCTAAATTTTTTTACATATAGAATTCTCAAATGTTTGTTCTGGCCCTCAGTGTTTTTATATCTTTTCAGTTGATGCTCATTTCTTTTCTTTTTGTACCATTTTCCCTGCCATGAGTAGATGAGTACACCTTGACGTGGGGGGGGGGGACGGGAGACTTGTCAGTAGAACTCGAGGACTTAAGATTTGATGACAGGAAAGATATATAACATATACCCATCGTCATCGATTTAATTAAATAAAAGGTAGCCAGTTCATTGCGATGTTGCGTTCGGGAGTGGCTTAAATAATCGGACTAAAGTAGGGGTTCACAACCTTTTTTGTCAATAGAACTACATTAAAATCTTTAATAATGACTGGGAAACTAGTTTTATTTTTTAATAAAATTATTATTGTACAAAAATAAAATTGTTAATATTGTTTATCTTTTGGATGCTATAATTTCGATCTTATATTTGCGTGTGTTACAGAATGTCAACGTCGTCAACGTAGCTGATAACTTCGCTGTTGCGCATCGATTGGTGAGTGATTTTTTGTTACATATCTACGTGCGATGGCACGTAATTGAAAATAGAAGAACGCAATCGATGCATCCGTAAAATAAATCACGGTTAGGGCTCTTCCAATTATCGGGTAATCACGGATTAGCAATCCCGCTAGATTAGCTAGCAAGTAGGGCCCTTCATAGATCGCGAGTTAGAAATCCCGTTGGATTAGCCAGCAAGTATAGAGCTTTTCGTAGGTTGCGGGTTAGGGATCCCGCTGGATTAGGCAGCAAGTTCGTCGTGTTACATACAATCGGTACATTTGGCAATGATATACAGAAATTTGCACAGGTGCAAATAAATACAAATTTAAAAAGTAAACTCGGAATTCGCGTTAAACAAGAAGCTGAGGATATTGGAAACTATAAAGATACTAAGGCTATTAAGAATACTAAGGTTATTAGAAATTTTAGAAATGCTAAGGCTAATAGAAATAATGGGATATGTAGGATATTAAAGGTGTTAGAAATGAGACGAAATTAAACGCCTTCATTTAACAAAATTAAATCTTTTGAAAAATTAATTATTTATTTAAAAATTAAAACTTATTTCACGGATTTTTAATTTGTCATTGTTACATTCTCTAAACTTCTTTGACCAGAGTTAACTTTTTTTTGTCGGTTAGATACAACTGTTTTCGATTATATTTCAGACTATGAACATTAGCAAAATTTTACTCATGTGAAAATTACTGTTTTTGGATCATTCAATCTTGAAGCGCTCATCAGAGATCGTGAGATTTATTTAATTTGTTACCGCTTCGTCAAAGAACACAGAACAAAGCAGAGCCGAAATGTCCAAGTTATAACTTTGTATTGTATCGGTAATTAAAAGTTACATAACGTTAACTCACACACAATTAACCGCGACTCTCAAACCCCACCTTTTCCTTGTTACAATAAAATTGCTTATATACTTTTTTATGACATAATAAAAACAAAGTGCTCACCGAGAAAAATTCACTGTGCAAAATCCCACGTAATCATATTCTGATTAGTACACGTAGAACTGCAACTAATTGAATTTTGTTTTTATAATTTATTAAGAGTAAAAAATTATTGATTAATTAAAATTAACCGTTATGTGGTTTTATTCTTCTTGGAGCGCAAAATTGAGCATAAAGCAATTCTTTTTCGTATATTTTGATTGTGTTCGTGATAGTCGCATACGTGCACGTAGGTCGATAAAGGAATTAAACGCTTGTCGTCCCACCCTAAGTAAGCTGCTTTTTCCCCGCGACTCAATATCCGCATACGTAGCGTCATTACGCGCGCCGACGGGAGATAGTTCGGCGGGCGCTGAACTCGGATATTATTTTCCCGCGCTACCGCGAAACAGCACCGTAAATTAGCGTTGGACGAGCGCGCGCCGAAAACGAGCGGAGCGCGAGCCGCGAGCGTTGCCACGCCGGGTCACCGGTTATGCAAAATGCGGCAAATGCCCAGGATTAATTAGTTCCTTTTTTTCTCTGTTTATACGCGCTTACATACTCAGCGAAGCAAGCCGCGTTGGAGCGGCAGTGAAGGAACGAGGCTTTTCCACACACACACACGGAGGAGTGATAAAACGGGCGAGTCGGCAAAAGGGTGGCTCTGTTTCTCCATGGGCATACTCGTGTATCGCGTGCGCGTGTTTGTGTGCGCGTGGGCAGCCGTGCACATCCACTAATTTAAATTGCCGTTTCGCTCTCAAGTATTCCTAGGAGTAATCAAGCTCCGGTCGGCCCAGACGGAAAAGGCCATCCATACGCTGCAACGCGCTCTCCGGGGCAACCCTTCTAATTATTTTTCGTGAGTACAGAATTATGCCCGAACATCCGGGCTAACGCGTGGCGGCCGTTCCCCTCTCTCTTCCGTTCCCTCGTATCCCTCTTCGGACTCTCGTGGATCTATGATACAGTCGAGTGTATGGCGCAGTGCCACCGGATTTCATCGCTAACATTTGCGGTATAGCGTTGGTAATTCGCTGGCGCTCCGTAGTATTTCAGAATGTAACTCCGTAGCGCAACCGCCGTGTCTATATATTTAATGTACCTGAAGCTTTGTGTGATGTACATATATTTCACGTTGCAGAAAGTTTCTGCAACGGGGATATAAGGAAACTGAGGATAACTATATACGTATACATATATATATAGGGCATAAGTGCATATGATACTCTTGTACTTCTTTAACGAAACTGTTTGTGTTGTGCGCTTCTAGTCTCATATAAATACCTTCACTCAGCTCATATTTATGATATATTAAACCCTCTCTCGTACAACGGAATGGGAACGCGGACTATTTGCAATTAGCCGATGCGCGAATTTGCTCAAGTACCAACAACAAATTCAAAGAACAGATTTCGCTATAATATATCATTCCTTAAATATTACAAGAGTTGAAAATGCAAACGTAAAATGTAATTATTCAAGATATATAGAGATCTTTTTTTATATAAACAGGAATTACTTTGCAATTTGATTTTATTATCGCGCGTCTTACATTACACATATCTAAATATAAAAAATATTTTATTCTAAACGTATTAAATTCTGTAGTTGTTTTTCATCTTACAATAATAATAGTTAGAGTTTTTCTAACATTATTGTTATTGATAAAGATATAACGTCAAAAAATATGAAAAAGAATTTATTCATGTATGTTATCTCACATAGGTACATATATTACGTCATACATTTCATAAATTGATATATTACATATTGCATTTCTAGAATTTTAAAAACGTTTTTACGTCACATTACTTATTCCTCTTTTAATAATCTCCATATATTTTTTACAGATTTTATAGTTTTATTGAATTTATATCACAATACAATATTATATATTATACCGCTTGTGAATTTATTAAAAATACTTTTTTAATAGTACGATAAAGCATAATATTGTACGTTTCATATGAGTTGATTTGCATAGATAATAATTAATAAGAGGTAAATCTCGAAACGCTGACGCTACGATGAGTTTTGGTTTATGTTCCGACAATCTCACCCTTGAAGCAATATCAACCATTACATTACACACGTTTACGATGCATCTATGTATCAATGTTCACACGAATCTGTGTGAGATATGTGAATACCGTCGCGCGCGATCCTAATTAAGACCCGATAATTTGGGCGCCTACCATAAACGCAAATATATGGCTGATAACGCACGTGCGCGTTTATGTGCGCTATCCGGCCGAATCGCGATGCAGGCTCGGAGCATAAGGTGTTAACTAGATATCGCTTCTGATATTGCTTCTGTGATCTGACAGAGATTGCAATTTAATAATCCTGCACGTACAGAAAGAGCTAAATACAGATCGAGTATTTTTTTAGTTAAATTTAAAAATATACTATGTTGTTTTTATGAGAAAGAATTTTAATTGAAAAGTTTGGTATATTTCAACATATCTTTCCGATACTCATTTATATGTACATATATTTCTAGTAAAATAATTTTTAAAATTACATTTTTACAATATTATTTTTTTAAATAACAATCTATTTATTGTTTATTATTTTTATGAAAATCATTACAATAAAATTATTAGATATAGTTATTTTGATTGCTATAAAAGTGATAAAAGTAATCACGGTGTGTAAAGGGTAAAAAATATATTTTGCAATTGGAGAAGTCTTTTCCTCCAAGATAGCGTGATGTCAGGTCACAGAGCACTGTTATCATCCCTCATTGAATGCCCAGCATCCGTATAAAGACTATTCTCTTCTACCGGCTGCGCGTCTGACACATCTCGAGGATCTATATTTCTGGCGGAACCATCCATCTTTGGACCGTTCAGGTGACTCTAACGTGGAATATATTGTACTTCGCGCTACATTTGGGAGCTTTGATGCATCTTTCCGTTGCTTCCATTTCGTAGGCAAAATTTTCGGAATTACATAATCGCGGAGGGAACTTTTTTTCCGAGACTCCTACGTGTACGTAAAGTTTATAGGAGTGCAGAATGCGCTCGCGCGTAATGGTGTGAGACACAATTAAGCAGATATTGAATTGTAGATACATGCACATACAAATAATTCGCAAAGCAATGTATAGATATGCGGCACCGTTACGGATCCTTTTTTTTTATATCCGATCCTAAAAATAAAAATTGTAAAATATTTTACACAAAATTTAAATTTTATATGGGGGTTGCGATAGAGAGAGCGACTCGACGAATATCCACTCTAGCACATTCGCGTATGTATGGCTCCAAAAAAAAAAAGATATGCAGGAGATACACGCAACCTCACTACATTTCCGTTTTTAGGCGGATCTTTTTTGGCATTGGCTATTACACGATTCTTCATCGCTTCTTAATGTTAAATGTATCTATAATTAAGTTTTGAATATGTCGATTTTGGAAATTAAAATACATATGAAAATAATTCAGTTATATTTATCACTTCTTCTCTGCTATCAGAGAGGGAGACGCATAATTCATAAGAAATAATTAAATATCAGTAATCAAAATTATACGAGCTCAGACTCGGGTTCGCCGCATATCTGCAAAATAATTAGCCGTACATCGAAATAGCGAGATTATATTCTCCGCCGTGGGTAAAGGTTGCACTTCTGATGAATTTGCAATTCATATAATTGCACACTACAATACACCCATACACGCGCGCGCGCACTCACAAAATTCAGCGCTGATAGTATATATCATCGCTCGCGAATATTAGGTAATCCCGCCGTTGTATCTCGTCGCAAAGGCAAATGGTTCAAAAAGCCGCCATTATTCGTCGCTGGCGCGGATCAGAGTCGGAACTACCGCGGCTTAATATCTCGGAAAGGGATAAAATTGGAAATCCGCACGACGCGGAACGAGAGAAAATGTCAGGGTTATAGCGTCGAGGGAGGGGCGCGCGAGATGCCAGAAACGTTTGCTTCACGTGCGGATAGCGGCGATGGCAGTGTCAAGAATGTCACTGTCTGACGCCCCGCGGGATAAAGCGGGAAAACGGCGGTGAGGAAAGCAGAAAGGCGCGGAAGAAGATGGTTTTGCTCGCAAATAGATATCGCGCGCGCCGCGTACAAAAGCCATGCGTCCAACGAGCGGGAATCGACACCGCGGTCCCTCTCGATTCGCGGAATAGACCGCGTTCGCTTCCTCGACAATATAGAATAACATCCGAGTTTACGTTTGTGTGATCCTAATCGCCCCGCCGGATGTTTTCCCGTTGAATTACGGAGCTGTGTATCGTCCATATATTGTATCATCGATAACATTTTACGTCGGAACTGCGATTTCGGTCGATTATGCCGGGGGTCTCGTCCGGATGAATAACATGGTAGTCGTGCTCTGTGCACGTCTTCTGACAACAGTGTTCAGAGATTCACTAAATCGAAGGCCCCGCGCTCAGGTGGCGCGGCAGGCCCGAGGCGCTGCGCCGTAGCGCCCCGGCGTGGCGCCGTCTCCTCCATTGTGTTTCTGTTGCTCGCAACGACAACACGCTAGCTGGTGTTTTCTAGATAATTTCGGTGTTATTCTTCATCGATGGCTAGAAGTAAGTCGAGAGATCGCTTGTCTGGAGACGGACAGCGTTCTCGGTCCCGTCGCTCTCGCAAGCGAGACCGAAAATCACGCCGTAAATCTCGCGAGACGGAACGGCACGCCCGCCGTCACGCCCGCGAGAGAACCAGAAGCAGATCACCCATTCGAGCATCCAGTCGGACATCTAGCTGTTCCTCGAGCCATCCGCGGTCACCTCCTACCAACCAGGTACTCGAGAAAATTTTCGAAAAGCTCGCACAGCAAGAAGAACGTCTCACGTCCATTGAGGTTAGGACGACCGTGTCGACCGAGCCCGACGCAGCCCAGTCTTCGGCCACGGACCCGAGCGGAGAGGGGGAGACGGTTCTTAGTAACCGGGGCCGCGAACCAGGTATGTTCCCTCAGTGACCCTCGACCTCGACCGTTGTCGGCTTCTTGGCAAAGAGGGGACATAACCGACTCCGCGCCTCTCCGCACTGCTTGACGCAACTAATGCTTTCAGGGTCCCCCGAGGTAACGCAGGACCGTTCTGTCTCCTTCCTGGAAGGGTCGCGAACCGCTCAGGGAGAATCAGCGACGGGTCATGACCCGCTGATGGACGAGCTGTTCGGTCCGCTGGAGAAGCCACCGCCTGACTGCCCATGGCCCTCCGCACTGCTCAACTTTGTCCAAAGCACAGCTCGCAGGGGCTTAGCAGACGAGCAGTGCACTGGACTGCTAAAACAGCACGAGGCGACGGGACACCTCGCCGTACTGGGTCCACCGAAGCTTAATAAACTCCTAACCCTGGCTCTGAAAACGGCAGCCTCGGTAGTGAAACGAGACGAACATCAAGCTTCGGCACAGGTTCAAGTGGCAGCATCCTTGAACGCTTTTGGATCTGCCATCGCGGAGCTTCTGGCACCGGAGGTAAGAGAACAGCTGCCCGAAAGCGTCAATCCAGTACTAAGACGGCTGGCAAAAGGGCTATACCTGCTCGCAGACCACCAATATCGCCTTTCTCTGGCAAGGCGAGCATTCATCAAACCGTCGCTCAGCCTCATGGGAAAAGGCGTCGCGGACGACGCTCCCATCGACGAGTGGCTCTTCGGAACTGCATTCGCGGAGGAACTGAAAGACGCCCAGGCATGCGAGAAAGCGGCGCGTGACCTCCTGAGACCCGCGCCGGTAGTAACGAAGCCTAACCCGCAGTCGGCAAAACAACAGCCCGCGAAGCAGCCGGGTCAGCAGAAAAAGACTTCGGGAAAAGGGAGAGCCCCTGCCCGTCAGAACACCTCGCCGGCTCGCCGAGCAGGGGCACGCTCTACATCGAGCCGCTCCCGGAGATCCCGCTCTCGCTCCCGCTCCCGCCGACGCCGCTAGCTCCGGTAAGACTGGGGGGCCGTCTGGCCCATTTCTTCCACAACTGGAAAAAGATAACAACGGATCCCGTAGTGTTGGGGGCTATCCAGGGATACCAAATACCTTTCTTTTCTCCGCCACAGACGAGAACTTTTCTCGACGAACCAAAACTGTCCCCATCAGAGGCCGCGCATTGCGATCGAGAAATCGACCGCCTCTTGAGCAAAAGCGCCGTGGTCACTGTAAAGCCATCAGTGGATCAGTTCTTATCCCCATTTTTCCTGCGAGAAAAATCCTCAGGAGGCATGCGATTCATCCTGAACTTGAAAGAACTGAATTCATACATCTCTCCTCCTCATTTTAAGCTAGAAGACTGGAGGACAGTGGTGCGCCTGATGCTCCCCAACACAGAAATGGCCACGCTGGACATTGAGGATGCCTATCTCCATGTCCCGATCCACCCTCTTCACAGAAAATTTCTCAGATTCCAATGGCGAGGGGTGACTTACGAATTCGCGTCATTACCTTTCGGTTTTTCCACCGCGCCACATATTTTTTCCAAAATCATTCGGCCAGTGGTAACATTTCTCCGCGAAGAAGGATTTGAATCCGTGGTTTACTTGGACGACTTCCTCCTCCTAGACTCGTTCAAAGCCAAGTGCCGTGCCAATGTACGGGCGTACATTAACCTCCTGTCATCCCTAGGGTTCATAATCAACTTCAGGAAATCTGAATTAGATCCAGCGAGGAAAAGGAAATACTTGGGGTTCATTTTCGACTCGGAACGGCAGTCCATCGCGATTCCCGAAACACGTAGGGAGAAACTCCTCAAAATGATAACAGGATTTGCCTCAAAATCCCATTCCACGATTCGAGACTTCGCAGCGATGATCGGCTCTCTCGTCTCTGTGTGCCCGGCCGTGCGCTACGGCCTTCTTTACACCAAAAGACTCGAAAGAGAGAAATTCTTGGCGCTATCAGAGACAAACTCCTACGCGGCGGTAATGCGTATTTCCGAGGTCCTGGAAGAGGATTTCTTATGGTGGCGCAGGACTCTGTCTAAGCCACACCAGGACAATCGCATCTGCACCTGTAGTTACGCGCTAGAAATTTTTTCGGACGCCTCTCTGTCAGGCTGGGGAGCCTCCTGTGGCCCACACAGTGCTCACGGTTGGTGGTCGGAGACAGACAGGGCCCTCCACATTAACGCGCTAGAATTGAAAGCTGCCTTCTTCGGCCTAAAATGCTTCGCCACAAGTCTCCAAAACTGCGAAATACTACTCAGTCGAAAACGTTATCGCAGACAAGGAATCCAGGCGCTCGGATACCGACACAGAGTGGTCACTCTCGGACCACGCGTTCGACGACATCTCTAAGCACTTCGGCCCTTTCGACGTCGATCTCTTTGCCTCACTGCTCAACACTAAATGTGAGCGCTACGTGTCCTGGATCCCTGACCCGGGCTCCTTTGCAGTAGATGCATTCACCTTGTCCTGGAAGGAAATCTACTTCTACGCTTTCCCCCCGTTCATTTTAATCCCCCGCGTCCTGCGAAAAATCGTCGACGACGAAGCGGAGGGAACCCTGGTGGTACCATGGTGGCCCTCACAAGCCTGGTTCCCTCTTTTTCGCCGCCTGCTAATATCCGAACCAATTAGATTCGCACCTTCTGAGTTTCTTCTGTCTGCCCCTCTTAGGAAGAAACATCCAGCACACAGGACGCTTTTCCTGGGTGCAGCCAGGTTATCAGGGAGGCGTTTAGGATCCGCCAGGTACCGGAGCCCTCACTAGACGCACTACTAGCGTCGCTTGCTCCATCAACGCTGAAGCAATATACACGCCCCATACGGGCCTGGTGGTCATTCTGTCGGATACACAAGACCTCGCCATTCTTCCCAAAGGTATCAGAAGTTCTCGGCTTCCTGACAGAGGAACTTGAAAGAGCGGGCTCCTTTTCTACCCTCAATACCTCGAGATCAGCCATTTCATTGCTATCCTGCAACACAATCGGCGAAGACCCTCTCATAAAGAGATTCTGCAAGGGTGCGAGCGTCCTGAAGCCGCCACGGCCCAGATACGATCACATCTGGGATCCTGCTCCCGTTATTTCGAAACTCGGAACATTTTTTCCGCACGAAGACCTTTCCTTGGAGAGAGTCACAAAGAAACTGGCTCTTCTCCTTGCCCTAGGCTCGGGTCAACGCTGCCAAACACTAGCAGCACTTAGACGCTCCCAAATTTCCATCACGGAAGAAAAAATGATTATTACGGTCCCCGATCGCATCAAAACGTCCGCTCCAGGCCGCCGCCAACCACTCCTGATCTTTTCGCGGTTCACGGAACGCAGCAATCTCTGTATCGTTAACCTCCTGGAACATTTCCTGCGCCGCACAGAAAACCTACGGCCAGATAACTGCGACAAACTGTTCATCTCGTTCAAGCGACCGCACAAAGCAGTAGGCGTACAGTCTATAAGCAGGTGGATTCGCGAGACGCTAAACGAATGCGGAGTGGACGGAAACTTCACCGCACACAGTACGCGCCACGCTTCCACATCCTTCGCGGCCAAAAAAGGCGTCTCTATAGATCTAATCAAGACAGCAGCGGGCTGGTCCGCCGAATCCCGAACGTTCGCAAAGCTTTACAACCGTCCAATAGTAGATACCCACGCCTTGGCGAATGCTGTTCTTTCAAACTAACGCCTTATATTTTACATTACTCATACTTCTTGCATTGCACAACTCCAAATGTGTTAAAAAAAAAAAAAAAAAAACCCCACTGCGGGACATAATAAACTGCATATGAAGATCCCTGACAAGATCAACTCTTTACATAAACACCAGCTACCAGATTCGCTATCCGCAACGATAGGGCAAATCATTCTTTAAACATCTACCATGTTATTCATCCGGACGAGACCCCCGGCATAATCTAAAGATTAAACGAACTTACCAAGTGAAGTTTGATCTTGATTATGCAGGGGGGCTCGTCCGGATGAACTTCCCACCCAGTAATCCCACCACCTAGAACGACGAGGACTCGCCCATGATTTGCACCGGTTTTGAATAATGAAGGAGACGGCGCCACGCCGGGGCGCTACGGCGCAGCGCCTCGGGCCTGCCGCGCCACCTGAGCGCGGGGCCTTCGATTTAGTGAATCTCTGAACACTGTTGTCAGAAGACGTGCACAGAGCACGACTACCATGTTATTCATCCGGACGAGACCCCCGGCATAATCAAGATCGAACTTCACTTGGTAAGTTCGTTTAATCTTTAGATTAATTTACTGTTGCGTCGCATTGCAATAAGCAACCAGCAAAAAAGAAGAGATTATAATTTCAAAAATTAATAGTTAAAATTATAGTAAAGAAATAACGCTTTTAACTTTTTTTACATTATTAATGTTTCACTGTTATCAATTAATTCCTTATATTAATTTCTAATTTATATTAATATTTTTAAGTAAATTGTCTCTCTCCATTGATATTTACCTATTTTCTCGAAATAACTTGTTTTTTGGAGACAATAACAGGATATTAACAGAATTAAAATAGATATGTATTTGAATAAATCATATTCCAATATTTGAATATTTTTGTGTTATTTACACGTGTAAGTATGATTGATACGATAAATATATTTCGAGCGAATTTCATCAATGAAAAATACGAGCTCATCGGAGCTGAATACAGCTATACGTGTTCATATCAAACTTTAGCTATATCTATAGCTGCCCAGAAATTCTTCATTTTCATTATTAAAAAACGAAATGCATCAGATTCTAACAATATCGAAAAACTGCATACGGAAAATTAAAAAAGGTATTTTACACATATCTGATTGCACAGTTATTTATTTCTGCTTTATCGTCAAGCGCTTGCAACATCATTATGCAGAGAACAAGCGTGTCTACATAGTAGTTCTTTCGTTCTTATCGCGATGGCAAAATGCAAGAAAATACCTCTCCCTTTACGTTCTACCACATTATTCTCTCGTTCGCGCGCGCAGGTGTAATCTAGCATCCATTTACAACGCGGAGACAAGGCTACCGTGTTAAGATGAAAAAAAAAAAAAAAAACGTATGTAAAGTAGGGTTCGCGCTCTCCGGGAAAACCGGCTCGCAGCTACAACGCGCGGTTGGGCGACCGCGCGCGAACAAAACGATCTCTGTTTAGACTCGTGTCAGTGATCTTCAAAAGCCAGGACAAACGCCGTCTCCGCGGAAAGGAAGAATATTACGTCGAAATTGTACAGAATGCAAAATACATGAAATATCCGGGGCGCCGCGCGTCGGTGAGGCAAGGGCGTTCGCGACAAGAGACGGGAGTAATTAAATTCGAGTGTGTGTGTGTGTGTAAACGCTTTGAGTATCGACGTTTACGTAATTGTTTCCAAGAATAACAAACGAACTTCTTGGTGGCGGGCGCCGTGGTTCCGCGCTTTCGATGATTGCTCGCCTTTCGCGGAAAGATAAAGAGAAAGCGAAATAGATTGAATTTATAGAAAGAGAGAGAGAGAGAGAGAGAGAGAGAGAGAGAGAGAGAGAGAGAGAAATTTAGTCGGACCGTGCAGTTATCGGTACAAATAAACTTACATCGGCGCTCGAGCTTTCACATCGTGAGAATCGCTGTAAATCGGACTAAGCCGCGATAAGTACCTTGCGCTGTGTTACATTTAAAAAAAGAATGACAAGTATATGGCGAACGTGACTTTCGTCGACGAAACTCAGATAATTTTTCAACCTCTATACGGTTCAGGGTTCAGTTCGTTAAAACGGGAGAACGAAGTAAGATATACGTATTTTATCGGAGAACGTATATGTACGTTACATCGATGATACGTTGAATTATGAAGGAGATATAATGGCAGATAATCTGTTGAGCGATGCACCGAAGATATTAACGGTGATTTACGCCGTGAAATAACAATAATAACAAATACGGATAATGCGCAGTGCATTAACCATCGGCGTTGTCAATATAATTGCGAGAAATGTATAAAGACACATACGATGCAATACGTATAATCCGAATCTTCGAGCTTTAGTTGTAATCCCGACTGTTTGACAAGTACATGCGTATATAAGCTAAATATACATTTTCATCTTTCACCGTAATATCGCATGCGTGTATCCTTATACACTGCAAATTCAAGTATTATTTTTACACGCATAAACGTCTAAAAATGATACATTAAACTAAAGCTCATGTTTCTTTATATGTATATTAAATTACGTTATTTAACGTGTTTAATCGTATTAAATTAAAAGTTAATACGTTCAATCGTGTTAAATTACGTTATTTAAAACGGCCAGAAATGTGTAAGTAGAGCTTCAGCTAAAATAACCCACTTGGATTTGCAGTGTAGTTATCCGAATAATCAGGATGTATGCTTTTGCATTGTAAATTAATTATGTTTTTGAGCAACCCAAAATATCCTGTTATTCTAAAATAAATCTGAATTAATATCACCAGGGAATTGGGGGAATTGGGCTGCGTGAGACGCGTATATCGTGACGACTTTGCATTTCTCATTTCCACTCTCGAGCCTTCTCTCGGGTGTCAAAAGGGAGAATCGCACAAAAGGGAAGCGTTGTACGCGCGTCGGACAAGAAAATGCAAAAATATCGAGGCATCGAGACGGAGCGCGAAAGCGTGACAGAACGGAACGAGAGTTTCGCGCGTATAAGTCACCGGTGACAGGCCGAGAACAGCGTCACCGCCCGGAACGACGCGAGAGATAAAGAGAATACCGCGTTAAACGAGACACGGTGAAACGAGAGGACGGTGAAGGGACGCGCAAGAAGCGCGATAAGAAGAGGAAGCAATGGCAGAAGAAGGAGACGAAAAAGGAGAAGAGGCGAAGGAGCAGCGGTTAAGCCACTAACTGGATATTGCGCAGTGGCGCAAACAAAAACCACCCAGCCCCCAACCGCAAGCCACCACCACCACCGTCGCCATCGTCGTCGCCGTCGTCGCGAGGAAGTCTTCCCTGCGAACTCTTCTTCACCACACCCTCTTGTCCCGTCCCGTCCCATGCAGCCCCAACTCAACGTCGACCGGGATGAGCGCCGCTATCTCCCCGCAAAACATATAAACTTGGGCAACAGAAGGCAAGAAACTTAATTCAGTGGAAAATACACAACAGATAAAGCTGCTTTCAGACGTGCCGGTGAAAGGAGCGAACGTCGTTGCTCGCGCGATGGCTGGCGATGCTTTCAGCGGCGATGCGCTAAATGAAGCCGACCGCCAAAGGGCCGCTCGGCCACTTCCCGTCTCGTTGCTAGCCACTCGCTTTAATGTCCGGGAAATAATCGTAAATATTTTCCATGTCATCAGCTCCGACGACATACCCCTCGGTTTTTCCGCTTCGGCCGGTCTTCCTTTCTCCTCCCCCTCCCTCTCTCTCTCTCTCTCTCTGAAAAATTTATTGAAATTATGGTGATGTGAAGGCCACGTATGTGTCAATGCTTGTAATCCGATCGAACGGCACTGTCATTGATATAACATATAACATATCGACGTATGACTCACGTCCACGGATATTCCTGAACGTATGACAAAACCAAAGACGTTTTTAGACATAGAAGTATACAAGTTGAAAGAGAATTTTCTTTTTTAGTTTTCATCATATTGGGGAGAAAATGCTTGTTAGTATAATAGCTTTTCGCAACCTATTTCACAAGTTAAAATACTGCTATATGAGTTTTATTGATTATAAAATACTTATCTGCCTTAAAATGGCGTAAATCTAAGAATAACAAGATTTTAATTTAATATACATATAATAATAGAAGATTTTTAGCTACATTAAAAACATATTATAATAAAATAATAATAATAATAATGTCGATATTAATAAGGCGACCCTTCGCATGTCCAAATATTAGCTGATCGTGATCATAGATATATTATACGAAGCGTAAAATGCCACTTCACATCAGACAAGTGAACCCTAAGGGACATATAGGCAAAGCCAGCCATATTTGGGGCGGAAAAACAGCGGTTTCGCTACGCTAATGTTGCGCGCCACAGCGTTGCTGTGTGAAAAGCTGCATCAGTATAGAGCCAGTAATTTGTAAAGAACCGCATCTATAATGATTATTATATAAAATTACCGTTTAAGCGGATAGCTTCAATATTTTCCGTGAGTAATTCACATTATCATTTCTCGAGTGAACCGTGCTAATAAACAGGAACTCCCCTTTTTCTCTCTTATGTTTTATACTTTAAACTTAATTATCACTCAGATGCATTTATGCCTCAAGTTCCATTTCCCAAAATGCTGCAAGATAGATTTAGAAAACTTTGTGTGCCTACGGGCACACAGTTTTTGTACCTACGGGATCATTAATGTCGTTCCGTTTAAAAGTCTCGGCGTTTTACAAATCACCATGTTATTGTTCAAGATCCTGATAAATTTTCTCAACGTTGCGTGGCTGCGAAATTCTTTCTCATCTCATACCTCTGCTGATGCGTTCTAACTTCATCATATACGGTATTTCTAAAATCGATCGCGCTCGCCGAGACGGAGTGCGCACGTAGACGAGCGCCGTTCCTGGCGCTCGACGACGAATTCTATTTACGGTCTGATTCGCTTATTCAGTCTTATTGGCGCTGGCACGAGACTCCTCCCAGACGGCCAGGGCACGAAGTGGAGTACCTCGCGAAGGGAGCCCGCGAAGCGTGCGCAAGGAAAATATACGAAATGTTTCATTTATCCTGGTCTGGGTGCGTCGCGCGTTCCGGCGTACTGGCTCGCTTATAATGTTAGCAGTTAGACCCAACGTGGTTAAACTCACGCAAAATTACGTCCAGAATTCATGCGAAGCGCAGGCACGAAACTCGAGCCAGCACCGCCGCATCTTGTTGCCCCGCAGATATTGTTACACACTCATGTGGATACACTAAATAAATTAAAGCGCTTCAGAAACAGCGGCGAGCCGTAATAAGTTAATCACCTCGTTCGGAGCTTGCAGCGCCGCGCCAACTAAATGTAATTAAATGATCGAGAGATAGCGTTTCCCTTCTCTCGTCGGAAAGGGCCAGAATCTTGGGCAAGGACCTGTGGTCGAGTACGCCGAGGTATTCACGGAAGCTCAAGCGACGTTATAGGTAATGGCGATTGCGGAAAAGGTATTGTACACGACGCTCGTGGTATAATTGCAATCGGTGGAAAGCAATGACACGAGCGTGAAGAGTCACAACAATTCTCTAGACTCTAGCCCGTCAATAAGGGAATATCATCGTGAAACACATACCGATCACTCCAATATCTCCGACCCTTCCGTCGTACTTCAAAGCTTTCACGTTTTACGTTACGCACCGCACCACATCGTATTACATCTCGTGTTATGGTGCATCCACATCGATACTCAAAGCGCACATTGCCTTACACGAAAGGATATCATTAAAATAATGTCTGAATATATTTGAATCGTTACTCTTTTTGCAGGAAACTGCGGACGTGATATTATCTGAATTTAATATATTTAAATACATAATACTATATTTACTTTCTGTCTGTAATCTAATAAGCAAAGATGAATCACGCATTTACCGTTGATGCTGTATGACTTGCGAAAACATACGTATAAAATGACACGGCATGAAGCGAACAAGAGACGAAAACACTCATCGTATCGGAAAATCTTGCGAGGATGTGGATGCACCATTATGATTTTCCGGCGACGTCGAAACGTGCTTTTCTCTCACACAAGCGTACACGTTTATTCGTACAAAGGACGTGGCCGGGATATACACAGGCGCACTCACGAGATCAAAGTCGAGACAGAATTTTGCTTCAGGGGTCTTTAACTCGACGTTATGCGGAGATCGAAGAGTCCACATTGTACATGCAAAACGCGTATAGCCGTGTAGTAAAAATGCGGGCGAAAGTTGGAGAAGTAGAATCCACACATTGCCTTTGTGCATCAGTCGTCATCTATTTGTCACGGTTATATAAATGGCGAATTTTCTTTATTTGTGTATGGCTTTATGCGTAAAAATGTATAAAAGCATCGATAATACCCGTATTCGCCAATTGATAATAGCTGATGATAGGCACATTCTTTATTTAAGTTCATGAATTGTTACTTTACTTATAAAGAGATAAAGAGAGCAATAAATATAGAGACATGTATCAAAATATTTCAAAAATTGACGTAAAAAGTTATATGTGTATATAGAAAAGAATACTTTTTTCTACGTGGAAATCGAGAAATGTTAATAATAATTCAATCTCTTCTGTACTCAAAGTATAGGATGAAAATCAAAGTTACAGTTTTTTTCCAATTAACTTATATAATTATACCTATAATAAATATAGATCGCTTCTGACGAGATGTTTGATAAGGTAACAAAAAATTTTTTTTTGGAATTGAGATTATTTTGTGAGATAACGCGGCAAATTTTTACTGATAAAGGAATGACAATAAAAATTATTTCGCTTGCGTTTGCATCCGTCTCAATATCAACATTAACGCGACGTTTACGACGTACTATCAAGAAGTTCAGGCTAACTATGCTCTTCTGCGCTTACAAACCTAAAGTTTGTTCCATGAAAAGCTCGTTTTGCGCCAAGGAAATCCTTATTGTCGATATTGCTTTCGATAATGAGTTTTTACGTCACTCTAGCATCATTTGGTGTGCTCAAACGAGGTAAAATACCATATCGACACTATTGCATTAACTCGTTACTATCGCGTAAATGGTTGCTCTGTATTTTAAAACTAAGAGAATATTTTTCCTCCATTCTGCGTTCATAAAAAAAAAAAGGATTGACAAGTTGGTGGGAATAAAAAAAGTTTTATATAACAACGTGATACAACATCTCCTTACATTATCGCCGTTGCATTATTTTACGGAATGCCGTTAAAAAGTTTGCCCCAGTTTGTCGCGTTGCGCTCATGGCACAAAAAAACTTTTTTATTGAAACCTATTATAGTATTATAAAACAACTTTGATTATAGACAGTGAGTTTTTAGAACGCGGGACATCTCTTCCGGAAGAAAATGTTTTCTACGTTCATAATTTCGAGAATTTTCAATGGCCCACGAAGTAAACAATGTATAAAAGCATATACGAGTAATGCGTTAAAATTTGTGTCATACAATTTTTTACTGTCGGGACTCTTACAATTATATACCGGATGATATGATATATGTGAATCGATACGTATTACCGCGAAACGTTGACAACGAAATGAGTTAGTATACGCAAACGCAACATGAGACATCAATCAACATTAAAACTCATCTGGATAAATATAATCTTCAGTTAATGTGTATCTCTTCTCTGTCGGATTTATAAAATCATACGATTGCGATTTTTATTTATGACAATTACGCATGATCGCTTATTTTACGAATTGAAATATTATTATATACCATGTATGAAATGTTATAATATGCTGTGAGTTGTTATATTCTCACAAGTATATTCTTTCCTTTCGTAATTAAGAAAATACAGACTATCGTTAACAAAATTTAATTTAAAAAGAAAGCATGTTTTTCTTGTGCGTTATCAGCCGTCACAGTTTGCAAAAACTCCCTTTCGGGGGCACTCTCAGCACATGCTGATAAAGTAAAAAAGATAGTATAAATATCTATTGTTTGTGATTATTTAAATTTTTAGTAGAGAGAAAGAGAGAAAAAGAAAGAGAAAGAGAGACAGTCCAAAGCGTACTCAAAGAATGTATACATACCACTTTTACATATTTTAATTAAGAAAAAGTTTACCGCGGGCAAAAGTACACAAGTTCAATTTCTTTATATTATACTAATTATGCGGGAACACGTTCTGAAAAGTTTAATCCAGATTCAAAGCAAAAAATGGATTTTTTACTTTTTTATGATATGACCACAGAATCACCGAGTATAAAGATACGCAATATTCTTTAATTTAAAAAATTGCGCTATTTGTATTTAAAAATGCGAACGCACGCACTCGCACGAATTAATAGGGGGAAAAAAAATATATATATATATATATATATATATATATAGAGAGAGAGAGAGAGAGAGAGATATTTGAGAAAATTACGTAATTGTACGTAATATCCTTGCCGCCGCGTACATGATAATTGGAATTTGTTGTACCGATCGCGATTATTATTTTTACGATATCCAGAAAATTCACATAAAGATTAAGATATAGTAATTCTTCCAATGATATGTTTTGATATATAATATATGAAGAAATAGTTTTAAGAAGACAAAATTGAGCCATGCAATGTAGAGATGATGGAAAAGGAACGAGTCTCATTGTGGAAAATATCTTCCGGAATGCAAGTGAAGCTTTTTCACAACCAGGAGACTGAGACATTAGTATAGTTTTATTACAAAACAGTGACGAATTAATAAAGGCTGTAGCTCGTACAATTTAGAAATAACATATTATGTATATTATATACAGTTACATAATTACAACTTTTTAAATATATAATAATTTTTTATATAATTTTTATAAAATTATATTTTATAAAAATTGTATAAAAACTTTCTTTTTTCTCTGTCATTTGTACTTACACTTTGTAATTATAACTTACAATTAATCGACATTATTATCATCGAGGCATTATATTATTAAAAATTCTCACATAACACATTACATAATACAGCTACTACTTGGAATTCAAACTAATGATAGTAATTAATTTAGTATTGTCCTAATCAATATGCTAGCTCAATCACGTTGCATATATTGTATTACGCATGTACATCTATCACTTACTCCCCGGACACATAATATTTAAATAATATCACATTATTAAATTTTTTAGACAATGATATCAATGATGCTCTGTGTTGTATATTAAAAGTAAATTAATGAATGATGACTAAACATGCAGTGACAAAATTATATACTTGTTTAAAAATGAGATCTTAATGTATCAATTTTTACTTTACGAGAGTTAAGTTATATAGTATTTTTTAATCAGTTCATATATTCATTTGGCAACTATTTACTTTATATAAATGACAGGCATTCGAGATAAATATGCCGAACAACCTCGCGTGGTAGTCCGTCCCGATTATCTCAGGTTTTCTTGAAATCTGCCTGAGGTTGCGTTTTAAAATTCTGCGCTAGTGCAAGTGCAAGGCCCTCTCTGCACACCAAGCCCTCCGGAAAGATGGAGGCCTGCGTGGGTAGTGCGTGTACGCGACGCCCGAGGCAAGCCATTAGACGGCGACAATGCGCACCCTTTTCCCGACTTTTATACGTATTTCCGCCATTACCGCGCATTCTATGTCGCAATAAATTCTTTCTCCGTCGCATTAAAATTCTTGAAGGGCATTCTGAATACTTGGCGCGGCGCGGGAGCGATATTGATGTCCCTCGCTGTGAACAAAACGGTTTATAGCCATATATAACGCGACCTTCCCGGCTTTCAAAGTCTCCTCGTCCTGAAAAGGTGGAGATCGTGCGCCACTTTGCCAAATAAAGGGAGAGACACCTGAAAAAGAAGTATCTGTATGCGCGAATCGATTGGCGGTATTAACAGATGTATACGCTTGTTTACGAACGGCTCCATTAGCATTGATTCTCCAAATTATTCCATTAAATGAACAAACTCTCTTTAACCTGATAAAAAAAAGTAAAATATAGAACAAACACTTCTTAACAATTACTTCTTCTTCTTCAAGTAAAATTCCATCGAAAAACAAGGCAGAGATTTCTCTTGTTAAAACAAACAAAAACACTATGTCGGAGTATCGAGTAAACATTGACTGTTGTTGCTCGAGAAACCAAATAAATTCAGTAAAAAAAAAAAAAGAATACTCCGCTTGATTAAGTAGGTCGCTTTTTCTTCGTGTCAGCTCTAATTACTAACTGTGCAGATCCTCGCGTTTAGAAGAATAGATGAAAAAGGATTATGCTCGCGCTTATATCTTCTCTCTTTGTGCGCCGTTTTTTGACATCATTTCTCCCTTAAATAAGCATTAGCTGCAACGTTGCTCTCGAATTACTCTATAGTCGTAGCGAAATATGTAATCAAATTATGCTCACCTCACCTCGCCCATCGTTCTACTTTACGTATATAATACGTTTGAGACATTATATATATTACTAATTTCGCCATAATATTGTAGTAACACGGAATAGCGGGGAAAATGTTTGCCAGCGTTGAAAGGCCGGCAAAATTAATTGATCGAAGGTAAGCCCACAATATTTTCGTGATGAGTAATTGGACGGGAGAGGACGATGAGAAGTAAGGGTCCCTATATCGGGGAAGAGGTTATTCTAGGACGGATTGGGGGATGCTTTCATCTCATAATTACTGGTTCGCTTGTAAACTTCTGACCTGAAATGTGAATGATCTAACACGAGTAGGAACTCTTGTATTTTACACGCAATCATACTGATTGGTTCTGGTATCATAAGGCATCCTTATTTGTCGCGATTCATTTGAATTTAGTTCTGAACTTGTTTATTTGATGCAATTGTGATGGAAGTAAAATTAATTTTTGACTAATAAATATTAATTAGAAACAATAACGTAGGCCTAATTAATATTTATTAATTAGGCCTACATGTACGCTTTCGGTGATTTTAATAATTGATAAATAACGTTTATTTAATTACAGTAATAGAATGCTGATCGACGTTGTATTGCCGTTGTGAAAAAAATTTTAAATATGGGACAAATGTAATAAATTCTGATTAATTTTATTATTTTTACCATTTATAACTACTTTTAATGATTCAATTACATTTTCGATGTATCGTGAATATTGAGTAATGTTTTTTATTATCACAGAATCGTTAAATTAAAAAAAAAATTATGTAAGATATAATGCGATAATATCATAATTAAAAGAGGTACATATGTATAATACATAACTGATAGTTCAAAACCAGAAAAATTAATATAATTGCGTTAATTTAAGTAACTTAATTAACGTCAGTTGTTAACGGACTACGCAACGTTTTCGATATTATATGTGTATGCAGATACGATTCCGGCCTCGATGTAGTATTATCCCGGAAAAGTTTAGCTGTTCCGTCGCTGTCAAAAGTTTCAACGTTTAATGTCAGATATCCGCAATTATCTACGAGCAATTTCGCACCATATATAGAGACCATAATTAATGATCGTTATTCCGCGGCAGCAATATTTCATGAAATGTTTAAACAACTACTCCATTGTACTCCCGGCTTTCCCCTTTCGACACGCTTCGGCCTGAATATTTTATAAATCAAGCGCTACATTTTTTACACATCGCGCAGCGTAACGAGAGTCATAAAACGCGCTTCGACACGTCGCATATCTCTCCCTAATTGTTAGATTTATACGTATGAGTGGTCCGCAAACACGTATACGAGACTAACATGGCTAACGCCGATGAACGATCGGCGTTAGATTTTTATGAACGGGTCGCGCGCGCATACGGGTCGATTAACTCACATTTGTGGACATACGAGCTATTTTTCCAATAAGCGACATATCGTCGTCATCATGATGCCCCCTTCCACGTGGGAGATTCAATCTAGCCGCGGCCGCACATGTCCCACATCTCATATGCGATATTGGATTAATTTACATCGCGAGCCCGTTAATCGGCGAGAAAAAAAAAAGATAATCCGCCGCGAAATGGAATGAAAAAGCAATCTTCGCCTGGGAAACGGCGCGGCTTAGCCTCTTGATTGTCCGTTGACTTGGAAAATCAACTGTACAAATTGACACAGTATATAGGTACATATATACGGTATAGTTATATATCAAGAGACACGGTATAGTGTCTCGTGCCAAGTACACGCGAAACGAGACCGCACCGTGACTCTTTTACGCGACGCGACGAGTTGCGAGCACTTGATATTATTAGATCTCAATAACCGTTCAACTGATCAAGTTCTAAGTATACATGATATATGCACGCACATGTGTCTGATGTCGTGTCTGTGTCTTATGAACATACATTGAAATATTTAATGTGCGTTACCGCACGAAAGAGAGAGAGAGAGAGAGAAAACATCATCGATTAACGTACCGGTTCAATTAACGCCGTTTTGTATATTAATTCCGACTAAAAACAATCAGAAGTATGGCAAAAATAAATATAAAATTATACTGACAAATGTAATGAACACGGTGCGCCAGAAATTACGTCGCATTTTAATATTTAATTGATGCTTGTATACCGGGTCGATGAAAAACGAGCAGCGTTCGTTCGAAAAATCTTCTCGATCAGGCGGATAGTACAACGTGCGCAATACGTGCGCGCATTTTGCATTTCGAAATTGGCACATTGATGAATTGTTATTGTAATACAATAGTTTAATTTCACGGATACGATAAATGATGGATCACGTTTGCTTCGGTGAGAGTAGACGAGACGGAACATAAATTGCAAAAATCATTGAACAAACGAATAGGTACATTAAATCTAAACATATATATAACGCGTACGAAGATTAGAGAGATATATATGTTATAAATTATATATTTTGATTAGTAATTTATTTTTCTCATTAGTAATTTAAATTTTTATTATATATTTAATAATAAAAACATCAGTAACAGGAATAATATACAGATGAAAGCAAATAAGAATATCGCGTGGCGGTCGATATAAATAAAGTTTTTTCGACATCTCATACGTCGTCGTTTCCGGCGTCAGCCTTTTCTTATTGAAGAGATAAAAGTTCGTATTCGTAGAGTCGATTGGCAAGGGGTGCATTACAACTGATATAAAATGAGTGCTTCGACTCTCGTCTATTACCGCTTCTTTATTCCGCGATATTAAAGTTCTTCCGGTTCTTCATCCCCGTATCAACGTTTATAAGCTGTCATTTTCCAACGCAGTCACAAAATTGAAAAAAAAGAACAGATTTTTTCATAAAGTTACGTGCGCGGTTTTAAGCTTTTCGATTTTGTTGAATATTATCGCGTACGATTCCCGACGGAAGTCACATATAGAAGCAGGCTGCAACTGACTGTCAACGCCGCGTTTACGTGCATACATTCCGGCTCTGTCCTCACGTTGCATATGCCATATGTGTTAACACACGAACAATCGGGCGTACACGAAATTTACGCGCGTGCGCTTAATGCGCTTGAGTAAGAGGAAACTAGCGTGAAAAGCTGTTTGCTGAGCTCCATTGTTGGAGACACACGGAACCACACGCGTATATTAAATATTACGTGTGCACACAGGCACAGGTGTAATGCGTACTAATCAGAAACATACGAGAAGACGGTACATTGGTACGTTCACACAATGGCGATCCCAATGTTTGTAAGCCAACTTTCACTTTTTGCACATTTGCTTATACATATAGTCGTGCTATAAATTCTGTTTCTAAGAAAAATGGATTTATTTTGTAATTAAGATAAAAAGTAGCGTGAAACGTATATATGTGTTTTATTGGAGAGATTGACTAATTATAATATAAAAATATAACTATTAAGAAAAAATGTCAATGTTTTAACTTTACAAATTTTTTTAAACGGTCGGGCTTCAAACTCTCGTAATATGCAAAATCTTAATAAGTATCAACGCTGTGTCTTTCAAATCGATCTTTAAAACCTCAATATTCCGGTGAGATGTAGAGAACAAGTTCTTTCCTCTAAAATTTAAACAAAAGAACTTGGTCTAAGCGTCATCGAAATATCGGAGGCTCTTAAGACTGATATATCTGATGAAAGCACTAGCGTCAAGATTCTGCGTACTGCGCTTTCTTGAATTCTGTTTAAATAAAAATGATATTGTTTTATTACCAGATAGTACAGAAGACTCTAATAATATAGAAAAATCCAATAATACAGGGGGAATAATCTCTAAAATTGATGTATAACATGTGATACTGCTTTACTATAACGTATAATTTAATTAAACAATATGCAAATTTAATGCCGGATGTACTGCTAGTATACATTTTTAGGTATATTAATATTTAATGCATAGTAACCAAAAATGTATACTAAAATTTATATACGTCTAAAATTCAAGGGGTAATGTGCATTTTCTGTATATCGTGTTAAAATAAATATGCCTGCAAAAATGCTACATTTCCTACGTGAAAGAAAAAAGAAAATTAATTTAAAAATAATTTATTTCAAAAGTCAATCAATCGTTGTAATGGACAATTACGAGATACTGCCTCTTACAGTTCGAATGCTTCTTAAGAGCGCCAACCGCGATGGCTCGAAAGGCATTTCACGAGAGGTAAAAACTCTTCTGGAAATTCTTTTTGTCAATTTATAACATTAAAAACAATTACATAACATTTTTAAAATACATTAATTATTTTTATAATAAGATATTTGCAATAGTTTCAACTAAAAGAAATAAACATTCCGAAAATTAAAACTGTCTGTAATCGAAAAAAGAAGATATTTCCTTTCAATAAACGTTTCGTGCATAAAATCGAAAGCTTGCGACAGATATAGGCAATGGTAAAATAGAAAGCAACCGATTTTATTGGTCTTTCTCTGTGTATTGTAATTCTCTTTCCAATAATTTTCAATTATTCCCTTTTCGCTGATTTTTATCTCTGAGGAATTTAAAGAATCACAAAGTCAAGATTATTAATTATATATATTAAGGAAACTCTTCTCCGATATTACTTTTAAATTGTGCACACTAATTTGTGAACATTTACGCTTGCACGAGGCAAAGGCGAGCTTGCCGCTGTTTCTGTACTGCAAGTCATCGGTTCGGAGCACCGCATCGTGCGACCGTAAGGCTAATTCACGGTTAACAACCGCGCTGCAATGTTACTCCGATGTTCGACTTGAGGCGATACAGGTACCTCGTGGCGTCATTAATTAATCGCGAATGTATCGAAATATCCGAAACCGCCTCGTCGGATGTAGTTATTCGCGCGCCTCGAGCCACCTGCTGCCGCGACGAGACAGCGTCTGTCAACATTGCAGTAGGGAATTTCAAGGATTTTGGCAAGCCGAAGCCGAAGGGAGCGGTCGGGCGGAGAGAGACCGGGTGGATGTTGGTTACAGAGCCTGAGCACGCGCTTAAATATTATAACAGTGTACTCAGCGGATACATTAGGAACGCTGGAACGACTTGAACACACGGTAGGAAATCACTTGGTTTTACATATGCCGCGATGCCGCCCCGAAAACGGATGCCTTTGCAAATCGGTCGCGGTGGCACGGAAGTCGGATGTCAAAGAAACACCGATTAACTTTGTGACGAGTGGGAAAATCACGGCTCGTAATACGCAAAAATAAAGCGAAAAAATTACATCTAATTTACTTCTCCCCGAGTTATTAGACATTTAGATTTATCCTGATGCTACTTCAAGCATTTGAAAACGATTTTTAATTGTAAAAGATTGTGAATCTACAGACAAATGTAACCCAGAGAGTATCTTATGGAAATAACGTATTCTGCTAATTGTTAAATTCCTACAAATCAAATTCAAACACTTATAATATTTTATCGCGCGTTATAATGTCTTATATCTGTATTTTTTTTTTTTTTTTTTTTCGATTATATTACGATGCTCGACCTATCTTATGTATGGCATTAATAACAATATCGAGGACGCTCGTCAAAGAACGCTTTGCACGAGCAAAATACGTAGCTCGAGCTGAAATTAATGCTGTTACGCGTAATTTAAAATGTATGCGGTGTATGTGCGATATGTCACCGTATTACGGGCTTTCTTTTTCAAAGGCCGCCAATATATAGCCGCGCGACTGTGAAAAGCGCGCGACGGTCATAACGTGTCATTCAAGTATCCCGTAAAAAGGCTGATATAAAAAAGCAGAGTCTACGCAGCGTGGCGTGTTTCACGATCACATTCCCGCGCAATGAGCTCACGCCGGATGAGATTAAAGTCGTCGTGCACCACTGTATGTAACTCAGATAGACGCCAATAGCATTCGCGGCACCATGTCCTCACCCCTCACCCTTCTCCCCCTCTTCGAGCGAGCGAAAATAGAATGAAAGTGGAAAGATTAAAAGGGGCGGCGGGCTTAATGAGACAGCCGGTTGTTTCGAAGCGTGGCTACGGATACTCTCGGGTTCAAGTATTAATGAAATCGATATCGATGCCGGATAATGATCAGCTAACGATTTCAATGGCGGCGTCTGAAAAATGCGCGCCTCGCTGCTTTTGTTATAAACACGAATAAAAGCACAAGCACGTTAATTGCTCGATGACGAAGCGCGATACAGACTCCCTCCAACCCCTGTAATCGATGAACGAGTTCGAGAATTTTGTCGTGAGTTGGGCCGTTTCTACCCGCTATAAATTTAATGATAGACGCGCGATAGAGACCCACAGAGGAATGTAAGAAAGTCAAGATGATGCACAGTGGCCCAATTCCAGAAAAACGCGGACATAAATCCAAAATTAGTTTGATTGAAACAAAAAATGATACATAAGGGTTTTCAAGGTCGCTAATTATGAATTTGATATTATTTTTTTCAAAATTCAAAATGGCGGATCCAAAATGACTTTCAATTTATTTACAAACATTACAATACATATGAATTTACTTGCTACAGTCGTCCGTCGTATTTGAACTGACATCCGAGGTGGAAGACTCCTCGGTTCCGTGCACGTAAGGACTTAATAACTGTATGGCCTCGAATGACAGTGCTTCACTTTTGCTCGGAGGTGTTATGAGCAAACTCGAGATTACCGGATCGGAAGACACAAGCAACCACTGAAACACGTCTCTCATGGTACTTTCCCTAGAATGCTTTCGCGAATAATTTTCTCTGTATTTCTTGATATCTTTATTTCATATAACTGACTGTCGGGGTTTGCACCGAGGTGCAGTGGTGTCCCCTATATGGGATTACGGGGTACTAAGGTCAAAATTCCGAACTTCACTTTTTTCATTTTTGTCCGCGTTTTTCTGGAATTGGGCCACTGTGTGATGGATTAATGGGTCCGGTGACAAGTAGAAACAATGCAATTATAAAACTAGAGAATTAAGAAAATATATTAAAATTAAATATCTTGTAATGGGATTTCCATGCCTTGGCTTATCACAATACCTACAATTTCAATATCTGTCTTTGAGAATACAAAATTGTAATTATTTTTATTTTATCCCTCAGACAATTATTTGTTTTCTAATTCTCCTACTTTAATCCGATTATTTTATAATCCTAGTTGTATATATTCTTCCGGTTTAGTCTTTATTAGCCGTAAAAACCCTCTCGTATTCGTTGCAACGCGCGCAACGTACCTAGATGTGCCCAAGCTATCAACCGTGATTTAATGACAGCAGTGTTTGTCGTTTGCTTTCGATCACGTTGAAAGGCATGCGAACCGATTTGCGAATGATGCATGCGGTCGCAAATGTCGAATTAGATCTGGAAATGAGGTCGTTGCCAATGCAACTGACGTTCTCGTTATATATGTGTGATGCCGACCAGCAACACTACGTCGCGCGTAATCGGATTTACAATACTTTGTATAATATGCGGATTAGTCCAAACATTTGCAGTTGCACATGGAGCTCCCACACGCTGCCGTGAACGCCGCAAATTACATGATATTCAATTACTATGCATATAACGTTAATTTAGAAAAGTCTCTCTCTCTCTCTCTCTCTTCCCCCTTTTCTCTATCTCTATCTCTATCTCTATTTCTATCTCTGTCTATTTATCTATCAGCCGTGTTTATCCCGATGCCAATAACGTTCGCCAGTATCGTACCTGCCGAATCAAAATGAAAATACAACTGATTGCCATTTTTCGTAATGGACTGTATGTATCCCCGTACCTATGAATGAGAACAGCACGATAATCTTTCGCATCGTCGGGTTTTCAATTTACAATCAAAATCCATTATAGGAGCAACGTTTCGCCAACGAATGTGGAACGACTCGTCGTAATATAGAGAACGCTCTCGTTGTGCTAGAAAGAAAAGCCGGAATAAAATGCGTTCGTCGTACCGCCGAGGATATCTATCGGTACTCTCCGCTGACAATTATTGACTTCGAGTGGAAGAGAAGAAAGATAAAGCCAATATCGTCGATGCAGTCGAATGGAGAGTCACACGGTCCAGTGAACGCCCGACGATCTGTAACTTGTGGCTGAAAAAACCGACGGTTTTAAACGGCGCCGATAGACACCGGGTGCGCTCGTTGCGAGCGGGCGGCTCAAATTATTCGAAAAATAACAATTGCAAAAACCAACAACCAAACCAAAGTAAACGAGCGCCGTTTATTTTAACAATGTTTCCACCGCGCCGTCTATTTCCTGAAAGGATGGGCCCGGGGTACTTGAAACTTCTCTCGATAGAAGAAAACTTCGAAATTTCCGCGCGACAGGATCCGGAAATTTTATCGAAATTTATTATCGCGGGCGAAGGACAAGATTCCGATTTGTCGTCGCGGCGCGATCAGGGCAAAATTTCCAGCGACCCGAATCGATGCACGGACGGTTATCTTATTCCTAAGGTCGATTCCAATCGTATCTGACTAGAATCTTCCGCGCGCGAACGCGAACGGAAAGGGACGGAGGGTCGGAAAATGCCGATATCGTGTGTCCGCAATCGTGCACAGTGTCGTTCCGCGGATAAAAGCAGATGCAGACAGGGCCAAACGGACATTCGTGATCCCTCCCTCGCTATCCGTGAAACGGGCGCTGGTTATACGGACTTTCGCCCGGTCCGAAAATATTCGCAAATGAACACACGTATATTGCGGTTTGTACGACTTCGTATAGGAATACGGAAATTTGGTTGGGTTTTCGTGCCCGGCCATTATCTATACATCGGTCCTCTCGGACGGGTTTGTCTAGCATACGTATGCGCGCATGTACCCGCCGCCGCCTACGCACACACACGTGTCGCCGCTCTAACATACGTGCCTGCGAGAGCCGCGGCGTTGCGAGAGGGGGGGACACGAGGATGCAAATATTAATGATCGGTCCCCAATGAACTAGGAATACATAATGCCTATTTGCATGGTACCCCCGCACCGTCGCCGCGCCACCACGGCCACCGCCACCATCTCGCCGAGCTTAGTTAATCATTCGCACCGCTCTGATGTTTGCCGAATTCGCATTGCGCGTACACGCTCGTCCACAAATCACTCGGGCGACGGCTAATAAATCGATAATTGTTTAATAATTTATATGGGATAGTTCGGAAGAATTGACACTACCAATAAGATTTGATTAATCGGTCCGATTTTCTGTTTTTATTTATTTCTTTATTTTTTTCGTAATTTGATTTGCTGTGTAGTTTTGCGAAACGTGTAGTAAACATTTAGAGATGTGAACGCGATTGCGACATTATTATTATTTCTGATATCAGAGGTTTATCTTTATAATAAAATTCTCGTTACTCCAAAGGCGTGAGAGACCGTATCAGATGATTCGAAAATAGACTCAATTTCGTGCAGACATTTAATAGGGTGCAGGAGCAACGATAGAAACTTTTCAATAAAATATTTGACCGTGTTTGAATATTTCGAATATTCAAGGTTTTTGAATATTTCATTCCGAAATACGTAAAAAAATGTAAAGACCTACGGCATTGCCATCGGCGCGACGGCTCCATGCACATTTAAAAATCCCTGTCTCATGCAGGAGCAAAGTGCATCCATAAAAAGTTTGTCGGCATTATATATGGCGCTTTACGTAACAATTATTTTATAATTCAAAAGTGCAGGCATTTTGTATTTCCCGTTAAATATATTTTATTTATATGCCATCGCTCGAAGACTCGACGGCAGGCATATATACATCCATATATTGAGTATACATATATATAGAATTTTAATTGGACTGCCGCCATCCAATTAATTCTGTTTCAATATTTCTGCTTCAAATCGCAACATTGCGTAACATCGGGCACAATTATCGAGGGACTTTTCGGAATCCCTCGATAACCCGGAAACTTCTCTGAGTCATATTGGCAGACATATTTTTTATAAAGATATGTATGTGTCTTTGCGTTAATATCGGTAGACTATAATAATTCTTCTGATATTATTTTGGTTTCGGATATCGTTTAGTTCTCGTTTAATTATTAATGTCACTATAATATTAATAACATTTTACAAAAGCTAGTATAAAAGTTTCATTTTCTGTTTTTCGTGCAATACCGCATTGCAGAAATAATAAAAATTCAAGTAAATAGAAAGAGGAAAGTAAATACTTTTCAAGCTCTCGATTGTGGAGAAAAATCTAGTCGGGAAACGAGCGTTATTTTCTCAACAGACCGAACGAAAAGGCGCCGCAAGATCGTTGTCGTAGTCGTCGTCGTTGTGTCTAAAGAACTCCGTGAACAGTTACTAGACAGCACGTGACTTTTCCACGTGCAGAGAGAGAGCGACGATCTACGATGACAATTTTCGCGTCGGTCGGTGGTAACGGCGGGAAAAGGCGGGTGCCGAGACACGAAGATTACCCCGGTAGAAAGTTGCGTAAAACGAGCTTCGGTAATGGCCGACATTGCCGCTAAAGCTCGAGTGCGCGCTTTTGATGTGGTCGCCTCAATGAGACTCCACACACGTCGCCCGTAGTCCCCACTCCCCGGTGTGCTCCGTGGGGGGTAGTGAGAGACCGTATATATCCCGCACGATGACGACGAGAAGAGGAGCTTACCTCGTCTGAGTACTTTGATGCTATCCGGAAGGGTTTGTTAGTACGAGCCACACTCGTTTGATGTGGTTAACCATATTTGCCATGAGATTGAACATACGAGGTGAGAAGAACGCGCGAGTGTTACCGTATACTTTCACTCTCCCCGTGGCATCTTAAGATTTTTTTCGGAAAAGAGGAAATCGAAAGCCGGCGTCTGGTGATTAACGGTTAACGCTCGTTGCCGCTGGAATTATCGCGGACAATGGCCAACTATCTATAAAAGTGCCGCACGCGTTTTCAACAACGATCGAGGACGCAAATAAGAACGTAACTGGTATGACGCGAATAAATTTAAGACTGCGCGAGAGAAGAAATTGCGAGGAACATGACGCGTAAATCGAACAGGCACTGCATCGCGCCTTCGATATTTCCAGTGTCGCAATTTAACGCTTGTGTAGGATGACGTAATTATATAGTGGAACGGTAAGGTATCTCTCTCTTTCTCTCTCTCTCTTTCTCTCTCTCTCTCTCTCTCTCTCTCTCTCTCTCTCTCTCTCTCTCTCTCTCTCTTTCTCTCTCTCTCTCTTCCCTCGTCTCTCGAGTTCTCCGTTCGAACGTCGCGATAAATTCTCGCGATAAAGGCGCGCGGTAAAGCCGGACTGCTGCCGATGCCGAGGTAGTTTCCGTCGCGTGCATTGCACACACGCCAGGTGGTACGATCATAGAGAACGAGAGAAAGAAATAGCGCTCGTAGAACGAAGTTAAAAAGTACTTGCGAACTGGTGGCGCATTCGGTGCGCACGGTTCGGTCCCAAAATTTTATTCAAATATCTATGTCAGCACATACTTATCTTCCCCGGCATCGCGCTCCCTCTCGTCATGATTTTTCTACCTGACCCTCTACCCGTAGACCCGGGCACGCACAGCAAATATTTTTTTACATTACCGTGTCATATTTTTTTTTTTAACCGTGCGTAGAGAAGCCTTACTTTTAAATGTAATTTGCTCCTGCATGGTTAATTAACGAAAGGTTTGATTTATACCCTGGCTGAGGTAATATTTTTCGCAATAAATTTAATTTAATTTAAATTATTTTAAAATGAGATGCTCATATATATAAGTATCAAAGATTATTAACGTCTTGACGATCAATCAGACCAACACCAATGGTCGAATCGTCACGATGATTATTTGCCAATTGTAGTCGATGAAATGAACGTTTAATGTTAGATTTATATTTTAATAGTAATTTAACATTTCTAAAAATACACACAATTTAGTTAGTGACCGTTGTGTTGTGTCTTACAATTGCATTTATTAATCTAATATTTTGTACCTGTATATATCTTTTTCGTATGTAAATTCATAGCGTTATCTTTTTGTACAACGTGCGCGTATAAAAAATATATATGTAACATTTTTGTAAGCCGCGGCGTTTACACTCAAAGCAACAACAATATAATTTACATTAACTTACAAAATAAATCATAGACATCGTTAATACATTATTTAAACGAACTTTTACGAATACCGGAAAGAAATTCGGTCATTAATGGTATAAGAATGCAAACGTTGCACATCCGCTGCGGACGTGGCACGGGAGAAGGCCATGAAGACGGCGATACGGAAGTGAAACGGAGGTGTAAACGCCGGAGAAAATACGAGACGGAAATAAGGGTTGAACGTCCGAGCGAGAAAGAGCCGAGCTTTTCGCAACGCGCGTCTGCCGTCGTCGGTTCTGGATTATTAGTCGTCGCGTTAGATGGGGGGACGCGCGTATATAATAAAAAGTCATAAAGCATGCGAGCCGCGAGTGGCATCGGAACCGAGACCAAACGGAAGGCAACCTGCCGAGAGGGGTGGTCCGGTGAACGCGCACGCGCACAATGGCTCGTAAGTATCGCAGTTTTGACCCCTGCCAGCAAAACGACGCGTTACTACCAGGTATAATAATCCGAATCGGTTGGTTACCCCCGGTATACGTACGCCGCGCTGGTCGGTTAAGTGGCCACAGATGGTTAAACGTTACAATCGGATACATCGGCGCGTTTACAGACCAAATGATTCACGCTTTCGGAAGGATCGGCGGGCTTAATTAAGCGGAACCACTTGCGTTCAGCGCCCCTGGGACCGACACGTGACCACCGTGACAGCCGTGTCCGTTTGCACGGCGATTAAAACGTAAGCTGATTATTCTTTATTACTGTTCTTCTTCGCGAGAAAGAAGCGCGCGCATTATTAGAAGCACCGCAAATTAATGGTAAAGATAAAATACACAGACTCTTTTTGCACGAATTATTTATATTAATAAAATGGATGTCGGTGAATATTCTTTTATGTCGTGCATTTTATATTATTAATGCATATATTCTTATTATACGTATAATTATTATTCCGTTTTAATTGTCATCTCTTTCGGCATTAAATCCGAAGCTCGTATCTTTTTTGAACGAATCGGACTAATGTATACCAGCCGTGTTGATATGTATAGTTATAGTTACTCAGTGAATTACGGCATGATGTCCGAGCAAACGAATATCGATCAATTAAAGCACCGAAATAATGTTTGAATATTTAAATCATAATCGTATACTGCGGCAAGATCCATATCTCGTAATGCGGATTTAATAACGAAGAACACGCGCACACATTATATTGCGATAATAAACTATTGATTCGATCGCGAGGTAGACTTAAACATGAATAATAAATGCAAATAATGGCTCCACTTATTATACGCATAACATATTTACATTATTAAAATTGTTATATAATGCAGTATAGACTTATCCAATCCAGGCCGTTTATTAAATCTATTTCTGAAAAAAGCGTCGAAGATATATGGGAAGTATAACATCAAATATTGGAAAATACTTTACAAGCAATTTTACAAGAGCAAACGCTGTCAGATGGTATTAATTTCGCGCACGTCTTTATTAATAACATTTAAACGACTCTCGTTTTCAAATTATTCGATTAATCAAGGGTTATTGGCAATTGAATACTATCATAAATCATGAAAATGCGTCATCCTTTCTTTCTACTTATTACATTATATATTGTTTCATTCCCTATTATTTTCGTTTGTTTCTACTTATTACATTATGCATTGTTCCATTTCCCATTATTTTTGCTTGTTTCTATTGTTACTGTTCCTCTCCAGCAAATTTGCAGAATAGTTGTGATATATAATCACGTTTTTACTTTCAGAAAGAATTGTCGGAAAAAGAAAATTAATATTAACAAGTTATTAAAATGGTAAATATAGATTTTACTTTTCTTAACAATAACGTTAAAATACTACATTTTATATAAATATTTCCTAAATTAAACAAACTATTGACAACATACAAGTTAATCTTTAGGCGAATAACGAAGCTTATTTTTTTAATTTCAAATAAACTTTATGCAAGCAGAGACTTAATACGAACGGTCAAATTGAGTGCTGCTGGTATTGTAAAAGAATGCAAAATTATTAAAAGTAATTCACAGAGAATTATTTTCAGAAATTAGCATTCAATTTTTGGCTTTTTTTACTCCCGTCCCGTGCACTTCGTCTATTTTTACGGGCCTCAAAAGGGCTGTCCCTTTAATAATTCAGAAACCTATTAAAGCAACATCACATGCGCACGGAACATAATTCCGCAAATGTACGAAACGGAAAGGACATTTCGTTCCCCAACGTTTTTTTGTGCGTACGCTTAATTAGTCTTCATTAACCGCCTTTTTTGCCGGGGACGCGTAATAAATTCGCCGTTTCGGCTTTATCGAATTATCGTGACACGATGTGTTTGCGCGTGCACGCGCGTGTATTTTTTATTTCTTTTTTTTTTACCCTCATCCATTTGCATGACTTCATAAATTATTATTATTATAATCGAGGAATATACTGGAGCGCATTTAACTGCGCGCTTGTAATGAATTATGCCACGGGCATTACTGGGGGAAATCATTCTCGTTGCCGATTTCATTTTGCGTGCCCACGAACCCACGTGCGTATTTACTCTAGTCTGAGTAAATCTACACAGGTCATAGTATTATGCCAAGTGCAGCGCCCTTAACCGGCATAAGCGCACAGTACCATAAATCCTTTGTTAACGGCATACCGTGATGCGGATTGTGCGCAACCTCAAACGCTGCATGAGCATCTGCAATATCAAACGTAAACCAAACTAATGAATACCGTCTGCTAATTGCGCAACGAGTAAGTAGACTGTATCGTTATGGCGGTGCGCGCCATTACGTCAAGCTTTCGCAAAATCTGCGTTTTATCGCATTCTCGGGGCATATCGCACATATCGTAACTTTCAGAAATCATCCTCAACAGATAGCGATCTTTGCGCAAACAGTCTCCCTCGCTGCAGTAATTCCGACGTGTACTCTGTCACATTACTATTATATCGGATGACTGGAACGAATAAATCAGGAAGAGACCGTGTATCCCGTTAACGCACCAAGACTGCTACCCCTCTGCAACTTTTATCGATATCCCCCTACAAGTGTCTTTCCCATTCTAGTGTCACTGATTCGCATCGCTAAACTGCGACGATTCGCTACGCACATGTGTCCAAATCTAATGGTCGTTCTACTGTGAAAGCTACTTAATATCGTGATCGATATTCTCCTAATCCGTTAAAAGCAATGCATCACGGCACGGGTTTAATGTGTGATATACGAACAAAAATTAATGGCGCAAAAGAAAATCGAGTCGAGCAGACTGAGATTTATAACTGCATATAAATCATATAAAATTCGCGTAAATAATGATATCTTTCTTATCATGATATTGCATTCAGACTTGCAAATATTTAAGATCGAATTATACTGACGTTTGCGTCATTGCAGTCCAGAAGCTTCAAAATAGTAATAAGTGGTAAATTAAAGCCGTAAACGCGAAAAAATCTATTTTAACAAAAATAAATGAAAATTTTAATATGAATAAATAAAAAAATTAATCTTATTTTATATTGAAGTATTAAATACGACGTGTTATATTTTGATGGAATTATCATTTTGCTTAATTTGCCCAATTTTTTTTCCAATCTTTTTCTATTTTTATTTATATATTTATTTAATATGCTATACATAGAGGTTTCCCATATTATGAATTGTTATTATACAATAACATAAGTTCAAAATTTGAATTTATTTGGCCTATTTTCTTTGCATCAACATGTATACGTATAGTGAAAAGTGTATACGAGATACACACGGAATGTACTTACTTTGAAGTATAATCAGCGCTGCAGTTGGAAATAATTTATGTCCCACGGGCCATCTTTGCTAAAATTACCGCGCTAGCCAAAGTATTAAAGTTGTTAAGATATTTAGAGCTCTACCGAGATTCGTTGTGGCTTATGGTAGCGAAAACACGCAGGCAGTTATGCGTATAAAACTTTAAGATGTCGCGCAGAATTAATAGAGGTTCTTGGGCTATACGTTGTCATTACAGTAAAACGTGCTATATCCTAAGCAAGTGACAATTGAAGCTAAAAACTCTTACGTATGCCTTGAGTAAATTGTTACTTATTGTCAAATTGTTATTTGTGCAGCAATTACGGCTATTATGCTGCCTATTTATTCTTATCGTTATCTTATCGCTAATATTATTATATAGTTATTTATAAGGAGATGGTTTTAAATCGTTAAATTACTAAATATTTGACTAAATTGTTACTAACAAGAAGAATTCAATTTCTAGACTGGTCATAAAATTTATAGACAAATTATGATAATGGCAAATGTGAGATTTTTTTGCATAAAAAAAACGATAACTTCCAAGAGATAATTTTTCCTGGCATTTTGGTTCACTATCGATCTATTCAATAAATTACACCTTTAACTCTTTATTTCTTTCACATAATAGAACCATTAACATTCTTGCAGTTAATTAAGACCATTAAATATTTCTTGCGGCTATATTTTCTTTTTCCGGAATAATTTTACCATCTTATACTTGTAATGTTTTCCCAAGTTACCCGACCGAATATTATTAAGAATTAGCGTCGGGGCGAAATAACACGAGTTCAAGTTACGAAGAGGGTCTCGTCTCTGGCGAGAAATTTCGACGCGAAAACGCAAAAGTAAAGGATATTCATCCGTGATTTAACGATCGCGCCTCTTTAAGGGGTGTCGTGGAAAATGCATCATCCACGCATATGGTGTGCACCGGCACTCGGCGAACCGGAAACATTTTTCAGACGCATTCCATAGGCGCCGTTATCACCTTGTCCCGCTATTCGCCGCGTGCACCCGTGTGTGCATGTCTGACGAATGGGACTACCCGGCTGCTGCAGCGCGCGCGCGAGTCGTCGCGCGCGTGCAACCGCTCGCGTTTTAATCAATTACGCCCGTAACGACATATTCGCGAACTTAAATCTTGTACGCACGATGGAGAACCATTCGCTTCCCACCGTCGGGGATTCCAGCGTTATTCGAAGCGATATTTCCCGGTTGCCGGGAGGGGACGCGAATGCGCCTCGTGGTGGCCACCCGCGAGTTTTTACCATGACGGAACACCTCGCCTTACTTGTCGTCGCCGCTCTAACGAGTGGCTCGATTAATTGAATTTATCGGACATTGACATACGTTACTAGGAAAAAAAAAAAGAACCGACATTCATTTGCAATTCATTCGGCTGCTGATAGTATCCTTGGCGCGAAACGTCGAATCCTCCTCGCCGCGTATATCAATCCATCGCAAGCTTTTTATTGCTCGCGGCAATTGCATTACGAGATATAAATTTTGCGAGCAAAGTATCAATCTGTTGCCCCCCACACACACACGTACATACACATACATTATAAAATGAAGAAACGATTGAACTGTTTGAACGTGATTTCAAATACAACGTGACACTATGTCAATACGGATGAATTTTCTCAATTATTTAAATTCAATTTTGACAGTTTGGTGACGGTTAAATATTAATATACAACTCATTAGTTTTTATTTTCATATTTTATTGAGACTCATAATATTTCATTTGATTCACACACATGCACACATATAATTCCTACAATCTGGTAACATGCGCATTTAAATCTAAATTTACATCAGCTTGATTCTCGTACATTCTTATATAATAATTTTGAAATGCAAATTGAAGTGACGTTCGCACTTGGTTTGCCTGAAAATTACAACTAAGTCTTGGCTCGAGAACCATTACTACCGTCTCGACTCACCGCCATTCAAGGTGATTCGTCGAGATCCGCGTTTCTTATGCGGAGATTTATTAGCCCGACCGTGTAACGACAAATGCAGCAAACAGAGAAAGTCGGTTAAAAAGCTGCCAAAATATTATTCCGCGGTATTTCCGGCACCGCGGTTCTCGAGTTTACGACGTCTATGTTTAAGCGGCCTCTCACTTATCTAAAGCCCCGACCAGACTATACGGCATATGATGGCGGTGTTTTTACTATTCGCATTCATTTTTGCTACCTCTCATTCCCGTAAATGTAATTCTACGCTACGGATCGTGAACTTTGTATCGGCGCAAACAACGCGGAAGAATTTTTTATTTCATTTTTTCTCAATCGATCAGCCCGCGCTTCATTCTGTAACGCTCCAAATCACTTTTCCACGATAACTGATGATGAAATATCGTGACAGAGAATTACATTTCGGTTGAATACCAGAACATTCCGATAATCTTACTTAGATCCTTACAAAAATAAGATTAATTGCAACATTTGACACATTGAAGAATTGCGTGAGTCGGACATTGAAGTGTCAGTTCTGAGCACGCAAAAGGAGCGATCCATCAAGCCAAGCGTAGTCGACTTTGACGGCGAAAGGAATTAAGCGCTTCGCCCTCCAGTAAGCCTTTTTAGTAGAACTGTCGAACTAATTCAACCGTCGCCAAGTTTTTCGGCGTATCTATTTATCTCCCTGTGAACGAAATCACCACGATCTATATTAAGTCTCGCAATTTACCAAGTCCTCCGCCATAATTGTTCATCGTAAATTCAGCATCTCAGTTCATCAACGTGACCTTCCGAGGTGGTGAAAACTGAGATCAACCAAATTGAAGTTTGTTTAATCCCAGATTGGGATTATTAATGGCGTCTTTGGCGCTTTCCCTTTCCTCGTCCACGTAATACCAAAAGACGCAAGGCGATATTCATGAACTAATTTCGCGCGAACGATACGATCACGGTTTAAGTGTCCTCTCTCTCTCTCTCCCTCTCCCTCTCTACCTTTCTCAGTAAAGATCTTCGTATACATAGGTTTGGTAGACTCCACGGACAAGTTAAAGTACAGGATCAAAGTGAGTCCTGGTTGGCTCTCTCTCTCTCTCTCTCTCTCTCTCTCTCTCTCTCTCTCTCTCTCTCTCTATCTCTCTCTTTCGCCGCTCTCTCCCCATGATCGTGTCGCCGGAAAACACGGCGGATGTAACGGAGGCGACGGACGGTTCCGGCATCGCGCGCGAAGGTTAATCAATTCCAGTCGCGACAGTGTTTCCGCAGACTTAATTCGTGGTCCCGGGTGCAGCGGGGCGCGAGAGGCCGTTCTCTCTCTTTCTCCCTTTCCTTCCACCTTCTCTTTCTAGGCTGACTTTTCCATTATTATCCGCAGCATATACGGAGGGTAGACGCGTACCACAAGGGAGTCTGGTGCCGCGAGGAATCTTCCAAGGATGAGACGGTAGCCCCCGTCCGCCGGAACGTCTCCTTCCCCATTCTCTTCTCATCTCTCACCCCCCCTCCCTCGGCACCCCCGTGCCGTCTCTACCACACACCCCCCCCCCGCGGTTCTCCTCCGCCCTTCCGTCACGGCCCTCGTCGTAGCAACTTTGTTCTCCGGAGAAATTCCCCGAAGCGCTATCTACATATTTGATGTCGCCTCGTCCACTCCGCTAATGCTTCTCGTTAGAAACTTACCGCTTACCTGCGTCCCGCGCTGCTCATTCGCCCTTCGCTTCCCTCCGCCCTCTTACATCCCTCTCGCCATCCACGGCGGTAGCTCCTTTGCGCTTCTCTCGCAACGTGACTGCGCCACACGTCTGGTGAACAGCGTGATACCGCTCGGTCTAGCGGGTTAACCGTCGGAATATCGTGATTTCAAGATCGTTGGTCGCGACGCAAATGCGAATAAATATGCGAGGTATCTGGCAGAAACGAAGACCGGGGAAAAACACGTCGTGGCTCATCGCTTGTGAAAAAGTAAACGCGAATTTGAGGGGTTCGTTTTCCCTGTGATATTTGATTTCGCGAAAAATAACCGCTAAATAACCGTGCTTTCCATTTACAGCGATTCAATGCGACAAAATAAAGCACGCATCGATAGATTAACTATACGTTGATTTTTTACAGAAGAATTGAGTGCTCTACAAGACTTATTATATGTATAAACGAAAAAATCGATCTTTTCATCGTATGTGGTCAGTGATTATTCTCTTTTTCCAAATAAAGTAGTTTTTATCCCGCGTGTGCATCAGTAAGTGAATGCTAAACAAAAATGCTAGTATACGCATATTAAATTAGTTATACATTTTCTTTTATTTATAATAGCGTCAGTATAATATTTGTTCGCAATTTGACTCATTTAGAAAAACTTCTAAGGTATGTTTTTGAGAAGCGCTAAATTAATTCTTATTTTATTTTCCCTGATGATGTTTAAAACTACACGACAATATTTTTAAGTCTTTGACATTTCTTTCAATCGATGATACGATCAAATTCTCACGCATTATTACTGAGCTTGTTAATTTTGCGAAAGGGCGCGTTCGTCAACTAAAGAAGCGAATGAATGAAAGGCATGACGTGGAAAAGGAAAGGAATACTTTGCCGAGAACGTCTTAATCCCGCTTCAGCCGCAACGGCTCTTCGCTAGTTATAGTAACGCAGATACATTTCGACACCCTTTACAATCAGTCTCGAACCGCGCGCCGCGCACATCGTATTACGCGGTATTACTAACTGGGGAATGGTCTAATTCAAACTTCCTACCGAATGGTGGAATTAGTTAATATGTAAAGCAGCTGCAGCCGCGAATCCCAGGAATTCTCTGTCGCCGCGAGATCTACGTTTACATCTTACTTATACTTCAAATTTTCCCGAGACCACCCATCGCGCTCTGACATAACTCTTGCATATTACTTACGTCTACTAAAGAATAATAAATACACTTCCTTGAGACAAGTTACGGAACGGAGATTGCGCTTTAATCCTTTTGCCATCCAGTTCCCATTATGATGAACGTACTTTCGTCTCATTTTATGTAAACATGTGAAATTATTGTTGTAAGATATATCACAGAGATAAATCTTTAAGTACTCGTATCAAGGTAAATTATGTAGCATTTTTCGCATTTCTAAAAAGTAAATGGAATAATAAGAAATTTAAGTCGTTATAATTACCGATTAGTTTGCTGATAATAATTTATATGCTTTTAATTTATTTTTACCATATATTATAATTCATGAATTAAAAGCCTACATACAAATTATACAATAATCCATTTGATAAATAAATAGCGTAAATGAGAGAGAGAGAGAGAGAGAAAATGCCGAATATATTTAATAAATAAATAATATGATGCGCAAGCAAATATCTTCAAATTGTATACAACCAAATAGAGGCAATTTGTAAAAAATAAAAACCTTTCAGTAAATAATAATATAGAATTAAAAGCATATCAAAAATATTTTTAATTCTTTTCTCTAATAACATTTCAATTTTGTATTTCTCACTGATACATCATTTAAAAGCCAAACACGCAATTATTTTCCGTCTTTGCGCAATTGTAGCAAATGTCTTTTATTACAACGAGTACATCAAAGTTAACGAGCGATTGACGTCGATTGACATCTCGGTGTACCGTTTCACGCGAAGTTGTCACGCGAAGAATAGAGCGCGTTGAAATCAGTCGATCGATGAAACTAGGCCATACACCGAGAGAATATGCCACTCCCGTAACGCGCGGGTCGAAAAATTAGCGCGAATTCGCACAAGCGAGCGCAAAAGGTATTCGCCGTGAGGGGATAGGGAGCTGTGAAATAAAGGCGACGAGAATATAGAGCTGGCTGACTGGTACCACGTGCTGAATCAAACTAAGCGTAACGCATTGGGGTGAGCACGCTGAGGGGGCGAGTGTGTAACGAGAGTAAAGACTGTGGGGTATTGAAAGGAAAAGGGGGAGACGGTGGAACGATGGTAAGGTAAAAGGGACGAATAGGAATAGACTGGCAGATAGAGCGAGAGAGACAGGGCGGATGGTCGGAAAAGGGATGCTTCTCTCAGCAGCTTCCCTCGGTAAGATGGAGCGAAGCTTATGGGAGAGGGTGGAAAAGGCGCAAAGGGGTTGCGCGCGGGCAAGCGGGGTAACGTAAGGAGCGAAAGAGAGGGAGGAAGGGAGGGCAAAAGGTAACGAGAGAGACGTAGCCGGATATCGTCGTCGGGCGACGGAGAACTTATCGGTATACCTCACCGTGTCGTCAGCTCCTCCTTGCCGAATGGAACAGCGTCTGCGGAACGAGCGAGCGAAACCTGACACGTCAGACGCGCTTCCACTTAACGGAATGGAATTTGTCAACGCTTGCCTCGACGTCAAATAAAATTCAAATAAGACGAGGGTCAGCGCCGAGGCGGCGATTCGCCCGCCGCTTTGCTTTTACCCGACCAATTTAAGCCGCTCGGCGTTAAGCACCTTCTCAGATTCGTCTCTCTTTTGCGGAAAAAGAGACGAGTATCGACTAACCGAAATGCCGAATCGGTCTTGAATATAAGTAACGTGTATAATAAAAGGCACTCGAAACAAAACTGTTGCGTGTTCCGCGTCGCGTGTGAGAAGTACTGTGTTTGATAAACAATACAACGAGCGTGTCAAACGCTCTTTGTATAAGCTTTCATGAGACTATGAATACATGCTATTTCGAGCAATTAAACGGTGCATCGTGATAATTAGCCGTCTACCGTAAAGCCTTTTCTCTTTGTAGGATAATCACTTTGGGGGTGCGGCGTATCCCGTTATTCGTCGGCGGCTCTCAGCCCGCTTCAAGGAGTAGAAATTTTAATTAGCAAGTAGACATCTTAACATCGAAGCAGACGGGCGGACTATTAATTTCCTTCTCGTCGTCTATAAATGTTTAACTTTCTTTGTTCGACAAACAACTGACGTTTTCTTACGGATTTTCATCGTTTTCTTCTTCCGCGCCTGAGCTCTTTAACGAAACTAAATGAAAATGACCGTTTAGCTCTAAATTAATTATTTATAGGCGTTGAAATTAGAACAGCATGATTATATCGAAACGTAATTTATTCGCCGAATAAATTTTTAATTAAGTTTAAATCAGATAGAGTTAGATATAATTAAACATAAGGTAATTTAAATTGTAGTGAAAGAAAGAATTACAAATAATGTATGATGATATATATATATATACATATATATATATATATAAATATATTTAATATATACATATATATATATATATAAACATATTAGATATAACGTATATATATAAGTATCATCCGTTTTATATTAAGGCGTACTCTCTTTTTCGTATTTGCATTCTTTATACATATAATTACGTTGAGGAAATTACATTACTTCATCATGTCTCGCTCGAGACATAAAAGCCTTACCTTTAAACGAGAGGGACGGTTGACCCCGAGTGCGTTTATGTTTAATATTCGGCGATTTCATCCACTTCAGAGAAAATTTCATCCCTCCTTACGGGAAGATTAAAAAGGAGATAAAAGGAGCGCGCGCCGGCCCTTTATATCGTAAAAAATTCCACGCTGTTACGGAGATACCGTAATCATTAAGTTAAATATTCTCAGCACACTCTTAATAAAGAAACCAATATGCCTGGCGAGATTCATTAAAAATCCATCGGGAGGAATTAAGAAACTTAGACATGGGGGTGATGGCGCGCAAGTAATATTTTTCAAGACGGTTTCGCGTTCTTTGTCCCCCCCGTGAAGAAGATACTAGATCGTAATATTCCGCAGTATCGCCATGAGCCTGCGGACGGTAAACGTCTCCCTTTTTGCGTCGCTGAAAGAAGAAATGGGAGTATAAGAGTCGCGAGACGGGAGTTTTGTCGAGGCGGAGGATGGCATTCAGACCCTTGGAGTATATATCCCCGCGGCTTTGGCATCAGGAGAACTAACGAGAGGGCATTCCAAGGCCCGGCTTGAGAAAGTTTATTTTCTTAACGCCACTCGCGACATTAGTCTTCCGGTCTGTGAAATCGCGAATCCCATATTCAGGGACTTCATTAGACCGACCGCATTTGGATGCGCCATTTGATTTTTGTGTGGGGCGCGCGATCTTATTCTCAACTTTCAAGATCTGAAAAGATCTGAAAGCTCTCTTCTGATTTCTAAATGCGGCTTTATGTGTTTTTGCAACAATTTTTTTAATAAATAATTTATTTTAATAATTTTTTCGCTTTGTTGATCGGTCGATCATTATGCCTGTGTCAATAAAGTGACAGAGAAAAATGTTAATAACAGCATGTATTTAATATAAATAATGTGTAAAGTGGTAGAAATAGCTTGCAATTTTTCTTTTATTGGTGAAAATTTTGTAAAATAATAAGTGTTCGCTCGTAAAGTAGACAAAAATTACATTAAATCGTTCAAAATCATTTAATCTTTTATTCGGATAATCATTATCTGGATTATATCGATTGTGATTTCGTATTATTTCGCTTATTGTCATGACCTTTGTTAATTCGTAGCTTAATGTTAACGTGAATCAGGAACGCATACGTACGCCAATAATAAAGACAAATAGAGGCAGCCTAGACCGTTAACCTCCTCATTTGCACCGCTTTGATCTACCCCTACTTTCCGGACAGACAGCAGCAGCAACAGCCGATGGTTGTTCCCCTCGACGTCGGCTCATCATCTCCCGACGATCCAATCGATTTCGAAACACCCCTTCATTTGATGCTAACTAATGTCCCCGCCTCTCTCCCTCTATACCCCGCAACGCGATACAAAACGGATCCGACGATAACCAGATTGGTTTGCATAAATAATTGCGTACATATTACCAAGGACGCGCGCGCGCTAATCAGTACGCGCAAGGCGTAAATGCACGTATAACACGTAAACCGTAAACCGATGATTACATGACGGCTCTATATAAAATTGTTTTTGGGGCGCAAACTCGGTGTGCGGCATACTTAAATCCCCGCAAATTCATCGCGGCAAACATTTGTATTTGTGAAATTTCCTTCGTAATCACATTCATCAAACTTTTATAGATAAATACATTTTCATATGAGAATAGTGGCTACATAATGTATATAAAGTATCATGTAATTTGTATAATAAGCACATTTCAGTGGTAATTTTAGTGACGAACTTTTAGACTAACTTTAGGCCATTCATGATTATAATATGGTTGTGTAAGCAGTTTCTAATGATTGTAAATTGCTGAAAATTATGAGTTTCTCTCGAACTAAGCTCTTTTAAGATAAATCAAGAAAATCAAATAACGAAACTTATATTGCTCACTTAAATTTGTGTTTATCTTATTTTCTCAGAATTTTAATTTAAAATATAATAATCACGATATTAATATTATCTAAATATTAAAAACTCGCTAGAGATAATCGGTTCTTTTAAGAGTTTTGCCTAAATGAAGTTGATTGCAAATTAAACTTTATCGTTTTTTGAAATAGTTTATAATATTAACGTAAATATTCTACAGGAAGAATGTATTTCTCTATAGAAATAACACTATTAAAAAAGTAAGATTATATATTTAAAAATTTCATATGATTATATATTATCTCATGCGATTTTTCAATGTTTATACGGGACAGAAAATTAATTCGCGTGAGCATAAAGCATATACCTAAAGCAAACGCCACGCGGCCGCGAGCAATTAACATTAATGCAAAAATAACCATTTATGGTGAAGTAAAGTAATATATGTCGAATTTGTAAGTGGGCACCATCATTATTTCCATGCCTCTAGAAGACACTTTTCTATATATAATGCGAATAAAATGACGATTATCAAAATTTGTACTGTACAATTACTATAATTATAGTTTCTCACACATTTTTAAATATCCGGCAAGAAGGAAGGATGATAAATCTCGCAAGAGTATAATCTTTGATACTTATTGTTATTTAGAAATAATTGCGTTTTGAAAAAGAAAACAAAGAATTGATTAAATGCCGAATATTGTAATAATTCAGTCAAAATTATGTCTGCGAAATCGCAGAACAACGATAAATGTAGAGAGATAAAAGATACGACATTCACATTCCGGAAAATGTATTCGTGGAAAAAAAGCGGTAAGAAAAAGAGAAAGAGAGAGAGACTCATTTATCGCTCGAACAACCGGCCGAACGCGTCGACCGCTGACGATGTCGCGACTACTGACAATGCGAGCTCGAATGCGAGGAGCACGCACGAATATCCGTCCGGGCGGAATTGCGCGAGAGCGCGCGACGATTCGTTTTAACGACCGTTAACGCGAGGAATAGAGAACGCGATGTTACACTTGACGATCGTTAGAACTTAACGAAATCTCGCCGCCCCTTTCGCGGGGAACGTATGGGGGCAGTATGTTACACGGCGGGCGAGTTTTCTCCCTCCCCCCCTTCCGCGTATACACGCCTCCGGATCCGCACCGGGCACCCCCAGATCGACACGAGGGGATAGAGACGCGGCGGTAATTGCGTTCTCACTTAACGCAACTGCCGCGCAGCTGCCGGACGAATTGAGTCCTCCCCCTGTTTTCCAATTTTCGCCCGAGCTATAACGGGAGCAAGCCTGACTAGCCACGTCAATCATATGGGAAAGGTTCGCGGGAAGCCTCGAAATCGTCGACGCGAATTAGAGAATGCATTTCGCATTCATACGAAAATTTCTGGTATTGCGTTCGAGTGTTGCGGGAGTGGTTTCGATAATTTCGGTTGCCACGAGGGTGTGCTTTCTCCCGAAGACACTTCTCGATCGTTGAAAATAATATTAAAGTCGCAGTTAATATGTTTCGCATCGCTGATAAATGCGACGAGCAAGTAACGAGATCAATATTACTTGCGGATTTACCTAATTACTGGATGTTAGTATATACAGCTTTCTTTATTAAACAAATAACTCATTACATGTGAGTAAAAAAAATAGGGAAATTGTTATTTGCTGTTTGCATCAATATTTCTGATGACATTTATATCGAACTGAGTTTTTAATTAAGACTTAATTAAAAGCTTAGTTTAGATTTAATAAGGATTTAACAATGCTGTTTTTGATAAATACAATAGAAAATTTAGACTTTTTATTTAAATAGAAGATTTAGACTTTAAATATTTTCTCACCAAGCTGCTATCATAATTATTGAATTGACAATTTTGGAACAGGACATAACCTTAAGGGATGTAATCGAGTCTCTCAGAATTTCATTTAAAATTTTATCTAAAATTTTATTTCTGTAACTAAATCAATTATTTCTATGCTGAAATTTCGTGTTTTCTATCGTGTTCTGGTTTTGTCACTTTCTGAAAGTCTAGAAAGTTTTCCATTATTTTAATTGAAATTTGAAAACTAGAAATCCGATAGGAATTTACATTGTTAGTTCGTTACCTTTTTTCCTCTTCAAAATAGAACAGGTGAAAACAGTCGTTAAATCGCTGCTTCAAAGTTATTCGAATCGTGCCGAGTACCGCAACGCGCGCGCGACAGAGTGTAAATTTTATGAAGTATATTTTGTAAAGTACACATAATTTTTGTAATTTCGATTCGCAACATGTGTGTGAAATATATTCGTCAATAGATACTACATTAGAAGTGCATTTACGTTGGCGATGAAATAGAAATTCGGGAATAGATACGTAAAGTTCGGGAGGGAACGGTCTGCCGGGATGAAAAGCGTCAAAGCGGAAATACCGCGGCAAAATCTGCTTGTCAGAAATTGACAAAGCGCGTATTCGGGCAAAGCATCGACGAATCGATATCTATACTGTCGAGAAAATTAATATACGCTTATTGCAACGGCGTAGTAATGGCAGTAATGACGCGGCCGTATATGTACATACAATAGGCTTTCGGTAGCCATCGTAAATTAGTTCGCCTAAAGTGCTATGCATAATTAAGCGACTGGCATAAATGACTAACGCGGTGCGATCGGACAAATTAGCCGCGTATAACAAAGTCATGCGTGAATCACTACGAACTTCGTATCTTGATGTCCGCGATTGTAAGTTGATGCTTCAAATGGACGATTTTCTAATTGAAACATCATTTCACACATTTTACGTAATTAAATCATTTTATATGTTCGAAAAATAAGCGTAAAATGAGAAATTTTTCAACATTTTATTTTTACTTATACTATTTTACTCTTATTATTATCGCGTTAAAACATTTCTATTTTCTGTAATAAAAATTAAACTTTTAAAATAAAAATTATTATGTAATTTTTTAATTTACTCTTTTTATTTTTTAAAATAGAAATTAAATTTTTAAATAAAAATTCTAGATTTATTACACGACTTCTTTCTAAATTAACTCTTAAGCTAATAAATTATTTTTCTCGTATTTCATAGTATCCCGCCAGGGAAAATGCATTCCCCCCAGTTTGAGGCCAATGACCTAAACCAGAGGCGGGTCTAGGGTCAATCAGGGTAATTGTGACTCGAGGACAAAAGTGTCACAGGAATATCTTCCATATGACAGATCCAATAACAAGTTATCAAATTATTAAAAGTGATAACGACTTATTTAACAGATGTGTGACATCCTTAAGTTGTAATAACAATCAACTGGAATATTCTAAAAGATGGCGCCGCACTTTTTTTTAATATTAAAATTATTCCGATAGATCCTATATCAGAACTAATAAAATTGCAGCCCAGTTGGAAACCCACAGAATAAATTCGTCCAGAAATATCTATCGATTTTTAGGAAATTATATAAAAAGGGAACGACCCTTTTTTTTAATATTCTCTCACTTAATCATGGTATTAAGCTCTCTTCTGTGAAACTGTCCTTTGAAACTGTCGAAAATTATTAGTCTTTAGCCCCGCAAGTGTACCATCACTCTTGATTTCAATATTTTAAATAAATCTTTATTATATCTTATCATTTTTTTTCCACGGGTAAAGAAATATACATAATAGACTTTTATAAATTACATACAAAAATTTATAAATATATAAATATATTTTATACTATTTAAATGGATATTTATAAATTATATAATCTTTAGTTGTATTTTATATACTTTGTTTTAACATCGCTATGCACGATTGTATGATTAAATAGTACGAGTAGAGGATCACGCACTATATAAAATTACTGCATTAAAAAATTGTGTTGTAACAGAAAAGCTAAAGGAAGATTATTTTCATCTAACTAACGGGCAGAGGTCGGAGCGAAGGATGAAAAGACTCGTGTATACGCCTCCCTCGAAAGCCTGAAATGCGAGCGCGCGAATCCAGAGTAAAACAACAATATTTTTTCTTTTTTTCCTGTCGTGCCCATCGTCCGAACGCGGTCCTTCAACGTTGCGTGCGCAAAATTATTAACACCCGAGGCAAGCGAAACGTAAAAAGCGACGTTATAAGACTGCCATTTAATTATCCCGACAGTGAACCGACGACGCACACGTGCGCGAGCCCGCGTAAAACCATCCACGCACTGCGTATTTACGCTCTATTTGCAGAGGTAAGCGAGAGAAGGATTCTGGAAACGGGGGTATGGCGTATCAAACCGTGTTGTCGCCGCCGTCGCCGCCGTTCACCGGTGAGAGATTCATTCCATTTGAAGGTCCGTTACCGAGCGAGAAGATACGTAGGGACGACCCGCGATAAATCCCGTAATCCACCGTGTCGCGTTAGGAATACGGATCTCTCGTGGCAGCGACGGCGACGGGCGACGGCGGCGATGCTATGCGCCACGACGCGCGAGAGAAAACGGGCGCCGCGCCGCGCCGCGCCGGGCGTAACGTAACGCTGGAGAAGAAAGATTGCACTTTTTTATTAGGGCGCAAGGCGGGGGTAACGCGGAAAGAGGGTAAGGACCCGGCGGAGGACGGTCTCGATCTTCCACGCAACGTAACGCGAACAAATTACACGTCCCGCGGAACTCCCCGGGCGCGCGTACACGCGCGCGTATATATACGTGCCCGTGTATATAAACGTGCACCCTCAAACGCGACGGCAAACTTACGCATACTCCGGCACGTTCTCCCTTTTCCCGCACACGAGCGAGGCTTTTCCCCGTCACGTGTAGTAGTAATACACTTTTACGTCGCGCTTGTGCGAGGGGACCGCGACCCCTATCCCGCCGCGTCAACCCATCCGCCCGTTACGTCCCGCCGGACGATCCCGCCGATTCGATACGCCCCGACCTTCGAAATCGTCGAATCGTTCCTTCGACCCCTCGCTCGCTCGACCCGCACCGATCGACGACTACCTCGCGAGGATTCCTTTTCACAGTTATATAGGTTTGCAAAACCCAAGCGCGACTGAAGAATTTACGACTGATTTCAGGGCTCGCGCGCTCTACCCCTGCGACCCTCGGCGCGCGAATTCTCGGTCGGGCGAATAAATCGCCAAAGCTCTTTTAAATATACAAAACGATCCCTTTTTGAGAGTCGTACTGTTACGCAACTTCTAGCGTGGGATGTAATCTTATCGCAATGCGGGGTGTTTGATAACGGACGGCTATGCTAAAGAGATTCCTCATCAAAAACGTTTCCTCCATCAAAATCTCGTTTAACAAATTTTAATTTCATGAAATTATAACTTTTTCTTGAAATTATAACGTTAAACATGTAGCAAATTCAGTAATTAGTTGTCAGGTGAAGATAAAATTATGATGAAACTCGAATGAAAAGAAGAAAATTTATTTATTTAATGTTTTGTAAAATTTTTTTTTTTTTTTTTTTTTTTTTAATTTATCTGCTTTTCTTGACATTTTCTAAATTAAAAAATTCCTGGAGGGAATGCAATAATGGTTAAGTAAAAATTACTTGGAAAGATACATTTATTTACTTCTACATATAAATGAGATTGTTATTTTCAATTTACACAATATATATATATATATATTTAATAAAATATTTTACAAGATGTATTTTCTTTCTATATATGATAAATGCGTACATATTCGCGTACTCGTACCGAATTTCGGCGTGATCACATTTAGCTCCCCATGTAAATCGCCCGACGATAGAAAATCAGAGATACCGCTGTTCATTTATGCAAACCGCTCAGTACTCGATTAGTGAAATTATCATAGCCGATACGACGGATAATGATAGAATAGGGAAAAACAGAATAACACGAGTGTACGGACAGCAATTTACGTGCACTTATTTAATATACAATAGCGAATGACAATTCCCGCAAAATTACCTCGCTCTTTATCGAATTTGATCCTTCGGGATGGAAAAGTTGGAAATTGTGTCGCGTTGCATAAAATAATGGTTTAATCGTTTGAATAATTCCGAGAGAGCTGAGAGATCGTGAACTAGATTTTTCCCTCATTCTCAGCGATCGTCCAACTAATCGAAGAGAAAATTGGAGATCGAAATTAATGAAATGTTAACGTATATAACATTAACGTAACTTCGTTCTACATATTCATATTAGAAAACTTGCGAATACGGTTTGTGTACGAGGATCTCGTGTTATAGCAATCCGAATATTTCCATTCTATATATATATTTCACGTCGCGTTCGAGGGAGAGTCTAACGTATAGTTATGAACTCAGCCGATCGCGAGTTTAGACCGATCGGAATCATTCGAACGTTCGAACTGGTCGCGCGGCGTCCGTGAACGAAAATTCGAGGGTCAACGCAAACGAGATTGCTTCCGGTCGACGTCTACTTAGCGTAGGACTTGCGATTTTAATGTACTTGCAGGTGATACGACGTTACCGTCGCAATGACCCAATTACCGCACTCGTAACGGCGTAACAGCGGAAGACGTGAACCACATGAAAGCCAAACGGCAACTCCGGAAACTTTGTTTCCCCCCCTCCCCCGTAGTCCTTCGACGCGTTAAGGGGGACGTGTCTACCTACGGTACAGGTAATTAGCTTGAGCCCTCCTAATGCACCAATATCTGAAATATATATATCGATGAAATAATAATCGAATTGAAGCGGATGTGTATACAGCAAGACAGGTAATACGTGCGCACACACAACTTAATTGTTGTATCGTGCGCCGAGACGGGCGTAACGAGCCGCGACATCCGACGGTACGTATACTTATTCGGGGAAGCGACGTGTTCTTCGGCAGTTATTAGTCACGCCGTGTCAATGGCGCAATTTCTATCGTTATCAAAGCACTTATGTGCCACCAAGGTAAATGCATCCATTACGTTGGAGCCGTCTTTGGGCGTGCAGGAGAGCAGCGTCTCCGTTATACGCTCGCGTGCAACGAGGAGCGCGATTTTCGTAACCACTGCGACTCTCTTACAATTTTCGACAAGAGTTTGATACATCTATACGTATACGTAAACAACCTGACGAAAAAGTGTAGATCTCTTTGAAAAGATCGCGCTTCCACGTTGTGTACGAGCGACGCGCCGCGATATCTTGGCAGGATCGCGTCGGCAATCAAAACGCGTCTCGTTTCGATCAGAATAATTTTCAACGTCACCGTATTAATTAGGCAGCAAGTATGCCCGGGGATTCCCGGGCCCGCGTTCACAAAAGTGGAATTGCAATTGAATTAGTGATATCGATATCTGTCTCACGTTGAATAATGCATAAGGTGATATTCCCCGTTATATAACAGTGGCGCGCGCGTTGTACATCGCTATATATACGGCTTTAGCGGAGTGCCGGCCGACGTCGGTTTTAAATAAAACACGTCCCTTTTTATGTTCCCTGTTCTCCCCGCATGCTCCATGTCCCGCGCGTCCATCGACCGTCGTCGTTGCGTGCACCCTCCGACTGTCACTCTCTCTCTCTCTTTCTCTTTCTCACTCTATGGCTTCTATAATCAAACTCGAGTCGACGTATCGCCGCGAATACGGGGACGAACGCGTTGGCGCGAGCCTCCACGCATCGTCCTGGATTACTTTCGGGGATTTATGTCCTTCGTCTAATGTGGGCGGTCGGTAGTGACGGTATAAATGTGCTCTAGAGCGTCCGTATACGCAACCCACTGCACCACCGCAGAACGTAGCCAGACTTTGTAAACAGGCTTACGCATCCGAACTTTTTATTGCGTTCATTCGTTCGTTCGTTTCGTACACCCCTTGAACGCAGCTAACCGCTAAGCTTGATAAACGACACCCCGAGACTACCCGCGTTTATTGGATTTCGCGTGCCGCGAGAAAGTAGTTTTCTTAATATTAACATAGTTTCTGCGCGGGATCCCAACTATCGGTGTCGCTATTATCGCGTTTCACAATTAAAACAAATCACTACGATAGTAAAAAAGATCGCATCATATATGTTACGATATATTGCTTAATGCTATGCTGTCTTAACATATTGACACTTGTTATTTCTTGTGATTTTTATATGCAATATTTTTTTAATATTTAAATGCTTAATTCTTTTCTTTTATATTTAAGGTAGCTTTTTTTCGAAACTTATATTACGGAAAAAAACACGAGGTATTATATGAGAACGTTAATCGCATTATTATTATATTGTGAGCATATTGCCTTACTAAAGGACTTAATTAATTGAATAGTGCAAGAAAAGAATTTCTTATTAGGACCATGTATTTTGATAGAATTAAAACATACCTTTTGATAGATTTAGCGTTCGCAGAAAAAAATTTCTTGTTAGAACTATATCTTTTGACAGAATTAGCATTCGCAGAAATTTCTCTGCTTAATCTTTTTACTAATGCAAATATTCTTTTCTTTTAATTTACTTTTAATCCCGTGGATTTCTAAAATACATTTTAATAACTTAACTAGACTATTATTATGATGTTTTATGCTTGTTCATTAAATATATAATATGATGTAATATTTGTACAAAGTGGAAAGTGGAAGAAAGGAAAAAGAGAGCATTGAAAAGGAGGCATGGAATTAAATAAGATTAGAGACGTAAATGAGATTCTATTCAATATGTGTATTTTTAAAATTACCGAGTAAATATACACGCTTGTTAACGCAAATAACAGGTAATCATGTTATTAACAGAATTATTCAATTATACTGTCACACTGTGATTTTTTCACATAATCGTGGAAATCCGGTTATATCATCAATGTAATTGTTGCATATTAAAGCTCTCTATAAGAATACCGTTGGACATCTCGTTTATTTGGAATAATTATCTATTTTGGGAATAATAATATTTTATTCGAATGCCACTTAAACTTGAGTTATTTCAAAGAAAATTGAATATATGTGCATATTTTTATATTTAGCAAAATTATAAGCAGGTATTTTACAAATAATAATTTGTACAATTTGTAAAATCGAGGTCTAGTTTTAGTTAAACTATTTTAATAAATGTTAAATTTTTTTAACTTTTAAATCACACATATTTGTATGTATATCTAATTAAAAATCTCATCGATGTGATTTAATAAAAAATATAAATTGCATTTTACAGAGTACGAAGACTCAAGATTGATCTTAATATTTAATTAGAACTTACGTTTGATTAAAAGAGGGTTAAATGTGATATCTCATATTAAAAGGAATACTTTTTGAATCATAACTACCGTAAAATTTCTATCGTGGCGCAAATTTAATTGCTAATTGGATCGAGCTGGATTCGAGAGGGACGGCAAAGCATATATCAATTTGTCTACGTCACGAAATCACAAAATTCATTTTCGTCACGATTGCGATACTTTGTCGCTTATTATAAACTTATTATAAAGTAATGCTAAGCCGCTGGAAGTAATGCGTATCGCGTAATGAAAAATTACAATGGTTTTTTCCCCGTCGCGGCAACAGAGTTGCGTAATTAAGCGTCCCCTCCGCCGCGCCGTTGCCTTATCCAATTTATCGATCCGCTGATGCGGTAAAGCACCGTTCCGATGTCTGCGCTAATTGCAGCGGAACAAGCTACTAAATTATTTAGCTTACACGTGCTGCAACGGAGAGACGCTGGCAGCGAGTGCGTCTAATAGCGTCCTAGAGAGAGCGCACCGGCCGCGCGGGCCTGGAGCGAAAATAGATACTGATTGCACGCGAAAAGTCAAATGTAATCGCACGACCTTGCACGACTGTTGCGACTACGCGCGATCAACCGTGCGATTTACGGGATCTGCTTGCACAGCAAAAAACACGGAAAAAACAATCCAAGAAAGTCAGACACTTGCGTAATATGATGGATATTTTTCTTCAACACTTTCATATCCATTCGTATGTATTTGCACAAGCGAATTATAAAAAATTTGCGCATTTTTCTTATTCGCTGAGATAATATTCGTTAACGTACAATATGCCTTTATTATAAATGGTAGAACTTATGTCTTTCACTTTATTACTTATTGCTAACTATGTTAAGCTTATTAAATCATGTTGGAAAATCGACAGAAACGTTTCTACAAAAAGTTGAGAACAAAACTTTTATAATACAGTATGAATGATAAATGAAATAGATAATGCATTAAATAAAATAATCACTACTTTACAGTTTCTTTTTTCTTTTTTCTCCCTTCACTTATATCTCGAGCCACAAACATTCAGCCAGAACTATCCCGAAAGGCAGGTAATCAATTAATGGAAGGGAGACTGGGTTTTCAAACGCAAGAAGATGATTCATTTATGTTAATGAATTATTAAGCATGTTCGCACGTTATATTTATATTCATAAGTTAGTTATCGAGCTCATTTTACGCAGTTGCGCCGAACACGCAGCAACCCGCTGCTACGTCAAGACCAACTGCGCTCTTATTTATGCTTATAATTTTCCTCGTTGCTTTGGAATTTACCTATATAGATTTTTCTAAAGATAACGTTTATATGTCGAGCGAGGTTTATATAAATCGACAGATACGTTTCTCGGTATTGCAATGTCCATTAGCGACACAGAGATTCAACGTTTGTTTCTCTCGCCCATTTATGAGCGTAATTGAACCCGTAACTCGGCTGCTCGTTGACAAACTTGACTCGAAAGGACCACTTCAGTGCCTCGAGCAACAACGACAGGTATTCGAGGAGGCGCGGAAAACGCGGTGGAAACGTTCGCGTTTTCCACGGTACCCGCTTGAGACTCGAAATTAGCTTCTTTCAGCTTGGCTTCCCTCCCAGACAAATGGCGGCAGCGAGGAGGTCGGACAGGCGTCTTCGGTCCTAATACCATACCACGCCGCGCGCTCTCTCTCTCTCTCTCTCTCTCTCTCTCTCTCTCTCTCTCTCTCTCTCTCTCTCTCTCGCTCTCTCTCCGAGAGAGAGCGAGAGAGAGAGACGACGGGGGCTTGTCTAATGGAAACCGAGGACGCCTTAAATCCCCGCTTTGACTAATTTATTTGTTGGCCCGTTCGGCGAATCGGTGGCGGGCGCGGTCAAGACGCCGCGCCGCCGTCGCCGCCACGCCGTCGCACGCTCGGAAAATCGTAATTTCAGAGACGAGCCACGCGGAGTCACCCCCGTCGGGACCGTTTACCCCGGAGGTCACGGGAAAAATCGATGATCCATTACCGCGGTTACGATTGCTCCCCCGCGAGTCGGTACGCCAATCATTTAGCCCGGCACCGTCATATCCATTCCACGTCCATCCTGACAGTAGCTGATTTACTCGGGCGTACCCCAGAGAGTAACGTCGAGGGTAAAGCGCCGTGCTCCCTTAGTGCGCGGCGTTCGACCGGAATTCTTCCTCTCTGTGCGCGGATTGCAACTGCGCGATATAATCACGCGCAACCGGCCGCCGATCGGGATCCGCCGGGAGATCATGTCGCGGCAACGTGATCGAACGCCGACGATAAACCGCACCGTTACTCTGGCATAATTATCGTCACATGCAAATTTCTCGATCGTTACGTCAGTACGGAGACTTACAACGCTTCGCGTGACTTGCCGCAATGTTGGGACATTTCTTTTTTTATTATTCACAGTGACGCTTTCGATTTCTTTGAAATTTTCAGTCTGGAAAAGTCTCAAAGCCTCACTGGAATATTATTCTCTCTTTCTTCCCTTCCTTTCTCTTTTTCTTCGATATGCAACCTCTTCTGCAACAAATTTTTTATTCGAAAAGTCAATCAACTTTTCGAACGTCACGTCCTTTTTCGGATAGTTCTATTTACGAGACTTTTAGCCTCGCGAGAGATTCAGTCGAGCGCGTCAACGGTATTATGTAAGAGCAAATGCAAGGAGTTAGCTATTGATATATTAGCCTTTTAATAGATTTTAGCCTCGGTTACGTGATAGAAAAGAGATTGATCGTTGCTGCTTGCATCATTTCATTCAGGGAACGATAATCAATATGCATACAGCGACAGGATTACCGTCAATTTTGAATAAAAATGCATCGATAGCTTTGTATGGTATACGTGTGCAGTGACAGGTTCGATTTCAACCCGACAGTTCTAATCCACTCCGCAAGCTCCGGCGATTCGGTCGATATGTAGGTAGATGCATTCGCCCGATCGGAATTCTTTTACAGCCCAGTTTGCATTTCACAATCTATTCCGAGTGAGGCATCGGCCACGAAGGCATTTTTATCAAAGTGTCCTTCGGGTAGCGCGCGCGCGCTGTCATCTATATGCATTACCTCGTCGAAGGAAAGCTACAGTATTGTTTTGTCTACGTAGCACTTTAATACAACATGTCGTTCATGTTATCAAGCATGAACCTTTTTCATTTTCATTTATACTAGCTCAAACTCGAGCTCAAATCTTTTCATAACATCTCGTAACATGATGAAATATGAGTAACGATTCGAACTCTCTGTGATCAGTCTTTTATTAAATTAAATATTAATCCACTTATATATATATATATATATATATATATATATATATATATATATACACCAGAAGGCATGTAAAATCGATTATTATATTATTTAATTTTTCAATATTTTTCTTTAAAAAGTAGAAAAAAATCGTAATACGTTCTTCTCGAATTTGGATCTATTGTAAGCGCCTATTATATAAAGAGTAGATATCGTGAGCTATCAAAGCCTGTTTTGACAATTTGTATGTTGAGTAGATTAATTATATACTACGTAACTTTATTATTAATATAAGTATTATAGAGTGAAAGAAAAACAATTTCTTAACTATGCGTGCGCGTATAAAAAAAGACACACGTATATAAATAAATTTAAAATCATATTTGTGACTGCAATCTGTTAAAAAATGGCGCAGGCGTCTGGATTCTAATCAAAGTAAATTAAATATTATTTTTATGATATATTATAAAATATTGACTTAATTATCTTATTGATTATCTTATTGATCGTATTTTTATAAAATACAAGAGAAATTTTCACGGCGTACATTGTTCCGCACTAAAATCTCGATAACATTATGGAACAACGTTTGCACGGCAGTTCCTTTTTGTTAATGCGATATAACTCTTACGTAATATCGGCTCGATCGATAGTATTTCGCACTCGCAGTGCGTAGCATGTGTTTGACAGGTGACGGCGCAATTGTTTGTCGTTAAAGGTTCGGCGAAAAAAATTCGGTGCCGTTTCCATTAAACGCGGCTACCCGCTGAACAAAAATTGCGCTTTTCCGCCAGCTGGTCGCCTGATATTAACAACGTAACAATGCGCACTCGTGAGATCTCTCTCGGAAAAAAAAAGTGGACCGCGATAGACGCGAGCTATACAAAATTGTTTCCATTTCAGTTGCGTGTGAACGCACACACGCACGTACGCACGCACTTACGCATACACGCACGGATGCACCTACTTACCCTTTGCTCTTTACGAACACCGCGGGTTATCCGCCCCGTAATTCGAACATATAAGAAAATTAAAACAACAACGAGACGTAATCTAAAATCGCCCTCTGTTATGCGAGAGAATCTCTTCTTGAAAGAAGACACATATTAGAAGAAGAGATTCTTAATTGCCGTCTTCAAAACAGGCATTAATTACACTTACGCGATTTTTATTCATAAATTAAGAGCGGCGCGATGATCTTGGTCAAATGCAAATGCTTAACGATGAAAATGCATGAAGATGCAAAGAGGACGGAAGTTTGCTAATAACGTCGTCAACCGACACCCGACACGGACTTTGCACCTGTCGGTTTACGTAAAATATCGTTGACTGCGCGGTAACGTTCCAATTATCGATATTTTTTCTTTCTTTTTTTCGTATATCGTCGCGGTGTTATTCGGTTGTGACATTTCTTGTGATGCATGGCATCTTTTTCGCATAGCGAAATGGGAAGCATATCGTACGTTTGGTATAAGCGCACACATGTATACGCAACGGATCGAAACTGGGCTGAGCGTGTTGTAGTTAATCTAGGATAAGGGCTGTACATAAGTGCACATGCATGATACGTGGCGCTAAAGATCCATCCGACACACAAACGCGCATCCCTGGATTTATAGAGCGCCGGCGGAATCGAGGAGCCCCGACTCTGCGAGTCGGCGGATCGTAAACACCGCCGATTTCTCAAGCCATGAGTTGGGAATGCAAAGCGAACCGATCGGATCCGGCGTGATCTCCAGTAATTGTGACGGAGTGAGCAAACGTTAGCCGCTAATATCGTTGCTTGGATAGATCAAAAGGTGTATTCGTAATATGAGAGTTGCAATATTACGTGTACCCGATAATTACACATCGCAGATTTTATCGCGGTTTTAAAGAAAAATCATTGACGCTTCAGATGTCTAATTATCAAATAAATCTATGAGATAATTCTGCCCCGAGAAATTTTTACTTTTATATACCTATATAATATACAAAAAAAGAAAAAAAAATTCTTTTTTTATTCGGTTTTCCATGCAGCTCTAGAAAAAGATTTTAAAAAGCCCCGAAGTCAAGTCCCGAAAACCTTTTAATATAAAAATATTGACCTCTCTTACCGAGCATAAGGGAAATTCATCTGGATAACCTGCAACTGCATATCCCTGTAGAGTCAAGTAATCGAAATGTAAGACCTTTAGACGATCAATAAACATGGGAATAAAATTGCTGCATTGCATATCACACACACACGTAATTTATTCGGTAAAATAATCTTCTTTTTTTATAAAACACGTCAAGTTTTATATTTTATACAATAAGATACATTATTTCTCACAGTCACATTAAAAATCACGCGATATCAATATCTTTTTAATTCATAATACTTATTGATATTTAATACTTCGAGATACAATGGTGTACCTAATGTCTCGAGAATGAATATTATTAACCCTCATTTTGTTAATAAAAAACAAGAGTTCTATTTACGAAGAAACTTCTGCTCTGATTTGTAATGCTTTACACTCTCATTAGATACGCCATTGTTTCCATTATTGTATATGCGCATATAAGAAATTGCAGTAAAACTAAAAACGGCTACACATAAGATACGCATAACACGCAAACACATATACGTCGTGAGAATAATTGAAACTAAATTACCACAACGAATCAACAGCGGATATAATTTACGTCACGTCAGTAAATTACAAGATGAAAATACCAAGAGCTCAGAGTTAAAATAAAGCTCGTGTCATATACTGAACGGTCAAACTACGCTATATAATGTACATGGTGGACATTCGATGTTTTGTGAATGTTTTACGTTGACAGGTGCGCGATGGCGGTCCATGTACGAGCAAATCGTCCGCGCATCGCTACGTGAAGCAAATCACGGGATGGCACATATAGAACAGTGACATTTGCATTTTCCTTCATATACATCTTTACCACACTCATCCTACGTGCTGTGACCTTTGCGAAATAATTAGGTGAAATGAGCCGCGATTTATTTTTAAGAATGGTAGAGGAAAAAATGGTAATATGGACCGCCATTTTGATCTTTTTGTGTAAATTTTTATCTTTTATTAATTTAAATTTAACATAAAATGCTTTGACATAAAATAGTTGAAATGAAGAAAAAGATAGTTAAATATATATAATGGGAAAAATTATTTAAATAAAGAAACCATGACGCACAAATATCGGGATGTAGTGGTAAAGTGAGCCCCCCCTCCCTCTCCTGTGTTAGTAATGGCGAAAGTGACTGTCCCCTGTGACTGTCCCTTGTTTATATAAATATATTGTTTAAACAAATGAAAAAATCGGCAATATAGCGATTGATCCTTAAAGTAGGATAGTTAATAAGGTAACGCGAATTTTTTCAGATTTTTTTAGAACGCTTAAAGTATCTTTTAGGCGTCGGACACGACGTGACCCGACGTTACCCGTTACGGGTGCCGAAAAAGACGTTACACGCGAAGGGTTAATTACATTTATATTTAATTATGTCCTAGCGAAAGCATAGTTATTCAAGCTTATTTAAAACAGAAGACAGCAGCCTGAGAATTGATATAGGGTACAAAGTCGTTAATTACAAACTTTAAACCACGTTAAACTTGTCACTGAATATCAATTGAAAAAAACTTTGACGTACGTCTGTAACAGATAACTCGATTGTTAACAAAAAAAGTCACGTCAGTCGTAGCGGCAACTGTTTCACAACTTCGACACCTGCGCTGAGAACAAATTAACGCTCAGTTACCTCACCTGGGTCTGAGAGACCCTGCACATTGTTAAAACGTGCAGGGTTTTTAAAACGTTCATAAAGTATCTTTTTTTAGTCGGTACTACGTCAACTTGAAAAAAAGCAATCTTTTTCGCTTCTTCAGAAAAACACGTCTTCTTTTTTTTTTAAATAACATTTACATTTTTTAACTTATGGAATAATCTAACTTGCACGGTCTTGTTAGATCTTTAAAAGACGCATCGATTTAAAAAAAAAGACTTCAAATTGATGCATTTGTCTTAATGATACAAGCTAGAGAAAACGGCAGGGGTCTCTCAGACCCTGGTGAGGTAATATCGGGGTGTAAAAACGCAAGGTAACTGAGGGTTAAAAATCTTTTGCAAGAAATAGCGTTAATTATAATATAATTTTAAATGAGGCCCATATTATCAGCAGAAAGTTCACTACTACTTTCTGTTCTAACCATTTTCAACATCGTGCGAGTATCGCGATTCGCGCAACGGATAACGCGTGATGAAGGTATACAAATACCGTAAATACGATACGACGGACCAGTGGAAATCCGATCTGTTTCCACTTAACACCTCGCGAATTGCACGCGCATGCACGTCGAGGAGATTTCGGAAGATTTCGAGATACCGTGGAAACACCAGGACTTTACTAGAAGATATTATAATCCTTCTCTTCCGCGCGCGCGCGCGCGCGCGTGGATAAACGCGGGGAGTAAGACAAATGACGACGGGCTTAGCGGCGGCGTTGGAGGGTATAAACAGTTACGGGGAGGAATATGCCGTGGTTATTCAAATCGCCGACAGATAAAATCTGCGAGCGTGCGTCGCGTTCGTTGTTGCGGCGAGCACGGCGGGATTTCGCAATTCCCCTCCTTCCCATCAATTGTGCGCCCCCGTGTATTTTAGTCGAGTCTCGTGAAGGCCACCCCCTTATCTCTGGCGTCACCGGGTGCATCTCGGGACCGCCGCACCGTTAGTAAACTTTTAAAAGCTATCGCCGTTCTTCCGGCACGGAGAGAGACAGGGGGAGAGAGAGAAGAGAGAGAAAGACTTAACGCGTCTTAGCGTTCTACACTGCTTCTCTGGCGTGATGGCGTGGTAAGACCTAGAATTTTGCGACTCCCGTTTGACTTGCCGATCCTCTCTGCTTCCCACACAGTGTCCGGAAGTTTTGTCCCTAAAGTTTCCGGGAAAATCAGAGACAGGACGCCCGCGATCATGCCCATGGACCCGAACAGGATGAGCGGCAGCGAAGGCATTATTTGCGCCTGAACGTAAACGAGGATACGTGTAATTAGCGAAACGTTTGAGACGATGTATTTAGTTTATAGAACGCTTTCGCCGAGAAATTTCTCAACGGTGATTGACTGCAAATATGCAAAATATTTTTCGTTCGAAATAAAATATTATAAAATATCATCAATGTCATTTTTATGAAAACTATATGCACGTTTATCAAGTTAAAAATGGGAGTAAATGGGAGTAAATATTTTCGAAGAAAAGGTTATTTGTAAGAGCAAAAGTTCCCTGAAATGTTGGATTTAATGTAAAATTACAGGGGAGTCGAATGCAGATCTGGAAAATGTTCGCGCAGCGTTATCGAGGCGTAATTCGGAAAACGCGCGTAATTCGAGAGCGCATCTGTTTCATGCAAACGCGTGTCCGTTGACTCACCAGAAGAGGCGTTTGCGGCGATAAGATTGACCCGACGCGGCCGGTCATGCTGCAAATTCCGAGCAGGGAATGCCGGAGCGTTGTCGGGAACAGCTCCGCCGTGTAGACGTAGACGGTGCCGAACGCCATGGTGATACACAGCTTTCCGGCCATGTATAAAAGTAAAGGCCCGTAACTCCAGGCTCCTGCGGAACAGAGCGGCGATAAATCACCGGGATCGCGCGCGCCCTGGCATAGCGGCCCATTATAACCGACATAATTACGCGAACAACACGATCGCGACTATAAGCCGAACGACACCGCCGGCGCACGTATATAGCGTCGTCTCAACGGCGCTTTTTGCCCCCCTCGGATACGGATTACACACGTAATATGCAACGCGGCGTATCACACATTCGCAGCTTGTATTATATTTTCGCGCGATTATAACTCATATCCGTCCCCGCGCGCGCGCTCGCGCTCGCGATTAAACTTCGCGATTCCATACGAGGACACGTGTAAATATGAGTAAAACGTACATCCCGAAAAAGAAGATAAAAAGAGATTCTAACAGCTCCAAATGCACGCCCTTTCGTTTCTCACACGTCGATAAGATATGATCTTATGGAAGTAATTGGAAAATAGCGGAGCAAAAATGTGATAAAAGTATCAACCATCAAGTTCTTTGAAACGTGACACTAAACATTTATATTCATTCACGACGATGCCAGGATGCGTAGCATTAATGAACATGAGCGAAACAGCATTGTTTCAAAAAGGTCTTTTTTTCCTTACCTTGTCGGCATGTTACGTCTATCCTCTTTTGCTCGAAAATGAATGGGATAAGCATTTAAATAGCTCGATGATGAAAGAAAATACGTGGTAGAGCGAGGCGCATGTCGACGGCATTAATGTTTCAAAAAATATCCCGAAATTCTCTCTCCTCGTAAAAATTTCTCTAGCGTAAACTCGATTCAACGGCTTTTCATAAGCGACCCACGAAACGAGGATCCATCCTTGTCTGAGAAACCTTCTCTTTTTTTCTTATCCCTTTACCTGTCGGTACGAACTGGATTGCGAGGCAGAACGCCCCGCTCAGCAGGAACGCGCCTGAGAGCGTTGGTTTACGGCCAATGCGATCGGTCAGCACCCAGGCGAGGCAATACGCCGGTATCTCGACCACCGCGACGAGCACGAAATTGATGTACTTATCCCCGGCGAACGCCACGGAATTCAACGACAATCCGTAATAAACGAACGTGTTCGTGAGCCAGCAGAACGAGCAGACCAACAGTCGAATGAGTATCACTGAACTATGTAGAACTTGCACGATCGGTTTCCTCTCGTCCGATATCACTAGCTCGCTTTTCTGAAAGATCGTATCGGTCTCGTGGTCGTGTGCGGCATCGTATGCAAATCAGTATTTTATACCGGCATTTACAGATTAATGCAAAAGTTGTTGACTGCACTGGAATTTACGAGCGATAGTTCCCAGCAAACACCAAGTAACTTGAGTAACTCAACAATGTTGAGTAGGAAATTGTAACTTGTGTGTATAAGTTTACCGTTACACAGTGTTTACTGGGTTGTATTTTAGACAACAGTAAGCAAATTTGCAGATGAGACATTTTCAATATCGTAATTGGGCGCATGTGCGTCTGCGATAAGAGAAAGAAATAAATGACGTACCGTTTCGTCCTTAGGTACACTTAACTCCTTGAACGAATTGATGGCCTCGTCCGTTACTTGCAGGCCGTTCATTCGAGCTATTTTACGATATATTTTCTCTACTTCGTCGTGTTTACCCTTTGACAGTAGCCACCTTGAAATCGGCATCATATATGTTGTGCAAACAGTTATTCCCCAGATAAAAGAATGAAAAGAATTCTACTGTATATAAATATTAATTAATAAATTCCGTTCGATCGTTTACTGTAAAAAAGTTGTACTGAAATGGTAAACGATTCCAGCTAATCTTTCAGATCTTTTAATGCATTTCAGCTAATGGCTTTAGTTATGTTTAATTACTTTCAACTGAATTCGCAATAGATATTGATTGCTCACGTAATCCAATAAATTGCAGATAACATTCGTCGATTTCAAATCTTGCTGATCGATCAAAAGTGATGTCCCAGCGATACGTGCGAGTGTTCATTAAGTTTAAAAAGGATTATATACCTAACTGATTCTGGAATGAACAGAGGCAGGAGAATAGCTAGCAATCCCGGCCCGTATATTACTCTAAGAAGCGTTCGCCAAGATCTTAGCCAACTCGCGATCAATCCCAGCAAGATCTCACCCATGGCGAACATGCAGCAGATGATGGTGCTCCCGAAAACTCTGTTTTTCACTCCCACCGTCTCCATTCCTGAGAGCAAAAAATATGTGAATTATTACCGAACGTATATAATCACGCGTAAATTACATTAGAAAGAAACGTGAAGCTAATAAACATATCTTATATAATACATGATTTCTATACAATAAATATATATATATATATATATATGCAATTTATCGGTAATCACTAATACAAAAGTGAATGTAGAGAAACATATACGTATTCGACCCAAGTGCGTCGGTAATTTGAAAATGTCGCGACACACAAGATTGTTTTGTACTTCAAAATAATTTCGAAACTCTTGACATCGTCTACAAAAAACTTATCGATCAATAAATTTTGATAAAAGACGCCAACGATAGGTATTACCGATAAATCAACTATCGATGTAAAAAAAAGTGCATTTTATCAACTTTCCGAACTGTTTCGAGTCGTATTGTGCGAAATACAATATGTTTTTCCTGTCCACTCATTTTCCGCGAGTGTAACCTCGAGGAATTTTCGAGTGAAAGCTTATTATCTATCGCAAGGCTCGTTAGTTTTACATTTCCCGGGAATGTTTTGTCACAGAATATATTTTCATAGAAATCTAAATGCGTGTCGCATAAAGCTGCAACTATATAATTTTAATAAACGACTAAATAAACACGTGGTAAATCCAGAATAAATTACTCGAAAATATCTACGTTACGCGTGTCGCGTATTTGCATTCCAAACGCGGAGTAAAGAGCATTGCATCGAGAATTCGCTCCGACGCCGACGCCGCGCCGCGCCGCCCGCAAACACTCGTAATAGGGCAGGAACGACATAACGCTTACAGGTGTCGCATATTTTTTGCTCCCCCCCCCCCCCCGCGTGCATATTTATTATTCCGTTATTAACGCACCTAGGATAAATCCCGCGCTGTAAATTCCCGCCGCCATGGTGGCATCGAGGAATTCGAATGCGAGAAACATCCAATAATTCACGGAGAAGGAATGTATCAAGCCGCTGACTCCAGACAGAAACGTCGACAGCGTCAAAAAGGTTCGTCTTCCGTACCTGGAAAATAAAAATGAATGAACGCGGATGCGCCGTCTCCCGTTGTTCGCGGCAAAGCGCATTTCTGCCGTGCCGCAATGCGAAATTCCTCGCGCTACCGCGTGATACGCCGCGGCGCGCTTTCTTATCGAGGGTCTGTGAAATCGAGCCGCAGAAACATTGTTACAGACCATTCGTACAATTTTTGCATTACGTAAAGAACTATGCGTATCATTTCAACTAAGAATTTTAATCTCGTAACCGACATAACCGATTGCGATTTATCGCCGGGTACGTAAAGGACGCATAACAGAAATGCAGTTGCGCGATGCAGCTGATATTATCCATACGAGCGTGTCTAACGCGCTCGCTAGGAAAAAGATGTAAAAATAACTATAATGAATTTTTAGACTTTCTAGCCGAGTTGTTATTACGAGGAAAAATAGCTTGTAGGGAAATAATAGCTTTGGAAAAAATAGCTTAGAATTTATCGTGAATTTATCGCTAATTTTCTATAAATATAATCTTAAATTCTATTACGTAATCTAGTTAATTCTTAAATTAGCTGATCGTACGACATAATTTAGATTTATATTTCTCTCCTTGGCAGCACGGAGATATAAATAAAAATGAAAACGCGCGCCGGCATTCGTGATGCCATCCGCGACGAATGTTATGAAATATTTTGTACGAAGTTAATTAATTAAAGCCCCAGGGATATTGCGCTGATCTCTCACCTGTCAGACATGTATCCGGCGAACATCAAGCCGACGAATTGACCGGTATTCTGTATCGTGCCCACCAACGTGAGTTTCCATCGATTGGCGTCGCAGGTGAATCCCCACTGCATCGAGATAAGCGGCGGAAAAGGAAAGAGAAAATAAATCTCGGCCGCTAAATCTCGGCGGATATAGAAAATACGCGCGCCGCTGATTACCGCGCGAGAGCCACATTACCTCGTTGAGTATCGTACGCTCGTCCGGATCGTAAATCCAAGAATTGCAGTCGCGAGTGACGTTGGTGAACGACGCTTCCGTACATGTACTCCAACGATCGTCATCTCGCACCGCGTAACGCGTGCAACCGGAAATGGCCCCGTTTTCGGTTTTCGGGGCGGAAGCGTTGATCCACAGCGGGTCGAACGTCGCGTTCCCCGCGTGCTCGCATTCCGGCACTAAACATCTGCGTTATAAACAGTTGCTTTTTTCCTTCCTTAATTCTCTAACACTAACCACGGCTGGCCTCAAGTTTCGATACCGTGTCTCGCAAATACGTTTATGTAACACGTGCACGTGCATGGAAAGTGGCCCATTGCGCACGCTACGCGTGCGTGATAGACCACTTTCCACGCACTTGCAACATAAAATAGGGTGTGCAAGTCGTGCGTAAAGATGAAGGCGAGTGCGGTCACCGCACCCGGGAATTTTCATCTTACAGCACTTGTTGCACAAATAACTATTGAATTACGTATCTTGACTGCGTGTGCATAGGTGAAAGCTCAAACAGCAAAGGATACACATATATATGCGTACCTGTATTTAACCTCGCCCGCGGTAAATATATAAGCAAGCGTAAATCCTGCCGACAGCATCAACGGTATGCTAATAAATGCGAACATCGCCATCTGGTACGATCCAAATTTTTCCAAATCGCTCCCCGTTGATGGACCTTTCGCAGCTCCTGCGAAAAATGAACAGAGATTCGGCTGTAATGATCCACGCTTCTCGAGATTAAGAAATCATAACAAGAAAAATCATATTTCGTCATTATGTTAAATCGCATTATTTCGAAATATTAAACCAACCAAAAAGTATATCTATCTATACAAAGCATATATTGCTGAAAACAAATAAGTGAATATTCGGTTGTATAATCTGCGTGTTTCAATTAAGGGATCGTAACAGGAAAAGCCACATTATACGTCATTATGTTAAATCACATTATGTTGAAATAATTAAATCAATCGAAAATATCTATTTATCATATTAAGACTTATGAAAACGCGCCACGAAAAAGTTCCGCCAATTCGTGTCGTTCCTTATGATACGTAAAATGAGTAATTACACGACATACTTAAACATCTAGGAAATGGCAAGTTATGCAATATTGAATAATCGGATATCTAGAGTCTACGTACAATTACAACGTATATAATCTCCGACATCTCTTTAACAAGCTGGCGTCCATTGTACGTGTATATATACATGTATACTTAGTAATTTAATACTACTGCTAAGCAGTGATATACTTAAACAACGCTAACTGGAAGAATAATCCGGCTGGAAATATAAGTCCACCTTAATCGTCTCTTCAAACGGCTGACTGTGTGCATAAGACTTCGTTACAGTTTGCCTGTGTTATGCAAGATAGAACCGGGCAATATTTATCACTAATTTGTGCAAATGCCTTCGAAATTTAAACAACGAAAAATAAGATATCTTTTTCGCATGAAGTCAAAAGTCGTGAGAAAATGTTAGTTAATTCTGTATACAAATTAATACTTTATTTCGATCGTTAACTGTAAAATAAAACTTATGATGTAAAATATCTTTTCAACATTCTAATTAACATGGCTGCTTAATATACAAGTTATTAAATGATATACCGAGCACAAAAAATGAGCTTGCTTTAATTTTGTCTTAATTTTTTTTTTTTTTTTATAAGTTGGAAGATATGTATTTTTTTTTTTTTTTTTTTTTAGACATTTTTAATAATTTTACACTTCTCGCACGTGTCTTATTGCAGCGCATTTTTATTACATGAAATTTTTCTCAGTTCAAAATTATCCTTCGGATAGCAGAGATCGTCTTTGCATTTCCATTTTATGATTACGTCAACGTGCGAGTATCATTCGTACCATTTTCCAGTCCCGGCTGCAACGAGTCAGCCTCGTCCTTCCTCGAACAGCACAGCCGCATACTGTCGTCTTTTACGTCCCGTAAGCTGCAATCGTATTCAGAATTTATACCATTTGCCGGGAATCGCCGCCGCGGCGGCGGCCGATCGAAAGTTCAACTTGGCGCTTTATGTTTCAAGTTTCCTGGGAACATCGCGAATGAAAAACGATGCCAGTCGCGCGCGTCGGACTTGGGCGGGCATTACATAAAGAAACGGGATCAGTTCGCCGCGCGAAGGCGGCTACGGAAAGCTTTTCCCCATAAAAAGCGCCGGAAGAGGGAAAGAGAGAGAGAGAGGGGGAGAAGGAAAGGGAAAGGGAGAGGGGGGGAGAGAGAGAGAGAGAGAGAGAGAGAGAGAGAGAGAGAGAGAGAGAGAGAGAGAGAGAGAGAGAGAGAGAGAGAGAGAGAGAGAGAGAGAGAGAGAGAGAGAGAGAGAGAGAGAGAGAGGAACTGCCCTCGGAAACGACTTCTCCGCCGAGCAGCCGGAGCTCTATCCCGGCGGTATATAAACAACGCATGCATATAACGACGATGTTGCAGGTGCTGGGGAGTTAGCGGCCCAGCGGCAAATAACGCAAAAAGTACAGCGCATTAGAATCAGGATTATCAGAGCGTAATAATTATCGAGGAACCGAAAAAGAAAGCGTAAAGCTGTGCGCGATGAGAAGCACTATGTGTTTCACCGCGCGCGGCGATACAACACGTGAATGATAAAACACGGATCGGACAATCGCTTTGTACGGAAGTCTCGTCGGTCCGTTCTCGGCTTTTCAATTTGCGAGAGCAGCGCGCAAATCATTGTATATGTACATGTGTGTGCATGTGTGTGTGTGTGTGTGTGTTTGCAACGATTACCGTGAAGAGCGTTATCGTTAAAAAAAAGCATTTTTGCAAACATTGAACGCACAATAAATCTGTTTTACAGAGATTTCTGCCGTCAGATAATTTAAGCGTGCGTTTTAATATGCGAAAAATCCGCGGAGGAGCAACTAACGACTCACGCTTTCCCAGCGCTGTTTCCGCGAGAGGCCGTGTTTTGCCGGGAAAAATATACAAAATATCGTTTAATAAACAGGTAATTTGAAAAATGCCCGGAGAAATTCCGCAAACCCCTTCCCGAAGGCCGCGTGCTGACCTCTCGCAAGCACGCGGTTAACTTCTACGTGAAAGCACGTGGTTTATTGATTTCCCCACGGTACACCGGAAACCGGAAAAACCGCCGCGAGCTCGAAAGAGAGAGAGAGAGAGAGAGAGAGAGGGAGGCCGAAAAGAAAATCGGAACGCCGGAGCTAAATAAAGTAATCTTCCAATTGTGCCAGATCGCGGTGCTCGAAACAATTGTGTGCAGTTTATCCCATTGCGCTTCGCGAGATACTGATGCTCTCGCTGATGCTTTAGCCATGTCGAGGCGGTGAAATGCGCAAAAGGGAGTAACTGCCGGCGCGCGTATTCGGTTTTACGATATCATTCTGATGTCGCATTAAACGCACACATCGCCGCGCTGTGTCTCGCTGAAAGTCTTCGGCCGAAGTTTATCCATTTTCGCGATTTATACGCGCGCGCGACAGGCATTGTTTCCGCGAAAACGAGGTTTACGAGAAACTAGACAATGTTAATAAATTAATGGAGCGTGCCTTGATATTCCGATCATTATCCGCGCGAGGTGACTCGGGGAAAGTTTCCGTGAACCAAATGGTCCAAGTTAATCTCGGGGACGTCGAGGAGGTTTACGTTGCCTTTAGAATGCGCGTCGCACGAATGAGAGACGACAGAATGAGAAATACTAGTTCCACGATTTTTTCTCTTTTATTCCCTTTCAGCTCGCGAACGGGGGGTTCTCCCGCGTAATAATCGAGCCGTCACGTGATTTAATTCGTACGGATTCTAAATACGATATCGCGATAATGGATTCTAAATATCCGGAGATGCCGAATACTTGAATTGTAGAAATGTAGAGCAAGAGCGGTTTTATTTACACAAAGATATTATGTCTTATCAGCATAAATAATATGCATAATCATATAAGATATATATGTAGTAGGGTACAGAGGAAAAACAATCAAAATCCATTTTTTTTTTCGAAATTGATCTGATCATACGATCTTGTGGCATTTTCAAAGAACTTTCAAAAATTTCTGATTTGTCAAGAACCAGTTACAATTCATTGGAAATAAGGCTGAACGATGTACCGTACTGGGAGATAATGTCTTCAAACTTAAAATTGCGTTTTTCTCGAAATTAATCCGGATGGACATTGATCGTTTTATAATAATATTGTATAATTATAAATAATTATAAATACTAAAATTATATACATATATAACTTAAAATCATCATTAAAATCGAAAATCTAAATTTTATTAAATTGCATTACACGAGCTCCGAGCGCGGTCCAGAAGCAGTGAGAGAACGTTTTCCGCGCGTATCCTTGTCCGCGCCCGCGGGCTTTATCTACATATTCTATTACCTTAAAAAGGAGCGCTCAAGCTCGACGTCCGTCACGAGTATATACGGGCGGTACGGCCTTCTAAACGTCGTAAAACACGTCTCCGCGCGCGCGAGACACGAGTTGCATGGTGCACTTTTTTGCTCGTCCACACGGACGATCGCTGATAAGCGAATTAATGAATCGCCGCCGCCACCCCCGCTGCCGCTGTAACCATGCACCCAGACACCCGCGCACCTGCTTGCTTCTGTCTTGCAAAGACAGCAAGTACTGTCTCCTCGAAGGTAAACGCATTCCGCGATGGTGCGGCCACATGATGTTTGGGCGAGTGGGGGACGACTAAACAATCGGTGGGGGAATAACGATTTATCTTAAAAGTACGAAGAAACGAGCGCGTAGACTTCTAATGGATGTATCGCCGAACGATCCCTATACATGAAAGTCGCCGGAAAGTCGCCGGAGACCGGAGAGCACTTTCAAAGTGCGTGCGCGGATCCTAGCAGCGGGAAAACACGACCTGGCGCGCATTAATATTAATATCGTGTAAATATTATATATTGATATACGAAGACGTCGAGTCCACGTCATCTGAGAAATATCAGAAACAGTTCCACAAGCGCATAGCAATTTCATTTTATATAAATATAAAGTATCTTCTACATGGAAGAAGGTGTTCGAAGTTTCTAAATCGAAAAACGGCAGATACTCGCTCATTAATGAATACTTAAATGTTGCCGTTGCTCCAATTTACGCTGCGTGTTTTTTATTTTCGTCCAGAGTACGGTCGATAAATCATGATGCGTTTATCAATGTGTATTTTGTAAATATATACTGAAAGCAGCTGTGATTCCATCGCAAGTTTAATACACGAAGATATCGAGACTTACATCGTCAAAAACAGTTCCAAGTATAGCAATTTTATTTTATATAAAGCACCTTTCTACATGGGAGGTGTTTGAAGCTCCTAAATTTCCTAAATTAATAATCCTGTTGTTCGATATGTCAACAATTTAATTTATATTTTTATGTGACGCGCAAAATACTCTCGTATTCGATCATTCGTGCTGCAGTTAATTTCTCGACATCTTTTGACATACGCGCTGTATAATATGTACCCAATACTCGTGCACTAATTAACGTGGAATAGAGATCCATATGGAAATAGGATCAAAGTCGGGAAGGATATTTTCGTGGAAAGGGTTTCTGGGTGTTACCCATAGTATATTGAAAGGTTCTGGAGAAATATCGTACACGTAACTGGTTTCAACTAGCTGATTCCGGCTCTTACGTCGCCTCTCTCGCGTACGCAATAATGCGGTTTTGCTACATCGTGTGGAAACGAGTGTAAAAAAAAAATCAAAACTGCAATAAATATAATCAGTGATCATCCGTGACTTTTCATGAACTGTTTGCAATTATAATTCACAAATGTCTGTCGTATCTATTAACAGCATTGTTTTAACAATCGGGCGATGCTGTACAGGTGACATTTTTACGTGTTTTTTCCATCTGTTAAGTCAAGCTAAATTTATTTCTACAGAAACAATAAACAAAATAAACACGAACGGTTTATGTGTTAACGATATCTAACCTATATCTTATTTAGATAATTTATCACAATGTATATTTAATCGTGAAATCCGGTTGCGATATTTTATATGTGTGATAGATTTTTACAAAAGATTTCGCATACAAACAATAAGAGAGCCAACAGTTGTCATGATATATAATATTTTATAAGATATAACCGCAGACGTCACGCACCTTTCGCGGGAAATATATAAGACAATTTTTTTCTCAAATCACTCTTCGAATCTTTGATACGTTATCATATGTCATTACAGATGAATTTTCATTAGATTTTATTTTATTATAAATAAATAACGATATTAATATAGTTACATAGCTTAATCGAGATTAAAACTATGAGAAATTATAATAATTATCAAAATAATCTCAAATATCTCGAATTGTTTTAACTACAAGAAAGATTTGCATTCATTAAAAATCATTTTTAAATAATGATTAAATCATTCCTAAATTCGAATTAAATTTTTAACAGTATCCAAATATGAAAACAGTCTCTTAAATGGAATCAGTATCTTATCACTGAGAAGCAATGAAAAATATTGCAACAGTTATAAGCACTGCGTTTAATGAGATTTCACTGGAGAGAATCAGTTAGGTCCAGTTTCACAAGTGTCGGTTAACTTTTAATCTTAGATTAACTCACTCTTTGTCTTTTTCTAAGAGGGACGTTAGAAGGAGACGAGAGTGAGTTAATCTAAGATTAAAAGTTAACCGACACTTGTGAAACTCGGCCTTAGTGGTGGATTATTCCAATCAATGATATTAGAGTGCTGAAAACAGTGTCTATGAACAGCTATGAACGGCAAGCTTAAAAGCAAAAAGAATAATGATTCAGAACTTGATTATTATAGTTGAATACCATTTTTAATCAGAAATATTCTAAAATTTAAAAAACTTGTTATATTTTGCTATTATATGCGGTTACCAGTGAATTATCTTACTTCGACTGGCCACAATCAGTAAGATGTAAGACGGAAGAGCAAAGGAATGCGAATATTCGTATTGAAAATAAGTAAAATACTCACTAATCCTCATCTGTGTAACATCAGTTACTGTTTTAATCAGCAAAATTTTCATTCGTTTTAAGAGAGTACGTGGCTCTCATTAAATTATCCATAAAATGTAAAGATATTTTTCATTACCGCATTTATCACGCAGATAAATGATATGTGATATCAATTGTCGTAACGTTATTAATGATATTTGGAATATTAATAAAATTGAATTATGCCGAAATATATAAAATTAAGATTTAATACTATATTATACTGAAGTACATGACAAACTTTAACGGAGCCCCAATCGCGACGAGATAATTATATTGATACGTATGTTATCCTACTGTCAATTATCTAATTGATAATTTAACTTGATAAAAACTTTAATTACTTAATTGATATTTAAGATCGTAAAAATATCGTTTCTCTCATATCAGAAATTGTCATTAAATGATACGCCCGATTTGAAATTAAATTGCTATTGCCAGCGCGAAAATTGATTACAACTCGTGCCATTACATATAAGCAGTTTTTTGTGTTTATATTTTCGTGTCTCGCACATATACTTTTTTGTATTATTTTATTGGAATTATTTTATTGGCTTCTTTTCATTCCTCGTGCAAGGCTTTCTTGAGCAGTCGAAAGTCTTTTTGCTTACGACGACAAATTAGTTTCCGAATTTCGAAGTTTCCATTTACACGCCGTTTCCGAATCGAAACAGAATGAATCATATTCGATTGCTTCTTCGTGACTACTCGTGAAAGTCTTAGTATTATTTGCAGATTCCTGTTTAGGTAAATAAGATAACAAAATAGCTGCAGGTGATATTGGGTAAAAGCGATCGACTATGCAAACTTGATACGACGGTGTCGCTATCCAATGGCAAACAAGACGTTTTGCTGGGGGACTCATCTCATATTGTGCTGCACTTTGCGCAAACGCTACTACGGAAATATTGTAAGCACGCTGTGACGTGTGCTTACAAAACAAACACGCGCAAACACGTGGAAAAATTTAAAAGGGGAATTTATTATGTGAGAGACTATATTACTCTTAAGGACGATTTACGAGCAACGTTGAAAAGCCCATTTCTTCACACAATATCTTCATACCTAGTCTGCACTTTCTTCCTATTTTCTTCTCTTTAAAGCAATAGGATTAGTTTTTATCGCACAGACAAGAATTTTTGCTAATTAACTTAATTATACGTATATCAAATAGTATCACTGATTTATGATTTCGTTACCATGACTATAACACGATTATACAACAAGAATTATTCGCGAATTATGAGATGATAAAACGCGAAAGAAATTAGATTATGTAAACTGTTCATCACTTAAATTGTATTTCCATATATTTCGCTTCATATACGAAGGAACAATCGAATTCATCCGCAATTGCGAATATTCTTTTGATCTGGACGTGAAAGAGCGACTGCAATACGCATATCGGTAATAAATAAAAGTATGACGAGAACCGAATGAAATGAAGCTCCAAGTGTGACCTCAGTCCGAATCGATGTTAGTGGTTCATCATGCGAGACTTGAACTGGTTACCGAACCTTGATCGCTATAGATAATGTATCGTGCATGACAATGAACTGCGAAAGAAAACATACGTGATGGGTTTAATGAAAAGTACGAAACAAAGTACGAATACTAAAATACCACGTACACACGCTGCAGAAAGTGTTATAATAAATTATTTATCGCAATCAAACTTTGTACGCATGTCATGACGAAATCAATATCTCTTCGTCAACAAAAGTCTCGGAAGATTATCGTCACTTATCACATATATATTTTCCATTTTCTCAATATACTTTTAAAATTATTTTAAATATATATTGTTTATATATATTGTTATATATTGTTTTAATAAAGTATTTAAATAAAGTCTGAAAATTAAATAACAAATCTCTATATCATCTATTTTCTGTTATTCGTTAATTTAAGAAAAATTATTTGTTTTTAGATATTTTTAATGTAAAAGATATTGACAACGCTTCGAAATTTTTGTTAAAAATTTATAAATTTACGAAATCCCTTGTAATCTCTAAACTGCTCAAGAAATTTCATCAATAAAGCTTGACACACTAAAGTCTTGCGCGACACTCTGTATAACGCTTTGCATATACTAATACACATAAGTATTGACCTAGACATTATCTTAACGACGCGCAACTCAGTTCTGAACTTGGAATTTGGTTCGGCGTGTACTTGCTGCTCTCCGCGTTTGAATATTTAACTTGCATTTTATGCAAAACTAAAGTAACATACACCGGCGTTAATGGCTATAACTGTATGTAACGAGTTTATGAATATATTGATGAGAACGAGATTGTTAATCGCTTTGTATACACAAGGAAGCGGATTTCAAATTTATATAATTGTCGTCTCTTTATGTTACAATAATACGGCATCATCGAGCGTGCGTTAACACGGCCGGGTGTGTTTTTCGCATCCGGCAAAATTGGTCTGTTATTTTTAACTTTGTAAAATTACGCTGGGAAAATACCGACGTAATAATTGGCGCTCAACCGGTCAATTTAATGATATGTTTATTCGTTTACGTTTCGACGCACGCAGTTCGATGCCCCTCTTTGATATTTTTACGCAGCAACGCACTGTTCCGCATCTGTTCGTATCGCCGTGTAAAGTTACAATCCCGTTAAATATGTTTTAGAAATTGGCCCAAGCACTCCACGTACGCGCACGTACTTTGAAAAAGTATGCGCGGCTTTTTAAATTTAATTTAATGTATTTAAACAAAGATAAATTCACATACATCGTCAGCTTCAGTTTCTTTACACAATAACTTACGAAATTGTGTGTGGGTGGTGTGATCAAATATAGCACACAACAATTATCTACGACTGACTGATTCGAAACAAGCGATGAAAAACAACGAATTTAATTCCATTAACATAATACGCATAAACAAACAAATATCACACATTTTCAAAAGAAATTCATAACAATGGTATACGATTTGATCAGTTTTATAAATTACTGTATATTATAAATTGTTCTTGAAGTAACATTCTAAAATTGTAAAATATTAAAATATTAAAACACTGATATAATAAGCTGTTCCGCTTTTATAAATTAACACATATTTGACTACGACAATTGATATGATAATATTATTATACAAATAATAATTATGATAGAATGATATGATATGATAGAAGTATCCAGAAGAGTGCTAAACTTGTCGTCAAACGCAGGCAGTTAACTTATCGAATAAAATAATAATAAAAAAAACAAAGTTGAACAAGGCAATAATCTCTAATACAAGTAAGCCGTAATCATGCTCGTCAAATATCTAATCAATGCCGCTAGCTCCATATCTTATAAATTCTTCATTTTAATCATATTAATCACATCTAGGTCGCCACTGCTCCCAGGTAGCAAACACAAGTCATTTTGACGTCAAATACTAGTCATATACGAATAACGTCAAATGACCAAAAAGCGACTATGTCTTTAAAAATGACATTATACTGACGTTATTCCATAACGTCATTATAACGTCTATTTTTAGTCATTTTTGGTTTATGACATCGGCGACTAATAATGGACGTTTATAAGACGTCATTTTAAAGACGTCTTTATAAAGTCGTCCAAATAAGGACTTTTTGTAATATAACTATTTTTACTTCTTAATATTGTATAATAAAGTAATAATAAAATAAAAAACACAAAATTAACTGCAATATGTTTGTTTCGCAACTTTATGATTGAAGTGGCGAATTTATGGTATAAGTGGATGTAGTTGCGTGTGATTATAGTTTTATGATAACTATTTCATGCAGTGTTATAGCTATCAAGAAGATTATCATTACAAGATTTTTGAACACTTTAAAGATGTATCTGTTATAGACAAGTACAGTTAATAAGGAAGCATCAGGGTGAGAAGATCGTCACTGTCCACTGGATCATCGAAGTCAAGCGACTCGGGCGCGGTACTGTACTAGGTAGGATGGGGACCGCCTTGAGAGCGGATACGCGCACATGGCTTGTAACGAAACAGTTAAAAAAAACTTTTTTTTTTTAGATAAAGAAAAAGAACTTTTTTTTATAAACGTTTATCAAGTAAACATTTTTTAAAATTTGAATTTCATAAAAAACATTTCTAGAAACCGGTATGTCGTAATGGACCTATTTTTGCCGTCAATAAGACGTCAGAAAATGACGTCAAAATAATGTATCCGCGATGACGTCAATTGTCTGTGACATTAGACCGTCATTTTAACGTCATTATGCCGCCAGTTAGTGACGTCAGGAATGGTCAGTAAAAGGACCAAAATTTGACGTCAATGCTACTCATGCTCCTACTATATGTATCGTTTAACTAAAACAATATTAATTTAACTATAAACCAGTGGAGTTAAAATAATACTGTTTTATGTTAAAATGATAAATTTCGACACACACGGTAGTTAAAAATAACAAAATGTTATTTAACTCAAGGTATTGTTTTAAATTTTACCTTAAATATTTAACAAATCATCTTTTGCCGGCAAAGTCCAACGAGCGACTGGATGAAATACTTTTAATGAAAGTTTCACAGAGGCACGAAGGATCGAGCGATATCTCACGGAAAATACTCACCTTCCAAAGCCCATGGTGGCACCGTATCGCGACATATGAACCGCCCGATCGCAATCTCTCACTTACTCGCGTGCTAAAATCGCGGGAGCTCGCGAGAAAAAAAGCGCTGGCGCGCGAAAGAAAAAGAAAAGAGGAGACGACCGTCTCGTCGCGAAGCTGCGACTGTTCCGCAACCGCGTGTCGCGAGCGTGCAAATACTTGGAAACTTCTCGCTGGCCCGTGCTTAATCACACATGATAAAAAAGGCTGGTGCCATAGGGATGAGCTGAAGTAGGAGGCGGCGGCGGATGAGATGTGGGCGGATATGGACGACGACGACGACGACGACGACAATGATGACGAAAGTTGAGGCGCTAACGCCGTCTTCGGCAGCGGAATATGTTTTTCCCGCCGTCTCCCTTATCTACCTCATTATCTGAAAGTGGGGTCAACAAACTGCGTACGCGGGATGTGCAGACGGCACGGCTGCATCAGACTTTTAATCGCGGTCAGACATACCGCTTCGCGCACTCTCAGGAGGGTACGCACGCCGCAGCACCTCTCGTAACGCATCGCGTCGCGTTAACTATTAAACGATTGCAGACGAATTTGAGACTCGCTGTTCACGCGGCACTTCCACGCCATTCGCCGCCCACGTGACAAATTATCGGAAAATAACACGAACTTCACTTGACGACCGTTTGACAAAGATCTGTGAGTCACACAGCACGTTGTTCTCCTCGTCTCGAAACTCCGACGCGAATCGAACAAAGCTTCGGCCACGTGACTCACGACGGAACGTTTGCGCAATTACATCTGTCGTGATTCAATTGATCTTCGAGTGTGTTATCAAAGTGCTTGACACAAAAAATCGCGTGTTTTTATTGATTAAAAGCTAAAATCGAAACAGAATTTTAGATTTTACAACCCTGATGAGCCGAGCGCACGTTATTGCGAAATACAAATATTATTTGCAATTCATTAACTCGCTACGGTTGTTTTCAGCGAGAACCCAATTTCGCGAAGCAAATCATAGATGCGTAAAAATAATGATCTTTTTTTTGCGACCGAAATTAAACGGTTACATTTTTCATTTGCATTTATACGACATGACGTCCGCCATCCGCGTCCCTACGTCCCTACGTCCCTACGTCTTGAATTTTAACGTAACGCCTATATCTATTTTGATTAACGATAAGATACAAAAATTTATTATGTGAAATATAATTTGTAATCAAATTTTTATTTAATATATAAATCGTTATTCTACATTTTTGCCAGAAATATATATATTTTTATCATTATGTGTGAGCGTTACATTGTGCGTTACACACACATTGTTCCTCGCTATTTCAAATATAGGTGATAAAACGAAAGTGATATTATCGATAAATTAGTATTGTGTATTCTTCAGTAATTAATAATTAATATTATACGTTTATTCATATCGCAAATTTTTTTTCTGCGTATTTACCCACGACATTACGACTTATTCGCGTTCAAATAGTTTAACCCCAATTCACTCAACCAATTAAGTTAATTCGCCCATCATATAGTATTAATGTATCTACAGTTAAATAGAATATAAATTTAATACGAAAGTATGTACGCGAAATTCTTAAGGACCAACGTGTAGTTTTTTCTTATTATATACCTTCTTTCTCTTTTTCCTATAATTTGTTAAATGTTACTTACAAACACTTATCATTATCTTATCATTATCTCAAGACACAAGACGCCGAGTTACGGAAAATCTAGATTATCGTAGGAAAACAACATTAATATCGCGTATTAAGAGATCATAGTTATTCGAAGTGATAATTCTCCTTGATTGATATGTTTCAATAATCATTCTAATATTGCAACAAAATAATTACAGCAACGTACTTTTATAAAACTGAATTTTCTTACAATAATCATAAACTATGACTATTGACTAAAAAAATGCTCGAAAATAGTTTAAAAAGGAGATAGGATATTTAAAATTATAATCACATTATATAATTTCTTCGCAAAGGTATATAAAGTTACAGAACTACATTTCGTCTTGTCATGCACGTTTTATAAAATAGTATCTACTACATTTTTTGTAAATGCTAAAAAAAATGTAATTTGAATCATAAAAACCATTGTTCTATAAATAAAATTGCAAGTATACATTTTTAAAATATATCTGAATTTAATATTAAAAAGAAAACTAATATACCTAATTTTTCCTGAAATAGTTCCTTGGAATTTATAATTATAAAACATAAGAATATTAAAATTATAATTTATTGTAATAATAAAATTATAATAAAAATATTGTAACAATATTAAATTAACAATATCAAATTTCAAGATCTGCGTGCACTTCAGGTCTCGTAAATTCTCGTTAAATTCCAAATCTCATTCAATTCTAATTAAACACATCTGAAAATAATATCTCGTTAACACATCACTATAAGCTTTCATTTTTAACGAAAGCTGTTCGTTCATTTTGTAGACCAATCGATCACATATATTTGTAATTTAATCGTCATTACAGTTTCTTTCTCGCGGCACATCTAAATCTTAGGGGTATTCTATATATATGTGTGTGTGTGTGTGTGTGTTCGTTTCACATTTTTTAATTCTATTTAAATACGTATCTGAAAATAATCTCTCGGTAAAAGATTACAAAGCTTCCATATTTTTAACGAAATCGCGACTCATCTATTTTGTATTCAAATCGATCGCGTACTTCGTCATAATTTCTCGCTCCACAACCATCTAGACGGTATTCTGTGCGCGCGTCAAATCTCTTAACTCTTAATTCTATAGTTAAATAATCTCTCGGTAACAGGTTACAAGCTTTTATTTTCAACGAAAGCTGGTTCATCCGTTTTGCATTCAAATTGATCACGTATACTTCTGATTTAATCATCGTCACGGTTTACTCCCTCGCGGCAAGCATCTAAATAATATTCTATGCGTACGTTTTCAATCTTGTAATCCTAATTAAACGCGTATATCCGAAAATAATCTCTCGTTTAACAGATCACGAGCTTTCACTTTCAACGAAAGCTATTCCCGTCCATTTCGTATTAGGAAAATCACGCCGTATTTCGGATTCAATCGTCTTCACGGTTTCTCGCTCACGGCAAACGTCTAAATAATATTGTACGTTTTAAATCTTGTAATCCTAATTGAACACGTATCCGAAAATAAACAAAGACGAGCTTTTATTTTTAATGAAGGCTGTTCGTCCATTTTCAAGTATTCAAGTCAATTAATTACGTTAGGTATGTACTTCGGATTTAATCATCATCACGGTTTCTCCCTCGCGGCAAACATCTAAATAGTATGTATATATGCTATATACGTTTTAAAAATCTTGTAATTCTAATTAAATAAGCAATCTCTCGTTAACATATCACGAGCTTTCATCTTTAACGACGAGCTGCTCGTTTATTTTGTATTCGACCACGTGCTTTCGATTAATAGTCAAAACTCGGACATTTCTCACTTGTGACGTCATAATTCATTTGAATGCACGTTCTTTTTGCATATGCCGGCAAGTGAGATTCAACCGAGTTTTTATCCACAATCGAGGCCGTGCGTGCTTTAATGAATCTAAATAGACTCACACTATTGTTAGTCTATTGCTTCGTCACCAAAATGGGCAGTTAAGTACGTACGTAAAATGACATATATCTCACCTGGAGTAGAAAATGCTCACATAACTGAGTGACCCAGATAACTTGAGTGTAAATGAAAATTGAAAAGCAACCAATAGCCATTGTCTCCCTTTCAAGACGACCCCTTGCGCCGGAATTACAAATTATTCTTCCCTCTCCACGCCCCCGACGACACGTCGTGTGGACGGAAAAAAAGGAGGGGAAAAAAAAGAAGAAATATTCTCCCCGACTCCCCGTGCGTCCCCGATCCCCGTGATTTCGCGCTGAGTGCGCTGACTCGCTATACGTCGCTACGGGAAAGCGACGAGCAGCGACGAGGGTAAATAAACATATAAGTACGCGTAGGTATACGAAGATATTCGTCAGTCGTCGTTGATTGCCGCGAGTGCCGCGCGCTATCCTGGCATCGATATTCGCGTCTTGTCGCCGCGAGCGATTTTTACAATGCGTACGGATACACACGTACATATTGCGTAACTTGCGAAAGTTGCCGTTGCCCGGGGACACATTTGCTACGCGTACGCGTGATTATGGGCAAAGTAATAACGCGAAGATCCACCGACGACGAGGAGACGGCGAAACTGCGGCGGAAACGACGGAAGAAGGACCTCGACCGAATACACTCCAAGATCCTGCAGGCCAGACGGAAGCTGGTAGGTCGGCGTCCTCGACTCCTCCCCTCGATCCCGTCCCAAGGAACCGTCGAGAAAACCTTCGGGAACGGGAGCGGCCTCGACGCGACCGAGTCTCAAGGACGAGCGCGAGGACACTTGGACGCGACGCGACGCGACGCGACACTTTTACAGACACGATTTATTATTGCACCACGACGCTTTCTGACTCGCAAACCGATTAGATTTTGCGCGAAAAAAGCGACCGCGATTATCGGTAATCGCCACCACCGCCGCCGCCGGTTTCGAAAAGCGCCGCGCTGGCATGGAGACGCGGTGGCTTCCGCGAATGTTAGGTTAGTGTCAACGTCAGGTGTTTACTGGGCCAGACTGGGCTACCAGCTGTGCCAGCAGTATCGGCCCTCGCGAGCGACGATCTCTCGGTTTGCGCGGCTCGATCGAGTTCATTAACGCGCGTTACACCGTCGGGGAAGTTTATATCTAAGACCGTGGCCGAATAATCTTGTCGAACTCTCGTGATCTGCGAAACTATATCTTCCGGGGAGAGAAAAGCGTGTGAAGATTAGCGGAGCTCTTACGTAAAGCTTTTAGATAAGTTACTGTGTGGACGATGAAATGTAGTTTGCACGCGAGCTATTTTTAACAAGACGTTATTTTCGAGCGACTGAGATATGTTAGAATTTATTACAGGATAATGTTGTAAAGGGTAACAAGGATGAGCAGAAGAGGCAAGGCCGAGCAAAAATCTGCAACAGACTTCTGCCAGAACCTGTAAGCAACTTTGTCTAATAATCCTTTGGTGTGTTACAATGTTGTTTCCATTATTTATTTATTACGTCTGAACACCTTACACGATTGTTTCAGGCTGCTGGTATATACAGAAATGGCGCAAAGGGTAAAGACATCCAGAGAGGTACTCGCATTGAAACGTTATTTATTGTAATGATGAGATAATGAAGTAGCACCAGTGCGTATTAATCTGTTGTAATGTCTCTTGCAGCAGAGACGGTGGAAAATACATTCCATAAAGCCCGGCTAAAGGCAGACGCATTGAAACTTTTTAACGGTGACACTCATGGATCCAAGTAAGCGCATTACCACCTATTTAAACTTGATATAGCGTATCGCAAGTGTGTACAATTTGACAATTTTGATATATTTTGTTTTGTAGACGTATAGTAGAAATTCCAACGCGCGATAAAACTACTGAACAGTCGCCGAATAAAGATTGTACGGAGAATAGCTTGGAATGGACAATGCGTACTTTGGAGCAAAGCCCTGTTTTGATGAGAAAAAAACCAAGGTATGTTCTTTGTTTTATATCTTCTATATCAAGAATGTAATGTGCTCTATGCGAGACTTTTATATAAATATAGAGATGTTTTATATAAAGGTTGCACGTATATTAATGTTGCAGTCAAAATCAGAAACTATGTCTTATCAAAAAGAAAGGTGAAGAAAACATTTTTGAAAACGCAGACTATAACGGAATGAAACAAAATGTCAACGACGAATCGAAACATGGTCAAAAGGAAGACATATGTAAACGAAGACTGTTCCAAAATGATAGAGAGCAATTCGAAACTGCTACTCCAACTATACGGTAAGTAACACAAGTTTTTTATTAAGTCTGATAAAAAAAAACAGTGTATTATAATAAAATATTTATTTCAGAATATTTGATAATATTGATCTTGCAAAAGAAAATGAATCTAATGAAAATGAAGCAGAGCCGACGTGTTCAAAGAATAGCAAGGATTTATTCCCATTAAGTCGCTATAACTATAAGGAATTCTGGAAAATAACCGATCCCAAATATTTTGAAAAGGACGTTCTACCAAATTATCACTTAGGTATATTATATATAGACTAATTATTTATCTTGTTGAGTGATTTATTAATTGTTAACCATTATTTATAATGGGTTTCAGATCCTAATGAAAAAGCAATTAAGAACTTGAGACATACCTATGCTGATTCTTTTCGTCAACAACTTTTGCGCAAAAAGAATAGACAAGAATTGGAAAATGTGGAACCTACATACTCCGTGGAATATCAAGCTTGTACATCCTCGAACATTTCACAATTTTCACCTGTTGAATTCGAAGTTCCTAAGTGTAGCAAAAATCAAACTACTGCAGTTCGTCTTCGAGAAGGTTCGTCTTCTCAGAAAAATTCCAATTTAACGCAAAACACCGAACTTGAAAAAAGTGATGGCACAAGGCGTTATAATTCTACATCTTGCTCATCACGACATACTTTTGTAACATACGACGCAAATGGCCCTGTTAGGGAAAATTGCGAGAATAACAATACTCAACGTAAAAGTAAACGACATGATATAGTTAATTTTTCGATTAACATTCCCGGTTATTCACAATGCGTTGATAACTTGAAAGCACCCTCGATATTTTTAAGTGATGCCGTAACAACAAAGAGACTTTCTTCTAAAGATTTCCGTGAAAAATTGCCGATTGCCATTTGTGACAATTCTGCACCAAAGAATGTGTCTCAAAAATGTAACGACAGAACAGCAAATATGTGTAATGTGAAGAATGTTAAACGAGTACCTACCATTCTTCGCCGATATAGCAACATTACCAATAATAAGCTCGATTATTCCGTACAGATAACTGGCGATGATGTGGAAGGCTTACATAAGAAATGTGAGACTAACTTATTTAATAGAAATCCAAGCAACAGTATTGAAAATGAATCATATGAAATTACATCTCCAAGTGTGTTGAAAAATCTTACATCTAGTACAACAAACGCGATATTTGATCAAACAAAAATACTGGAGCCTCAAATTGGATCGATGAAAATAAAGGACTCGCAAGAGTCTCAAGTTGAACAGTTTGATATAAATATGTATCCCAAGGAGCATAACGAAAGAAACGGATCTTACCGACACGATGGCTCTTTCTATCCGCGAACATTGGAAACTTCACGTAATACAAATGTATATTCCGAAAAGTTGCCTCAACAAGAACGAATCTCACCAGATATAAGGAAACATTGTTTTCATTCAAATAATTATCGTCCGACTAACTATCTTCAAGGCGCAAGTTCTTCTAATTCCAATATAGAGTCAACAAAAGAGTTCCCTCAACGGACCAAGTTACATGTGTATGAAAGCAACAAGCAACCGCTTTTCAGAGAAAATACACGTAATCAGACTCGAAATATCCTTTTCAATAATGTAACGATACCGACGCCAATATTAAACTTGTCCCAAGATATTCAAACCGAAAAAAGATCTACGTGTCGAAATATGTTTGATAAAACAGACATAGAGCGCGCCAAGAATCAAGTTAATCAAAATGCGTGTCATTGCAACGAACAGTATGTTTATTTCGATTCTGCCAATTGTCCACGTAAGGAACAAGCGCATTATTTTAAAGAAACTACTCAACCTGAAAGTTTATGCGATACCAGAGGCTATAATAATAACATAGATAATTACGTTAATTTATCTAGCATTATGCGAAACGTACCGTTGGTATCACTGAAGCAAAATAATAATCTACACGCTGTTCCGAAAGCGATCGACAATCAGCATCGCGCAATGTTACTGCAAAATGTCACTCAACCTGTAAAATATTTAGCTGTGAAAAGCGGTTCGGAGATGCAAAGAATACCCGTGTATATAAATGACAGAAATGTTAAGGTTGCGGAAAATATTCCGTTAAAGGTAATAGCTGTAATGGATCCGAGTGCTCAAACAAAAGCGTTTCCGCAAGAAATTGCAACGCAAGTAATACCGTTGCAAACGGATAGTTTGCAGTTTAGAGATTTTGCAACACGTGATATAAGCGATCATCAATCTTTCGTAAAGCGTTTCGATTCTGTAAATGCGATACTGTTTAATCCGGATTCACAGTCCAATATCTGGTACGCTTCGAATTTGTAATGGATACACGATTACGGGTACATCACGTTACACACATATAGTTGATCGTAGCACATCGATCATATTTCTTGCGGGAATTATTATAGTTGCGAGAAATGCGCGTGCTTTTCCTTTCCAAACGTACAAAAAATTGTTATTGAGATAAAAATTATAAGTCTGCCTAGAAAAAGACAGTTATGTTTACTTATTCTATAATCTATATTTTTGTGGAAAGAGATCTCTAGGAACCTCTCAGAAGGTAATATATTTTCACAAATGCCTTGCGATATACTTGTTGGTATAATTGATACACACTCGCGCACACCCGATATAATATATGCGTGTTTTTTCCTTATTTATCTTTCTACAAGTGTGAACGACAACACACTTCTAGCAGCAGGTATTTCCTTAACGAATAGTAATGAATATTTGATTTGGTATGGAAAATGAAAGTACAAAACTGCCCGTGATAGTTGGAACATATATGTATATTATTATGTTACCATTAAGTCATAATTCTTGGACATCAAATGTTTAACATAGGAGAAATTCATTTTTCGTCAATCTCACAGCAATATCGATACATATATTAGTGAATTTTCTGAATAAGTGTGATAAAGGTTTGTAAATAAATGTCGCAGAACGCAAAGTGTATACGGCAGCAAGATGGCTTGCTAATAAATCACTAATATTTCCTAACTCGTTAGTTTCGGAGCGGGTTTGGTGAAGCGCAATTAATCTTCACAGGGATTCCTTCTTCCGCTGAAAGCACTCGCTTTTGCTTTTTCTTTTTTTTTTTTTTTTTATTCGGACATTCTTTTCCATTAAATTCGAAATAAATATTTAGAGATATCGATATGACAACATAGAGCGTGCACAAGGCGAGAAGGAGACGTCTCTTCGTGACGGTACGCGATATCAGGAGACCGGATCGACGTTGATTATTACATTATTATTACGATTCGCTTTAACGCGTCAACGTCGTGCGGAGCGGTTTGATTAAACGCGAGTACAGTTTTTTTTTTTTAACAATCTCTTAGGAAGTACTCTAGGAGGAAGTCTCTAGGTACACGTGCCCGTTCCTTGCCAAAACGATACGTTCCGTGTCGGTCCTACCGGTTCGGCGCGCGACGGCGAAGCCGCGCGTTTTTACTCTGGGAATGAAGTAAATAGTTCTCAGTCTTCAGAATTATTTTATTGTACCAAAATAAAGTCGTTAAAGAGTTAATTACGATCTCGCGGAAATCGCTCAATATGAAATCGTAATACATCATCTGTGTGTTGGTATATTAGCTGGTAAGATGCTTATAGAATTGAAATTATCCAAGTCGGGTACTTTCGTGCGCCATACACAGCGGCGTTAAAATGCCATAACTCTCTTACGAACTTTATTTATAACATCCTAAAAGTTCGGACACCTTAATTTGTACTTTATATGAGGATACTTGGTTACGATAGACCTTGCTAACCGATTTTTAATGTAGTTAGAACCATGCCGTGTCCTCTCGGAGATTAAGTCGAGCGGCCGTATTCTCTTCTGGGAAAGAGAAAAGGAGAGAAAGAAAGGGGTAGAGAGAGAGAGGTTAGAGAAAGGGGGAAAGGAGATAGAGCGAGAGATAGAGAGAATGAAAGTTAAAGGTAGAAAAAGAGAGAGAGAGAGAGAGAGAGACGGTTCATCTTAACGTTCCCCTGAGTTTGATTTCAATATGAACGTCTCTATGCGCCAAACATAGAGAGAAAACAGTTTCCGGAAAATAGATTAATGTAGGAGAAAAAGATATCGATGAATATATAAAGAAGTAGACGTATCAGACTTGTGGTTTTATGTACAGCTTGGAGATTCATCGTCAACAAAGAAGGAATTAGCGTCCTCTCGCCCATCGTAGTATGGCGTCCGCTAATACGTCCAGATGCGCCTTCGTCTGAAACATATCGGAATGCGATTACATTATCTGTCGAAACACTTAAGTATTACGCACGGAAGAGGGAAATGAGAACTTCGTAATTCTCGCTTCGCGTCCCTTTCCGTACGCGATACTCGTACAGCGATTTTGGTTATTAATTAGAGATATGATCTTCACGTACGATTTGTCTTTACTTGGCACGCTAAATTCGAATATCAGTGCCCGATCAATAATTTTTAATATGCTCTAACAAATTATGCAAGATAATCTTTTTATTAATTTTGAGCATTGATTTTATAAAAGTAAACGAGATATGTATATATATATATTTTTTTTATCTGGAGCGATCTTATCAATAGTTCTGTTTATATAGAGATCTCCATCGTTTTTCTCCTACCGCGCTGATAGCATCCTTTTGACGCGGGAACACTGAAAGGCAAATTGGGTAACGCGAATTTATCGCAGGTTATTTTCCACATGTGCAAGCAGATGGGCAGGTGGTGTGTGAATTATCAAAAAGATTGTGTTCCCGTATTTTGCTCCGAATCTCTTCCGGAAAATGCTGCCGGGCGAATCAGAAAACCGAGCTTTTGATATTACACCCACGGTTAGCGCAAACACGCGTACGCCTCCATTTTCTTTTGAACTTTATATTATGACGAAAGTCACTTTAAAAGTTCAACGGAGTTTTACATAGAATATAAAATATACATATAGCCACGACGTGTATCTTTTAGCCTCAACCAACTGATGAAAATTTAAATGAAACTCTTGCGCGCTACAAAGACTCCCTTCTAAATTTATTTGGACATCGTCGACGGGAAGGAATGTACGACATTATTTCAAAGTTTAAGGCAAAATAAGTATCGCTCCGTATTTCGATTGGTTTTTCTTTCGTCGAATGGATCAAGTTCATCATCATTTCGTGTTAACGAAACAATACCGGCTGTGTAGGGATACATGCAGGATTCAAAAGAGATATATACATATATATATATATATATATATATATATATATATATATATATATATATATAAAGTAGGGGTAAAAAGTTTCACACATAATTTTACTCACAGTTTTGTAAAACATGCAGGCTTGCCTGTCCTCGTCCTCGCCTGTGGGACAGTCTATAAATCCGTCGCACAGGACATGATCGTCGATGCAATGATATCTACCCATTCTATCTGCGGTCGGGCAAGCGAATCTTTCCATTCCGTCTTCGGAGACTGGACATTCTGTAAATAGGATCGCAAAAATCCTTCTTCAATCCGTTGGTATGAAGCTGACATTATGTCTGGGTCTAGATAGAACGTACAGGTATTATATATAAACGTTAACGTTATAACGTTTTACCCGATATCTCGGCCAAATTGGAACAAATCGCACACGAGAGAGGTATCGCGGAAAAATGCAGTAGACGCTAGTATCGTCTTTCTAACGTAAACGTTCGAGTTTCTATATGAAATTTATATTATTTCGATTATTGTTTTCGTTACTTTCGTCAATGTCTGTTTTTTCCTTATATTATATGACTGCGAGCGGTATTTCTATATTTTTGCCTCCCTCACGCGCGCGGTTTATCAAAATAAACGGTTCTTCCATTATTTAAAACGACAATTAATCGGATTAGTCGTCGGGCAATTGCCGTATCGAATTTTCCCATTCTACAATCGTGACAATTAATGTAAATTTAATCGTCGTTAATCGGCAGCTGTG